>NC_090225.1:19407500-20102500 GCF_024489055.1 Chanodichthys erythropterus
TTCATCAAACTAAGATTATTTACAACATACCACTGTAAAAAATTAAAATTGAGAAAACTTAAAAGTGTAAGGTAACCAGCTGCAGGAGATTGAGTTCTCAACTTGTTATAAATTTAACTTGTTATACAACAACAAGTTGAGAAAACACAAAAATCTCCTGCAGCTGGTTGCCTTATACTTTTACATTTTCTCAACAATTTTTTTTTTTTTTACAATTTTAAAAAGACAAAAGACTAACCTGCAGGATGAAAAATGGCCAAAAAAGACGAGAGATAAAAATGGTTCATGTAAGTGAAAGATGTTTGACATAATGCAGAACGAGAAACATACACTTTCTTTGTTATCATTATAGCAAATAAAAGTTTCAGAGTTAAGTGGACAATTAGAAGTTTTAGTTCAACGCAACTTCTGACACCAATTTCACAAAAGCCACAAGCAGCCACTTAGAGGCTAATTTGATGTTTCTAAAAGGTCATATAAGTTGTAAGAAGTCTGGCTGATAGATTTAGCAGATGCTGAATTAAAGGAAAGGTTTTAAATTGAAAATACAGAAACTCAAGTTTGCCCAAAAAAAAAAAAAAAAACTGCATGTAAGAAGAATACACCAAGCTACTTTGAATGAGCATGAAAATTAGGACACTTACAGTTAAATTGCTTTCTCAGACTTCTCTGTACACTTGCAAAAATACACAGACGTCCTTCACAGAAGCCAAAGAAATGAACTGGAATGTCATTCTGTGTGCATTATGTAAACAAGTACTTTCCCAAAACTTGAAAACCCATGTACAGTGAAAGTGTATAATTTACATTTATTTATCATTTATTTAGTGGTCATTGTGTAGTGAACTTTGACATCTTTATGCCAGATCTACAGTCTAAAATTATTGTGTAAATCTGTTTGAGGATGCCTCATTTTACAGCCTATCATCAACTACATGGAATGAGTTAGAGTATTCAAAGAGGATGCTAAAAGATATCATCAACCAGATAAGGGGTTTGTGTGAAGACAGATAAGATGAAGTGAATTATGCGTGTCAGTTTAACACTGGAGGGTATAAAGAATGTACTTTAAAATGTGATACAAATATGGTTGCCTTAAGCAAAGAAAAAGTTAAGTCATCATGTACTCACCTTCATGTTGTTCCAAAGCCATGAGACTTTCGTTCATTTTCGGAACACAAATGAAGATGTTTTTGATGAAATCTGAGAGCTTTCTGTCTCTCCATAGACAGCTACGCTTCAAAAAGTTAATAAAGAGATCGTAAAACTAATCCATATGAACTGAATTTACCAATATGAATTGGTTTAGTCCAAATTTTCTGAAAAGACCTGATCACTTTATATAATGAACAGATTTAATTTAGGCTTTTATATATATAAACATTGATCAGCGAACATAAACAAAAGCACAACCGAACCTGCTTCACTCGCAAGAACACACAAGAAAGAACCTCATGGTTCACTCACACAATCAATCAACCATGCTTGAGCTTCTGTTTACTACAACTGATGTGTGTTGATGAATGTTTTTATGAATAAAATCCTAAATTCAATCTGTTCATCATATAAAGCGATCGTGTTTCTTCAGAAATTTGGACTAAACCACTCAATTCATAATGGATTCATTTTACGATCTCTTTTTGAAGTGTCAATGTGGTAGTTCCGTAGCTGTCAATGGAGGGACAGAAAGCTCTCAGATTTCATCAAAATTGTCTTAATTTGTGTTCCAAAGATGAACGAAAGTACATACAGGTTTGGAACGACATGAGGGTTAATAATTAATGACAGAATTTTCATTTTTTGGGTGAACTAACTCTTTAGAGCGAATAAGGCATAGCAAACGCACACCTGCAGAGGTGCAACATGCACACTGAAGAAAAATGCAGTATAGTAAAAGGGAAACAATTGCACACTCACTGAAGCACATAGGCTTATTTATTCACCAACTTTTCGCTATAGTAGCCTATATATATATATATATTCTTCAGTGACAATATTTTGTTTAATCATTGTTTAGCCAGTAATAACCATTTAACTTTTCTTTCCAATTAAATCTTTTGACTGATAAAAAATAAAGATAAATGATAAAACCCCAGTTTACCTATTTAAAACTGATGTTTTTCCACTACACTTACTTCAACACTTGTTTAACACAGCAGTCAAAAGATTGGCCATTTTTGGATGGCAAAAGCCCCAATTTGAACCCAAAACCCCAATAATTAAGCCCCAAGAGAGCTCAAAATAATAAGTCACTCTGAATATAAATGAATATTTGAATGCACAAAACAAAGTTCTGTGAAACAATAACAAAAAGCTGTCAAAAATATTTTAAAAATGAATAAGTATCAAATGCACACTATGAAGCATAGAAAATGTATAATAATTCTACATGGCATTAGGAGTCAGCAACAGTTTGTCAAAATTCAAGTCAACATTTTATAATCTATTTCTGGAGAAAAGGCGACAGCACAAATACTAACATGCATCATGTCTGAAATATTCATTAAAAAGCTTTTACCGCCATCTAAACATTTGTACTCCATTTAGAGGAAGGAAATGCGTTATACAAGTTCAAAGAAACAAAGAAGTGTGTCTGTTTTACATAGTCATCACTATCAAGCTTTTAGCTCTGCTAATTTCCAGTTCCTGTAACTTTATGACCTCACAAAACAAGCAGTAAAGGCTCTACAGTAACATGTAATATAATCATTAAAATGTTTCGTCAGTATTATTACCGAAAGTAATTAGAACGTTTTTTTTTTTTTTTTAAGTATGCGCTGGAATTATTAAAAAATCATCATGGTAAAAAGGATTCCTACCTTAAGTTACCCTCATTCAGATCAGTTATAGTTCACAGTACTTAAATTCTTATATAGTTTCTGCATCGACCCCTGCGTTACATTTTGTCTAATCTTTCAAATTGCTTGAAAACCCTTCTAATTCGCTCCCCAGAGGAACAACAGCAAGGGCTACTGCACTTTCTCATCACAATCTCTCTGAAGTTGTACGATGTGGCCTATGGCCATTTAACTTTCTCCATATCCTTGCCTTATTGCAAGCATGTGCTCATACTTACACAAGGTTGTCACAATCCACCAGGGAATCGCGGCGCATTGGCAAGCACTTATTGTTTCTGTATCCGATGACCTTTTATGATACAGCATGCAAACACTCTCCTGAAAAGGGCAATAATGATTCCAGAATGACTCCGTTTGAAACTTTTCCTGATTGTACATAGCTGAAAGCCCATTTAATGCCTTTAATGGGACACTGGATAGAACCTACAGAGACATAAATCAATTCTAAAAGGAAACAATTCTGATGAATTTCTCAAGGGAAGAGCAACAACTGAACATGTTCTTGTACATAATAACATCTGCAAAGTCCCTTCAAAATATGATAAAACAGCTCCCAATGGTTGATTTAGCTGAATCTTTCATGTGTTAATGGAGGTTATTAGATTTAATGCCACACATTTCCATAGCATAACTAAGAGTCTGAGGTATTATACACTTGTAGGCTTCAACAAGATTGAACACAGAGGTTGGCGAGAGGTCTGAATTGCAGACAAAGCAATGCACAGCCAGATTCTTTTGGAGTGACTAAGGCTCTGATGGAGGCTCCCCATCCTCCAACCATGTGAAATCCCTCTTTCAGATGGCTGGTGTTCTTTTTGATCACAGATATTCACAAGACAATACACTCTATTTCATGTGGTGAAGCGACCAATAGAAAATTATTTCTCTGGGGCCTAACGAGGGGTGAGGGGTCCTGTTTTTGCCCCCCTACACACCTAGAAAAAAATGTTGAGGAAGCCACACTGAAATAATTCTCTATTATTCATTCATTTATTTCACTGTACTTCATAACTAGCGGTAACACATTCTTGTGCTATGGGATATCGTGACTCAAAATCTTAAGAGGATGAGAACAGTGAGGATAGTGAGGCCCTAGGTGACTAAACCACTTATTTATTGTCTAGACGAAGTACTGGTGGTCTTTTGTGATTTTTGAAACATTATCCGATGAAGTTTTAACAAATTAGAATCAGAAACAGGCAAAGATTCTATTCCTAAGTTGTGTTTGCCTGGAACTGATGCCTGGACATAAAGTTACCATGGTAAAGGCTCCGGTATACTTCAAACGATGTCATTTCGAACAAAATCAGGCCAAAAAGAAGTTAGTTTTGTGTTCTTTTTGGAAGTTCGAAACGGCTTGCCAAAGCGAACTTTCAGGAAAAGTTCACTTCAGCTGCAAAACACCTTCGTACTACCATTGGTCCTTGACGATAACGGACCATATTATAATATTACAATAAAAAACAGTGTTATCTATTTTAAGACATCTTAAAATGTAATGTAATCCTGTGATGGCAAAGCTGAATTTTTATCATCATTACTCCAGTCTTCAGTGTCACATGATCCTTCAGAAATCACTCTAATATGCTTATTTGATGCTCAAGAAAAATTTCTTAAACCATGATACATTTTTTTCAGCATTCTTTGAGGAATTAAAAAGTTCAAATGAACAGCATTTGCCTAACACACACACACACACACACACACATACATATATATTATAAAACGGTTAGTTCCTGTCCTTGATTATGATTGGTCAATAGCTGTGTTTTATTCACAATAAAACATAACCGCTTCACCCAACAGTTCTGTGTATCACACAACACTCTTAGCAATGTAAACTGTATGTTCTCAATTGATATTTTTCATTGAAGCTTACTGTATTATGTAGAAGAATGCTATGAGAAAAAAATCGAGTGAGCGAGTTTATTACCTGCATTCAGATTTAGCATTTTCCTTCATGTCAGTCCCATGTTCATGATAAAAAAAATCAGTTTAAATGTCCGCTGCAATAACAGTTAAGGGGTTTTCCGTGACAGAACAAGACGCAACTGACAAATGCTTTGACTAGCGCTGTCAGTGTTCACAACAATTGCAAGCAGTGGTTTACAGTAAATTTATAATAGCTAAGGAACGTCGTTAGGCACGTCACTGAGCAGAATTACCACACAATACAAATATTAAAGCCAAAAAATATGTACCAATGCAACTTTCATGAAGTAAAATCACTAAAAGCCTTCCTTCCACTGGAAAAAAATAGTCCCTGACCGTGAACAGCAACAGACATTACATTTATTACGACATTAGATGGTGGTAAAGATTGTCTTTATGAGCGAGTCACTCAGTCGCAAAGACTTTTATATCGAAACTTGTGAACACGGAACAAGACACAAATGACAAATGTTTTGACTAGCGCTGTCAGTGTCAGCAGGGCACGGGAAAGCCCATTAAATGTTTAAAGGACAAGGTCACAGTGGAAATTCAAACAGATTTTTTTTATTATGAAAATAGGACTGACCTGAAGGAAAATGCTAAATCAGAATGCAGGTAATACACTTGGTCACTCTATATCTCTCTCACAATACTCTTCTACATAATGCAGTAAGCTTTAATGAACAAAATCAACTGAGAATAAACATATGTTTACGTTGCTAAGAGTGGTTGCTAAGAAAGACGCAGCAACATACACGCACAGCGATACTTATGTAATGTGGTCAGCTGTATGTTTTCGGGAATTTTACAACAGCTTTGAACGCAGCTCAACCAATCAGAATCAAGGGTCGGAACTATCCGTTTTATAATTGTCATTTTTCATCAATTTAATGCATCCCTGATGAATAAAAAGTTTTGATTGTTTTCAAAAAAACAAAATCTTACTGACCCCAAACGTTTGAACTGTAGTGTGGATTAATGTTAATATATTATTGTTCAGGTTTAATCTATGTTTGTCTATAATAAATTATCTAATGTTAATTTATTCCATTTGAAATGTATATGTAGAAATTAACATTTACCTATGTAATTTTAATAGTTAGTGGCCCAAAATGCCAATAGCCTGAAGGCTTATTGTCCTTACAAATGTTTGCATTAGTTCATAATCAAGCTTTTCTAAATCTGTGCTGCAGACAACTGGACAGCATAATAAACAAAGGCTAGAGGATATTATCTGTCTTATCCAAGTTAAACAAACTTATGCATGGCCAGCCAAACTCAAATTTTCAGATTTCCTCAGGTTTTGAAAGCTAGCTGTGAAAGTGTGGACATCACAACACAGAATGTGATGTTCAGCCCATTCAAAATGAATGGTAATTACTGCAGACAGAATTAAATAAAGATGTCAGATGTAGACAGGAACATTACAGACTGGGACATTAGTTTCATAAAAGAGCTCATTAAATGTATTTCATTAGCTTAAATTTATAACAGGGCTGCAGCTGAAGAGATGTGTGAGGGTTTTTCAAACTGGAATGACCAAATGGTGTTGAGTTTCTTTATTTTGGACTGATATTAATCAAAAGACATTTAAGCCAAGTCATGTCAGAGCTTTACTGGCACAAACATACTTATGTAATCATGTGTATGGCTGTTGATCAGTTCATCTATGCAGGTATCAGTTGTGAAAGAATAACTGTGCTGATCCTCACGGAATTCCTCTGGATCAACAAAACCAACAAAACAGTTTAATCCACAAAAGGAACTTTACACTAATAAAAAGCACTGACACGGCTGGGAAATATCAGAATGGCAGACAGCTGGAAAAGAGAGAGTGCAGGGCCAGTGATTATTTGTAGTTTTATGGAAGTGAGCTATTCTGGGACAAAATGGTAATGGTACATAGTCTTGCTTTACACATGTTAAAGATTTTAAGAGAGAGGGAAGTAAAGTGATATGTATTGGACAAAGAGTAAAAAGATCTCATCAATACAGGGCTACATTTTCCAAGCTGATTTATAACTAAACTAAACTAAACTAAACTAAACTAAACTAAACTAAACTAAACTAAACTAATATATGCAAGATTAAAATGTGACAAGATTTCTCATTGAGGTGAAAAGTCGTCTCGCAATATTACCATGACGGAGTGTGAGGGTGAAATTAAGATAAAATATGCCACCGCTACACTTACATAAGGCCTCCACTATCGTTTTTAATTAAGTTGGGTAACGGTCGCTTCAACTCCATTCAGCACATCCAACATGAGCTGCAGAGTCCTACATAGTGTAGAAGGAATCAGAGTTCACTGATGACGTGACGAGATGACTGACAAGACCATGGCGGAGGATTCGTTGCACAACAGAGCCCAAGCGTCTGACAAATGTCTTATCTTATAGAATGCAATGCGCTCTCAGCTATCTTAGGCTGGGCTGTGTAGTTATAACAATCTCTTAGCTCTGTATTACGCTTGAAAAAAAATTTGGTCTTTATTTGCACTTTGAATATTGAGAGAGAGTACTTTAAAGGGATAGTTCACCCAAAAAAGAAAATTTGATGTTTATCTGCTTACTTTTTTTCTTCAGTCGAACGCAAATTATGATTTTTAACTGCAACCGCTGCCGTCTGTCAGTCAAATAATAGCAGTGATTGGGAACTTGAACAATAAGAGTCGAAAAAACTTCCATAGACAAATCCAAATTAAACCCTGCGGCTCGTGACGGCACATTGATGTCCTAAGACACGAAACGATCGGTTTGTGCGAGAAACCGAACAGTATTTATATAATTTTTTACCTCTAATACACCACTATGTCCAACTTCGTTCAGCTTCCGGCTAGTGAGGTCTGATCGCGCTCTGACAATGGAAGTGATGTCTCGCGCTCATTGAAGTATATGGGCGAGACATCACTTTCGTCATCACAACGTGTTTTTTGACCTCACTAACAGGAAGCTGAACGAAGTTGGACATAGTGGTGTATTAATGGTAAAAATTAGGTTTTACCTAAAGGTTTTAATTTTGATTTGTCTAAGCAAGTTTTATTTACTGTTAGAGTAGAAGTTCCCATCTACTGCTATTATTTGACTGACAGACGGCAGCGGTTGCAGTTAAAA
Organism: Chanodichthys erythropterus; assembly: GCF_024489055.1. Taxonomy (NCBI): domain Eukaryota; kingdom Metazoa; phylum Chordata; class Actinopteri; order Cypriniformes; family Xenocyprididae; genus Chanodichthys; species Chanodichthys erythropterus. The sequence continues at coordinate 19,415,404 of NC_090225.1, forward strand.
ATCATAATTTGCATTCGACTGAAGAAAAAAAGTCACCTACATCTTGGATGCACTGGGGGTAAGCAGATAAACATCAAATTTTCATTTTTGGGTGAACTATCCCTTTAATTATGCTTGCACTTATTGTTTGCATTTTACAAGACACAGAAAACGGTTATTCATTTTTTATATTGTTTTCATTTTCTATAAGTAGAGTTTAAAAACACTGCTGTATTTTTGTGTAGTTAATTAAAGGTGACCTAGAATTAAAAATTGAATTTATATTGGCATAGTTGAATAACAAGAGTTCAGTACATGGAAATGACATACAGTGAGTCTCAAACTCCATTGTTTCCTCCTTCTTATATAAATCTCATTTGTTTAAAAGACCTCCGAAGAACAGGCGAATCTCAACATAACACCAACTGTTACATAACATGACATGTACGCCCCCAATATTTGCATATGTCAGCCCATGATCGAGCCATTACACAAGGGCAGTCAGTAACGTCTGGATGTGCACAGCTGAATCATCAGACTAGGTAAGCAAGCAAGGACAACAGCGAAAAATGGCAGATGGAGCAATAATAACTGAAATGATCCATGATATCATGATATTTTAGTGATATTTGTAAATTGTCTTTCTAAATGTTTTGTTAGCATGTTGCTAATGTACTGTTAAATGTGGTTAAAGTTACCATCGTTTTTTACTGTATTCACGGAGACAAGAGCCGTCGCTATTTTCATTTTTAAACACTTGCAGACTGTATAATTCATAAAAACAACTTCATTCATAATAAATCTCTCCAACAGTGTGTAATGTTAGCTTTAGCCATGGAGCAAAACCTCAAACTCATTCAGATTCAAATGTAGACATCCAAATAAATACAATACTCACATAATCCGATGCATGCATGCAGTATGCATGACGAACATCTTGTAAAGATCCATTTTGAGGGTTATATTAGCTGTGTAAACTGCGTTTATGCTGGTTAAAGCAAGCGCAAGCTCCATGGGTGGGGGAGCACGAGAATTAAAGGGGCCGCAACATATATATATATTATATATATATATATTATATATTATATATATATATATATTATATATATATATATATATATAATATATATATATATATATATATATATATATATATATATATATATATATCTATCTATCTCGGTGCCTACTTAATGATGCCCCAAAATAGGCAGTTAAAAAAAATTTAATAAAAAAAAAAAATCTATGGGGTATTTTGAGCTGATACTTCATAGACACATTCAGGGGACACCTTAGACTTATATTACATCTTGTAAAAAAACGTTCGATGGCACCTTTAAGTGAAGGTACACCGATGAAAGTGACTTGAATGCACTTGACGTCGTAAACAGGACTTCTCGTCTTGTAAATATGAACTTATCAAGAGGACTTGAACGCAACATAATTACAACATTTACCAGCAGGGTCGATCATGCAACTTGATCATGCAAGCCAAAATAAAAAAAAAGTATATATAAATAAATAAATAAATAAATAAAAGAGCAAAATCTAAACCTATAAAACAAATTAAACCGCTGCATGCACTCTTACCACTTTGGTATACTTGGTACTGTCTAATCTCTAATCTTTTACAATTAAGCTGTCCTTTCACAGAACAGGAGTTGTTCTGTTGAGAAAATAAAATGGTTACGTATGAAGAGTTTTCAACAAAACACTACCCGGATCCCTCAGATTAATATGACCTGAGTCCATTGTATAACTAATAAGCAGAGACAAGCTACTGGTACACCTTTTACGTCATTTACTTTTTAGTATTATTCATGCTCTACTGTGCATTCAGCATTTTAACAGACGTACTGATTACCATCCAGATTCACAATGTATTCATTACACACAGACAAGCCAGGTTACGCAATCAAGCACTTTAATATGATGGGCTGCTTTCAAAGATGCAAGTGTCTTTTTCATGTTGAAGCCAAAGACAATAAAAATGATTCCTCCTCAAGGTGTGGAACTGCGTAATGAAACAGTATTTGAGGTACATAACAGCATGTGTTATTGTGATCAGACAGATAAGAACAGATTTTTGACTTTCTGCTGAGTACTTTGCAAGTTTGCATATTCTCAGGGAATATTGTTTATTTTTTCTGTCACAAGAAATTATTTGCCATGATGGTTCATCATGTGTCTGCTTTGGCAAGCTTTTAATGGTTTGTAAGGTTGTAATTTAAACTATTTTGATTTAGTATACCTTTTCCAAAGTCTGCTTTCTTTGTTTCTATTTATATATTAATGAGTAGTATAAATTGTTTTGTATGACCTTATACTCATAATTACATACTTTAGATGATTACAATAGGTCTAAGTTTAACGTTCGCCATTGCTGTAAGATGCAATTTGCTATACCAATTACTTAGTCAGTTGTATATTAACTGTTATTTTTTCTGAGTTTGTGGCTTTAAGACTCTCCATGATTGGATCTACATAGCAAAAAGTTATGGGGTCATTGGGCACATGAAAATCGCCCAGATGGCTGTTCATATAATGAAACCCCTATGCTATCATTCTCTCAATGAAAAAAAACTGACATTTTCACATTGAATCTGACATTGTGGATTAATAGCATAGGTTCAAACAGAATAGACTGGCAATACTGCTTTAAAGAACTGCACTCCTTTTGTTTCACCAACATACTTCAGTGGAAATGTGTTATAAGGCTGCAGAAACGTTTCTTTCTCAGATTGTTAAAAAACATGAGGACTAAGTCAATGAGAACCAAACTTTGCCTTTTGAACTGTCAAATATTCTAAGGGAATTCTATTTGTTATCACAAATCAATAGAAAAGCCAAACCACACAGTTTGTTTGAATGAGAAACAGACAGAAACAATTGTCCAGATGAGCAATATTTTGAAATGGAACATCCCAAAAAGGGCCAATCAAATCCATTTTCATTAGTCCTACAAATACAAGGCAGAGCATGGTGCTGTTTCAACATGGCACCATCACTAAAATTGTATATTATTTAGTTTCTCATACACAAATATATTGGTAAAATCATAAGGGATTTGGATATAGAATCACTAACATGCTTTAACACTTTTTCTGTTTGCTCAATTGAGAGCATGCACATGTAAAACATACTCATGCAAAAACATGAGTGTCTGAAGAAACAGCCTGCAGATATTTTAGTCCTTCATCATTTCCTGCCCCAATGAGACGCCACCAGGTTTCCAGGCCTAATTAAAAGGTAATTGAGTTGGACCGGTTAAGATCTACCTAACCACTGAGCGCACATTCCAGACATGGCATGTTTCACCTCTTGAAGAAACAACAAAAAAAACTTTGATATTTAGAGGCGTGCTGTTTTGTCTTGGGTGGGATTACTTTGACAAACAACAATAGCAGGGTCATTTAGTTATTGAAGACAAGTCCAAAATTATTAACCTTGAATCTCAGAGCGTGAAGGATGCAGTTTGAAAGTGCTCAAAATTATTTTTGAAATTTTTAATTTAAGCAATTGCAAGGAATGTTTCAGCCACATTAACCTTAAATCACAGCTGAGAACATTTAATATAATGGTAGGAGTCAAATTATTCACCACTGAAAATCTTCTGACTCAAACCCTCAGGGGTTCTGGTGGATGTGGACTTGGACACTCCCCAGTTCAAGACTTTGTCTGATGTGGAACTGGAAAGTTACGTCAACTTTGTATTGAGGACATTTGAATTATGGATTCTCAATACAACATTCTAGAAAATGTCTCACAGAAGAACAAACACTATTTCCAAACTTGGACTGAGAGAAAAAGCACCATGAGTCAACTGTTTAGAGCAAACAAAAAAAACTCTACATTGTGAAATTAATAATAAAAAGAAAGTGAAATGAAAGAGCGGGGGAGAAATATACAGAGAGAAATTAAAGAAATAATTGAAAGGACAGAACAAGAAAGAAGCAGATAAGATTCAGAAGAGAGAGAGAGAGAGAGAGAGAGAGAGAGAAAGAGAAACATTAAATCAAGATGGAAAGCAAAGGCAACTTGGCAAAGACTCTTGTGAATTAGGGGAAAGAATAGTGAAACTAGAAAGACTGGAAGAAGTCAAAAAAGGTTCAAGAGTGTAATACAGACACTTTTGAGGGGTGAGAAACAAATGACCAGTTGCCAACATTTGCAGAGCAGTTTCACCCAAACAAGAGGAATAAATTCCAAGAACATTCATCCTCTGATGTTCTCCAGCAGTAAATCTACACAAGATCCCTATTTAAAGGTTTTCATATTTTCAGACTTGCACATTAAACTCAAAGCACACTCACAAGGGTCAAATAATTCATACCCTTTCACACTAGACAGCCATTTAAAAATAATTAATGACCAGTTTAAATTTCCCCCTAAAATGCTCTCGTGTTGAAACACCTGCAGCTCTTTAGTCCCAGATTTAGGAAGCTGTCTGTGATGCACTGTCATAACTTTGCTGCAGCGCTTTAACTGATTTAAATTCAGCATAAGAATTCATTATAATTCTTTATAGATTAGGATACATATAAAAGATATAACATTAATATTTTAATATTTTAGATTTAAATATTAACCCCAAGCATTATGAGATTTCTTCATCTTGTTTTGAGACTATTATTTGCAACTTTCATTAAAAAAAATAAAATAAACTGAATGTATAAAGAATCCCCTATACAGGTGGAAATACTTTTTATTGCCTATATAAATGTTGTACTCTCACTTGCTGTTGGCATACATACAAAAAATAAAAAAGCCTGTGCAAAGGTTATAATTTCCTGAGGTGAGAGAGCATTTCACACCATTGCTGCTTTATTATTCCAAAGGTGAGAAGTATGTACTTTAATTTGATCCTGAGAGAGCATGAGGATATTAGTTACACAGGTTTTATTGATGTTGAATGAAACTGACAGAACAGTGTGTGCGATAGTCACATTCACACCTGTTTTAGCGAAACACAGGATAATTAGTTTAATGTGAGAACCTGCTTTAGAATAAACTTTCTGAATAAACTTCTAACACACAGTTGGTTATTATTACAGTCAATGAATAACAGCCCAATAACTGAACTCTTTGAATAGTATTATACCATAAAAGGAAATGTTCTTCATATAATTAGAGAGACATATGCTTAGCACAAGCTTGTTGTCTTAAATGTAGACATTTATATTATAAAACCACCAGGGATGCACAGATGTTTCAGCCAATAATCGGTATTGCCAATAAAAGCAATTATTTTCACTATTGGCCATTGGCTGATTGTTTAAAACAGCCAATGATCAGGGCTGATTATATACTGTCAATCAAAAGGGGGTGGAAAAACTGCAACTCGTGAGTAAATAAATTGTTTCGTGTTACATTTAGGGCTGTCTAAGCAACAATAACGCAAAATAGCGACATTAAAACAGGCACTATTTGACCCTATGAATCACCTGCAATTCATTCCAGGATTGCCAGGTCCGCGGTTTTTCCCATTTCAAACATTATTTGTAGTGCCCCTCCCATCCAATAGTCACAAAAAGCTTTATGCTTTATACTTTTGATAAAAAAGTCTCAGCTTTCAAATTCTGTCAATTTTATCAGGAAATGGCGTTATGCCACTCTTAAAAGTGATGTGACAGATCGCTGTAACGTCTCAGTTCAAGCAGCAGCTTGGAGTATGGCTCTTTTCTTTCACTTTATTACAAGTTATAACACAAAAAAACATGCATGAACATCAAAAGGTATGTTGAAAGATACAGTACAACTTGCCAAAATGTATCATCTCTCATGTAATCGCCAAGTGTTTCAACCACAGAAAGATGTCAATAAAACAGCTTGTGAACAATATTAACATTGCATTTACCTCAGGAATGTTATCCAATGTTCACAGTTTGTTAGTTAGCTATAAATAAAAATGCTAGAGAGGAGCTTATTTACTGTTGGTTGTATGTTTGAATAAATCTGTTCTGAAGATAGGTGTTTATGAAAACTATGTGCAACTGAGCTGTATACAAACATTTCATTTTTTTTTTTTTTTTTTTTTTTGAGGGTAAATATATCTGAAAATAAATAGCAGTTGAATACAATAGTTTAGGCTCATTGTTAATTATAACCTCTAATATTACAGTAATGTACCAAATAAGAGGGATCCCATCCCAGTATAGTTTACAGCAGTAGTTGAGACTTGGGAGAGATATTTTTCCTTAAGAAAATCAAACTATCGGTATTGGCATCAGCTTTGAATAATCGTTTATCTATATCTGCGGATATCTAAAAAATATATTTATAAGAACATACATATACGTTTTTATTATTTTAAATAGTTCTACCTTATTTTTCATATTGTTAAATTAGTATAAAATATTAATAAAATGAATATAATTAAAAATACTATGTATTAAGTTATTATATTTACATTTTTATATAACATTATCTTTTAACAATAAAATAAGATATTTCAAATAATAAAACTTGTTTAATTTATTTTTAATTATATTTAGGTATTTTCTAAATATTTATAATAACTGAGAGCATATGGATGAATATATGCAATTCTGAATGATCAATGATATTTCAGGACAGATCAATCTGAAAAGATTGAATATAAGATATAAGATATAATATAATTTTATATAAGAATAAAAGTATAAAAGATAAAAGAATTTAAAGGGTTAGTTCACCCAAAAATGAAAATTATGTCATTAATGACTCACCCTCATGTCGTTCCAAACCCGTAAGACCCGTTCATCTTCAGAACACAGTTTAAGATATTTTAGATTTAGTCCGAGAGCTTTCTGTCCCTCCATTGAAAATGTATGTACGGTAGACTGTCCATGTCCAGAAAGGTAATAAAAACATCATCAAAGTAGTCCATGTGACATCAGAGGGTCAGTTAGAATTTGTTGAAGCATCGAAAATACATTTTGGTCCAAAAATAACAAAAACTACGACTTTATTCAGCATTGTCTTCTCTTCCGGGTCCGTTGTCAATCCGCGTTCACGACTCCGCAGTGACGCTGCTGATGTAAGAGGCTGCTGACGTCTTATCTGGTGCGCCTGAGCTTCGTTTACAGTCTGAGGGAGACGCACGCTGTAAACAAAACCTTTGCAAACATGTCTAAGGATTTCGACACAGAGGAAGACTTGCATTTTTTTGCTCAGCTATATTTATTTGAACCCGAATACACGGACGAAGAACTAAGAGCGATGGAAGAAGCTCCTACACCACAGCAACAACCGCTTTCACAAGCAGCGTCACTGCGCAGTCGTGAACGCGGATTGACAACAGACCCGGAAGAGAAGACAATGCTGAATAAAGTCGTAGTTTTTGTTATTTTTGGACCAAAATGTATTTTAGATGCTTCAAAAACTTCTAACTAACCCACTGATGTCACATTGACTACTTTGATGATGTTTTTATTACCTTTCTAGACATGGACAGTCTACCGTACATACATTTTCAATGGAGGGACAGAAAGCTCTCGGACTAAATCTAAAATATCTTAAACTGTGTTCTGAAGATGAACGGAGGGTTTGGAACGACATAAGGGTGAGTCATTAATGACATAATTTTCATTTTGAGTGAACTAACCCTTTAAATGTCAAATTCAATAGTGCAGTAAGTACACTATAGCTGATTGTACAGAGTGGAAAAGTTCAGTTTTTACTAGATTGTTTATAACAAGACCATAAGGATTCCACTGAATTGTCAGTTTCATTCAAGCAGCTCCCTTAGTGCTGAGCTAAAGCAGAGATTAGTAATCAGCCTGAGGTCTGACATCAAGTCATCCACAACTAGTAACCATTTTTCACAAATCGCATGAATCTGACATCAACAACAAATCTCAACTAGAAATGCAGAGAACAGATAATGACCAAATGACCCATTAATGCCCCACACTGAACAAACAGTTGTGAAAATATTTCACAGAGCGATTGCTTCACTGAGAGAGATAAACGAGCAGCCACCCCACTGAGAACACTGAAAGTTGTTTATGTTGCTTGTTGTTCTGGGCCTTGAGCTCATTTGTGCTCTTGACACTAAAACCGGATGAGACCACAGAGATCAGATACTTTATGATAGATGTGTTCTGAAATACACACTTCTTCCTGCGTGACCTGCTTAATCGGTTCAAAGGCGATCATGTGGCTACCGATAAACTGCATCAAGAAAGCCATATGGAATGCATTGGAAGGGTTCTGTAAGCAAAACACATCAAATGTTTACAATAATTGTGGAAAGAACACTTCTAGACTGCTAGCAACCAGAATGAGATGTGGCAAACACAACTGACTACTAATTTCTCAAAAGGGAACCGGTCATTCAAGGGAATTTAGAATAATTGAAAAGAGAGCAGCTGTGCAGATTAAAAGCCAAGTGCACACTACAAGACAAGACTAAAGCTTTTCACCGTTCTTTGTAGAAGTTTGTAGAAGCTTCTTAATGGTTACAATACGACCAACATTTATCTTGCCACACAAAACTACAAAAAACACACAAAGGTTGTAGCCATACTTCCAAACCACTAAAGTAAAACTCTGGCTCATTTTCTTTGTTTCTTACAGGTTAAAACAGTGAAATTATGACCAACCAACTGATGTCTTTTTATCTCATATATAATTCAAAATTAAAAAAAAAAAAAAATCAATCCTGTATATATAGGGAAATTTAAAGTAGCTATTGAAGGTACAAGCACGGGAAAAAAATTAAACTCTCAAAGAAAGGAGAAAAAGTAAAAAAATAAATATGGTAACACTTTATTTTTGTGTCTGTTACACGTTACATGTACTTACTACAGTAAGAACAGTAAATTATATACATAATTACAAGTAACTAACCCTAAACCAAACCATACTCCTAACCAGTGTTGTGGAAAGTTACTTTTAAAAGTAATGCATTACAACATTGCATTACCATAAAATTAAATTTCCATAAAAGTAACTAATGAAAAACGCATTTCATTACTTTTGCATTACCTTTTATCACCTGGGCTGGGCTTGCTTGTTTATTTTTTTAATAACAACAAAAAAGTTATATTTTTGGTAAATGTTATGGTCCTTTCACACTAAAAGTGAAATTAATAAAACTCAGGCTGAAGAAAATGCATATTTGCGTCTAAACAGTAGAGGGCAAAGCTCAAACAAACCTTTCAGCTGTGCTGCCATTCTGGATTAAAGAAGAATAGGATACAGAAGAAAGACGTTCAAGTCATTTTTGGTTGTTAGCATGGTTGAATTAGATCAGTGAAGGTCAGCAGCAAAGACATTGGTTTATAAAGTGAGATAAAATACAAAGTATATCTGTGTAATTTCATATAATTAATTATTACAAGTGTGCATAAAATTCTGAGATTGTATTTCACAGTTTTTATTCATTTTGAGGAATACTTAATGTTTTTGTGCCAGTGAAATGAGTAAATGCATGTTCACATTTAGTCTAGAACTACAATAACCATCATGTTTACACAGCGCTCACACCTCTGCACTTTATTTCTCTCAACATGGGGACAGGAGCGCTGTCAGTCATTAAATGTGAAAAAGTGACTTGCGTTACTTATTAAAAGTAACTTCTTGTAAATTGAAAAAGTAATGTGTTACTTTACTAGTTACTTGAAAAAGTAATCTGATTACATAGCTCAAGTTACTTGTAATGCATTGCCCCAGAACCTAACCCTATAGCAAGTAGATGTACTTGATATTTCTCAGTGCTTAATTGCATAAGTACACTGAAACAAGGACACCTTAAAATAACGTGTAACCACACATATTTAACAAAACAAATTATTACATTAAAATAAAATCAATAATACAATATAGGCTCTTACATAAAGTAAAGTCTGCAACTGTTTATGCAGCTTTTATGGTGCCCTTCACAGCTCCTAGTCAACATTCACTTTGACAGTATTTAAGAGAGTGATCCAATCACTTGAAACATTTAAAGGGTAATAAATTTCACTCTTGGAGTGTGCGCTTCAGATTTGCAATGTTCCTCGGTTTAAGGCTTAGTTTGTTTTGATTGCTGTGTGTGTGCAGAGGAGTGGAAGGTTATGATTTCACCCTGAACGGCAACAGGTCATGAGAGATGTGTATTTGTCTTGCTCTGTGTGTGAAGTCTGGGGATGTTATTAATCACCAGTGTTTTACTTTAATGGAGTTGGTGCTATTCATCACGATCGCCCACTGAAAGTTACCTGTTGAGAGTGATTAATTCAGTAAGCGGCCATCGGAAGAGGAATGAAACCCCTCTACAACTCTTGTTATCTCAACAGAAGTGAAGGAAAACATATTAGTACCTTCGGTTTTGGAGATTTATTTTGTTTAATTTTGAAAAAAAAAAAAAAAATACCACTTCAAGAGTTTAAGCACAGATTACATTTAAAGTTTAAATAAATTCAGGTGGGAAATGTAGTATTACAGCATTTGATACATCCACTCAACCAGATTTAGACCCGTGTGTTACTTTTGCATAAACAACAAAACTAACCTAAAGTGTATTAATGCAAAGTGGAAAATCAATTAGGTTTTCCATAAAAAATTGATGCCTCCCAGTAAAACACCTCTCTTTATCCCATATGTGAAATTGGGAGGAAGTTTAGACGCCTTTCAAGCCCCATCAAAATATCTGAGGGGCAACCTCATGTATCAGACCTCCAAGCTCTCCTGACCTTTGCCTCTGTATGCCTGGGTTTCTAAAAACACCAATGCTCAGGGATTTCACACGCTCATAAGAGGGCCTCAGAGCAGAAGCTTGTTTTCCTGAGTGAGATTCTCTTTAAAGAGCTTTGTGCTGGTCTAAAGGTGTGAAGGATAATAAAGCAGGGCTTAAAGCTTGTTTAGTAAGGCTGCAGCCTTTTTAGCAGCATTACAAATTGGACCTGCATTACTCGGGGTGTTTCAAATAGAAACACTTCACTAAGCCCAGCTGAGTCAACAGCGTCAGGGCGGGAAATCCAGCTACCTGATAGAGGTCAGACAGGAAGTACTGCAGAGATGACCAGCAGGGCATACTAACAGTACAATTATTTATCCAAACTCCTTCACCAGAGTACAGAAGGTCAAATTCATCAAGAGGGAAGTAGGTTTGATTTTCATAGCAAGAGATTAAAAATATATTTTATATATTTAACAATTTACAAAGAAAATAATAATAATGTTAGACTAAACTGATCATTGTGTTCTCACTCTATTGATTTCCTGATACTCTCAACATGAGTAGATCATGGGAAAAAAGACCAGCTGACAGAATAATATATTCTTCTCAGCATAAAGGGCCCCACACATTGTATACACATACCTTAAGCAAGCAAAAGTAAATCTAATGTTGGAAGGGGTAACAGTGTGCCACATATATTTTTCTCTGACTACAATCTTTATGATCCCATGGGGCCAATGTTTGGTCTTATCTGATAGAGACTGATGGATTTTGGTTCTCGGTCAAGTTTTACTTGCAAATTCCATGTTCAGCATTTTTTTCTTTGTGAAAGGAGAATAAAATAGGTGAAGATATTACTGAATATGCAAAAACGCAATGTAGAACTGTATGAAAGCTTACAATAAAAATGACTAGGTTTGCATTTTTTACAGAAATGCTGCTGAAACACTCAGCTTCTAGGAATCGTTTGAATGATTTTACTTGATTAACTAGCTGTGAGCAGCAAACCCAAACCCGGAAACCTTTGAAGAAATTAATACAGGAATAGAATGATTACACAAATAAAGCAAAGACACAGCCAATTGCTATATTTCACTTACTTACAGGAAAAATAAAATTCACCTTCTCTCATTTATCAAGAAGGAAAATGTGTTTTGTGAATATGAGTAGAGGTAGACATACTTACAATAGAACTTAAGCCTTTTCTGGCACGTTCCCAAAGAAATGCGTACGTTCCTGTGCAGTTCTCTAAATGTACTCTATCCCTGTGGCAAAACATCTGGTCCTCACATATGAGTTGTAATCTGTAGAGTTTGGAAACCTAATAGAACATTTGTCCCCAACCTCTCACCTCTCATTGACATGTACAAGATCTACTCTATCAGATCCAGCTAAACAGACTCTACAGCTTTAAATTTTGTCTCTGAGAATCTCTTTACTGGCCAGTGCCCTGGAGGCCTGACTGCTGTCAATGGGGAGAATGAAGGGTGGCGACTATATAACAGTTTATATGATATATACAGTATAGTATGAAGACTTCAGTGCCCTGAAGGCCTTAGTTCAGTTAATGGACTACTATATACAGCATTATACAGTGGTTTCCATTTACAATTTTTTTCCAATATAACATGTCACTCTAATCATCAAATGTACCAGTGGAAAACTGGTCGAGTGTAGTTGGGTTCATTTTATTTACTGGTTGAAAATATTTAACAAACTGAACATCAAACTTGTCTAAAGGCAATGAACTGACACCTATCACTGGCTAAGCGGTAAAGTTAGAAAAAGACCATAATAATACTAAGTGAAGAGCCCCTATCTTCTTTCCCATGATTAACTCATCCTCAAGCCATCCTAGACCTAGATATGACTATCTTCTTTCAGACGAACACAATATGAGATATATTTAAAAATATCTGGCGGACGACCGTACGCAGAATGCGCAAGTCGACTTGCTCCAAATGAGTAATCCTCTGACACGATGTATGACGCAGAATGTAGGAGTATTGTAAGCTTAAGCCGAGTTCAGACTGCACGATTTTCAAAGTAGTTGGGTCACTGTTCTTTTCACACTGCATGACTATCTTGGCCAGCATTCAGTCGCTGCTGTGTTCATACTGCACGATGGATTGGCGACAGAAGGTTTCACACTGCATGACTTCACAAGAGGAAGAATCGCAGACAACTCTGTCTGGCACGCAAACTACGTTTCACAATCAAACACACGCGAGATGTGACAAGGAAACAACGCGATATCACGCGTGCAAGACCGGAGTCATTATTATTATTATTATTATTAAAAACGGTAGTCCGCAAGAAGCTTGCAATATGAATTGCCTGTGCACTGATTTGCAGCGAAAACAAGAAAAAGAAAAGAAGAATATGGAGGAGGAAATGGTTGGGGAGACTGTGGATTGTGTGTTCTGCAACGAGAGTTGGAGGTAAATACATTACTTTTCAATGTGCTGCTGTTGCGGATGGTCCAGCAAATGTTTGTGCTTTGTTTCTGTTTGATAGAATTGTAATGTTTATGTGAATGAAGCCATGCTTGCTGATATTGTGGTCTATAACTCCTCCCCGAACTCCCCGCTGCTCTGTATCTTGCTCTCTCATTGGCTGTCATTCATCGCCAATGTAGTTTTCAGTCAGAACACTTTTCACACAGCAGGATTTTGAATCGCCGACAGGTCCAGATATTTAGCATGCCAAATATCTCACGTGCGTCGGCGACTCGTTGGCGATTCTCTCAGATCGCGTATTTGCTCATTCACACTGCGTGATTGTCACTCGCGTGAACGAGCAGCGATTTGCCTGTGATTTCGGGCATTTGTCGGGCGATATCTCAAAACCTGTCGGCGAGACAAAATCTGGGCTAAAATCGTGAAATCTGAACTCGGCTTAAGATGCCTCTCGCGGTTCAAACAAATAGGGCTGTGTAACAAATTTAAGCTACTCTTCTCTTTTCTGATCGTTTTAGACTTTTAATCCGTGACCGGTGATGTGTTTTGCTCAATCCTCTGTGCCTCCGTATTCGTCATCACGTTGTGCGTCAGGTCAAAGGATACTCTTCCGACGCAAATAGACTTGCGCATTTTGCGTACGGTCGTCCGCCAGAAGGTAATTGCTTGAATTTATAAAGTTATAAATATATATATATATTTTTCTTACAAAAATGCATTGCTTCGCTTCAGAAGGCCTTTATTCTTGACCTGGAGTCATATGGATAATGGTTTCATAAAAAGTTATAGGCAGTCTGCTTGACCCTTATTCTCACTGCTATGTACAAATTCTCAATTTCTTTGAAAGATAATGTGCAAAAATAATTTCTTTCTTTTTATCAAAACGAATAGCAGCAAGTGGACATTTATGAAGTGATCCTACAACTGCGAGTCTCTTTGTAATAACCTTTTCCCTGTACATAAATAATATATTAAGGAGTGGTCTATGTCTGCTGTTCTACTCTGGACCATTTAGTTATCCAGAATAAAGCTGCTATTCCCTCCACACTTGTTGTGAGTTCAGTCAAATTATTAATGCACTGAATTTGACACATGATCTGATTCATCACAAAATCAATTTTCTCTGAAAGGTTTGCCAAGTCACAGAAAAACCCAGAGTTCACATAACCTTCACTTGATTAGATTCAACCAGCAAGACTAAGTAAAAAGAAAATCCCAATAGGTTTAAATGATAGTCTGCCAAAAAGGACATATTGCAAGAAATAAACTCTCGCTACTAAAAGTAAATTAGGAAGTGCAGCGTAAGCTGACATTAAACAAATGTAATGTCACCAGGCCTAGAGCATGATAACAAGGGTCCTGGGAAGAGGAAACCCCTCAAGTGGTTTTGCCTGCAAAGATTTTTTTTGTGAATGAACAAAGGCACAGCCTGGAATTTACAATGATCTATTTGCCCCTAACTGGCACCTTGACCAGGTGCTGACAGCAGCAACGTTGGGTGCCGAGCAAGAAAAACAAAGAATGAAGCCAAGAACATGCTCTGTTTGTAATGCCAATCCAACCCATGTCAACATGATTTCCTTCCTGACTGCCAGAAAACAAAGTACACATAGTTGTACTCCTCTTAGTTACGTTTTATTGAAATAAAGCTACAAAGGTGTTGACAGTCATGTAACACACAGAGCAGGTAAAGCTTTGGGACTTTCTCACACTGTGTTTGTCTCAAATCTGTCCAAGGGAATCCATTCCCAAAATACTTAGTGGTCAGTTTTGGACATCCTGTAACAGTAAATGAACATTGCATAAATAGAATGTATGCTCAACCCTCCAAAGAACCATTAATCATTCCCTCCAAATGTCAATTTACTGTTTATTTTTGTTTACGCCAACTAATTTCTTTATAGTCCTTGGGTGCAATGAACCTCTAAGATGTCAAAGGCAAAAGACCCATACATACCTTCCAAAAATTTCAGCACATTCTGTTCACGTTTTCAAACTATTATTAGATTTGGCCAGCTGATTCTTGACTTTTGTATCACTCCAATTCCTGATATTTCACATTGCACAATGTCCCTCCCTTCAAAAGAAAATGATGAAGAGCATTATGTTTCTCCCAGAGGGAATTGTGCAACTGATTCAAATTCAAGTAAGATGCAAGATCGATCACAATATGTCCTACATGACCTGCAGTTGATTTCTGAAAGCTCCAGGTTTCAAACACAATAAATGAAATAATAAAAAACAAAAGCAACTGGACATGTTTCACGGGCTGTGAATCAGGTGGGATTTGTATCTGGTTAAACTCGTTTAAGTGTTAAACAGGTCTTCCCCCTGGGCTGCTACAAGAAGGTTGCACAGCTTCAACCTTGATTCTATATGACATTACAAACCTTGTAGAACATGACTTTACTGTGTTGAAACAAATGAAGTTTGAACCCTTGAGGTCTAGCTTGAGGTCTGGTCTCTCTAGTTGCTTAACTGACAACACAGTCTACATTTGCATGCTGGAAAAAATGCAGCGTCCTAAATATTTAGATCAAGTTTAACACCATTTCAGAGATAGGTTATCGGGCCCGATTACTTGTTTTCATAATTGGCAGCTTAGGACGTACACACAGGCTGGTAGTAAAGGGGCTTCAACAGCTTGGGATGCCCAAAAAAAGGCAGAGGCGTTGTTACTTATACCCATAAAAAACCATAAAAACCCCCTTAAAATATTAAGAGTTAATATTGCTTAATATTGTGATGATCCGCTGTATGCTACTGGTCCATGATTTTGTACATGTATTTGACTGCATCTATAATATTTATGTCCCTGTGGATTATTTATGTAGATTTAAATAAATTGTTAAAATGTTTGTGTGTGTTAAATTAAAGGAAATAAATAATTTAATATAGCATATCCACCCTTGTGGGGCTATGAACATGCCAGTCCTGAACATGCAGTAACATGAACAAGATCTAAGACATAATGTCCTCTTTTATAAATCCAAAAGAACATTTTTTCCCCCATTTCATCATGATTAATATCATAAAACGTCAGTCTACCAGGGTTTTTCTTGTGCTTGACAAAAGCAGCATCTGTTTCCTAGCATCCAAGCGGGGCACTGCAAATTCACTAATGCTGGAAGTGAGGACAGAACTTTGGATTGGTGCTCAGCTTAACTTAAGGGTCTCTTGTAAATGATCTGTGACTGCTCGTTTTCTGATTTGGCCCCCTGAGTTAAATAACATCAACCTCAGGACCCACGTATGCGCTCTGCCCTGGGCCAGACAGTCAATCAGTGAACCTTCAGTCTATTCCAGACTTTAGAAAATATCTGTGGCTCCACCAGCTGACATGGGCAAAAGACAGAACGATACGGGGGGACAGTTCTTTTGACCTGAGACCTTAGTCTCTCACTGACTTCTGGGAAAACAAAAAGACCAAGTCTTGATTGGAAGCTCAGGTCTGTCCCTGTTCAATTGCACAGACTAATTGTCCAAACCCAAGGTCAACGCTTGAGAAAACAGCCAAGAAAAGAAACAATGACCTCTTCAAACTGCAAAGACACCGCGTCAGTTTGTTTTCCTCAACAAAAGAACTTTTTGGAAAAAGGATGTGAGCATCAGACCCGGGCTACTTCTGTGTTGCAACCTACCACAGTTACATTTCCTGTACTCTATGCATGTGATCTCCATTGGGATGCTTTATTTTTGCTGAATAAGTCACTTCACTGTTGTAAAAAACAATGCCACACACATCTGTTTGTCTCATTAGAGATAATAGAGGGGCAAAGTAATATCAGGGCACTGAACTCCTCAAGTCTTTCACTGCTGCTCGAGCATCAGCACATCTAAATGATGAAGACCCAGTTCTCCTGCTTACTGTAAAATGCTAATTATCCCCATAAATGTAATAGCATAGCATGTAATTACTTGGGCTTGCTGTAATGCATCAAGTAGCCTACATACTATCAAGAAGACTCTTTCCCCAATAGTACTACATGCTTATGTTTATGAAGGAAAACAAAAGGAGAATAAAAGTATTAATAATCAGTCACGGACAGAGACTGTCAACATTATAGAATTATGTATAGTCTAAAACCTTTTGCCTATAGATGAAATGAAAAAAGAAATAGGGGGGAAAAAATCAGCTTTCAAGAAATTGTCAGCAGAGCATCTTTAATAATGCTTTCTGATTACATAAGTTTGATTCAGAGTAGAATGAACTTGATTTAAATTTAATTTAAACTTAAAAGGAAAACACTGCAGACTTATTTTAAGATTTAGCCTATTGTAACTGATTTAGCCTATTAAATTAATGTAAACATACAGATATCCTGGGATTGCATGCATTTGTTTTTAGATACTAAATATTGTGCCAAAAACAATGATTCTGAGGGGGGGAAAGTGATTCAGTATGATTTACCTTTCCAGGTCACAAGCTGACCAATGATTTAATTAATTAATGAAAATAAATAAATCTATCTATCTATCTATCTATCTATCTATCTATCTATCTATCTATCTATCTATCTATCTATCTATCTATCTATCTATCTATCTATCTATCTAGTATGGCTTATTCATGATTTATTTGATTCTTTAGCACTCAAAGAGTAATGGAGTATGTCTGCCGGCTCAGGGAGGTGTGATGGCTCATTAATAGTGTTGACACAGTGAATTCTTTCTCATAAAGGGAGACATGATCACAAAGGGGAGGTGGTACACAGGAGAAGAGGGAAACTCAGTGAAAGCATGTTTCCTACAGCAGGAAAAGCCTATAAGCCCATAAGACCTGTCTACAAGACTATAAAAGTGCCAGAGCTGTATTTAACACACTGATCTGTTAGATGAGAATGATGAAGATGCAACACCTATACAAATGCAACACCTATACAAATGCAGATGCAACACCTATACAAATGCTACACTCTCAGAAAAAAAGTACAAAAGCTGTCACTGCCATTTAAAAAGGCACTCATATGAACCAGGTACTAACATGCAGGGTGCAATTTGTGAAAAAAGCATGCAGTGAAATGCTTGAAAATCCCCTCCATCCCCCCCAGCAAATCATCACACCCTGCCAATATGTTTCACAGTTTAGGGGTATATAACTTACAAAAGTGACCTTTTTGAAATGGTCCAACATTTGTAACCTTTTTTCTGAGAGTGTATTTAACTCCAAAAAATAAACTTTCTGTCATCATTTACTCAAACTCTAGTTGTTGATTGTTAGTGACAGTATTTCTTCTGAGTTATTAAATATATATATATATATATATATATATATATATATATATATATATATATATATATATATATATATATATATATATATATATATATATATATATATACACATTAGAATGCAGCAGTTCCTTTGTTCTTCTTTTAACATGTTCTAAGCCATTGCCTTTACTGAATTATTCATCTGTACCTGTTCAGTGTCGGCGCAAACTCAGACAGCAGATTGGACGGACATGATGTGTTTCGGTTGTACGCTCATTTCTGTGGTTATTAATCTCAGGCCTTCAACTCCTCCAAACTGGAAACTGCAACCACCCGGAGCTCTGCTGGTGCCATTGCTGAAAAGTTACAGCATACACAAATGGAATTCCAGGCACACATACACCAGCGTGATCACATGTCTACTCATCTGGTTAATCATTATTTTGACTACAGCTGCTTTTTCTCATGCTTCACAAATGTTTTTTTCAGCGAACATACCTTTGTGTTACATGACTGAGGCTATGATTTGATAGTGGCTCTAGAAATCGGTTCCAGCAAACTGACACACATGCAGTGGATTAGAGCCCTGTGAGATTGACTCCGGAGAGAGAGAATTGCTGTCTGACACTGACACCTCAACACCAGCGGTCTCCACACCTTCATGCCCTGTCAACACATTTGATGCGAGCATCAGTTCAGAAGAGGATATAATGGTCCTTTCAATTGCTAAATCACTTGCAGATGTGTTTTAACTCAATACCGCTTAGCTAATGTATGTGATGCTACCAACTCATCCAAGCTAAATATGAAGCAAAGGCTGAAGTCATTTATCATCATCAAATTGTTCTCTGCAGCCATTCCCTACGAAGACTGAAGACTTTAATTACTACCATACAAGAAGAAAGGACATGAGCCTTAGAGAAGACATGTTATGATGCAATTTCTGAGTAAATTATGTTAATACAAGTACAGTGAACAGCTGAGTCAGCTGTTGATTAATGTCCAATCAGTAAATGTAATTGTGCAATCAGGAGCAAGTGATTATCCCCAGTGTATAAACAATTAATTCCTGTGAATCAAGACCTTAATATGAAATAGAAAGCTAAATTATTTCACAGGAAGCCCATCCATTTGGTCACATAAACAATTTGTGCATTTGAGTGCATTTGTAACTCAAATATAAACCAGAAATATTAGATCCCGACAGTGTTGTTTAGGGATATGAGAGGGTGAATTATCACAGTGATCTTCTTACACTCCACCTGCCTGAACTGGAGTTCATGAAGAATGTGATTGAATCAGAAATGTTTTGCTGCATGCCTACAGATGTATGAGTCTCATTTCCTTCCCTAAAACTAATCTTTATACTGTCAGGGTGCCATGGATCCATATAATGACATCTTACAAACTACATAAATCTCACTGGACAGTTCCCCAGCTCTGATTTCATAAATTATTATCTGTACATGATATGGCAGAAGCACTAACACAGCTGGCTTCTCATTAAAGTCCTATAGTGCCTCAATCAAGAGTCTGAAGGTTCAGTACAGCACCTGTGGTTAGATATAACATCTATTATCACAAAAAGAAAAATATTTTTTGACTTGCCCTTCCTTTTCTTTCAAAAAAAGCAAATACTAAGTTTACACTGAAAAGTGAATGGGACTAACGTTAATTCATAAATGTTAAAATACCGTTTCAACAGTAGGCACATGACGTAAATAATATGTTAACATGATTTCAGTGTCAACAAATCACTTACTAACCTTTTGTGTGTATAGTTACAGCAAAATATACATCTTCTATGACTGAAAACACTATATTATGCTGCCAGGCCAGTAGTTAGCGATGTCACTTTGTAAAGAAAGACGACGCGCATGCGCACATACGCACAGAGCACTCGCGCCAAATGCGCATGCATATGTTCTGCTTGCTGTCACAGTTTTCACAGATTCGCGTTTTTTGTAGTTTACACTAATAAAGAGCGGTATCGTTTTCAAAAGTTTGCCTCTTCAGGCCCTCAAAAAAAAAAGGCCGTGATCGTGTACATGAATGGCCAAAACGCATAAAAAGTTTTCCGTTTTAGTTGAAAATGGTGTAAACATCCCCATTTTCAACTATCGTTGAGCATAAATGTGAAGCTTATAATTTTATAAATGTACCGTACATTTATAAAATTATAGCTTCACATGTATGCTTTTAAAGATACATTTACAAAACAACGATACGTTTTTCCTTTGCGTGACGACACCATTGTCAAAACCAGCGGTTCCCAAACTGGGATACATGGCGACTGAAGGGGTACGTGAACAAAATGCTTAGTTTTGCCATTCATTTAATTCTTCCCCACCTTAAAATGACATTAAAACCGTGCATGTATTTCTAACAGGCACAATGCCAGTATTTTCTCTATTTTGCAACGCAAACGCCACAGCAGAACTACAACACACAGAGTAGTGTTTCGTAAACGAATCTGTGGCTTTGAACGAATCGTTCGTGAAAGTCATTGAGTTAACGATTCATTCATAAATACAGCCAGTTGCTTCATTACTAGGGAATGAATGACTCACGCATTAAGACAGTGACTTACCGCCACCTACTGGCGTTTTTTTATTTAAAACATTTTTAATTTAACTTTTTTATTTAAAACATTATTATTGTTGTAAATGTATTTATAAAGATAAAGGGAGGAAATGCTTCCTCAAAAATTAGGATGAGAAAATAATCCATATTACAAAAACACAACAACGCAAATATTGCAAAATGTGGCAATACAAAGTGTACAAGTACTAATTTTTCTAAAGTAACACTCCAATAGCGACACCTGCAGGTGAAATTACAGCAGGAGTCCGTGCCTCCCTTAAATCAATAGACCCCCTAAAGTGTGTGGTGGGTTTTGTGGGGGGTAATAGAGAATGAATGGGGGAAATCACGTGAGAGGAGGCAATGCCTCCATCGTGCTATGACTGGATATGATTGGTTCATGCAATAAATCCCGCCTCTTGTTTACATGCGCGTACATTCCACGCATCAGACTGAATTGACAAAATGATGGAGTCAACTAATTAAAAAGTAAACAGCTCAACTACTTACATAACACCGCTATATGTCACGTCAGATTCAAACTTGAAAAGACCTGAAAACATGATGACTGCGGGGGGTTTAGTGAGCAATCAGCTTTTTGAAATTAAAGATACATCTTCATGTCTTGACTATTAAAAAGAATAGCTAAAAAATCAATACATAAATATATTGTTTAACCCTTGTTACGGTGTTGCCTCCAGGCAACATTCTATTTTAGTTTGTCTTTAATAAAATTAGACTTTCAAATGAACTTTTAAAAAGATTAAAATGCTTTAAAAAACTGGATGAGATTGACTTGGTTTTAACAAATAGAACATTAATTACACTGTGAATGTAAAAATAGAAAATAGAATTGTATTTGGATTATTTTTTGATGTAATGTAAAGTAATGTTCATTTAATGAGGTAAATATGACAACATTAAGAGTAACGGACATGAATTTACATTTGATTTATAAAAAATAAAAAATAAATAAACAGTGAGGACATTGTTTGCCGCCTCATTTCAGAACATCACTTCACTGTACCTAACCCAAGTCGAAATTATTATTATTACTGATGATACTTTTTGACCACTTGAACTTATACCAGTAAAAACTCTCTTTAAACCTATAGTGAAAACAATTAACTAAACAACAAACAAGCCATGCAATCAAGTATAAGGAGATTTATGACCCCGTGAAATAAAAATCAAAAAGTAGTTTTGTGGCATTTATTTTATGTATTAGCTCTGGTGCCATCTGCTTGTGTAATCTAAAAGGTTGCTCCTGCACAACTGAAACTGCAACTAAGATCTTACATTTAAATGTCTGATTGATCCCAGTTTGAAGCCCCAGTTGATCCTTGTGTCAGGGGTGTAGGCAGGATTTTCTATTCGGATTGGTTTCCAAAACTGTGCTTTGTGGCTGGGTGGGCACGAATGCAGGTCCATGCTAGCCCACCCGTAGTTACGAGCCTGCTTTGTACGCACAGTTGTGGGTAACTGCTCAATGCATCTGTGATGCGGTGGCAAAGATCTTCAGGAACTTTTGGGTCTTCACACACATTATGTTCCCATGGTGACAATGGCAATCAAAAGGTGAAAAAAAAAAGACTTTCGCTTCACTTCATTTGCTTCAAAGAAATCACATATTAGTCTTCCATCTCCCCCACTGTTGTGGGAATTTTGGCAAGACTTAATAGTGCTCAACTAAGAGGGCAGGGTGTTGGGAGCAGATGCCAACTCCAGCTCTAATATTTGCGTGATGTCATGCAACAGTGATGCACAGCATGCACACAAACACACACACAACTAGTAAATATTAATGATAATATTTCTTAATTTTTATTGTTATATATTTAAAATGTGGGGGGGGGGGGGGGGTATATCCTGATTACTATGTGGTTTTAAAATGCCGTTTGGTACTTAAAAAAAAAATATATATATATATATATATATATATATATATATATATATATATATATATATATATTTATTACTGGCCGGGTAGTGTATATAGTTAATATATTATTCTCAAATAATATTTACAATTAATTGAATTAAATATTTCAATTATAAAATAAAAAAATATAATTTATTTAAAATACTTTATTTAAAATAGAAATAAAATGTATTTCTTAAATTGATAAAGCAATATTTATTGTTTTTAACATGGCTGCATAGTACATAAAAAAAAATGTACAAGATGTACATACACTGCACTTTAATCTACCGGCACCTGCGGGTTTCTGAAGACATACGTACATCCATTACATCTACGTCTTCAGGTAGTTAGTTGCCCAACGCATTGGCAACCACCTTAAAAGATTCAATAAACTGCTCAGAAATGCAGGCAAGTCAGATCAGGGAAGATCACGGAGCAAGTTTACATTCCTCTTAACAGGTCAGCCTTTGATTCCAAACAGCATTAAGAGCATATCGCTTGCTGAGGTAATTCATTTGTGGCTCCATGGTTTATTTGAGTAAGCTTTCTCCACCTGCCTACACACTAGACACTCCCCTGGAGCAACATGTACAGACTTGTGCTGGGAGCAATTCAAACATCAATTTCTATTTCCCTCCTCTGAGCTTTCCCCTTTTCAAGCACTGTACATGCTGAGTAAATATTTTAATTGCCCATCCACCTTCAAAAGAATTCACACAGACGGCAGAAAGACTTAAAGCAGTGATTAAGTGATTTCGTCATACACATTTACACATTTGTTCATGATGGCAGGAGGTTTGTAGTGTCATAAACATTTTCAGTGAATTCTGATAAACAAAGTTAAAGAAAGAAAAATATTAAGAGAATGATAACAGTACTCATATAACATATTTCAAGTTTGGTGTGATGAACAGACTGAAATTTAAATTGTTATTCACTGAAAATATTTACCTATGTCAATTTCAGGTTGATTCAATGAATCAATTAGTTCACAGTCTGATTCGTTTGTGAGTCAGTTCGTGACTTAAACTCACTGACACGATAATGAAGCCACAGTGATTCTTTAGGTTCACCAGAGAGGAACAGTGAATAGTATTATATTGTTTAAAATAATGAAAAATAATAATGAAAATAGAACATAAAGTTGCTTTTTTTTTGCAACAAAACAAATGTGTTTACAGCAACAGCAAAATTTTAAACTTGTTGCTTAAACTTTGTTATTTAGTTTTAGAGTTTTAGCATTAACTCCTCATGGATATGCAATAAAAGTTATTTTGTTTCTGCTCAGTGGGCCTACGTGACTTTTAAAAAGTCCATTCACAATGTAAAAAAAAATCTCCCACAACACAATGTGTATATTTTAACAATTTCAATGTTTGGTTAAGATTCCTCTGCATATGTGAATGGCTGAGTGAAACGTGATTTTAATTAAATTCTCTGTTTATTTTGAAATGCACTGTAAATAAATGCTTTGTACATAGACCATCGGCTTTGCATTCGTTTCTGTTCATAATATAGAAATCTAAGCCAAAACATAAACAGAAAAATCATACCAAGACATTAGGAATAAATTTTCTAAAACATACAGAGCTGATGTACGTTCAGTTCCTGATGGATTCGGTGAAAAGAAAAAGTTCATTTGAGGTTTATCCAATGCACTACACTTGCCCACCAATCAATAATCATCTGAAGCTCCACCAAGAAGTAACATTATCCCTCATATTCCACAAAGATCTAACTTCAGGGGTCAGAAACTACAAAGTAAGGGAAAGAAGTGACAGTTTAATTTATAGCATCATCAGAAGAATGACCTTTAAAAGCAAGCTAGATTCATACACACAAACGCTCAGGGTGATCCACTGAAACCTTCCAGGTGGTGCACAATATGTAGTATTTTACAATATGAAGTATGATATTCATCACTAAAGCCATAGATTCATGTTTCTTACACATGTTGGAAAGGGATTTTTTGTAATATTAATATACAGTTCAGTTAATTCTGAATGAAGATTACTTAGAAGTCTGGGGCCAGTTGTTCTAAAGTAATCTGATTGGATTTCGGCTATCGGATTGGATCAAATCTTAAAAATCGGTTGTTTAAAAGGAAAAAAGATTAGATCACAAAATCCAGTCTTGGTTTTGACCTGGATAAAATCATCAGTTTGTGTTGTTCAAAACTTTTTAGTAAGATTGGGATACCTTTGATCCAAAAAATCTGGATTATACTGATCCCATCAGAAGGGTGGATTTCAAGAACAAAAATGTAATAAAACTGGTCAAAAAATACAACATTTGTATCATGTAATATGCATACACACACATATTCATTATTTTGCTCTTGATTAATTAACTTTTTATGTAATAAATTAGAAGTAGACATATTTAGCCTTTTGGTAACCTACTGTAAAGTAAAAAAGAGAATTTGGTGCAATAAAATAATCCTCAAACAGCTGTAAATATCGAACAAAAATATTATTTTTAATTCAAAGTGTTTTTTTAATATTTTTTTGTTAACATTGGCACAATCATAAGAGACGAACCAGTCAAAAGTTCTTCGCGGGCAAACGCAAAGTTTCTCGGGTGAATGCTACGTGGAAGAATGCAAAAAAGAATGCAAAAGCATTGAATTGTTTTTGTTTTTTTTCATTTCTCAATAAATAAATAAATAAAATAAAATTATGCATTATTCTGAAAATTTCCACATAGAAATAAAGGCTGGAACTTGGTACGAACATGATCGATCACTCAAACACATACACTACAACATACAACAGAGATCATTTTTTATAGAAAATGGCAAATAAAATAAACAAATACAGCATAAATCCAAAAGTTTCCACACATAAACGAAGGCCTGGTACTAGGGAACAAATGCAATGTGGAACGAATATGTTCACTCACACACACACACACACACACACACACACACACACACACACACACACTTGTTTTTGGTGTTGGTTTGATTTACTTTTTGTATTATTAATTTCTTATTCTACTTTTCTTTCTTTTCTTTACATTTTACATTTGAAATGAATAATGTGTACAACCAATTCTTGTCTTTTACTGGCAAAGTATATAGCATTTCAGCAAATTTATAAGGCATTATTGCAAAAACACTACATACTTAAAAAGACCTCAAACTGTTGCAATCTATTACCTAATCAAACACACATTTCAAAAGAAACACAATGAGCTTTTTATTAAAATCATGTGATACATTGTTGAAATCAACTTCAGATAGCAAAGTAAAGGCAAGTAAAGCAGAGAGAAAGGAATTCAATTTCATGATAAAACACTTAGAAGAGGATATTAATAAAATACTGGATATATCAGTTAGTACCTCAGAAATCCCAGGTCGACAAAACGCCATAAATATAATATGATTTCCTTCAGGCTTTTGGAAGGAAACATAAAGGAATGGGAAAACCTGCCATATGGATGAAAACCTCTGACAGCAAACTCAAGGACTAAGAACAATTGGATTTGGCTGGCATGATATCATCAGGAAAATTAGTAATAAAGTTTCAAAGTTGTGCACACCATGCACAGGGTATTATGGAATGGTTGTTTTCCTGATCGCTTACTTTGATGTGTCATAAACACTGTATTCATTCTTTAATGGGGCCATTGAGGAGAAAGAGAAAAACAACACTTGAAAACACAGTATAAAATTATGATACTTGCGGGTTTTACTAGTTGGTTTCACACGTCCCCATTTTTCCTTTGTCTTTAAATATGACAGGACCTCACAGATGATTGCGGCCTTTGCAGCTAGAAGTTCATGAACTGAAGTCAATATCAAGCAGTTCTCTTCCGCCATCTACAGTTTATTCACCAGTAATACATTGATTCTAAAGCAAGCATCCTAATCCGAATCAGCGCTAAACAAGAGAGAAATAGTTTTTTTTATATATCAACCACTTAATAAATTTTAATGTTGCTACTGTAAAAATCAAAATGTACTAAGAGGGTTTCTAGGGTGAATTCATGGAAGGGATTGTAAAAATTCTGATCTCAAGAGGGCGCTGTGTGATCAGAAACGTTGCGCCTTCAAATTTGTTTTCACAGCATATTGTCAATTTACGACAACTTGATCAATTGAAATAAATTTTATAATAAAATAAACTCTTCTGGCTTCAATTATAGTTTTTTAATTTTACATAAAATGTATGTGAAATTCAAAAGTAGATTTAAATATTGCACAAATACACACTTAAAACTCTAATACAAATTTAAATAATCTGGAGTGCTTTATGTTCAGCGTTTTCATCATTCATTCATTCATTCATTCATTCATTCAAGAAAAACACTTTCTACACATTTAAAGAAAATCCCTTCGTGTTTCTTCATTAGCCCACAGGCCTAGTAAAATTAACTGAATATATAGTTTTTAAATAACAAATTTAAGCAGATGAACTTTTTGCAATGATTAAGTTCTGCACAACATAAAATATAAGGTTACTCTATTTATATATAGTCTTCTTTTGTTCCTCCCACTTTCACTTTGAGACCTTTCCGGACTTTTATTTTGACATGTGTCCTCAGCCGGTGACATTTACTGTGCCTTAAACTCTCTCCCTTCACAGTTTATTATGCATTGATTGTATAACAAGTTCACATGCTAGATAGTAGTACACATCTAAGCGACTTAAACCGAGATCTTTATGGATTTCACGTTAAACGAATAAATCATTTGAAAGAGTCGGGTCGTTGTGAAGGTTTGTTATTGGTCTTTTTTAAAGTATAAGTTGAGCTGAGGGCAAACAACAATAATAATATGCTAGCAGTTAGCATTTAGCACACAAGCCTATACTATTGAATAAAACTCTTTATTTTTTATTTTTTTGAAAGGATATAATCAAATGTATCCACGTTTTTCTTCAAATTAATGAATTTGTCGCGTTGTTATTGTATTACTGTGAAATCCAAGGCTGTTACTATTATAGTATTCAGTTATTGTGTATGTCTTTTGTTATGTGAAGTTACAGTATTTGCTCAACACAGATGTTTTTACCATTTTATAGAGGTAATTACAACTAAAATACACTTTATGATTTATATATATATATATATATATATATATATATATATATATATATATATATATATATATATATATAAGCTGTTATCAATTACTGTAAAGATTCCCTGTTATTATAATATTCTTACTGTGGTGTCTAGAGTGAAACATATCCAAAATTACAGTCTTAGATCATCCTTATCCACAGTTACTTAACAATGCCAGTAGAAGGTAACAAGGACCAGGCCCTGCCTCCCCTGTCCAGCCCTGTCAGTGCCCTTACTCCTGGAGTCCAAGAAGACAATGGCCTTTCCATCCCAGGAAGTAGTAAGGAAGAGCCGGCAGCTACATGTCCCGAGAATGTTGGGTCACAGAATCCTAGAAAATCGCAGCCCTTACTCCACATCAACCGTCAGGAGATCCAATCTGTGGACCACAACTCTCAGGCTGCCGAGCTGCAGGGTTTGGGAGTGGATGTGTATGACCAAGATGTTCTCGAGCAAGGTGTGTTACAGCAGGTGGACAGGGCCATTCAGGAGGCCAACCAGGCTGCGGCCAAAGCAGAGGCCGAGAAAGAATATGAGTCCGTACTGGATGATGTCAGGTGAATTTATGCTTCCTTTATTGATCTTGAAACATTGTACATTATGTAAATCAGTCAAAGAATGAGAAATCAGTGTGAATGCTGGAATGTGATGTCATCTTTTGTAATTGGTTTGTAATGTGTTTCAGGTCATGTACAAGTGCTTTGAAGCACATCAACAAAATTTTAGAGCAGTTAGCCCCTCATGCTGCCTCTAGCAAGGACATCAGTCGGAAAATTGAGTCTGTCAAACGGCAAAAAGAGAACAAGGTGAGCATATGCTGGATTGTTCATTTTTTGCTTGGTTTAGCTTGTATCACTTGAGATTTTATGTATTAGATATCTGAGATTTCAGTTTTAAAGCTTAATCCGTTTTATTTTATATCATTTTACTTTATATTCATAACAAAAACAAGCTTGTAATATTTCAGTAGTGCATTGCTCTTTTTTTGAAACCCTTACAACACAATACTTCAGAAGTCTGTTATCTTTTACAGGAGAAGCAGTTAAAAAAGATTAGAGCCAAGCAGAAGAGACTGCAGGCTGTTCTTGATGGAGAGGATATCCAGAAGCTTGAGGCAGAATTATTGATTGAGGATGACGAAGGTAAGTTTGAAGCACAGTCCTTTGCAGAAGCTTTACATTCATTATTAGCCTTATCAATGATATATATTAGAGCATCATATACTCTTGATCTTGCTGAACAATCACTTTGCATATATGTCATAAATTATACACATTCAAAAAGTCTGTATATTGGATGTTTGTTTTAATATGCTATTATGGGACCAATAGTGGTACTTGGTAGTGGTTCTGCTCAGAAACCTTTTAAAGGGCAACGTTGGTGCCTTTTTCTAAAGATATTTTGCCTTATTTGCACTATATATTGTTTTTTAAACATAAAACTGCACAGCATTTTGTCAATTTTGACTCGATCAGTTGAAATGAATTCTAATATTGACAATTATGGCTGTTAAATATTACATAAAATTAATGTAAAATTCAAAAGTGGATGTAAATAATAAAAAACGTTTAATAACACAATACATTTTCTAATGCAATTTAAATATTGGGGAGTGCTTTGTTTAGTGTTTTCAGAGGTTATTTATTTGTTCATGCATTCATGAAAAACACCTTTTAAACAAAATGTTACTGAATGGCTGTATCATGGAAAGTGTGGCTCAGATGAGTTAATTTCTCTCATTATGTTCCTTTAAATGTTTGCTTTAATATGCTTTTATTACAATAGTGGTACTAATCTATGCTCTGTTTGTCTCTGTTAGAACCAGGCCCATCCACTCTGGGCAGCATGCTTATGCCAGCTCAGGAGTCCGAATGGGAAGAGCTCATCCGCACAGGTCACATGACCCCCTTCGGTTCACGGATCCCTCAGAAGCAAGAGAAGAAAGAGCCTCGGAAGGTTATGCTCAGTGAGAACTCCGGATTTGACAAGTACCTCGCTGACCAAGCCATGTTAGCGGATAGCAGAAAGAGACCCATGAAGAAGAAGATCACCAAGAAGCACTCGGGAGAGATAACGCATGGCAAAAAGCAAAAGAACGGATCACTCTCCAGCAAGGATAAGAAGCTCCAAAAGCGGATGCGTAAACTCCAGAGGACCGCCTTGAGGGCTCACCCCAAAGCCAGGCCCAAGGTGGAGAAGGAGCTGTCCCGAGCCAGGAGGAGGAAAGGCGATGGGGAACAGACGTCAGATAGCGAGGGTTCAGAGTATGTCCCGAGTGAGGAGCTGATGGATCCTGAGGAGCCAGATAGAGATGATGATGATGATGAGTTCTGGGTGGATAAAGATGAAGAATATGAACTTAAACCGTATAAGAAGAAGAACCAGGCCAAAACCAGGAAACCCAAAAAGGAGGACGAGAGCGACGAGTACATTCCTAGCAGCTCGGAGGATGAAGACTCTCAGAAAGGCGGAAAAGTCAAGAAATGTAAAGATGATGGAGATATCGAGTGTTACAGGCAAAGGATTAGGTAAGTTTAGTCTGAATCCATCATTTCCTAAACTGTCACAGTCATTACAGTCAAAGGCCATTCATATGTTTAGTTACTTTGCCTAGCATGTATGCTAGAACAGATAGCTTAATCCACTGATGAGATTGGCTGCTGTTCCTTGACTAAGCAAATTCTATGCCTATTCATATTTTCTCATTATGGTATGCATGTATTTATTCCAGTGTTAACGTGCAAATAGATGGAAGCAAACCTAACAAGATTTATGCATTTGTATTTATAGTAAGCAAATTGAGTTGGCATGCACTCTCTCTCCATAGTTTCCCTGCTCTGGTTGGTTTAAATGTGAATGGTGGAGCACAGCAATGCTGAGTGGTGGAGGATAGGGGGGAAAAAAACATAATTAACTGAACCAATGCTTAGTCTTGACTTAATTACAAGTGCAGTCTCGGAAGCCCCAGATAAAGGGAACAGTTTCATTGCGGAGTGACAGGACCAACCCCAAATGAAGATGGATTTTTTTTTCCCTACACTCCTCTCTCTTGCACCTTTCTTGGGGAGCTCAAACTCCTAATTGTCTGTATCAATCTTAATTTGCTTTTCTGACGACACTGCCACTAACTGCTGTAGCTTTCCCTGAAGCCAGAAGTGGGTCAATTAAATCTGGCCTGCTGGAGTGAGGGGCAGAGGAAGGGAAAGGTCTCTCGCTCTCGCTCTCTCTCTTTTTCTCTTCTGTTTCTGTCTTTGTCTGTCTGTAGTTCTTTGGCTAGGAAATTAAAAACCGAGGCCGGGGACTTTTGGTACCTGAATGTTCCTTGCAGACTTTCCCATAGGAGGCATCTTTAACAGAGTCAAATTTTAAATGTCAACAGTAGACTTGTTTTAGTTTGAGAGGATTGTTAATCAAATACGTTATGTGAAGTCTTCAGCGTGGGAAATGTCTCTGCGAGGTCTGCCGTTCAGCGTGACACTGTGTCCACACCGGTTTGTGGCCCGTTTCTATTTTTGACATGATTCTGCATGGCTACTCAAGCCATTTTGTTTCTGAACTGTTACTGAACCTTGTGCTTAGTGGTGGACTGATATGGATTTTTTGATGGCCTTTTTCCGATATCTTAGAGAGAATATAAAGCCGATATACAGTACTGTGCAAAAGTCTTAGGCCACCACCAGCTTTTTTGTTTAAGCAATGTTTTAATGACCATACATATTTATTTTTTGGTCTTTATTATGATACAAGCAGAAAATACAGGAAATATGTACACACACAAAAAAAAAAAAAAAAAATAGAACAAAATGGCTTTTTTTTTTTTTTTTTTTTTTGCAAAAATCAGTATTTAGTGTGACCTCCTGGACTGAAGAAAATCTGACAAAC
Source organism: Chanodichthys erythropterus (assembly GCF_024489055.1). Lineage (NCBI taxonomy): Eukaryota > Metazoa > Chordata > Actinopteri > Cypriniformes > Xenocyprididae > Chanodichthys > Chanodichthys erythropterus. The sequence continues at coordinate 19,447,160 of NC_090225.1, forward strand.
TTCTCATCATATTTTGAAAGTCTTCTTGGCCTTCTAGTCCTTTTCCATTCCTTTTAGGTTTAAGAAAGCCAGGTTCCTGCTGTTGCTCAAGTGTATACTTTCCACTTTAGCCTATAGAAGTGTTTTTTTTTTCCTAATACTGCATACAAATTTCCTGTACTTTCTGGTTATATTCTAATAAAGAGACTGAGAAATAATTATATATGGTCATTATACCATTGCTAAAACAACATCTAGACTTTTGCACAGTACTGTATGTCACACTTATATCACGTCAAAATTTTTCATTTCATTTATTTTAACTGTATGAAAAAAAATTAATCTGTAAAATACGCAGATTTATACTTTAGATGGCCGATGCTGGTATCTTAGATAGCAAGGTGGCTGAAGGCTAATATAAAACCAATATATATCACACTTATATCACATTTAATTTAAAGACAGTAAATAACACATGCTGCAATGATTTATATTTATTTTACATGATATTTACTAAATTAATATGGATACGAATCAAAAAATTTAAGTTGAGAAAAACCCTGTAAAATAAACAGATATATTCTTAGAGATAGCAGCTTCTTGATTCTGTAGTCCTAGTTGATATGTTGGTGAATGTTCTGTAATGATGTGCCTGACACTTCAAGCTCATGCTGACGGTTGAGAAGAGAGCATTAAAAATGTAGTGGGAATGTTGTGGTTTTGTCTTCTTGCAGGAAGTGGAAAAGACAAAGACTTCGGGAAAAACAGGCAAAGAGAGAAGCAGGAGAAGAGGAGTCAGAGGAGAGTGAAGTGGAGTTTGATGAAGGATTTAAAATGCCTGGTTTCCTCTGGAAGAAACTCTTCAAGTATGGCTCACACAAATCACACATACTCTCATAGTGAAAGAAAACAATCAATAAGTTGTGTTTTCTTACACATGCACATACAATGGCTGCATCCGAAAGCTTAAAAATGCTGCCTTAGGAGGGTGCATTCTGAGGTAGGAAGGCATCAACGGATTTCAAAGTTAGCTTCAGTTCCTGTCTCCTGAGATACCTTCATCTGATTGATTTTTTTTTTTATTGATTTTTTTTTTTAAATAAAGGCAGCATAGATGTATCATTCGCTGCCTTTGATATCCCACAATCCTGTGCTTTACAATCTGTGACAGTTAAGCTAAAAAAATGAAGATGACATCTGAAAGTTGCGGTTGGTGATCAGTTTGTGTATAAATGTACGTTTTTGACCAAAGTTTTCCACTTTTGATGTCATTTCTAGCGAGAAATTACTATTGTAGCTCTCTCTATTTTGCTGTAGATCATTAAACCGTTATGCCACCTCAGAAGCCTGTCCGAAATCAGTTTTGTGAGGTGCCTTTGTGCACCAACGCTGCCTGCAAAGGCATTGTCTGATAAAGCATCGAGGCAACAAGTCAGCTGCCTAAATTTTTGGACACAGCCAATGTGCAAATATTAAATCTGTACAAAAACACAATTTTAACTTTATGAGTCCCGAAAGCTTAGTTGTGAAGTGCTTTAGGATTAGAAAGAAGTACTTGGCTGTTGTTCTGGATGTGTTTTACAGCACATCAACTGGGCAACACTTATGGCCCATTTATCCAGAATCAATAGTGATAATGGCTCTATGATTAATTCATCAGCCACTGTGTTGTGTTTGTGCTGTGGCTGCGTTTTGTGTGACAAAGCGTTTGCTTTTGTTGTCCAGGTATCAGCAGACAGGTGTCAGGTGGATGTGGGAACTGCACTGCCAGCAAGCAGGAGGCATTCTGGGAGACGAGATGGGCCTGGGCAAGACAATACAGATAATTGCCTTCCTGGCAGGCCTGAGCTACAGCAAGCTAAAAACACGTGGCTCCAAATACAGGCAAGGGACCCTACGTGCTTGTAGACTTTTACTGTATATATATCTATTTTATTTTATGAAAATCTTTTTCTGCCTCAGAGTACAAAAAAATACTGCATATTAATTATATATTAGAATTACGTAGATAGGATTTTTTAATCTTTTCTCTCTTTATAAATTGTCTCTCTTTCTTCATTCTGTCTTTGTGCTTTAAGTCTCTTCCTTTCCAAAACACGCTGATCATCATCAGCCTCCCAGTCACACATGCACCCATACATGTGTACAAACACCCATATACACGAGAACACATAAACACAGACGTCAGCTGTCTCCCCCACCCCTCCCAGACTCAAAGTCTCGATTGCGATGAATATTTCAGCAGCTGGATTTCTGGTGGAGAGAGGTTTGGCGTGAATTATTAAAGACGTTTCAATTATGATATTCCTCTAATTCTCTTAGTGGCGGCATCAAAGGAGAAACAAGGACGTGACATGAAAGAGAGACTGCTCGTTGGGAGGGGAGGGTGAAAAATGAAACATGAAACATGTAATTAAACACATTTAAGGTAGTGCCTTTTTACTTTTTTTGTTTTTATTGCCGTACACTCTCGGGGTGGAGGCCCTCCTGGCTGGTCAATAAGCTGTCTGGCGTCGCCCATCCGCAAATTGATTGTTTGCAAACTCAATTATGGCTCGCTATCAATGGCTTTCACAATCCGGAATATCATATCAAGCTGTAATGCTCCTAAAGCCATTTAGTGCATTTTTTCAGTTCATTTTTTTTAGTGAACACTCACATGGAGAGGAAAACCAGAGCAGCTGTGGATTAAGCTCATGGGGTTCATCACATTGAAGTTTAATGTGTGAAACTGCAAGTAAAACATTTTAGGTGGATTCTCCAAAAAGTAATATGGACATTCAGTCAGTAATGGTATTGACACAAAACTTGCAATAAGGATGACATCACTGAAAATAATGTAACTTGTTCAGTAAGTGAGGCAGATGATGATTCACTAACCACTTTGATGTATTCAATTCGGTGAAGGATTGGGCTACACTATGTTTCCAATTCACTAAAAAGAACTGACTCATAAGATTCATTTGTTCATGAATCATATCACACTTATATGTTGTTTTTGCATGTAGCCTGCTATGACTATTATTATTATTATTATTATGACAAGGCCATTATTTTGTCTTTTTTTTTATTGCAGCACATTCAATAAAAACTACTATATATATATATATATATATATATATATATTTTATTTTATTTGTTTATTTATTTTGTGTGATGGGAAAGCTGAATTTTCAGCAGCCATTTCTCCAGTCTCACATGATCCTTCCGAAATCATTCTAATTTTATAAATACAATAAAAAAAAAAGTAAAAAGAACAGCATTTATTTGAATAAATTAAACAAATGTTTTATGACATTATAACTCTTTACTGTCACTTTTTTATATCAATTTAATGCATTCTTACTGAATAAAAGTATTAATTTCTAACCAAAAATATCTTACTGACCCATATATATATATATAAAATATAATGATGTTTAATAGTTTAGCCCAAATGTAAAGCAGATGACTAATCGCATATTAAAATCCAAGTACATACTAAAACTAGTAATCCTTTCGTAGTTTCAAAAAATGTTCATAGTTTCTGCAGTGTTGTGACCACATTCCCTTCTCATATAGGTATGCTGGACTGGGGCCCACAGTCATTGTGTGTCCGGCGACAGTCATGCATCAGTGGGTGAAGGAGTTCCACACATGGTGGCCTCCTTTCCGTGTTGCTGTCCTCCACGACACGGGCTCCTTCACCAGCAAAAAGGTGAGGCACGCTCTGCTGGAGTTGAGGACGCCCATTCTTGAGACTTACATAATGTAAACTGTTTTTTTTACTCTCAATGTATGTAATCTCAACGCTCTAACTTTTCCATACAAAGAAGCAACATGACAACAAGATTAAGATGAACTGTGTCGCTTCGGCCTGTAACGTTTATGCCAGCGTGAGATTTTCCCCTTGTCAGCAAATATCCTAGTGTGTGGAGTCGAATTGGCTCCAAGGAAATGTTAAATTAATTAAAGCTAAGGTAGCAGGAGCTGCTGTGGGGCGGCTGTGAAGTGTTTACTGTGAATGGTCTTCACTGCCCCCCTCCCCGTCCTGCCTGACACAGTGATTAATGGGGGTTGTTGTCTGGCAGTCCGTGCTTTGCCCTCTAGGTGGAGAGTTGGTCTCAAGAGCTTGTGGGAGAGATACAGAGGAACGTTTATGCAGCGTTGGCACCTAATGATACAGCCTTCACGCTAACACTAACACTCCTGTAGAGCAGATGTACCTGATTAATTGGCTACAAAGTAAAAAAAAAAAAAAAAAAAAGTGTGGAGGGGGGGCTGGGAACAGAGGTTAGTCGCTTTGCACGTCTATAATTGGAACACACTTGAGACCGTTCATGTGAGACGTCAAAGCAGACGTATAGACTAGTCGTTCTGATGAAGACGCTATCGCCAGGGGCCTGATACCAGCAACCTATTGCAATTTCCTCAATTTAATTAACAGCCAAAAAAGACATTGTTGTGCAAGCAAGTTTACTTTCTGGTTTTATTTATTCCTTATTTTCAGGAGAAGCTTATCCCGGAAATAGTTGCCAGTCACGGCATCCTCATCACTTCCTACTCATACATACGCATTATGCAAGATTACATCCAGAAGTACGACTGGCATTACATCATCCTGGATGAGGGCCACAAGATTAGGAACCCCAGCGCTGGGGTGACTATGGCATGCAAGCAGGTGACCGTGGATTTCATTCAGAGATCATTTCTTCATTTTAAAATTAAGCGGTCAAATAAAGACTCACGGGTCTCACAAAGCAAGCTAGTAGACCTTTTAGAAAATGATCTTAGTTTAGTCTGCATCAAGTTATATGAGCTATTGATTAATATTATATTTTTAAAAAATCATTTGGAAATTTCACAACTCTTTGATTTGGTATTGAATAAACTGAAGCTAATGGAGCTTTAAAACCAAATCCATCTTAAACGGGGCTTTATTGTCAAATAGTAACTGACTGCTTGCACAGGTAAGCATCTAAAACTATTTTGATTACTTGATCAACTTACATCTCGTAAATTTTGAAGGATTGTCACTGATTTCTTTTTGTTTTGTTTTTCGTACAGTTTCGGACACCCCATCGTTTTATCCTCTCGGGCTCACCCATGCAGAACAACCTAAAAGAGCTGTGGTCGCTCTTTGACTTTGTGTTTCCAGGGAAGCTGGGGACTCTGCCCGTCTTCATGGAGCAGTTCTCTGTGCCCATTACCATGGGAGGATACTCCAATGCGTCTCCAGTTCAGGTGAACCACTCATCACCCAGAGCTTATTGATCAGTGCAGTTAAAATTCTCTTATTATTCGTATATAAACCTAGAATTTACATCAAATATTACAGTGTAATGAATGCAGAACACATTGTATATTTCACAGAGATGGAAGTGCCTGTATTAATTCAAAGGCATATAAAAAACTTCTAACAGCGTACTGATGGCTGCATGGTGAAAGGAATCTAGATGTGCCATTATTAGGAAACCTTTTTAATAGCACACTTACTTTATGGATTTCATTTCCAAACTGCTTTAAAAGGCTATTGATGTTTCCTTTGCCAATAATAAAAACCTTTACTAATTATTAATGTTATTAAATGGTTGTAGATAGCTAACCCCTGACTCATGGTGCTCTCTCGTTTCCCAGCTCTCTGCATAGTCCTGCTGACCAGCCTCATACTTTAATAAATTTTGTTTTAGTGGATATTCATTTGAGAAATGAGAAAGGACTTTACAGCCTTGCAATTAGAATTTACATAGTACTTCATGCAGTACGTATTTCTTTTCACCAAAAATATATGAAAAATTAACTAACGTCTGTCCTGCAGTAATTCAAATTAAGCTGTAATCTCTCTCTCTCTCTCTCTCTATGTGTGTATATATATATATATATATATGTGTGTGTGTTTCTTCTAAAAAAAGGAAACATTATGACATTATAGAGATGTTTAAGAGCCTATTAAACAACATATATCTAATTCTTTTACAATTACACATGCAGCTTTTATGAACAATTTATTTTTAAAAGTACAAATATTCTGTCACATTGCAGGATTTAAAATGAATTAGGGAAGAAAGAAGTCTTTAGAAATTGTGAAAAACTTATAATGAAATTATTGAAGAAATTAAGTCTTGAAGTAACATGAAGTCTTGAGCTCTTTTGCTACCAGCTAAAGAAGCATATGCTTTATCACTACTTCTTCATACATCTAACCTCTGCTTCTCTGTCTTACTCTTGCTCTCTCTCTCTTTTTTGTCCTCTCAAATGGGCCCTAATCTGGGCTCGATGTATGCCCTGCAGTGTTGTGGTTCCACTGCAGGCTTTCTTTTGATCTGCGAACCCCTTTAAATTACAGCTAAATGGCATTTGGCCTAACGCTGGATCAGGAGAACATTATTGATAAAAGAGTGTAGCCCCCCTCTGGAGTCCAGCAGCACTCTTATGAATCTTTAATGTGTCAATCTGCTGATAGGAGGAGAGAAAGAGAACAAGCGGCTGTTGACATGCCTCAGGACACACTAATTTGTTTGGCTTTCATAAAGTGTATTGAAGTTGATGCTTGTTAATTAGCCAAAAACATAAATACACAAATATATTTTAGTTGGCGTGTGTGCTTGCAAAAAGTACACTACTGTAAGTTTGGGGGTCTGTAAATGTATTTATTATTTTTTGAAAGAAGTCTCTTATGCTCACCAAAGATGCATATATTTATATTTCAAATTACTATTGTGAAATTGTGAAAAAAAAAAAAAAAAAACTTAAATTGATTCCTGTGATGACAGCTTAATTTACAGCAGTTATTACTCTGATTTTCATAGACATTACTATGATCCTTCAGATATCATTCTAATATACTGATTTGGTGTTGGTTATTAGTATCAGTATTGAGCACAATATTTTTGTGGAGACCTTTTTTTCAGGATTCTTTGACGAATAGAGAGTTTAATAAAACAGCATTTATTTAAAAAAATAGAAAAACTGTTACATTATAAATGTTTTTACTGACACAAGCCTTTTAAGTCCTATATATAGCATCAACTTTGTTTTCATGTTGCAGGGGAAATTTGTTGTTATTGATTTGTCACAAATGGATTTATTTGTTTTATTTATAATTCTCAGGTCCAGACAGCCTATAAATGCGCCTGTGTTCTTCGTGACACGATTAACCCTTACCTACTGAGAAGAATGAAGGCTGATGTGAAAGCTAACCTCTCTTTACCTGACAAAAATGAACAGGTGACCATGCAATACCTAAAACAAGTGAATCTGTACTCCACTAGTTATCTATGTATTCCTTGCATGACAACAACACTTGTATTTCAGGCACAGTTAGTTTGTACTTCATTGAAACATTGAATCTTCCTAGTGTAGAATAATAATAAAATATTGACTCAATTACAGCCCATAATGTTTTATTGTCCAAACAGGTCTTGTTCTGCAGATTAACGGAAGATCAGCGGCAGGTTTACCAGACTTTTTTGGACTCCAAAGAGGTTTATCAAATTCTGAATGGAGACATGCATGTAAGGGTTACATGTGTAAAACACCAGTGTGTTTGCATAAAATTATTCATTATTCAGTCTACTTGAGAGTGGTGGTATCCTCTATCATTATATGTCCACGTACATGTTCAAAAGAGTGTAAAGAAAAACATTTAGAGAGTTTCTGAAATGTGTATAGTGGGATGTTCCAATCCCAGTAGTGGGATTCAGAAGTCTACACTGGGATAAATATGTAGTTTAAATAAAGTTTTAGGAGAAAAAATAAGTATATATATATATATGAAGAGTTTGGTTCCAAAACGCGATAAACGCCATTTTCAAAAAATTTGAGTTTCCGCCAAAATCAGTATTGTATCTGGTCGGTATTGAAAAGTCATTTATTAATTTTGCGCAAAATGCGATATCCGTTGTGTTATTCTGTCATGTTTTCTCCCTTTCTTTCCAAAACGCGACAAACGCCAGTCTCCCTTCTCTGCAGAACGCGATATATCCGCTCAACCAATCACAGCGCACCATTCCATGCACTGTAAACAGTAATGGCGGCGCTCTGAATACACCCCGCATCCTTTATCTACTTTGTACTTTGTGATCAACAAAAACAGAAAAATGAATAATTTCGATGAACATTGCTGAACCTGTGGTGCTTTCTGCGGTGGGGAAGAAACGCAAGCCATCGAAATCGTTTACGTGAGGAGATTAAGAAGGCGAGGCACTCGAGTCGGGAGGAGGAAAAATGCCGGCTGTTGCTTGTTTCACGACAGCATCAAACTTCTATCACGCTCCCTAAACTGAACTGTTTATTTTAACCATGCGGTGACGCCAGATACGCCTTGATCGGTAATGACAAACAGAGACATAATTCATTTATAAGATTAACAAGATGACTCGTTGAATTCATTTTGGGAGCGACGAATGAATGTATTTTTAGTCAAATGCATGTACATACGATTAGTATTGACAAAGTTCAGAGGCTGTCATATATGTGAATTAACTTACTTTCAATATGAAAAATAACTTTTATATTGATGGATTAAGTGCATTTTGAAAAAAAAAAATCAAAACAAAAAAACGTGTCATGCATTTATTGCATTTTGGGGAAAAAATAATAAATTTTTATAATAAACCTTTGAAAATCAAAATCTAGATTTGAATTTTTAATGTTTTTATAACCAAAAGATGCTATGTGAAAGTTTGAAACAGAAAAGAGTGGTTTTCATTTTGCCAATTTCTTGGTAAAGAAAACACCTTTTTACTCAAATTAATCAAAATGGATTTATAGCGTTTTGGAACCAAACTCTTCATATATATATATATATATATATATATATATATATATATATATATATATATATATATATATATAAATCATTGTCAAATCACCCAGGACAACATGATCATCAGGTTTTAAACAAAGCCTTGTGTAGTTCACACAGCTCAAGCGCAGCTCTCGTAAAAGCAAATGTGGGTCAAACTGTACTAATACAAACTTGCTAAATTTTCTTTTACTACTTTTCACACAAATTATGCTGACACTAATGTGAAATGCGGAAAAAAGTCAGAAAAATGTAAAACTGAACTTTTGAACTATTCATAATATTTGTACAGATATGTTTGCTTTACTGTGAATTACCTTATGATAAGGATCCAGAATCTGTTTAATTGGCAAATTTGTCGGCCTTATACACCTATGAAGATGCTTGTTCCATTACAAAACAGCCCTAGTGATCTATTGACTCTTTATGTGCAAAGTGACATAGTAAGGAAAAGCTCCTTTATACAAACTATTCATCACAATGTTCCAAATGTGTTTTGTGCAGACAAAAGCTGTGGGTTGCAGAGCAGTTTACAAACCCCTCTTATGTGGTCACAAACTCCATTAAGCCACATATATAATGCAAAGACTGCTGCATTTACTTCAAGGAAGAGATGTTACTTTGCTCTGGTCAATTACCTTCATTAAATTAACCAAGTTTATTAATATTAAGATTTGTGTTTCCTATTTCTTACATGGAAAGAGAGAATTGTTTTTCTCCCTCCATTAAATGTATTAACATCCATCCGGTGTATTAATCTCAACTCCCCACCCTGTGGTTCTAGGTCTTCTCAGGCCTCATAGCTCTGAGGAAGATCTGCAACCACCCGGATCTGTTCACAGGCGGGCCGCGTTTGCTCCGAGGCATCCCTGATGAGCAGCTGACCGAGGAGGAGCACTTCGGTTACTGGAAACGCTCTGGGAAAATGATTGTGGTGGAGTCACTGCTGCGCCTGTGGTTCAAACAGGGACACCGCGTTTTGCTTTTCACCCAATCCAGGCAGGTCAGTAAGAAAGGAGCGATGAAAAGAAGGATAGGCAAAATGCCCAAGATCAGCCAAATTCACATAAGTAGATCCATCAGGCCGTCGCTGAAGTAAAGAAGTGCGAATAAACCCACGGTATTGATGGATAAGCTGCACTCTCACTATCTCCAGCAGCAGCACTAAAGGACCAATAAAGTTATTATGTCATTTTGCCCTCTAATAGAATTCATTAGGAGATCTTATTGCATTGTAGGGTGTCTGTCAGGACCCAGCTGTCTTTGTTCAATAGAAATGAGATTTGGCTTCAGAGAGAACCTAAAACCCACACAGTTGGTACTTCTGTACATGTAATATTAATCTCACTTAATCCTATTAGCACTAATCCTGTTCTTAATGCTCTGTCTGAAACCCTTTCTCCCACACACACAGATGCTGGAGATCTTGGAGGTGTTTGTGAGGGAGAATGGCTTCTCCTATCTCAAAATGGATGGCACCACTACCATTGCGTCCAGACAGCCTCTCATCGCTCAGTACAACCAGGTAAATATGAGATAGCAGGGTGTGTTTTATGGTATCGGTGCTTTTGAACCAACTTATTAATCCATTCAGTTGTTTTCTTCCCCTTTTTACAGAACAAGGACATCTTCGTCTTCCTCCTGACAACAAGAGTTGGCGGTTTGGGAGTCAATCTGACTGGAGCAAATCGGGTTGTAATCTACGACCCAGACTGGAACCCCAGCACAGACACTCAGGTCGGCCAAAGCCTTATATCTCACGTCCAGAATGCATGTTCTTTCTGTACCTGATGCAAAATTTTCAGCTTGTAGCATGCAGTAATGATCTGAACTCTTGACCTCTTTCTGTAGGCTCGTGAGCGTGCCTGGAGAATTGGGCAGAAACAGCAGGTGACGGTTTACAGGCTGCTGACAGCTGGAACCATTGAGGAGAAGATTTACCACAGGTTAGTTTCTTGGGATTGGGCATTGTAATGGAGCTGGTAATGGTGAGGAGGACTATTACAATCCATAATGTCCTACTTCTGTCTGCAGGAGCTCAATAGACAGTAATTGAAATGCATTATTTTTTTAATTAGATATCAACACAAATTCGCTAATTGGTCGCTAAAGGCTGTCGTAGACTACTGGGTTATTTGTAGGGAGGCAATGGGAATTTCGAAACGCTGTGAAGAGCGGGATTGTTCGCATATTAATTTTGCAATTTCAAACTAACCTGCATTTGTTAAGCAGATAAACTGTCCAGCAGGGTGAAATTGTGGCATGTCAGTGTTTAGGCTATAAAGGAAATTATTCAGGAAATGTGGGGCTAGAGTGTATCATAATGACGATTAAAAAAAAACTACAGTATTCCTTGTCTCTTTCCATAGACAAATCTTCAAACAGTTTCTCACCAACCGAGTGCTGAAAGATCCTAAGCAGAGACGGTTTTTCAAGTCTAATGACATTTATGAACTTTTCACGCTGAGCAGTCCTGACGGCTCCCAGGGAACAGAAACCAGTGCGATATTTGCAGGTAATTCATGGATGTGTTAACAGTTTGAGTATATTTTCTTTGCAAGAACAGCTCTGTTCATTTAGCTGATGTCACAAAGGGAATATGTGTTGAAATCAGGCAATGTAAATATAATTTTAAAACACTTTTTGTTACACTGTCAGGAAAAAAAAATGCCAAAATTGTACACTATACCTCTAAAAGGTGTGTATTATTTCTTTGGAGTAATCCCATGAACCCTTAAAGTACTACAATGCGCCTTTTAGGGGTAAATAAGATACAAAGATACCTGTTTGAGGGTATTGCCCCAGTGACAAGCAGTTGTACCCCTATATTTTTTGTAGATGCAGTACATAACTCTTCTGAGTTGTTGTATTTTTTATTATTTCATAGGCACAGGGTCAGATGTGCAGGTTCCAAAGAGACACAAGACCTCTCGTCCTTCTCAGGTGACCTCGAGACCATCACAGTCTCATTCATCTGCATCATTTTGCGACCAAGACCAAGATTCCACATCTCTATCAGGAAACAGAAACGCTACCTCAGTCAACGGTCTCTCAAACACCAGTGCTTCTGGGTCACCGAACAATAACCTTGAACCTCATTCCAATGCTGACCGTTTGACAAACGGCACTAGTAAAGATCTTTCTTCTACAAACAGCCCTCAAAAGCACAGAGAGAAGAAAAAGCACTGTGAAATGGCAGAAAAGGACATGTTACCCTCAGACGGGCACAAGCATAAAAAGCGCAAGCACTCTGAGGACGCCAGGTTTGAGGGCTGCCGTATTTCTCACCTGGTGAAGAAAAAGAGGTACAAGAAAGAGTTAAAGGAGGAGGAGGAAAAAAATGAGAAAAAGAGCGATGATTATGTTCTAGCCAAACTCTTTAAAAAATCAGGGATACACAGTGTCATGAAGCATGACTCCATCATGGAGTCATCGAACCCTGACTATGTACTTGTGGAAGCTGAGGCCAATAGGGTTGCGAAAGATGCGCTGAGAGCTCTGAAGGTCTCCAGGCAAAACTGCAGGCTGCCTTTCTCAAAAGGGTCTATGACAACAACCCCACCTCCAGTAAAGTACGTCTACTTTAATTTTATTAAATGGATAATTCAGTCAAAAATGAAAATTCTGTCATCATTTACTCATCCTCAGATTGTTCCAAACCTGTATGAGTTTCTTTCTTCTGTTAAACACAAAAGAAGATATTTGGAAGAATGTTAGCAACCAAACATAGTAGGAAAAAAGTAGGGAAAAAAATATGGCTACCATCAGCTGTCCAGTTAACAACATTCTTCAAAATATCTTCTTTTGTGTTTAACAGAAAAAAGAAGTTCATACAGGTTTTGAACGACATGAGGTTGAGTAAATGATGACAGAATTTTCATTTTTGGGTGAACTATCCCTTTAAAACTGAACGTAAAATGAACAATAACGTGTCTATAATATTATAAAGTGTCAATGTAAAATAAGGCAACATTGATTTTTTTCTTAGGAGAAGGTTTGGACAGAAGAAAAACTCACTTCTTTCTCAGCCATCTGGGACAACGGCAAAAGCAGGAGAGAAATGCAAGGTACGTCTATATCTGTACAATATCCTGTGAACCCCCAATAGAATAATAAAGGTTATTAAGCATTCATGTTCTGTTTTTTTTTTATTTTTTTTATATAGGATGCAGATATTATAAAGAAGTCAGTGGTAAAGAAGCCAGGATCCGCTGCTCACTTCAGCGGTGAAGGAGCAGAGGAGGAATCTGCTTCTCTCTCCTCATCCTCTCTCCTCGCTAGAATGAGGGCCAGGAATCACCTCAATCAACCCCAGAGACAAGAGGATGAGGAAGAGAGGGAGACTCAGTCTGCCGCCGTTCATGCGACTCCTACAGAACACGACGAGCTTCTGGTTGACCTGAGGAACTTTGTGGCCTTCCAAGCTCAGGTGGATGGCCAGGCGAGCACCAAGGAGATCCTGGAGTACTTCACCCCGAGACTCACTTCCACACAAACACCAGTGTTCAGAGAACTGCTGAGAAATATTTGTGAGTTCCACAGACTTCCTGGTCAGGAAGGGATGTGGAAGCTTAAAGCTGACTACAGGTAAATGGAGCGGAGCATATTAAAAGCTATTAACTGAGAAGCTCCAAACGGAATGTTTACCTCACACTTGGGAACACAGGTGATTCGATGCATCAATTATTTTTAGATTATGAAATGTGTAAATGCAATTCATTTCAATAAACTTTCTAGAGCTTTCCAGGTTGCCTGTAAAAAGTACAAAATAATTGTATTGGACATATTATTGTAAAACACTCCTATTGTATAAAAACAATTGTTTGCTGCTCTTGTTTGTTTTTGTATAATTCCTGGAAATTACTTGAACTTGGAAATTTCCTGAAACATGTATTATTCAGGTAGCCATTGATGAGACCAGTACTTTGTTTACTGTGTTATATTATAATACTATTACAGTACTATAATATTGTTGTGATACTATTGTAAATACTCCATTATTGGTACTCAGTGCTACCAATTTTTTGGCAGTAATGGAAAATATACATTTATATAGGGCTTCCACCCTAAAGGTGCTTGGTGCTAAATTGTTTACATGACGTTTTAGAAAGTGAAGGTGATTTTGAAAGTTATAGTCAACATTATTTAATATCTTGAGAGTATCTTCCTCTACCTCCCACTTAATGTTTGGTCATTGAGAACAAATGAGATTTAATGTAATTGCAATGTGTAAAGCCAGTGATGGAGTTTAGGGAATACTGTTATACATTTGAACAAATAAATGTATTCATTAAAAGTTACTCAATAAACATCATCCTTTACATCAACTCCTTAGTACATTTTATTAATATAATCTAGGAAATTTAATACATCACTAAACGAAGCCACCTCACGGGGGCTTATTGGAGCTCATTTTGAAAAGAACTGATTTTTCTGTTGTTGCACATTAATCACAATGCCATGGGCTCTAAGGGACAGCGTTTTATTTCTTGTAAGTTAATGTGTCAGAAATGAGTGTTCGTCTTATATTGTTTGTCAGCGCGATTTAGCAACCCAGCAATGAAAAACGAACCTTTTCAAAAATACTTCTGCAATTGTAAAACGTTTTGTTTTGTTTTTTAAATAGAGCTTCAACCATTCTCTTCAAGCGAGAGCGAATGAATCATTAAAATAACTGTATACTCCCTATTTGAAACCATAAAAAAGAAAAAAAAATAAAGTTTATAAAATTATTCAGTGTTCTGTTCGAATTTACGACCTCATTAAAACTTTTTATTCGTTTATGTAGTCGTTAATGGGCTCAGAATAATAGTAATTATTCGTTTGTAGTCTATTAACCGACAGTTGTCTTTTTTTTTTAAATGGTGGATGTTTGTGCGCGAGCAGTCCTGTCACTGACCGTGGTCCTGAAAGTTTTTCTTTTCTTTTCTTTTCTTTTCTTTTCTTTTCTTTTCTTATGAGCCCTCATACACACACAATTATTCTGTTAGTTAAAAATTAAAAACAGCAATTGTTCACTCGCACGTGCGCTTTATGACACTCATTTCAGCTGGCACACTCTCCCATTCAGCCTCTCAGGATCGTAGAAATCACTTGATCTATAGGTTTGCTCAATCTAAATATATCTCCGTTCAGTACTATAATAATACAAATGTCAGGAAGTTATACAAAGCTCGTCCCCCAGTTTCCGATGCATTTTGACGATATCATAACACCAACTTTATTTTCAGCGGTGCATAAATTAATTACACGCATTTAATAACTAAAATATCATTATATTCCCCTCTTAATATCATAAACGTTCTACGCCAGGGAAGCACTTAATAGTGCAGGGGGCCATAACAGGCTATTATCCTTGTGTAATGCTATTAGAGAACCAATTATGCACCATTACACTTGCTTTTTTGCCGTTTATGTGATTTCATCCAATACCGTCCTGCACTTCAAAATTTCAGCTGCTACTCGGAGCCTCATTTCCAGCAGCAGAGGAGCGGCGGTGTCTGCGCGCGGCGTCCCGCGTGCGTTTTAAAAGTAATTGAAAGGGTCCCGCTGCATATCATTTACGCGAGAGTGGGAAATAAATCCTCGGACCCCTTGCTGTGAACAAAATCAAAATTTGGACCTGCGAGCGCGCAGCCAGTGGATTCTCGTATAAAGTGGACCCCTAACCCATATAATGAGCAATTACTGGTCTGACAGCCAATTTTAAATTCAAAAACAGTCATCTAGATTTTTAATATAAAAAGCAACTGTGTTAAAAAAAAAAAGTGCATCGTGCTTGTGCCCGCGTGTGTTTGTGATCTGGGAATATGCATGCATCGAGCTAAAGTTACACTTTCGGAGTAGCCTAATGCCTTGGAGGATTTTGACGTTTACCACCACGTGCGCGGAGAACCTATCCAAATGACTTGAAAACGAAAATCTGATTAATTGCAATTACGTGTGAGATTATAAAGGCGAGTGTTGTCATGCTCTAAACAGTCACAAAGACATCTGGTCACTCCCTCCTTATGTGCGCGAGAGCGGATAAACTGGAGCGCTCAGTGATTGACGGTGGGAGTGCGATTGCTCTGCTGAGGTTGAGCAGGAGACGCGAGAATCGCGATCGCATAAAGACCATCTATTGGTACAGATGTTTTTTTTTTTTTACTTTATGTACTTCAAATCGGTTGCAGAGAAGTAGAAGTATTGTTTAAAGTTATTTTAAAAAGACGCAGATGATTGCAGTAATAGTTGGAGAACATCACTGTTGACGTGTGGCCATTTTTTTCTTTGCAGAGTGAAATATTCTCTCCACTCGCAAAGCACCGGGAAACATGTTTTACTTTCACTGTCCTCCACAGTTAGAAGGAGAGTGCTGCAGGACCAATACATGTAAGTAGGTTATGCTTCATTTCTATGCTTAAGAATTGTTTTAACTAAAAGTAATCTTATATATTGGCCTATTCTATTAAAAACAGAAATAAAAATATTCTTTTTCGTCGTCTGTAATTTATATCTTCATATTATGCTTTTATATCTACTTAATAATCACCCCTGTTTGTGTATGTTTTATAGCTTTATTATGGTGTTTAATGTTTTGCCACATGGTAACGTGATCGAGAGCTTGACAGCCGCCCAGCTGAGACTTTTTGTTGCAGTCTGTCTGAGAACAGATGCTAGATGTCATGCCTTTCAACTGGCATTTTGTTGGTCATGGTTTCTCATTGTGTAAAGTGATCATTCAGGTCTAGCAGATTACAATAAATCAACTGTTCCTTGTGAATTAGCCTAGTCGAGCACGATAAAGTGAGAGCCAACTGAGGGGAATCATATCTCCCTTCACATTTAGGGCTGTTTTAGAAAATGTATATTTTTATCCTAAATATTGTATTTTCAAAGTGTCGCGTAACTGTTTTTAATAGTGAACACAAATGGGTTTGGGAATCACGCCTCTGGAGACTTTGATGACGGTTTTCTGCGCAGAAAACAACGCAGAAACAGGACAACCTTCACTTTACAACAGGTTAGTGAGGAGCAAAATTTCCCGATCCAGTTCTGATTCTTATTTGCATTATAATGTTGTTTTATAAAGTATTGTGTTTTTTTTTACTAGGCATTCATTCATACATTAATATGACAAATGTTTAGTATTTTTAAATACTAAAGCAAAAAAGAAGAGCATTTTCTTATTTCTGTTTATCATTAATGGGTTCCACGACATTGGAAAAAAATGTAAGAAGAAAAGCATATAGGCCTACACTGTAAAATGTTTTAATTTGAACAACAACTTTGTTTTTATCCATTTAAAATGTCTCAATAATTCCTCTCATTTGAATCAGTAAAATGCAAAGTTTTATCCACTTTGGTACACTTTAATTTGACTTTAAGGCAATCCAGTTTTAGTGAGCTTGACAGTGCCCTGAAAAGCATTCTCAGCGAACGCAAAGAAAAGCAGATATTTCTTTCTGAATTCTAAAGCATACATTCAAGAAATATATGTTTCACAGTTGGAGGCTTTGGAGGCGGTTTTTGCTCAGACCCACTATCCAGACGTGTTTACGAGAGAAGAGCTGGCTATGAAAATCAACTTAACAGAGGCTCGTGTTCAGGTGAGACACTTTCCACAACCGCCCAGAGATATAACGAATACATCACGTGAAGCGCGCGCAGAGCACGTTTGGCCAAAGAAAGTAGCCTAAATGAAGCCACTCTGTCATTTCCGTGATGCGCTTTAATAACATCAACATAATGTGGAATATTAGATTAGGTTGATTAATCGGTCATTCATAATTAACTAGTGGTAATGTTCTACACTAATTTGCCCTCGTCTCTAAGGTATAAAAATTGCTTAGACGCACTGCCATTTCCGCGTTTCAGCAAATGGAGAGAGGGTGCAATGCGTTCTGAAGAAGACAAACGTCCCGAAAACGCTGTTTCTGGGTTATAAACAGCTCGTGCACCTGAAACCTCCGATTTCATATTCTGCGGCCTTGCAAAACATCCGCGGCAATATCAAGTTGGCCACATGTAATTGCATTCAATGTGTCTGTATGTAATTTCCTGCATTCCAGATTTGCTTTTGGGTTTCCTTCTGAGCTCAGATCTAATTGTAGGAAATATAATAGTTTCCCTTTTGTTCCCCAGGGTCATCTTACTATCGCTTAAAACCAATGACTGCGACGCGATAATGGAATTCGCTGCTGTAAATTAGGGATTGTAAACAAATTATTTCTCTCTAATCGGATTACCCGATTCCTATTATTAAATCTGAACATGAATCGGTCGCAGCATGCAGGGATATTAAACTTACATTATTATTAGGAAATAAATTTTCTGTTTTGTTGTAGTATAGAGGGGCGCCCACCGTTTTTAAAGTGTCAATTGGCTTGTGCTGCATTAAGAACAAACTGCAAATTGAGATTAATGGTGCAATTATAGAGCATTCAGTGCTGGGGGATCATGACTTCTAGCTGGAAGGTGCAAGGGTGAGATAATGTTGCCACAATTACATTGTGAATATTGTTGTCCTGCCAGTAAACTGTTGTGTCATATTATGTGGAGAGAGCGGCTATATGTGTGTGGCGTTTTGTTTGTTCGCATCATTGTACCTTTGCACAATGCTGGCCAGGCCGTGGAGATATGACTGCATTATGCAACCTTTCCCATTCAAATATGATTAATGCGTTAGAGAGCACAGACTTAATCGAATCTGATGTTGTCAAACAATCACTAAATAGAGAAATAAACGACTTCATCATGGTTCTCTCTCAGAAGCAGGGAGACTGTCAGTAGGAAGTCATTAAAAAATGATAATGAAAAATTGCTCAATTAAATGTTGTTATAGGCAATGACCTTCATTCAATTAACATACAAGAACTTCGCTGCATATGCTCAGCAGTTGTGTTCGTGAAGTTTGACATAAGTCACTGGCTTGTTAGATTCTGCAGCACATTTCAGAAATGTGCATGCATTGTGTGCAAATAATAATTGTAAAATGTATAATATGATTGTGTTTCAAGTGAGGCGATTAAAGGGATAGCTCACCCCAAAATAAAAATGTTGTCATTATTTATCCATCCTCATGCTGTGTGTACTTTTTTTCTTCTGTGGAACACAAAAGAAGATGCCTAACATCTCCTTTTCCACAGAAGGTTTGAAATTACATGAAAGAGAGAGTAAAAATGATGACAGAGAAAAAAAGCAAAACATTTTAGTCATTGTGTTTTTTTTTTTTATCCTTTGCTTTCTCTGTAGGTGTGGTTTCAAAACCGAAGAGCAAAGTGGAGAAAAACGGAGAGAGGAACTTCGGACCAGGAAGGAGGCAAAGAACAAATGAGTGAAGGTGCCCCTCCTGCAAGAAACCTCAACCAGTCTCCTGTTGACCATGGTAGAAATAAGAAAGAACCAATGGAATTACAGCAGAAGTGTGTAGATCGTCTAATCCAATGCAATGTTTACATTCAATATTTGTTTGCTTTACAAAAGAGATGTAATGCCAAATTCTTTCCTTTATGCACAGTATTAACAGAATGGTGGGTTCAGGTGGACCTTTTTTCCCATCTTGTCTGCCTGGGACTCTGCTGAACACAGCCACTTATGCACAAGCCTTGTCACAAGTGGCAACTTTAAAAGGTAAGATCCAGAATCTACTGGATGCCATCATGAATACATGCACAAATGTTTTATTTTTAGGTGCTATTTACACTAAGTGCAAATAGCATATTTTCTTAGCGATAGATGCAAATAGCTGTAGATGCTATTTACACTAAGTAAAAATAGCGACAAAAAATAAGTGACAATAGCAGCATTTTCTTGTTTACACTAGGTGAAAATAGCGATAGATTCTATTTAGACCATGTAAAAGTATTGCTTCTTTGCAATAAGAGCAAATATTAATTAGATGCTATCTATACTTTATATTGGCAGATACTAATTGCACCTCAGTATTTTTGTACATTAACAGGATGCAATAATATCATAGAGTGCAAATGATTATATTTTTTAAATTATTAAATGGATGCTGCCTTATTGGGATAATAAAAACCCTCCCTGCACCTTCCCCTAACCCTACCCAATAAACACTTTTAATATTATCAAACACTCGTTCAAAGTTTATTTCCTCCCCTTAGTTCGTTATTTTCATTTTTATTGAAAATAAATGTGAGCTCGGCAAAAGGAGGATTCAAACCCACGTTGATCGCATTAAAAGCCAGGTCTGTGAGCTTTACTTGCTACTGCTGCACCACTGAAGACATTGAATACTGTGCGTCTTTTTTAAAAATTGAGTGTCACAACCAGACATTGGTGGGCGGAGCTAGTGTAAATAGTGTTTGCCAACAAGGGACGCTATTTGCACTTAGTGTAAATAGACACTCCATTATTTTTATTACCTTTTTGTTACTGCAACTGATGTGGGTGAAAATGCAACATAGTTATTATGTTGTTGACTCCAAATATAGATAGATAGATAGATAGATAGATAGATAGATAGATAGATAGATAGATAGATAGATAGATAGAGATAGGCCTAGATAGATAGATTTAGTCAGAACTGCAATCTACCATCTGTGTTTTCACATTATATTGTTATTTATATACTGCGCAGTGTGAAATAAAACATATTTATAATGATAAAGGACATTAACTGCTCCATTATGACACACTATTCCGGTCTACCTCATTAGGAAGTCCATTGTGTTCCTGCTGTGTGCCTGACCCAATGGGCCTCTCCTTCCTGCCACCATATGGGTGCCAGAGTAACCGGACAGCCAGTGTCGCAGCCCTGCGGATGAAAGCCAGAGAACATTCGGAGGCCGTTCTTCAGTCAGCTAACCTGCTGGGAGCAGGGTCAACAACCGGGCCCGGAGCAGGTCCAGGGGTCGGTCTGGGACAAAGCACTGTTTCTGCAGGAGGAAGCGATTCCAGTCCTAACTCCGGTACCTCTAAGATCACATCACTACGGAGAACTCCAGACAAGCATCTGCACTGCCAAAAGGAGGGTCCGGATAAGAAATGAAGGAATCATGGTTGTTGTTGTTTTTGTTTTTTTTCCCTAATTGGAGGACACATTTTGGATGAAGGATTTATAATCAAACATTGAATGCCTGCTGCCTCTTTTTTGAGAGCACTGACATACCCTGGACAGGACGGTGTTAAGTGCAATCCCTTATTGTGTATTTTGTGTGTATGTATATGTCAAACTAAATATTCAATTGTAATTTTTTCTCTCCTCGTTCACTTTTACACATGATTCTTGACATTGGTTTGCTCTGTTTGGGTCTACGTGGGCACCTGGCGCTGCAATTTGCGTGGCGGAATGACTTTTGAACATGCTGTGTGACAAAAGAAAACTCCCTGGTTGTCAATGTGAACATTTTCACAATCCACTTTGATGTTTGACTTGTGTATTGTAAAGTCAGGTGATGACAGACATTCTGCATTGTGTCAAGATATATGCCATGCTGAAATGTAAATGTACTAATGTGAAATAATATATGTAAGATAATATCAAGGACAGAACTGTATATTAAGTGGTTTGTCATGTTTTATGATATGATCCGGGTAACTCTTATTCATGCTGATGTGATGACAACTGACACCTCTCTTGTCATCACATCTGTACGTCCGTGATAGACTGCAAGAGTCCACACACTGGTCCTGCTTTGACATGTTCTGTAAAACAATTAAACATGTAGGCAATCATGTACATCTCCTGTTGCATATTGCTCACCATCTGGCTATGATCAATTATTAATTAGTTCTCAAGCGGTAGGGCTGCGAAAATGGAAGCAACGGTTGGTCTTATTATTTATTTACCTTAAAGTACATCATGACTTTCTCATATCACATAGCTATTTTACATGCGTCCCATGATGACAATGATGTGATAGGTGCTAATTATGACATTATGCATTGGACATACTACAAGGCTCAGTTGTCATTACGTTTTTAAGAGGCTTAGTCATGCTGCAAAATGCAAAAAAACAAACAAAACCTCTCTGTTTTAGAACATCAGTGCAATTATATGATAGTAAATGAGGAATAGTCATTTAGGAGCATATGAATCATCAAATTGGTAGTAAAAGGAAATGTGAGTACCTGTTTTCAATGAAACATATAGCAGTGATATTGAAAAAAAAGCTACTTAGATTAAGAACACTTAATAGTGGTACCTTTAAAAAGGAGCTGGACTGATTAAATTCTTGTCCTTGAGGATTTTCAGGAAATTACTTTGATAGTCAATAACACAATTGAGTAAACTGCACACACATTAGCATTAATAATTGATGTTGAATTATGTATTATCACAAAGTAGTGATTTAATTATTCATGATGTGACACCCTGGTGACAAAGCAGAGCCAGATAATGTCAAAAGTCTTGCCTGATGAAACTGCAGCTTGGCATTTGTGTTTTTGGTGTCAATAATATAGCCTATATGCTTTGCTCAAAATGTTTGACAATAACTGAAAATGAGAATATTTTAATGTATACAAATAAGGTTAAGTATGAACAAGCCACAATATTATTAATTAGCTAGGATGACAGCATTTCCATATAATATGCTAAATTAATTTAACTTGACATTAAAGGGATAGCTCACCCAAAAATTCGGAAAATTCAAAATATCTTCTTTCGTGTTCAGCAGAAGAAAGAAATGCGTATAGGTTTGGAAAAACTTGAGGGTGAGTAAATTATGACAGAATTTTCATTTTTGGATGAACTATCCCTTTAAGTGATAATCATATCATAGCTCATAATACAAAAATGGGAGAATTTACTGAATATACAACAAAAAATACTGAAAATAATACATGTTCTCCATACTTAGATCAAACAAAAGTTAAAATTGGTTGTGCCATTTTAACTATTTCATTTTAATAGGTTAATAGATTTATAGGCTAAGGTACATCTACAATAGATCAAATTTACATAGCACATATGATTAAATAAAGATTACATATCACAATAAGTCTACATTTAAATACTAAATCTAAATATTTAGTTAAGCCAAACAGTATTTTGGTTAGGCCTACGCAATGTGGCGAACAAAATGGCTAAGATCACGTGACACCTGTAAAGTCTTACGTTATGATCGTTTCTAGTAATTTACACACTGTATATTTTGCTTTTTTTTTAACGAATTTTTCTTAGTCCCTCAAACAAAACGTTTACCTTGTCCAGCGCACAACACTGGCCTATGCAATAGGTCTCAAACAGGTAGATATAAAGTGCTGCTGAATTCTGTCTTCACAGCGCCCTCTAGATCGATCACTGTCGACATTTCTCCCATCATGCAGCATGACTTGAGGGCTGACGGACAAGTATTTACCAATCTGCATGTTAGTTTTAATGACTACATTTAGACTTAATATTTTACGTAAATATTTACCTAAATTATTGAGTCTAAATGTATTTAAGATTTAGTAATAGGCCTATGTATGCTAATATGTAATCTCACTCTTTTAAAATGCTCTGAAAATCGTTCAGTCTTTTTACCTACATACAGAAATTTACTTGACGAGTTCAGACTTTCTTAGCGGTGTTGATATATTTCCTATTGTATTCTATGTTGAAGAGCTTGGCCCTATTTTTTAATATCCAGAAGCCATTTGTTTACATTACTGCCATGAACATAGCCACTCGTTATTGCTCTTCTTCAGAAGTAAGCTAGGTGGTATTAGGGGTGGGTCATGCTCATTCTAGATAGATTTTGATTGCACGTTCAGGATGAGTCATTAATATTTCTACTCTATTTTCCTGGAAGAGAAAGATTGTACATTTTAAATGACATGAATCTTCAACTCTTGATATTTTGTAGTGGTCAGTTGAGCAATTAATTATTTTTATATTACATTTGGGCATTTGTGGAAGAAGTAGAGGAGTGTGTTCATCTAATCCTGTCGATTGAATTGCAAATTATGTCATATTAAATCTATTAAACTCATTAAATGTTATTTATTTTTATTAGTTAAGTAGTCCATGGAAAATTTAGAAATAGTTTTTAATCTCCATCATGAATAACAAACCTTGCAATGATTATATGAAAATGTGAACTCGTGAAAAGCAGGCAAGATGTTGGTCATAGCGATCACAGTTTTCTTGTATCTAAACCTAAAACATGTTTGCTGCACATATATGACCTGTCATCCTCTGCATGCTTCTCTCAGCCAATAGAAATACTATTGCAAGTGCACATTGCATCGGCTGATAAAGATGTCTCCACTTTGAGAAAACCCAACTCAGGGGAAAAATCAATTTAGACACTGTTGCTGTTGTTAATCTTTTCTCTTTTCCAAAATGAATTCTCGCACAGCAAGCAAACAGAAAAACAAATGGCCTGTGATGGTTTTTAAGTAATTTAGAGTTATTGTAGTAATATTTTTAGAAGATTGTTCGTAACATTCATTGCACGTGGATTATTGATTATTCAGTGCAGTAATTCATTCTATTATGAGAAGCATTGTTACATCAAATTAACTGGAGAGAGGCCAAGCAAGCCTAAAAAACCCTAAACTAAACTAAATAATGACACAAATCATTTGTTTCAAATTCTGTTTGAATGAAGTTAATGAGTTCTTTTGTTGCATTAATGATACATTGTAGTGAAGTCATATCCAAACTCTGGTGCTCCAGTTGTTTTGAGATATGGGCCTCCTGCATAGGTCAAGATATGGTCAACATTTGTGCAGTTATCACAGCTGCCTGCACTTATGTAAAAAAGAGATCAATACGTCTGAGAAAGATAGACAGAAATATTGTTAATGGATCTGATGACGCTCAAGGATTTTCTTACATGGTGGTGAATATTTATTATGCCCACTGGAATTACTGCAGTATAGTTTCACAGAACATAAAAGAAAAGAGTACTTTTAAAATAATTATCAGCCAGATTTCTTAAGAAGTAGAAGACAAATAGATATGTTTAGAGATATTTTGTAATCTATAATTGATTTACTATATAGTTTGTACATACAAAGTGCAATGCACCCTATGTCCACTAGAGTGGTCTATTGTGCAGATACTGAAATCACTCAAACCCACAAATGTATTAGTCTGTAGAACCACAGCAATGAGGTAAAGAAAGCAATGAAGCTCATTCTTGAGTTTGTTACATCAGATAATACCTGTATTTTTTAATGAATTTACTTTTTAATGGGTTCTGTGTGAGAAAACAGCAGCTAGCCAACATATTTTGATTTCAAATCTTTCTTTAATGATGATGTAATGAGCTTTTGAAAGACTGTAAAAATAGTACATTGCAAGTAGTTGTTTATAAGGCAATCATTTCATAGTCATACATCATCAACCATGACAAGGTAAAGATAGACCTCCCCTTTTTAATATGCAATCTGCTAAAGCACATCAAGACAAAAGTTGGCACTTTATGGCACAAGTACTGATTTTTAAACTGAAAAACTTTCATAGTGTACAGTTTTCATGCATATTGTGGGCCATTTGGAAAATCTGATAAAAAAAAACAGCTTGAATTTTATTTTGACAAAATGATCAGTGGAGATTCTGTCTGGGTCTGAGGATGAGGCTGTAGCATTTAGCACTAAAATGCTAAAGTCACTTTAGAAATGTACTTCCCTTGAATGTACTGTGTGCTCTGTGGGCATGGTCTTTGTTGTATTATAAACAAGTACACTGCAAAATTATTTTCAACTTAACATAATTGGAATGCTTCACAGTTCTTCCCTTGACTTTTTCTGACAATAAAGAGCCCCAGCCCTCCCTGATTATGGTTACCTCAGCTACAAAACACAACAGCAATCCTTAAATACAAATCAAAAACAGTTTTAAGAACTCATTTAACTTATTTAAAGTCACAGTTAAATAGCTTAGATATACAGTGTGTAACTTTAGATTTGTGTACAAACAGTATTTACTCGTCATGTGCTCTCCATTGCAAAGTCCTCTAATTCACTCATAGTTATAATATCTGTGTGTCTTTGATTGGTGTTAATGCTGTTTTCCGCATTTTGCGGATAAACATTCTGTCTCCACAGTTCACTACCTGCCTCAGTCATATCCTGTTCGTCTGTTAACGCAGCCGGTGTTGACATTTCGGACGATGACCTCAAGGGTGGTAATGAAGACGCAGCCATTGGCAGAAACCCACGATAAAGCATGTAGGGAGTGTTTAACATCTCCACCGATGCTGGCTGCGTTAGAGCACCCTGAGACCTCTGACGGACATTCAACTGTACGTATTTACCAGTTTCTGGGTCATAAAATGTCTTTGTCTTAATCGTTAATGGTACGTCCACCATAAAGTACTGCCCTGAGTTTGGGTCTTGCAAAAGCTTTCTCTGTGTCATGGGGAGAGGCTGGGCAACTATACTGTGTGTTGGTTGAGTGTAATTTGGCTGGATGTCATACTGTGAAAGAGGAGGTGTGGCTTGCACCGCTAGATGTGTTGACAGTATTTCCGAAGGTGAAGAGGGCATGCCGGTGAGATCTCTGTTTGATTCGGACTCTAGCTGGTCTTGGTTTTCAGGCGGCACCTTGGGGGTCTCTGCTTTTTTCATACGCCTCGTTGCAAGTCTTTGTGCTCGTCGAAGAGCTTTTTCAGATTTGGGGGGCACCGTTGGAGGTTTACCCATTGGCCTCATATCACTACAGGCTGATTCTGGCCTTTCATAGCAGGCTGACTCTGGTCTTTCATAGCAGGCAGATGCAGGTCTTTGGTAGGTGTTTCTGTAGGTTTCATTCTTGGGCATGAAGGCCAAACTTATATCAGCCACATCTGTGAAGCTCGCTGCACAGTTCGCCATATCCTCTGACATTGTGCTAGTTACAGAATGAGTTTCTTCTTCATCAAAAAGTTGGCTTCTTCTCTGAAAGCTCTTTGATTGTTTTGTCGTATATTCTGCTGAGGACAAGTTGTTGTGGAGCATCTCTTTTACTTTATGTGGCTGATGTACAGCAATAGCTGGTTCATGTAAGACTGGAGGGTTAGCAGACTGTTTGGGGTGAATTTCATCTTCTTTCTCTGAACCGCTCAAGTGTTCCTTTGGTGAGCCAATCCTAAATTCATCGGAGAATGACCTGTGAAAGCGTGGCTTGACGGTTTTGGTCACAGAAGACGTTCTCATGGTATTATCCTTCACTTTGAACATGATGGGTTTCCCCATTGCTGGGGAAGAAGAGTTGGATCGCGGTCCTGTCGCTTGAACTTTACCATAGTCTGTTAGACTCTGCAAAAACAAGCTATCTTCCTTTTTCTCTTCTTCTGATTTTTTAACTGAGTCTTTGTTTTGAGACATTCTGAGACTTGGAGGAGGTGGTTCACTTGTTTCCTTTGGTTTTAGTTCAGTGTCAAGAGCATTCACTGTGTAATATTGTAGTTCTTCCATTTCTTCTCCAGGTGATGCCATATTTATTTGGTTGTCTGCCAGTTGTACAGTGCTAGATGAAGGCACGTTTGCAAGGGATTCTTGTCTTCCAGAATGAGAAATATTGCCCTTTTCAGTTGTTTTGTCATGAGTCAGTTGTCTTGATCTGCTTATTGTATTTTCGGCTTGCAATGGTACAGTATTTGCACCTTGGGGATTCTTGGGTTGATACAATTTATTCCTTTCTCCTCTATTTGGATGCTCCATTAAAGCTGGTTTAGTGTTTAATTCCTTATGATTTATTAGAGCCCTCGGTTGGGTGCCCATTGATGCGGCTCCATCTTGTGAACCTGAAGATGCCAGTGATACAGGTTTTGGTTGAGCTGTACTCATGCTGGGATTCAAGTGATTGTGTTTTTGAGATAAGGTCTCTTTATCTGTTTGTTTTTTCAATTGCGAAGGTGTTCGCTTGAGATCTTTACCTTTCTCACTTGAAATAATCTCTCTCTTAGACTCTCCGCCTGTATCTGACACATTTACATGTGAATCTTGATGAATTCTTAAAACTGACTGATCATAACTGTTGTAGTAGTCGAGTTTGGGGAATATATCAAGATCTTTTGTATCATCTTCAGCAGAGATGACTTTCAATCTAGCATAGTCTGCGATAGCTGATATTTCTGGTCTAGTCCCCTTCTTGTTCTTTTGTGTAGCCTCTGATTTGGATAATATACCTTCTTTACTTGTGTTCTGTTGACTTAACTGAGAATTCTCTTGTTCATAACTTGCGCTTCCTTTTGTTTCGGGGACAAAACTTCTCCCTGGCTGATACTGGTTTGTATTAGTCCATTCAGCCTGTTTTGTCTCCGTAGTTTCAACATTTCTTTCTTTCTTTCCTCTAAGACTGCTTCTGTTTTCATTAACTTCCAAATCACCATCATTTTGTCCACTCAGACTTAATACAGGGTCTTCTTTCTTTCTTTTGTCACTGTTCAGTGTAGGTTGCTTATTATCATAGACATCTATCTCTTGTTTATGAACTGCTCCTTGCCTTGGATTAATTTTGGTCTTTTCTGATTCACTTGGACCATTTTTCTTAGGTGGTATGATTTCTTTTACAACATCATGTGTATGTTTGGGTGACGTTTCACTAGTCCCTTTCATTTTATCCACAGTTTTTGGTTCATTTTGGGCTGTAAGGGTCTTCACTGGTAACTTCTTTTGCTCTGTAAAGTCTTTTTCACATACATGGTCAGTCACCACAGCTCCTTTCGTTCCTTTCAGATTTTCCCTCTTTATCACTTCATGTTGGTTTTTGTGGCCTGCCATAAATTCTTTGTTTGATGATACTTCCTCTGCAGACACTTTTATGCTCTCCAAGTGATTTTTTGGGACTTCAGAAGAGGCCTGGTCTTGTTTTACAACAGTACACACATCCTCACCAATACTACTAACTTTATCCTTATAATTATTAACATCTGTGGCAGCGCCATCTTTGGAAACCATCTTCATCCTGTTTGTAATTTCATTACCCATGTTAAATTCAACTTGTAACTTCTCTTGTGCCTTCTTCTCCCCCAAATCCCCCTTTCCATTCTTTTGCAAAGTTTGGGCATCTTTGTTTGAGACAGACTCTTGTTTCATAGCTATTATAGAATCCTCTTTTTTTTTCTCATGTGTAGTTTTCTGAACTTTTAAGTTGAATGTTTCTCTTCCGTTTATTTCCTTTTGCGGCATAAATGTATTAGTATGATTAAACATTTTGTCTTCACTCTCCTCCATTTGAGGCTTGTTTTTAGGCATTGTCCATCCGGGAACTGTACTTTCAGCAAGTTTTTTGTTGACTGTATCCTTTGCCATGGATGCATTAGAAATGGGTGCCTTTACAACTTCAGCCTTTGTTTCTCTTGTTGATTCACTCATTATTGCAGGTTGTTGAGCGGTCAGGGATACATTTTCAGTTTTCTTTGGAGACTTTCTAGAATTAAATACATCATCAATAATGTTTCCTATCATCCTCAGACTTTGTGTTTCCTCAGTGTTTCTCACTTGCTCTTCAACTTTCTTTTCCTTTGACTGAATATCATTTCTCCTACTGTACCTTGATGGGTCAATATTATGAGTTTCTCGATCTAGTTGTTCAACATTTTCTTTATCTTTTGGTATTAGGGTGGCATCTTTTGTAGAATGAGCAAGCTTTGGTGTATCGTTTTCTGTACTCTGTTGCTCTTTAGCCATGTTGTTGGAACAAGGGATATCATAATGTTGCACTTGCTTGATTTTGCTCTCATTCTCTTTTAAAGGTTGACTTTTAACAGATGCTTGCTGAATGGGTGCTTGTCTCATGTCATCTGGATGTGTTTGTGTGTTATCTAAGCTTTTCTCTTTGGATGCCTGAGTTTCGTTGATTCCATTTTTTATTGGTTTGTATGAGAGGTGAGTTTCAGTCTCCTCCATTTCTTTTCTTTCTCTCTCATCCTGCATATGATTTGATGTGAGATGAGCGTGATCTCTGGCTGGAAGCCCATATTTAACTAAGAGGTCCTCATATGATGTACTGACTCTTCCTATGACACTTGACTTATCTGTGGTTGCAGGCGGTTCACATTTTTCAATCTTGTCTTCTTTTTCTTCAGTGTTTGAAGACATTTCAGTCTGTCTGTGAACGTCATCATGCTCATTTTCTGCTTTGTCATTTTTAATACTAAAGCTTTCATCCTTCACACATCTCTCAGTTTCAACAGAACTCTCATCTTGTTTTACTGGATTTTGTTGCTCATCAATATGACACTTACTTGACACACATATACTGTAGATCATAGGTTCATCATCTGAAGCTTCTTCTGTTTTTCTTGACACACAGATACTGTAAATCATGGGTTCCTCTACAGGCTCCTCTTTGCTAGGTGTAAGATTGGTGATGTTTGATATATCTGTTGTGGTTTCTACATTCTGTGTTGAAATAGGCTCTGTATTGTTCTTTTGAGTTGCACCCTCGTCTACTATTACTTTTTGCTGCGAGAAAACATTTGGCTCTAGTTTGTCTTTGGCTGCTTTGGGTTCGGAATTGCTCGGATTCACTTCTTGAGACTCTTTTGTGGACTTGTGATTGTTTTTCTCATGTGACAATTCTAATGGTATGGGAAATCCTTGTTCTTTTTGTTTTGGGCTTGCACTTTCTGCTCTTTTCTCTCTATGTTGACTGTTATTTACTGCTTCTGAACTGTTTTTTATTCTTGATGTACTCTGATGGCTTCTAGGGAGTTCATTCTTGTCAAATGAAGGCAGAGTCCTTGTATTTTCATCATCTTGATGGAGTTCTTTTTGCTGACAGCTTTCTTTTTCTTTATCTGATGCTATTTGTGTTAGTGATTGTTTATTTGTTTCTGGTTTGGACTGACTCTCCACCATTTGGTTTGCAGAGGTAGTTTCCAAAGCCTTTACCTGCAAAGTATTGTTTTGTTGCTTAGCTAAGTCATTTTTCTTTGTTGTATTGTTTTTGATTATTAATGCTTGTCCATCTTCATTATTAAAAGGTTTCGGTGTTTCTGGCTCCTGGGTTCTTTGTGAGGCCGGATTATTTGTTGGTACAGAGTTGATTCTGATCACATTTTCCACCGATGATGCCTCTGAATCTGAACTGTCCCCAGGATTATGTTTGTAGGCTCTATTTATAAGCTTTTCTGCATCTGCACTCAATGTATTGGTTTGGAGGTTTGAGGTGAGCTCTGATTTGGCAGGTTCCATTAGTCGTTTAGCAGGTGGAATTCCATTTTTAAACTTCATGTCACTTGATGAGGATGTCAGTTGACTAGCTGTAATCTCAGAGCTATTTTTGATTGGTTCATTTTTAGACTGCTCCACTGTAGCAGTAATCTTACTTTTATGATGTACATTAGGTTCCTCAACTCCAAGTGTGTTTCCGTCTAATCCCAAGAGAGAATTTTTATTCAGACTGCTGTCAGTTTTTGTAGTCTCCGTGCTTGTAACTTGTAAGTCTTTTTTGGTTTGATCAGCAGGTTTAGTCATAGCTTTTTCAGAATAAGTACACTGACGTCCATACAGATTTTCTTTCTGATCATACTGAATTGTTTGTTTTTCAATATGGAGTGCAGGTGGATTTTGGGAAGTGGAGTTTTCTGTCTTGACTGCAGCTGTCAAATGACCTGACATCAACTCGCTTGGTGACATTTCATGACTCTGCTTTGCAGATTCCTTGTTAGTGTTTATATCCTCTGATGAGCTTGACATACTTATTTGTTTGTCTTCTGAGATTCTGGATGGCTGGTAATTTTTCTGGACATTATTTTTTATATCTGCCACTATTGCACCTCTGTCCAGAGTAAACGTTTCTTTCTTCATCTCTTTATCATCAGCTGGATGTTTGTCATTCTGCCTTTCTAGAGCCAAAGCTTTATATTTTACATTCTCACCTTTCTTATCCGTGACTGCTTTCTGATTATCTTCAAAATGAAGAGGTTGTTTTTCCATTGATGGTGGTGATCCATTCTTGGGATGATCGTGTGTTTTAATTTGTTCTTTGTACTGGGTTACACTGGAATAAGTGATGTCTTGAAACAAGTGATTCAACTTGTCTGCTGTGATTTCCTTCTTAACAGAATGACCTTCTTGACCATCGTTATTGGTGGTCACATTTGTTTTTGTTGCATTTCTTGCAAGAATGCCTTGTTTGGCAAGTCCTTTTTCTTTAATTGCTGATATTTCCTTTTGAGCATGTGCTTTCAATTTCGACGTCAGTATTTCTTGTTTGCTTTGGCCTCTTTCCTTGTAAGAAAACACTCTTGTTGTGACCTTGTCAGTATCTTTACTCATTATTCTGTCTTTTCTGTCAGTGCTAATATTTGTTTCATTTATATTGTGGAAATCCTTTCTTATATAGCCAGGTGATGGACTTGTGACATCCTGCACTTTGTAGCCTTGTTGTTCTTGCTCTTTTACAGGCTCTGAAATGGTAGGTTTATCAAGTCTATCATATTTAATTTGATTTTGTGAGTGTTCTGATTTAGCAAAAACAAATGTATTATCCTTTAGTCTCCTTGCTTGCTCATTATCTCTAATGGTAAGAATATCATTGATGCTAAACCTGTCTTCTTGTTTAGTTATATTATTTTGAGCTGAGTTGTCAATTGGTACGTCTGAATCTTTATTCTGCAAACCAGGATTCGTTACACCGTTGTTGGTGGAAAACTCATTGTGGTTTATGTGTAGGGAACTTGACGATGTATTGGACATTTTATAACTCCTGGCAGCAGTTTGTTCCGTCATCTCTGATTGTTTCTGTGTCCATATGCTTTCCTTATTGTGCTTATCTTCACTTGTTGATGCCATGTGCCACTGTTTGTTACGTTCATACTTATATGGCTGATATGAGTACAATCCTTCATTCTTTTGACTTTTATGGTCTTGTAAATGTGCTTGAGCTCTTTGATCAAATGTATTTTGCTTTGTCATACTATTAGAAGAAGCAGTTTGCTCTTGTACATCTTTAAAAAGATCATTTTTGACATTGAAACTTTGTAAACCACAATAGTCTTCCTTTAGAGGAGATGTTTTGTTCTGAAGACTGTTTCTTGGTATTCCATATGATTCAGCAGGCTTTGAAAATGTGTTTAATTGTTTGTCATGTACAGATTTATCACTGTAAGATGTTTTCCTGGGTGATATTGTGTGTTCTCTGACCTCTTTCTCTTCCTCCTTTGCAAGTCGACCAAGTTTTATGTCTTCATTGACTTTCTGCATGTACGTTTCCTTTCGGACAGAATAACTGTCGTCGGCAGAATATTGCTTGGCGGTTGCCTTCCTCTGTTTGTCCATCTCAATCAGTGCTGCTATTTCTCCTCTAAATGGCCGTGATTCAGATCTGCCATTTGTTTCCTTGACAGAACCAATATGGTCCCAAGGACATCTTTCTTTAACGGCCTCCTTTTGGCTATATTCAATAAATGTTTTTCGTCCAAAATCCTTTCTTTGTTTTAGTTCATTCTGACTCATGTTATCACTCTGACCGTATCGCTCTGATGTCTGAGCAAGCATAGAATGTGTCGGTGGGTAAGCCTTTGGAAACACGTTTGCTATTTCTGGCCTAGCAGGACTAAAAGTACCGTTTAGGTCTTTTAATTGACCTTCTGAAGTCAGAGAGCTTTTATTCTGTGCTGAAAGACTGTGTGTTGAGAGCTCTGCGTTAGCCAGTCGATCTGTGCTGTGAGAGTGACCTTCTGAACTTCCACAGAACGATTTGTAATTAGCGACTCCGTCCTGAATTTGAGGTGAAGTTAATGTCAAATTATCATATGATCCAAAGCGATCGGTATAATCTTTAGGGGTGATAGGGGCTGCACTGGGCTCTCGGATTAGGTTACATGAGGCCTGTGCATCCGTTCCAGTCAAATTCTCCTGAGCCGTTTCTTGGGATACAAGAATATCCGAAAATCTTGATTCACGGCCCTCCAGCTTTGAGGTCTGCTTATTTCGATCTGTTATTTCTAGCCCTTTGAATCTAGTTGGACTATATGTACTTTTGACTCTTTTTCGGTTGTCTTTAAGGTTGAACAGCAAACTTGAAGCTTTGGATTTGTAGCTGTCATGCAGATGTTTGACATCGGTCTGAAGTTTAGGGTCAGTTTCACCCTGAGAGGAATAATCAGAAACAGAAGGAGTGTGTGCAAACTGCAGGATCTCAGACGTCTCTGTTTCTTGTCTTGTGTGAATAACCGGTGTGAGGAGCTGAGTGATGTTGAATGGCGTCACACTGCTAGGCAGGGTGCTCTCGACCACTACCTCGTGTGTAACTTTGTTATTGCTAAACAAATTCGAATCCGGCCTACATGTTTTCTCATTAGTAGGTGAGACCGTGGAGGGTCGATTGCCTGGAAGTTTGTTCCTTACAAAATTATTGTTTTTCTTCCAAGGTGGATAGTTGGAAGCCATCTCAGATTCACACCTCTTCTCAATTGCTAATGCTTTCTGGATGACCGTGGACCTGGAGCGCTGGGGTGCCACAACGTCCTGAATTTGTCTCTGATTGAAGTGTCGACTTTCGCAGGGAGAGTTCGGAATTCTGTTGTTGTCTTTCAGCTCTTTGTACATGGGAGAATCGTACCACCTTGGGAATTCGCTAGCTGACATAAACCCTGACACATTCGTACTTCCGAAGGGGAACCTGTTGTACTCTTCCCATAGCTGGAAAGGACTGAATTCACTATGGAAAAAACAGTTTGTGGAGTTCAATGCCTTGAACTTTCTTATTGAAGATTTCATCAGGACTGTTGTGTCCATTTGGGCCACCGCGGCAGCCACGTCAGATGTGTAAAAATGGTTTCTGTAAGACTGAAAGGGGCCTGACTTAAAATTCTGATGATATCCTGAGAACTCTGAGAGTTCTCTCTGGATGCTTAGCAGAGCTGATCTGTCCCATGATTCACTGCCAAAGTCTCTATACCTATCCCTTGCCAGAATAACGTCACATGTCCCACTGTCATGGTAACTCTCTCCTGAACTAAAGGCTTTGATTAGAGACGACACTCTGGATGAGCTCCTGTTCTGCTGCCACGTCACCTCCTTGGAGCCATTGTTCATATAAGACAAGCCTCCCTCCCTAAAAGCCTGTTCCTGATGGGTGACATCCGTGTAGGAATGCTGGAATGTTGAGGCCATCTCGGACTGTGCTTCTGCCTCCCCATATTGCTGAACATTGTATGAAAATGTCTCCTGGGAGATTGTCTTTTGCTGGGTTTCCTCTGCAAAAGCCTTATGTCGTTCGGTCGGAGACGAGGAGAATTCCGAGTCATTGTAAATGGCCTCCTCTCCAATGCACAGGCTCCTGAAGGCACGATCGGTGAGGTTGCTCACCTCCCTGTCCGTGTCATCCATAAAGCTGCCGCTGCTGGATGTGTCACTGAAGCCATCTGAGTATTTGTGGTGGCCCTGCATGCTTCCCCGCTGGCCTGTGTGGCGCTTTTCCAGGGAGCTCATTTCACGCGCTTAACTCTCATGGACAGGGCACAGTTGTCCCTGTCAGTCTTGGAGATGGCTGACGCAGGGTGTCTTGCATTTAAGTAGTTCACCTTCTAAAAGGTGATCAAAATGCCTTCCTTTCCTGCAAGAGTAGTAGCAGAGATGTCATAAACTTGCAGTTCACTGAGGTTTTCAACAAAGTTCTCGCAAATCACACTGCTGTTGCTGAGAGATTCAGATGTTTAGTGCACAACTGACATTTCATAAAGTGATATCCAAACTGTTCTGTTGAGCTGCACCTTGCATACTGCACATTCATATCACATGAAGTATATTTAGAGAGGGAAACTGCTTCCCATTCTTACACAAGATCGCTTATAAACCTTCTTGCTTACATGCACGTGGCCTTCATATGGTAATATTGGTAGAATTATTAAGCATTTGGTTCAAGCATTACTTCCAATATTGGATCATTTAACTTTTTGAATACTTTGAAGCAAGTAGAACTGTTAATTTTACACATTTTGACTTATTACAATAGAATGCATAAAATAAGTTTATTACAGTTGTGACAATTGAAAAATAAAGATTAACTATGGATTCTTTAAATATTCTTATGCAGAACAAGATTCGGTACAACAAATGCAATGACAATTATTTCTAGATGCTTTGTTAATTCTGGGGTACAGCTATAAATACACCCCCTATATTATTGTGGTTACACATTTAAACATGAGCAAAAATAAATTCCCCTGATGCTTTAAAACATGCAAGACATTTTAGTGACTATACCTTTTGAATACCCTTTGCTTTGTGTTGATCTAGTATATTGGTCTAGTATAGATACGCATATATTATACTTTTTTAATAATTTTGAAGTGTTGTTTGTGTTGTCTGAATGATTAAAAACAGTGTAATGGTTCTCAGTCTAATATTTAGATGAAAATAATATAATTGATTTATTATTGTTTTTAACAGAAGCGAAATAGGGTATTTGTTTGAAGCTGATTTGTATAGTCCACATAACTCTCATTCTTGTTTTCACAGAGCAGTTGAAACACTAGTGAAGCTACTTTCAAACAGCACTGTAACCACCATAGACAAATTATGACAAACCCTAAATAATTTTATATCTGGCACCCCAACATTTTTAATATTTTGTTACATTTTTGCTTTTTATAAGTAGTATGCAAACATAATAATAAATAGTAGTTATGGTTATCAAAAGGTTAATTATTATTTTAGGGTTATTTTATTAAAGATAAATAAATTAATCAATTCACTTAAAAGTATCATGGTTTCATTGCAATATATCAAGTTGGATGCTGAATCACTTGAATCAAATTTGTTTAGCAATGCAGTATCCTTTACTGCTTTAAACATAGTGTTTTTATTTTTGGAGTATGGTACTCATAACCACAAATTACACATTTCACATAAACTATATTGTTCAATTACATATTTCTATAAACCATATAATAATAAGCAACACATTTTCAGTTTGATATTTTTAAAACAGCTCGGATAAACTATATCCATGTAACATTCTGAACTCAAGTGAGCTTTTTTCTTACCTTTTGCTCTTATCCGGTCTCATTTTTTAGTGGAGAAAATATTTCTCGTGCTTCAGAAAGAAGCCATTCCTTATCCGTAGCATACTATATGTGGCAAACAGCAGCAAAAAGATCTCTCAATACTTTTGCTGGGTTCTCCTTAAAGTTGACAAAGAGCAGATGTAAATGCCACTTTGTGTAAGGGCCCCGGCGGGGCTAAAGCAACGAGGGTTCAGAAGCAGAAACACGCTGAAACAGCAGTGGCATCAGGCAGAGACGCTCGAGCTGGAAACATGGGTTGATGGCTTGAGACAGCACACGTATTGGAATAACCATGTGGTGTCAAGTGTCAAGCAGATGAAAGAAAAAAAACCCAAGCCCTGTAATTCTGTTGTGCCGTGCCAGGCCTTAATAGTCAAAATTACACTTGAGCACAATTGGAGTTTATAATGCCAACAGAAAGAAAAAGCCTGTTTGTTGTGGCATAACATGTATCCACTTGTGGAGTTGTTGTGGTGGATAGCATGTATCTAACCAGATGAACATGTGCCTACGGTGTAAAAATAGCTTGTTGCTTCACTAACAAGTGTCACCCACTTCTTTTGGCTGAATCGTGCCTTAGACTTGTCAACAGATGATATCTGATCCCTCCTTGGGATTTTAAGAGTTAAAACTGTCCATTTAGCCTTTTTCTATCCTGTATTTTCATCCCAATTTTTAATTGTACTTAATATAAAACAAGTCCAATAATTGTCAGCTATTAAGGTCCAAGAATGTTGTATAAATGGCACAGTCTGTTGCCAATTATCTTAATAAAAGGGGGTCACAATAGGAGGGGGATTTTTTGAGCCAGCTCCTCCCCTCTCAATCAGTCCATTTTCAAATGTTCCCCTGATGTCAAGCTGTAACACGCCAGTCTTAACTTTGTAGCCTAGCACTGCTATAATAGGACATGGGTGCAGTGAACTCTTTCCCAGGAGTCTTGGCTGCGGCAGAGGGCCTGGTGTGTAAAGGTGATGGACACTCACATATGGAGCAGCAGGGCCGCCCTCTCTCCTCTTTAGATCTCTGTTGCTAAGCTCATGTCAGAGCTGTAGCACCCTCGCTCACCACTTCCTCTCCGTTCACGGCTGTAGTTTACAGTACTGTCTGATATCCTCAGCTGAACAAGATGACATGTTATGATCAATAAAAACATGAGTTTAACAGCCAAGAATATGAGAGACAGTAACAGCATTACAATTTGGAAATGCCTAGTATTTATATATTTTTGCATGAGAAATAGTCATATTTGCTTGGATTTGTTTTTGATAATAAAAAAAGGCATTTTATTTTACAGTGCAATCTTTTTTTCTTGTAAAAACATTCTAAAAGATTTACATAAAATCATTTTTTTTTTTTTGCATAGAAACCTACAAATAAGACATTTGTAGGTGGAATTTCATAGTGTAAGCACATAAATTGTTTGAGTAGCCCAAAACAGCAACATTGGCTCAACCAGTGGCATGAGTTTGGGGGCGGGACTTTGTTTAACTAACCAATGATTCATTTTTATTTTTTTATTTTTTTATCTAAACAAAATTCAATGTGGTTTATGCTTAAAGGATTAGTTCACTTTAAAATGAAAATTATCCCATAATTTATTCACCCTCAAGCCATCCTAGGTGTATATTACTTTCTTCTTTCAGACTTATATTAATAATCACCCTGATGCTCCCAAGCTTTATAATGGCAGTGCATGGAAACCACCTGTTTGAAGCTCAAAAAAGTGTATCCATCCATCATAAACATACTCCACATGGATTTGGGGAGGTAATAAAGGTCTTCTATAGCAAGGCGATGCATTTGTGTAAGAAAAATATCCATATTTAACAACGTTATAAAGTAAAATAACTAGCTTTCAGCCAAACTGATTCTACTTACGTCTAAAGCGTAACTTACGCAACATACTACTGGTATTACGCTACACCATAATGTACTACGCTACGTCAAATGTAATACGTTGCGTAAGTTACGCTTTATAAGTAGCATCAGTTTGGCCGAAAGCTAGTTATTTTACTTTATAACATGTTAAATATGGATATTTTTCTTACACAACACATCGCTTCCCTTAAGAAGGATTTTATTAAAGCCCCAGAGCAGTGTGGAGTACGTTTATCATGGATTGATGCACTTTTTTGAGCTTCAAACAGGTGGTTTCCGTTCACTGCCATAATAAAGCTTGGGAGCATCAGGGTGATTATTAATATAACTCAGATTGTATTCGTCTGAAAGAAGAAAGTCATATACACCTAGGATGGCTTGAGGGTGAGTAAATCATGAGGTAATTTTCATTTAAAAGTGAACTAATCCTTTAATACAAGCAAATGTAAAAATTTACTATCTGAACAGTTCTTAATATCTACCCATCTTATCTACAGAATTTTACTAGAAAACAAGACAAAATGCTGTTATACATGTATGTGTGTGTGTGTTGTGTGTGTATATATATATATATATATATATATATATATATATATATATATATACATACATATATATATATATATATATATATATATATATATATATATATATATATATACACATATATATACATACATATATACACATATATATATATATATATATATATATATATATATATATATATATATATATATATATATATATATTTATTTATTAGGGCTGTTCAACGATTACAGAATAAGAGTCTGTGTTTATGTAATATATTGTGTTTGTTTTGTGTATAATTATTATGTATATATAAATACACACACATACATGTATATATTTAAGAAAAATATCTTATATTTTTATAAAAATATGTACATTTATATATAATTTAAATATCTAAAAATATAAATATATTTATATACTTATACATACATGCATATATTACTTAAATATACATGTATGTGTATGTATTTATATATACATAAAAATTATACACAAAACACACATATTACATAAACACAGACTCTTATTTTGTACATGATAATCACGATTATCGTTGAACAGCCCTAATATATATATATTTCAGTGTAAAAACCTCTACATATTATGCCATGTTGGTGAGCAACTAGGATTTAGGGGGGCTCAGTGGGATACTGCACTCTTGTAAAAGTTCAGATTATATTACATATGTATGTCTGGCCTTGAGGGATCAGGTAGGTGCTGAACCCCATAACAGATTGGAATGGTCTCTTCCAAGCACTCTCTCTCTCTGTGAATCACCCCACATGACATTTATGGGATCGTACTGTGATTACAGACTTTCTGCTTGTCAAATATTTCTAAACGCTTTATCAGGTAACAGATAACAGTGTTGTTTTAATACACTCTTAGTTTATTTTTGCACAGCTGCAAATGCAGAGTTGTTGTTGTCTAGATATTTAGACCACTGCTTGCACACTTTCTCTCTTTATTTTAGACTACAAAAATCTACAAACAATAACACCTATTTCATTTTTATGTGGATTGTCAGTATAAGCACATAAACGCTGTTTGTTGGAGTAGCCCAACACAGCAACATTGGCTCAACCAATGGTGTGAGTTTGTTGGCGAGGCTGTTTATAAACAAACCTATAAACATCTAACCAACGGCATCCCGGTGTTTAATCAATTTGTCATTATATGAAGTCCACATTATACAAACAAAATGAATTGTGATAGAGTTGTTGAATCTTAATTGAAATTACAGTTGTTTTTATATTAACTCCGTAGTGTGGCTTCTGTTATTTTCCTATCAAAGGCTAATAATTAACACAGTCGATAATCACAGTCACTGAAAGTACTTAAGCCATCAAATATTAGAATAACGTCACTACTCCCAGGCTCATTTACAAAATCCCGTTGAGAGAAAATAACGCATAGCCCTTCTTATGGCGCCTGTAATGTTCTCGGATATTGATTGTATCAAGGATATTAGCTGGTCTGTGACTTAATCAGCCACCGCCCCCATCTGAATAGAGCTTGAGCTAAATGACTCCCTCCTGAGTGGCCTGCTCTGTCTCTTTTTATTAAAACCCTACAGTCATTTGAATGAAAATGTCAATAGATCTTCCCTTACATGCTTTTACAAGAGAAGGAACTAAATTGTGATGAATTCTGAGTGACAAAACGCTTTTATATACAGCCCTATTTATTTGATTTAATTCATATTTTATGGGATTTTTTTTTAAATGCTGATCCATTGGGCATACTACAGTATTTCAATGGTTCACAGCTAATAAGCCTTGTTTCAAAACTCAAAGATCATGATTCAAGAGTTTTATTCCCAGAAATTTACATCACGGCTTACTGATACTGCATCTGGGAAGCTGGTGGGGAACGGCAACAGGCTATAATATGTAAATAATCTAGGACATTAAACAGTCCCATTTCCACGCTAGGTCTTTTTTAGAGTGCCACAACGCTGGTCCTCTGCATATCCAGTGGTATAATTATAAAACCAATTAACTGAGAATAATTTGCCCTAATGGCAGAGCCAATAAACAAACAAACTGAGCGAGTGATTTAATGGAAGGGTGTCTTTGTGTTGCTTTGTTGCCTTGCGAGTGGCCCAAATGAGTTTAACAAGAGCTCCCTCGAGATGCTACATATACCAGAGATATGAGAGAGCATCTCTTTTTGATTTCCCCTGATCCTCGACTACCATTAAAAACTTTAGGAGGCATCCGTGGAGGTCGATCTAGTACCTTACTGTACACAGCACTGACCATACCAGAGATGTCCATAATAGAG
Source organism: Chanodichthys erythropterus (assembly GCF_024489055.1). Classification (NCBI taxonomy): domain Eukaryota; kingdom Metazoa; phylum Chordata; class Actinopteri; order Cypriniformes; family Xenocyprididae; genus Chanodichthys; species Chanodichthys erythropterus. Next base: position 19,488,518 of record NC_090225.1, read on the forward strand.
ACCGGACCCGACGCTCTTGTGTTAGCCGAGATGTTGTTGTGTGTGTTATTCCGTATCTCCCGCTGACTTGTGTATTACATTAACAAGCCACTTACTGATTGACTGAGAGCTTCTCTCCATGAGCCCTTTTAATCTACTCTGATATGAAATGCATGATTTCGCTGCAGGAGTCAGATCTGCGGGTGGGCGATGTCTTAAACTGTAATTGAATAAGTGTAAGAATTACTGTGTCTTACAAGGGTAACATGAAATGAGTGATAACCGTTCACCCCTTTTTGATTGGCGCACACTGGTTTATACACATTCAGTGCAATTGGGGCCTTATATGTAAAATGTCATCCATGGCATCCGTGTCTGTTAACAAAGTTAACTATTTTCTATATATATATATAACTATTATATATATATATAAAATCATAAAGTGAATCTCATATTTGCGTAACTGAGTGAAATGATCTGGCATCTACTGTGTTGTAGCCACATGGAGTCAGTGTAGAGTCCTGATAGGAGGAATGAATGTGGTTTGTAATTATTTTACAATGAATTGAGTTTCTCTTGCATTTTGCTGGCCTGATTAACTGGTTAATTAGAATAAAAAAAACAGGTGTTTTGCAAAGAAAAACCTGATAAATGAGCTTGAAAAAATACTAATTTTAACTACAGATGCAGTGTCACTACTTGTATTGTCTAAGGCTGTTTAGAATACCATCACATCATACTGATACTTCTATACATGTATGCTTAGATTGACTACAGATTTCCAGTATGAAATAACCAGATGTGGTATCAGCTGTGATCAGCTATATATATATATATATATATATATATATATATATATATATATATATATATATATATATATATATATATATATATATATATATATTATCTGTAATATATCTATCTATAAATCTGTAGTCAATCTAAGCATACATGTATAGAAGTATCAGTATGATGTGATGGTATTCTAAACAGCCTTAGACAATATATACACACACACACACACATATATATATATATATATATATAAAGGGTGTTTTGGACTCTCTGAACAGTGAGACAGGCCACTGTCTTCACTCATTGTATGTATATGTGTGTGTGTATATTATATATATATATATATATATATATATATGTGTGTGTGTGTTAAAATTACTACTTTTAATATATATTCCATTTGAACATAGCCAAAGATGGGAAACGTCTGATTTATGTAGAGAAAGACTGATTCCAGCATATCAAAGTTTATGAACAACTGGCATTTTCTTGCACATGCTTCTTTGGTTGAGTTCAACATGTTTCATATATTATTGTAGAAAAAAGAAAACAAACGCACTACCGTCTGAGGTGCCAGTCAAAAGAGATAAATTCAAATGTGTATTTTTTATATATATTATTGTAGACCATGAAATTCTCAATAGGCTTTATCTCCAGACAGCATATTACAACATGCTGTATATATGCTTGAATTTTTTCCTTGAATAATGGAACAATGCAGAATTAAAGATAAAAGCTAAAGTATTGCAGTGGCAGGACACGTGTTAAGCTGTAGCTCTATACTTTGTTTCTATATATAAGCACATTGTGTAATTCAACTCCTCTTGGCAGCAGTTCTCAGTAGGAGAAACCACTAGCTCAGCACATTACCCTACCCAATAAACCATTATGTTTCAAACCACAAGATGGGTGGACAAGAACTGTGTGCTGAAGACAGAAAACTGCATTACAACTCCAGACCGTGGACATATTTTCAATAGTCAAGGTTTAAAGGAGTTTACACAAACATCTGTCATCATTTACTCATCCTCGTGTCATTCCAAACCTGTATGGCTTTCTTTGTTCCATAGAATACAAAGTATTTTGTATTCTATGGAAGGCATTTTGGTCAGTTTGTAAATTGTTACACAGATTTTATATATATATTATTATGAATTGTGCATGATTTATATGGACTAATTTTTATGATACTTTAATGATAGTTTTGCATCCTTTATAAAGCTTAAAAGCCTAGATCATTGTAACTTCATGGAAGAAATTAATAAATACAATTAAATATCTTGTTTGTGTTTAACAGACGAAAGTAAGTCATACGAGTTTAGAATCAATTTTTGGTTATTCCCCAAAAATTAACTATTCCTTTAAATTCGTTTTCTGCTTACATTTTTAAATATAGTATGAATAACAGTAAATGGTGTAATAAATGTAATATTTCTATAAAGGGTGTTTTGGACTCTCTGAACAGTGAGACAGGCCACTGTCTTCACTCATTATCTAAGCTGTGTTCATAAACCCCACTAAAACCTGGCCGCCGCTCCTACTTTCGTATGCTGTAGGTCCAGCTGAAAATTTGTGCTGCTTCCAAAGGTTCTCTCAGGAAATGACACTTCCTATGTACTTTTCACTAGCAGGGGGAGTGATTCCAGGATCGAGAAAGAAAATGAGTGCGGGTGAAAAAAGAAAGACTGGGAAAGAGGGGTGTTTCTAACTGGGAACAGAGCACGCACTGTTTCAGATTACACACACACAGTGAGAGGGAGAAAGAGAAAGAAAAGGAGAAAAAATCCCAAGGACTCCTTTCTTTTCTTGACGTTTAGTTGGGTTTATGGAGCCTACGGGTCTGCAAAATGAAGCTCTCCGCTGTTGCGATAGTTCTCCTGACTAGGGCTTTTATTGGAGGTAAGAATGTGTGTTTTTGTTGGCCTTTTAAAATGCAATGACGAAACGATGTCAGTGAGATGATTTTTCAGACAACTGCTTCACGTTTGTCACTCTTGTACAGTAACTGCAGTGTTTATCTGCATAAAACTATTTTGCATGATTTAAATTTTTTAAAAAGTTAACAAAACTTTCGAACTTTTCTTTACTGACCTAATTTTACTCTATATTTGTGTATTTTTCTCCAGTGCATATTGCAAAATATGTTAGACCGCATTATTTTGAACAGTCTTAACTAAGCAACTAGACATCTTCAGGTCTCAGCATTATTAGTGGGGCTTTTTGTTTATGTCCAAATCTCTCTTGTGATGTGGTTTTTGGATTGAAAACAGAGCCCCGGCTGACCCCGGAGGGACTCGAGTAATTGGGACACAACATAAACACGACAAAGGCTTTTAGCAGCTGGATACAATCTTGTTGTCGTGTTCCCTGCTCTATACTCTAGTTCAATAAGGCAGACAAATGTTTTCCACCTGTAGTTTCTGTTTGACAGAGCATATTGAGCCCAGATGCATTCAGATATTTTACACCCTTTAGGGGTCATGGATTTGGGCCAGAATAGGAGATATCACCAATGAAGCTCCAAAGAAAACTGAAGAATAAATATAATTTATATTATACATTTAAATATAAATTTGTGATCTTTTAATTTATTTATTTTTTTTATGATTTGCTTCTGTTTGCTCATTTAAATTAGGAATGATTTTCTTGGATTCTAGTCAATAACACATTCTCTATTTAATATAATATATATATATATATATATATATATATGTTTTTTTATTCTTTTCCCAGAGCTGAGTGATGCTTTAAATGTGTCCGTCACCCCTGGGCCAGTCAGCATGTGTATGGAAGGAGACAACATCACTTTGTCCTGCTTAGTGTCTCAGAGGAAGAGAAGCAGCAGTGTCCTGGTGCTTCGTTGGCTCTATTTCCCCACACCTGAAGACGAGAACCTCGTGGTCAGGATGGGCATGAAGAAAGCCAAGTATTACGGCAACTACAGCAAGCTCTTTCCCCAAACAAAGTTCCACATGTGGGAAGAAATGGACGGACAAATCTACCGTCTGCTGATCCTGAATGTGTCCCTGAAGGACGGGGGCAACTACACCTGTAAAGTGCAGGAAATACGGAAGCACAGAAACAAGTGGAGGGCCTCTTCGAATGGAACAGGGAGCATGGAATTACGAGGTAACTCCAGGATTTTTTAAGTTGTGTCTTAAATGATGTAAAACACATTATGTACTCAGCCATATAGTGAATTCTGAAGACTAATTAATTCTGGAGGCTTGGCTCAAATTAATATATATACACTCTAAAAAATGCAATTTTAACCCAGCGGTAGGGTTAAATGTTTGCCCAACCTGCTGGGTAGTTTTATTTAACTCAACTATTGTTTAAAAATTACTGTATTGCTTAATTAAAATTAACCCAAAGTATGTTGGAAATGAACATTTATTAATGTTCAATTAATAATTATTAAACAATAAACATTTATTAAATTGCTTATTAATAAATTTATATTAATAAACTATTAAACTATTAAATTTATATTAATAAAATATTAAAGCTTATTAATAAACATTCACCTTTTGTCTATTATTGTTGACTCTAATTGCATCTGGTTTTTAATTTCCCAACTATTTTGGGTTCATTTTAAGCTAGCCATATAGCAATTTTTAAACAATAGTTGGTTTAAATAAAACTACCCAGCAGGTTGGGCAAACATTTAACCCTACCGCTGGGTTAAAACAACCCAATTGCTTGGTTTGTCCATTTTCAACCCAACTTCGGTTGTTTTTAACCCAGCATTTTTTAAAGTGCACTGTAAAAAAATCCCGTTGTTTCTACGGAAAAATACCGGCAGCTGTGGTTACCAGAACAATACTGTAAAAATGACATCAAACCGTAAACATACTTACGGAGTTACATGTGAATTTTACATTTTAAATCTGTTAAATTTACGGTAATATAACGTATTTCATTAACTGATATAATGTTAATTTACCAACCTAATGAAGTACTAATATCTGTTTTGTACCTTTATAATACACTGACAGTCACCAAACACAGTGGTGATGAGAGTCACATGATGAATCAATGTTCATCACAAGCAGATTTTCCACAAGCTGAGAAGCACAATACTGATATATAGAAGGTGCACACAGTGTCATTCACACACACACTGAACACCATCATGGTAACATGCATGACATTTTAAAAATGCAATAAACATTAATTTAACAACATCAGATGTAACATAAACCCCTAATGTACATAACTGATTAGAAAAAAATGAGAAAAACTAAGAAGAAACAGAGTTATTTCAACGAAAATATATCAAATGTGAAGTATCACGCAGGGAATTGTGGGAATGTCAATATATGGTTTTTCACTGTAAATTTTACAATGAATTGTTATTTTTCACTTCCAAAAACTGTGAATTTAACGGTATTTTACCGTAAAATTACATTAAATGTACCATTAGATCTATTACAGTTATTCACCGTATATAGTACGGAAACTTTCTGTAAACCAATTAACAGTTTTTCACCGCAGCATTTTTACAGTCTTTTACTGTTAAAATCACGGTCATTTTTTACAGTGTGTACGTTCACCATTTTGATTTTTATAGCACGTGTGAACACAAACGGTCGACACGTGCACACTAGAAAGTTTAATTCTTGTACATTGTCTGTGCTTTTTCTCTCCAGAAGGTCGATACAAATGTACTTTTGTAAACAAGATTTGCTTTTTTTCTTAACCCCTTCTCACACTGGGGGCGTCAGTTGTTGTTGTGTCGTCTGTAGTTTTTGTTGTTGTTAGACCACCTCCTCCATTGCTTTTGAAAAAACTAATTAGTGCAACAAAAAAAAAAGCAAGGCACATGTGCGAAGTGTGCATACAGATTATGCGCGGTTAGAAAAACTGCACAATGTGAAAGCTTTTTATGGAAGGAAGCAATCTGGAGTATCGGAGTTTAAAACTAACCATTCGATTCAGAGTCTATAGTCACTAGTGCCAGCGAACCATGTGGTTGAGTTGGATGTGGTGGAATGATGTCTTGCCACGGTCAGGGCTAACCACACAACAGCTGTTTCCTACAGTTCACTAATCCTTCAGTTCATCCAACTCAGGGTCAATTCCAATTCCACAATTAATGACAAAGTTCATTGTTAGCTATTTGTAAACCTCTTTAACAAACGGGATGGTCTGTCTTTTCAGAACATCACAAAAGATAGACTATATCAGATTCACATAGTGACATTACTCCATGTCAGCGGTTCAAAGCCCAAATCCAAATAGTTTTAGAATGGTCCATAAAATTTTCAAATAATCAACAAGAAAATGAGGCGTAAACGTTCCCATTTCTCACGTTGTAGCCTTTTCTTACATGCTATCTTCAGTGTGTTTGTAAGTCTCAGGGTTCCACCTTCCTCATATATACATCATTTCCACTATAAATGTGTTCGGGGCCAACACAAACAGACCATGAGGCTGTTAACGAGAGCAACCTGGACATGCTGTGGGGACAGAGCGAAGAGACTTGGCAGAGATGCAACTGAAAACATTTACTCTGGCTGCATTATGAGTTTTCCTATGGTGTTCGGACAGCAAGAGGTCCCCAATGCCTCAGCGTCCACTGGATTAATCATCTGCCTGATAAACGACAATTGCCTGATTCTAGCAACAATAAAGAGAACAAAGAAGTATTTCTTTGCACTCGAATGGACAGTTCACTCAAAAATAAACATTTTGTCATTCCTGCCATATGACTTTCTTTCTTCCATAGAACACAAAAGGAGTTGTTCTGAAGAATCTACTAGAGCTTTAAACTTTAAAAAACATGTAAACAACACCATCAAATATCATTCATTAACATTATATAAAAGTATTTCATAAGACTTGTGTTATACTGTATATAATTCTCCTGAAATCACTTTGTAATCAATAGACTAAAATAAAAGTCATTGACTGATAATTTTCAGCTTCAAGAGTTTTTGTCACAATTTTGTAAACTGGATCAGTCGAGTCATTTGAAAAGATCCAACTCAAAAGAATGATGCGTTCACGAATCAGACATTGCTTCTCTCATGAATGTGTCAGTGAGAACTGGGGCAGATGTAAAGATTTTCAGAGTGTAATAAATTACAATTCAATCCGTTTCTTACACAAAGCTATTATAGGTTTCAGAAGACTTGGAATATAGTGCACAAGTCATATTTCTTCTTTTATATTTCACTGAAGAAAGAAAGTCATATGGGTTTGGAACGACATGAGGTTGAGTAAATGATGACACAGATTTCATTTTTGAATCAATCATTTCTTTAAAATATAGCTCATTACTTTAGACTGTTAAAAAAGCAAAGTTATTTATTATGCTTCATCATTGGCTATGAACAATCACTGCATCTTTCTTTGTATAGTTTTCTTTATATAACTGATGTTTTAGAAGCTAAATCCAAAATTCTAAAAGTATTAAGTCTGTGAAATTGCTATATATTTGTTTAAGCAGTTTATTTTGAGAATAGAAAAAACATGGCTTATTTTTTTAAACCATTACATATAGCTGATGATTAGTTTGAAGAAAAACACCAGCATATATGTCACTGATATAAAGATGTGGGTTTGAGGGATATAAGTAAATAAATATTACTGTAGGGTGTAGACAACCACAGATACCCCACTTTACCCAACTCTGAGACACAAAAAATACAAGAAAAAAGCAAATGAAAGAGGAAACAAACAAGAGGCAATAAGGAAGGAAATGGAGGTCGTAGGTTGATTTAAACTGGGGAATTTGTCTTGTACAACAAAACAATGTCAACTAGCTGAGATAGATACCCCATAAACATAGACCAAAGCAGGACCACAGAGCGGGGTTTACCACTTCAACCATCACTACAGCCACTGGGTCGGCCAGCAAATGACTTAATGCTTTTCCAAAACAAAAGCAGCACTCAAACATACGCTGTTCCCCACCCGTTTGACTTCAGATGTAGTGTGCACTTTGTTCTCGAGTGTTATTGCACAGTGTTTCTGTAGATCTGAAAATGTGCTGAACCCCTCAGATTAGCAGGGGTTTTATAGAATGGTTTTGACTTGAAAGAAAATGCAGATCAGATGTGTAACTGTATACCTGGTACGGACGGAGTCACAGCCGAAGCAGAGACAGTGCTAATGAAGTGCATGTGGGCAGAGAAGCACACCAGGGTCCGTTAGGGCCCAGAATGTGGAGAGAAGCCAGATAAAAAATACTTTGATTATTAAGGCTGTTTGGAAGTGTTTCTCTAGAGCTCTTTTGTGCTTTTCAATGCTCTAGTAATTAAGAAAATTAATAAAGAAAATAAAATGTGTGTAATTTTTAATGTTTAAATACTTTCTCCTTACTTAATATGCAGAGAAAACCATTTGTAGATTGATTTACCCTTCCGTTCCATTTCTTTAGCATTTTAACCTGCCCAACACAGCAACATTGACTCAAGCAATGGTGTTGGTTTAGGGGCAAAACTGTGTTTCTGGCTGACCAATGGCAGATGGAGGGAGTGTTCGGGAAATGTCATGTGGCACACAAATGACAGTTTTAAGATAGCATATTATTGCATTTCATTGTTCAATCATCTACATTTTATTGAGCTCATTTTACGTTTTAAAGCAATTCTCTCCACCAGTGCCCTCAACATCTGCAAGCAATTTCCCCTGACCTGTTTAAAAAATGCCATGCAGCAAGCATTGAAAGAAGAAAAATGAAAGCAAGAATGAGAGAAAAAAAATTGATTTTCCAAGTATTCTCAAAAATCTGAATTTAGTTTCCCAGGTAAACAAATATCAACAGTAATTAGTAGTAGACTATGTTATTTAAATATTGATGTAATGCATGCTGTATGTATTAATAGCTGTTTATAAGCTTTCTGTGAAAGATTTATTAAAGCCACATTTCTCAGGATCAAAGGTTAAGTATTTTTAGAGGCCGCTAATGCAACTTCCTTTTAAACAAAATAACCTTGCCTGGTCATATTGAAGCCTCATCAAGCACAACCCTGCAAAAAAAAATCTCCACGGTATACAAGATGTTGGGGAGAATAACCAGGTTGAGACTTGATCCAAATATGGAACAATATGATAGAAAATTTCATTATTGTGTGAGTTTTTCTTCTGAACTTAGATTGTAAAATTGCAATACAAATGTTAAAGGTGCCCTAGAATCAAAAATTGAATTTACCTTGGCATTAGGGCTGCAACAACGAATCGATAAAATTCGATTATTAAAAGAGTTGGCAACGAATTTCATTATCGATTCCTTGTGTCGCGCGACTATTAAGCCTCTCAATGAGACGCGGAGATGTTTGAGTATAAAAACGCGCGGTTGAGCGAGAAGCAGAGCGGAGCAAAAATAAATAAATAAATAAATAGCAGAGCGGAGGTAGAGGAAAGACCATCGGAGAGACCCGTGACGTTGTTCTGAACAGGCGTGCCGTTGTCAGGACCCCGCAGTTTTGAAAAGACAGAAATCGACCCCCGCACTTTTGATACGGGCTGCTTCAATCAGTCACACTATATCATCTTTTAGCTTTGGATATTTTCTTTCAAATGAGACCATTTTCACGTTTTTTCACGCTTTCGTTCATAAATAATCAACTGTTTTGTAGCGAATGTGAAGAACAGGAAATGCGCTTTGAACGGAGAAACACGCGATCTCCAAACAATCGATCAAAGCGTGCTAACATTTTAGGACAGGTCGATGGTATATAAATCATGCCCGAATGTCAAACAAGCCAAAACGGCCTTTCATAAACCGTGAATTTGACCACTTGACAAGGTAAGGAGGCTGATCTCTCAGGTTGACGCGCGAGCTGGCTTGACTGAAGTTTTCGTGAGGATTTAAGGTTTATGGACTGCTTTGATTTTGGTAATTACATCTAGAAAGATAAAAGCATTGATGGCATCTATAAAATAGATATCTGAAAGCGAAACAAAAGTGATATTGCCTCGTCCAGTGAGGAGGACGCACGAGAGGAGACCTGCGCGTTTAATTGGTATGTGTACTTTAATACTGCATTTACAATGCTTATCAGTGGCATACATTTCGATTGCGAACGTGAAAATCCAAAAGACCATGGCTAAAACTAAATCAAAATTTGCTGTCAAAATTAACACTGATCTGTTGTCATGTATTTATTCTGTGCTTTGTCCTATATCGGTTATTGTTGACAAATATATTTGTGTTTGTTATACTTTTTAAATTTCATTTTAAAGTTTTTTATAGCACTTGGTCATCTTAAGCTAAACAAAATTATACATCTTTTTGTGCAATTTATTTAAAAAAAAGCCCTATATATTTGGCAGATGTAAAGCATACATGTGTATGTTTTTTGTGTTAGTCCATTTGTTTTTTATTACTTTAACAGCTCAGGGATGTTAAAAGAGCAACCTGTTTTTGCACTTTCTGAGGATTTTTTTGCACTGTGAATTTGCACTGTCATTTCTGTTTTTGAATAAAAGGTTGGAAATTAATGTTTTTTTCCCTCCGATTAATCGGTTAATTGCAAAAATAATCGACAGATTAATCCATTATTGAAATAATCGTTAGTTGCAGCCCTACTTGGCATAGCTGAATAACAAGAGTTCAGTACATGGAAATGACATATATTGAGTTTCAAACTCCATTGCTTCTTCCTTCTTATATAAATCTCATTTGTTTAAAAGACCTCTGAAGAACAGGCGAATCTCAACATAACACAAACTGTTACATAACAGTCGGGATCATTAATATATACGCCCCCAATATTTGCATATGCCAGCCCATGTTAAAGGCATTACACAAGGGCAGCCAAATAAATACTGTACTCACATGATCCGAAGCATGCATGCAGTATGCATGATGAACACCTTGTAAAGATCCATTTGAGGGTTATATTAGCTGTGTGAACTTTGTTTATGCACTGTATTATAGTCGAGAGCTCGGGTGGGGTTTAAAGGGGCCGCAGCCTGAATCGGTGCATAGTTAATGATGCCTCAAAATGGGCAGTTAAAAAAATTAATAATAAAAAAATCTATGGGGTATTTTGAGCTGAAACTTCACAGACACATTCAGGGGACACCTTAGACTTATATTACATCTTGTGAAAGAACGCGTTCTAGGGCTCCTTTAAGTGCAATAAAATCCACAATGCAAACCAGTTTGCAACTGCAATTTTAAAAACACCTTTATAATGATTATGTTATAATGCGTGATGGGCGCCGCCATGTTAGTTTGCACCACAATTTAGAAAATCAGATCTGTCAGATTTACGTCATGTAAAATCGTCCATTTCTCATGAAATACATAAAAGTAAGTGGCTGGTGAACTGGGAGAAGAATACAGTAAAATTCAGTGTTACCTTCCAATGTGTATCTGGTCAAAATTTAGAATGAAAAAATGCTAATAGCTTTTGATTAATGTTGCTTATTTAAATGAAACTGGTCTTGAAAGATTTCTTGAGTCATACAGAGAACAATGATACCAATCATTGTTTAAAAAAAAAAACTAATCCCTTTCTATTGTATTCTATTGTACTCTGAGCACTGCCTAAAACTTGTATTGTGAGCACTTCTTCTCTATTTGCTTCATCATGACGACTCGCTTGTTGTATTCCTCACTTGTAAGTCGCTTTGGATAAAAGCATCTGCCAAATGAATAAATGTCAATGTAAATGTAAATTATAACACATTCGGTCGAACTTACTGTCTGGAGTGTCCGCCATTTTGAATTTCTTTGAAAACCTACTTTTTCACACTCCTCCTAGACCACTGGTTCAATTTTCCCCAAAATCAGCTCAGATCATCTACAGACCATGCCGGCAAAAAGATATTGTTGATTGAACCGTTCTCAAATAACTCATCAACAAATTCCATGGCATGGTCAAGTCAAGTCACCTTATATAGCACATTTTACAATGCAGATTGTTTCAAAGCAGCTTCACAGTGATTGGTAATTGGTAAATAATGCAACAAAGTTTGTTTTGGCTGTACAGCGGCTCTAGAATAAAATAGTGTCATAGCCCAGCTTAAGTAAGTTCAGTACTGATTCATAATTATGTAGAAATCATTAGTTATTATTTTAATAAATTTATCTATTCATCTAGTTCAGTTTGCATACAATGGTATCAGTACAGGCAGATCAGTAATATTTTTGAATATTAAGTGTCCCCGCAAGTCATCAGGTGACAGAATAGAGAAAAATCCTTGGGAAAATCCAGGCTTATCTTGACGTGGTGCCAAGATGATTCTGAGGCTGTAACTCTTCAACGCTTTGGCATATTGACAGTAAACTTTATATGTGTCATTGTCTTCTCACACTGACCACACAACATCAATTTAGTAACAATGCCATGTGACCTATGTCAAAAGTGATAAGCAATTTAATCATATTAGAAGTTATTATATTTGGGATTTTTCTGCCATTTTGAAATAAATTAAAATAATCTAAAAATGTCTTTAATTATTCATTATTGCAGTTGCTCTGATGCTCACAGCCAACTCATTGTGCCTTTTTGTGGTTTGGTTAATTGCTGTTTGCAGCTGTATTTTTACTTATGGCTCTCTCTTTATGTTTTCAGTGCATCATATACCAAGCACAGAAAAAGCTGATGTCATATGGCGCATGTTTGAAGGTATGCTGTTACCTCAATAATAAAATAGAGCAACTTGTTGTTTATTGCAGTCTGCAGTATGGTTTCTGTCACTGATAAAGGCGCACATTTTTTGTGCTGGCTTGGATCACAGTTTAGTGTTAGACAGCTTTTGGCTAGTGTTACATCTCCTCCCTTCTGGTGGAGAAAGACCAAACCAGATTCAACCAAGTCTAAACCAAATGTGCTCACAGTGTTTGGTTTGTTTTTGTGGCCAGTTGTAAGCTTTTATTGGAATAAAGATTCTTCCTTGGTTTATGACACTTTACAACATTTACACTATATTATTACAAAATCCACTACATTATAAATACAAAATTAAAAAAAAAATTACATTATTGCAGGTATAATTTATAGTTTTAATAACATTTGTTAAAAGTAAAAAAAAAAATGTAATACTGATGTATGATTGTTTGAGAATGTTTTCATTTGTTTTCTGCAGGGTTTTGCGCTCATTGTAATTTAGTGTTTATAGCACATTATTTTGCTCTGATCTTTTTCAGATTTGTATTTGTGTGCTGTGCTCATCTGCTCTATCGGTCTGGTCTGTATTCTTGTCTTTGCCATGACTATCACATGTCAGCACCTGCAGCACAAACGAAGACTACGAGGTGATGAGCTTTTTACCCTAGAGTACAAATTATTTACTCAATATTTTAACAATAAAATGTCATCAGAAATTTCAAAATTAATTTTTAAATGAAATAATTTTGTATGTCACAGAGTATTTATTTATTCATTTGTTTCTAATGTTTTTTTTTTTTATGTTTGTTCTGTTTTCATCTAGCCAATTATTACCTAGTGAAGTGCCCAGAAAACAGGTAAACCTATGTAATATGATTTACCTCTGCTTTACTGTTATGTATGATTGACTGATTCTTAGATTGATTCTAAGGCTAACATTGTTCTGTTTTAAATATCCAGCTCAGGAGAGACAGTAACCAGTGTGTCCAGCTCCTCTCCTGCAATGCACAGAAAAGAGAAACGACACAAACCACAGCTCAGAGACGTCACTGAACCACTACCACCACCACAGATACCAGCTAAAGGTATTCAAACACCAATTCAAAGATGACTGTTTACATATTGTGTTATTAAAAATATTGGGTAACACTGTACAATAAGGTTCAATTCATTAACATTACTTAATGCATTATGTATCATCAACCAACAATTACCTTTTTTTAATAGCATTTAATAATATAGGTTAATGTTAATGTATATTATAAATACTCTATTGCATTTACATTTATGCATTTGCCAGATGCTTTTGTCCATTAATTCAATATACATTAATTACTGATAATTTAACACTATGTATTACTGTATGTAGAAATTAACATTAACCAAGGTTAATAAATGCTTACATATTTTTATGCTAGCTATTTCATTAACTATTGTTACACTATAGAACCTTATTGTAAAGTGTTTCCATGAAAATATTGTAATTTTGTTCAAATTATGTTTTCTTTGGTTTGTTTTCTAGCACCTGTACCAAGAAAACCACGTAGAACCAAACTTTTAAAGCCACAACCTACAAAAATGGTAGGAATGCCGACTCTTATCGAATTAGTTTTACATAAGAGCATTATTTGCTTTCATGCTAAAATATTAAAAAGATCAAATGATGCTGATATGGTTTTATAATTGTCCTAAATATATATATCTTGCTAAATTACTTTTATAATTTTTTAAAAATGTTTTATAATTAATTTTGTACGTGTAATCTTTTTATTGACAATTTTATAACGACGCATTTTCTTTAGCCCCTCAATTGAATTTTCACAGACTAGAAACATGCAAGAGGGAAATAATGTTGCTTTCTCATAGAGCTTTATGTTCGCCACAGTTATTGCTATACCTACCTCCATTTATGGGTGTTATAATTTTATTTACTATTATTGCTTTCCAAAGCGCGATTATTTATTTAACATGCTTGATTCTTATTAGATTAGTTTCCAGGGAAATCATCACAGAAATGCAAAAAAGCAGCAAAAAAGAGAAAATGTTTTATGATCCAGCATTGTGTTGTGAAATCCGGTTGTAATCTGGTTGGTCAGTGAGGACAAGCTTTATGACAAGGCTCTATATAGAACACAGTCTCGTTTATATGAGTGTAATTGATAGGGTATCAGAGGACATAAGTATGCTTCTGCTCTGTGTACTTGCGTTGTTTGCATTCTCTTTTTAGAAGTACTTGCTTTGACCATCTGAAATATCTGCTTATCAGATGAAGTGCTTGTTCCTGCTTGAGTTACAACCGTCTACGAACAATCCTAAAATTATACATATAATTTCATGTTGTTCTGACCCCACATTCCCCAGTGAATACTAAACGCCCTCTTTCAGACCTCTGACCACATAGTCTTCATATATCTGAAACGCCCTGTTCTCTTCTCATCCTCAAGCCAAGGGTGGTAGAGGACAGTCTGACATACGCAGAGCTGGAGCTGGTGAAACCGAAGCCTGAGCTGAAAACAGACTCAACTGGATGTGCACAACTTGAGCCCAAAACAAACTGCACGGGGACTGTATACGCCCAAATACTTTTTGTGGAGAAGCAAGTGTAAATATGTATATTAAAGAGTTTCATACCAAAATTATTTATGAGATTGTTTAAAATATTTTTTACCTTACATACTGATGTTCTGGTATTTCACATATACTAGTATTACTAGTATAAATCTGTAATACAACAGCAGTTTTTATATATTTGGGCACATTTATGTACCTATTTGAGACCTTCCTTTCATTAGCAAAAAAGAAAGGATTACATTGTGGATTTAACTCCAAACATGCGTAATTTGATTATGCAATTTTGTAAAATATGTAACAAATTAAATTTTTTGATATGTTGTATGAAATAAAGATTACTCCTCTAAAAGCAGAGGATGATACAGTATGAGCAAAAGAGCACTGATTTATTGTCTCATTTATGTCTGCTTAAACAGGCGGTCACAACATATTGTGTACTTCAGCATAATGAAGAATATTTAACCCTCTGATGTAACCAACATATAAGATCTATAACCTTGTTCATTGAAGTTTACTTTCCATAACTGAAAATACACGTCAGCTGTAATAGACACCATGTATTAAAGATGTATTAGATATTTAAATTCAGCTCGACTCTATAAAAAAAGAATGCATTTTTACAATATTTTAATGCATAATATTTGCAAATAATAGTTTTTATTAATAACACATTTTTATATTTATGAAAAATTTGAATTATAATGTAATTTTATATATTTTTAAAATAAATCAATGTTTATTACAAATATAAACATTTAGATTTAGAAACAATAGGGACTTAAAGTATAGACACAATATGAATATGGATGTGAGTGTAGTGAAGGTTATCTATGCAATGGAGCCTTTGCTTCTTCAAACATTTCTGATAGTAATAAAATCTGTAATATTTTGTAATTCAGGAGTGCTCATAATCAGAGTTGGGCAAGTTACTTCCAAAATGTAATACATTACTAGCTACTGTCATTTGAAAGTAATTAGTTACATAACAATATTACTGTCTCTGAATTGTAATGCGTTACACTACTTTTGCGTTACTTTCACCAAAATAACCACAGAAGTATGACGGCATAAAATGCTAAAATGTAGTTTATTGCTGCTCATTATACATCCAGTGGAGGGCGATGTGGTATCGCATAATGACTGTAGGCCAGTGATCCTCCAGGGCTTGGAGATAACTTAAAATGAATTTAAATTTATTAACATAATTCATTAATTGTATTATTAATACATTAAATTAAATATTACAAACACCACCTCTTTGTGTATTGTGCGATTGTTTCGGAGCAGCCCACGCCATTTCTCATCGCGCTGTGCAAAGGTAGTATATGCAATCTACGTCTCTCAGTTGGATAAAGAAAACCAGTGTCGCTATTTTAGTTTTGATGAATGACGATTGTAATGAAAGTAAAGGCGACTACAGTGACATACAGAAGTTGTACATTAGGCATGTGCAAATCTGTTATTATTATTGATGCACAAACAAAACGTGTATGAGCGCTCGCGGCTCTCGTCCAGCACATTCTTTCTCTTCCGACCCTGAAGCTCTCGGTTTTAGTGTTAATGTCCCTGACAGCAACTTAGTGTGGCCCAGATCCGGCCCACATCTGGTACATGTGGATTGCACACATATTTGGGCCGAATCTGGGCCGACACTATGTTGCTGTCAGGGGTGGCACCGGTCCAGTTGTTTTTTGAAGTGCTATTTCTAGAAAGTTCCCTCAGTGCCGCACATAGATTGCAATATTGCACTTGATTACGTTTTTGTTCTTTCTCTGAAAATAATGGGAGTATGTCCATCTCACAAATGTAGAATCCGTCATCCGATGCAGTCATTTCAACCATCAAATTCCAGAAGCAGGAGATAGACATACTATTTCACCCGCATTTTTTTCTGGTGCTGGAATGTCTTTTGGTGTTAGTAAAAAATAAAACTAACACCACTTAATTTCGGGTTAAAATGCATTGTTGTAACGTGTGTTACTGAGATTGTAACGAGTATAATATTACCCAAATTTTATTATGCATTATATTACTGCGTTACAGCAAAACTTAACTGTAATATAATTACTTTTGTAATGCGTTTCAACACTGCTTATAATTTATTGTTTTATAACAGCTAAATCTCTATGTACATAATTAGGTTTGGAGAGGTTGAGAGCAAGTGCACAGCAATTATGAAACCACTGATAAAATGCACATCCTGTCCTCTCCTATCATCCATTCTTGAGTTTAGTCTGTCTCTCCATTTCTCCCACACACAGCTAAGAACCAGTGACTGTGATGAACCCTTTAATGGTTACATTTATTAAAATCATACTAATTGTAATCATGCTTAATAATTAGCTTTACAGTGCATTATAATTGGGTTAGGCTACAAGATGGTTCTGCCTAGGTGCTATAATTTATTTGATTTAATTATTCAAAAGAGCCCAAATGGTTTGACATTTAATATCATAAAATCACCGACGTATTAAAATTGAGATGGCTATTGTCTTTTCAGAAGGTCATTTGCTTCTCTTCGTGAGATATACGGTGATTATTTTCCAGTCTATTAAGCGCCTCTACTTAGCACAATTAGCCGCATGCACAAAGGTTAAAGAGAGCGACTCTCCCCCTTTCCTTGTGGTCACAGCGCATATTAATGAGCAGATGCAGCGAGAGGATGGCAGAGGGCCCCTGAAAGTAGAGGGAGTGACAGAGCGAGCGAGATACAGTTTCTACTGCGCCCTCAGCTCTGGATCACTCAGAAACATTAGCGGCAAGCGTAAACACAGCCATACTCTTCATCAAAGCCTGTCTGTTTCGTCTCATCTAAACTTACGATGACCTTCTGCTGCCCCGTTTTGTTTTTGCTCTGCAGGAGTGCCCGTGCTCCAGCAGTGGAGCGTTTTCTGACCGGGTCTTCTCAGAGAGAGGTCTCTGTGCTATTTTGTATGGATATGTGCAGATGTTGCAAGCACAAAACCCAGAACAAAGCGAGAATGTCAACTGTTCTCAAGGGAAAAAAATTCACAAACACACAGAGATGCTTAAGTATTAAGCCATCAAAAGCTGGGCAAATTCATCTGCTCTCAATTCTGTTGTGTTTTGAACAACACCCTTGACTAAATATAAAAAAGGCAGCAGAAAAAAACAAAACAAATTTTTTCCAGCTCTGAGCTGCATCGTCAGCAAAAAACAAAAGTCTGTGATTATTTACTCACGCTCATGTCGTTCCAAACCCATATGCTGTTATTTTCGCGGAGAAACTCCAAAGGACAGAATCTGAAGGATTTAACATCGCTCTTTTCCTCACAGTTCATAGTGGGAAGATTTGTAATATTATTTTACACGACGGCCAGTCGTGTAAAAAACAGTACACAACCGTTGAACGCACTTGAGTAACTTACCGTTGTACTCTTTCCCTCACATCCTCGTTTTCATTCCTGTCAAAGATTAAATATGGCGGCGCTAAATTAAATAGTATATGATTCTGATTGGTCAATCGCGCCACCCAAAGGTCTGACGTTTCCTAATATTCACTGTTATCCATAGCAAAGCTTTATCAAAACGATAACTATTTTCATGTCTCTTAGTAAATGGCTGATATATTACTTACATAAAACATTAAAGGGTTCGTTCACCCAAAAATGAAAATTCTGTCATTAATTACTCACCCTTATGCCGTTTCACACCCGTAAGACCTTCGTTCATCTTCGGAACACAAATTAAGATATTTTTGTTGAAATCCGATAGCTCCGTGAGGCCTGCATATAGGGAGCAAGGACATTTCCTCTCTCAAGATCCATAAAGGTACTAAAAACATACAAAAACGATTTCAAAACACTGCATCAGGAAGCATCTGAGCATTATGAATCAGTATATCGAATCATGATTCAGATCGCGCGTCAAACTGCCAACGGCTGAAATCACGTGACTTTGGCGCTCCGAACTGCGGAACTTCCTGAAGCAGTGTTTTAAAATCGGCCATCACTAAATAATTTTTTTTTTTTTTTGGCGCACCAAAAATATTCTCGTCGCTTTATAATATTAATATTGAGCCACTGTACTCACATGAACCGATTTAAATGTTTTTAGTACCTTTATGGATCTTGAGAGAGGAAGTGTCACTGCTCCCTATGGAGGCCTCACTGAGCCATCGAATTTCAACAAAAATATCTTAATTTGTGTTCCGAAGATTAATGAGGGTCTTACGGGTGTGGAACGGCATGAGGGTGAGTAATAAAGGACAGAATTTTCATTTTTGGGTGAACTAACCCTTTAAGTACAATGTTCATATTGTATCGCAAAACACTTTTGCCGCTGTTGAGGTGGGATATGGGTAAGGTTTGGTGGTATGGGTAGGTTTAAGGGTGGGTTAAGGTGTAGGTGAAAGGATGTACAGTAATTACAGAAATTATTTACAGCTGTAATTAAAATGTAAAACATGTATGTACACTATAAGTGCATTGTATCAAATGATTAATTTAAATATTAGTACATAGTAGTTAAAGCCACCTAATATAAAGTGAATTGTGGGGACATTCCATAGGCGTAATGGTTTTTATACTGTACAAACCGTATTTTCTATCGCCCTACACTACCTCTACCTAAACATCACAGGAAACTGTGCACATTTTCACTTTCTCAAAAAAAAAAAAAAACCTAATTCTGTATGATTTATAAGCCTTTTGAAAAATGGGGACATGGGGTAATGTCCTCACAAGTCACCTTCTCCTTGTAATACCTATGTCATACCCATGTCATTATACAAATTTGTGTCCTGATATGTCACAAAAACACACACGCACGCATACACACACACACACAATCTTACTGCAGTGAATACAGTGGACATTAATATTTCTTTATTTTCCGCATTTTGAGAGCATGTAGCCTAGCTACATTACACCAATCTCCTTATACACACCAGAACACAGTGGAGATATAAGCTTATGGAACGGTTGATCTCAGATTCCCATCCCTGTTTTCTTTATGGCCCGACCCCCATCGCTGGATTATTCATGCTGCTTAATGACGGCTATTAGGAGAAGACAGTCTCCAAAGGTTGGAGGGGAGCAACAATTAGCCCTCTTCCCCAGAGAGGGAAGTGGAGCGTGGCCTGGTGGGAGCTCCCAGTAATCACAGCTCTTTCCCTTCTGTCGAAAACCAGACTGAGACACATTCATGTGCCAAAGAACCCCTTAATACACAGCAAAGTTACACATCTGGACAGCTGAACAGAGGAAGACCAGAAGCTTTTTTTTTTTTTTTTGCTGGTCTGTTCAACAGTTAGTCCTGGAAGCCTCAAATGTAGTCTAATATATGTAATATAATGAAGACATGTATAGCATATAATTAATTAATACAAATAAGCATATTAAACAATTATACTTAAAGCATTTCCAGGGTCCACATTGCAATTTTGTTGTAAAAGCATGTGTTGTTCTGCATGCAGTGACCCATATTCTTAAACTTAATGGACATCTGTGTTGATTCTATGAATTTAACTACTGCAGTAGCCCTGACAACTACTAAAAACATTACATCAACTGCTGGATGCTGCCAGGGGACCACATGTACAAATGGACAATTCACAGAAAGCTTATATTTGCTAGCATTTCTGTAGAATAAACATACTCGCTCATGATTCATTAAGGATGTCAGAAAATACAGGCTATTATTAATCGGGCTGCATGCAAACAGAAGCGTCATTCAAGGTCATGACTAAATGATGCTATTCAAATCATAAGAATCATTAATATTCCTGGTGTCTTTAGCAGATGATTTTACACATTTACACTTCACATGTTGATGACATCCGAGAAATTAATCAGATTAAATATGCATTAGTGGGTTAAATGGATATATTCTGCATTTCAAACCTGATGATAAAATGAACAATTGTTGCATTTGCCACAACAAGGCAAAGTTTGGTAATGCTGGAATGAGGTTTGGTATGTTGAGTCTGTCATTGAGGGTGAGTAAAAACAGGAATGTACAGTACAAACATGTTTTCCAAACAACAGTCAATCCTTTTCAGTCCTTTACCACACTACAAAAACAAAATATTCCATTCTCTAAAATTAAATTCTCTAAAAATCTTTAAACTGTGCAAGTTGTGGTCAGTGCATAAAAAAAAAGAAAAAAAAAAAGAAAAATCTCAACAAAAACATAAAATTTATCAAAAGTGACAGTAAAAAGTTCTACATTGTTACAAAAAAAATATATCACAATTTACAGAAAAACGATTAGGCATAAGAAATGTCTATCTATCTATCTATCTATCTATCTATCTATCTATCTATCTATCTATCTATCTATCTATCTGTCTGTCTGTCTGTCTGTCTGTCTGTCTGTCTGTCTGTCTGTCTGTCTGTCTGTCTGTCTGTCTGTCTGTCTGTCTATCTATCTATCTATCTGTCTGTCTGTCTGTCTGTCTGTCTGTCTGTCTGTCTGTCTGTCTGTCTGTCTGTCTGTCTGTCTGTCTGTCTGTCTGTCTGTCTGTCTGTCTGTCTGTCTGTCTGTCTGTCTGTCTGTCTGTCTGTCTGTCTGTCTGTCTGTCTGTCTGTCTATCTGTCTGTCTGTCTGTCTGTCTGTCTGTCTGTCTATCTATCTATCTATCTATCTATCTATCTATCTATCTATCTATCTATCTATCTATCTATCTATCTATCTATCTATCTATCTATCTATCTATCTGTCTATCTGTCTATCTATCTATCTGTCTATCTATCTGTCTATCTGTCTATCTCTCTCTCTCTCTCTCTATCTATCTATCTATCTAGTGTTAGAAGTAATAAAAAAGCATATCTATATTGTTTCCTATAAGCCATAATTTTGTGGTATTTATTTTGGAATTCTCCAACAAATCCGCACCCTCTACGACGGGAATCTGAGGCACATTGCCAATGGAAACTCTGACTCTAATTGGCTGAAGAGGGTTGATTCAGCCTTTTAACAGTAGCCAGACTGAGATAGCAGGACCATATAATGAGTAAACTTTTTTATTTTGATTTAATTACAGATTGTTAAATTTAACTAATAAAATCATCTTGATTTACAGTAGATATTGTATTAAAAAGTTCTCATGGTTCCAACATAAAAAACAGCTAGTAAGCAGAACCCTGCTGCTTTATAATGCACACATATCCATTCAGTATGTTCACCAGTGTAATTTAAAAACAAAAATCTGAAATGGCACACAAGCGAATGGCTTTGAAACTCCAGCATACCAGTGTTTATAAAATAAACATTACTTTGGCTTTCTGAGAGTCCAGCGAGAGAAAGAGAGCTACTATACAATAAAACCGATCCACCAAATGGGCCCAATTTATTTTTTTAAAATGGCATCATCTTTCATTTCTTAAATAAGCAGTGTTGTGTTTCCGGCCCTGGCCAGCGAGCCTCACCCAGTCCAAGAAAGAATGCGTCATTCCCTGTAATTCACCAGACCCAGAGTGGGTCTCCTGAAGTCAGCAGTCCTGCTGGAAGTGGTGAGAGCAAAGTGCATACGTAGGCAGCTCTTAAGCTGGACTCTCTACTGGCATGGGGCTGCATTCAGCTGCAGTTACTGCCGACTTGAACGCTGACTGACGGATGATTGATTGATCCTAGCTCTCGCAGGACCAGCCGTACACCCTGCCCCAGGCATCACCTACCAGCAGTGTGCCATGCGTTCTGAAATCACAATAAAATGATATCTTCATCATTATAAGAAAAGACACTACTGAGTTTAATCCTGCATTGAATCATTTTAAAAAGCAGAGGATCCATTTGAAACCAGCTTTCAGACCATATTTTGGTCTGAGAGAGGCTGCCTTTCGTCAATACCTGGATATGCCCAGAGCCGTAATCGCAGGGTTATTTTTGCAGCAGCGACGAGAGATGGCCTGATTGCGGTTTAACTCTCGACAGAGCACCAGGTGTCTTTCCCACTTCCACGAGCTGCTGTCTAAGAAAAGCAAAAGCAAGAGTGAGATATGAGACAGAGATTATTTATGGTCAGCACGTTGCTAAATTGAGAGAAATACATCTAATATAAAGCCTTCACTGTTACAACGAGTTCCCCCAATTTAATTTAAACGTGTTGATACTTACACGCGCTGACGCTGTGCTGTAACCAATGTGTACCAAATTGGATTTGGTTATTATTGCTTTCTAAATTGCATGCCTACATCAGCAAAATTGCTCATCAGTGTTTACAGGCTGTATGTTTAATAACTTTGCCCCATAATTCCTCGCAGCTAGCCCTAATGCATCGCACAAAACAGTAGATCATTATGAACTTTTCTTGCGGATCGCTCAAAACCGAACCTCCGGCTGAGTGTCTGTGCTATCACACTTAAGAACAGACGTAATCCGATTTATACAGCATTTTTGAAGGATGTCTAGTATTTGGTCTGGCTATTTAATTTCAAACATTACTTGTATATTAGAAAATAACGATTCTCGTGACGTCACAAAGTACATTGTTTTCCAATATTCTGAGCGAGTTCTTCTTATTTCATGCTGGCCATTAAGGAAGCTTGTGGGTTATACCGGTCCTATGACCGGAGGCGAGAGCAAAAGCACATATTCACGCTCTAGTTCAATTCTGCACTTAAGGTGAAGTGTATTAGTGTTACCTGCTTCCTCAGGAGCTGATGACAAAACATGCCCTTGAGACACAGAGCACTCCTCATGTCCAGGTAATTGTACTCTAGTATATTCAGTCTTCCATATCTGCAACAGAACCATACGGTTAATGAAAAAAAGAGGGGAAAAAAATCGAATGCAATTGAAGCTATATTCATAAATCAAATCTGCCGGCCATTGATGTCACAGGTCCAAGGCTCCAATTGATGCCTAATTTAAGAAGCATTTTGATTTAATAACTGCTCTTACCTCATCTAAAGTGAGCACATGTAACTATTAATGCTTCAGTGGGACTTCTCAGCCAAGCCTGTGAGCCCCATTTCAATATCCCAGTTACCATATTTTAATATTTTTCAGCTATATTACCTGACTATTAAGCAGGAAACGCTACAGGAAAGATTTATTGCTTAAACACAAAGGTGTAGTCTTCGGAGAAGACTTCTCATTTAAACGCTCTCATTATAAAGTTCACTATGCGAACGCTACGCCCCATCATCTTTCAGTCAGAGCCTTATAGGAAGAGCATTGAAAAGGCCTGTTCTGAGGATCAGCCCATACCCGGACGATGCCATCGGCGCTGCCGGTTATGATCACGTTGCGAGAGTCCCACTCGTACTTCTGTGTGAAACAGCAGCACAGAATGTTTCCTTCAGACCGAAAGGACGTGTTTACGGATGCCAGCAGCTGGCCTTTCATGGTCCACAGGTACAACTGGGTCTCTGCGCACGATGCAATCTCACCCTGAGAAAGACAGAAAGGCGATTAATAATAAACATCTATCCATCTATACTACTGTTCAAAAGTTTAGGGGTTTTTAAAAGAAATTAATACTTTAATTCAGCAAGGATGCATTAAACTGATCAAAAGTGACAGTTAGGACTTTCACATCATTACAAAACAAATAAATATAATAAATACTGTTCTTTTGAACTTTCTATTAAATCAAAGAATCATGAAAAAATATATCATGTTTTCCGCAAAAATAATAAGCAACTGTTTTCAGCAATGATAATAGTAATAATAAACATTTCTTGAGCACCAAATCAGCATATTAAAATGATTTCTATAAAGGATCATGTGACACTGAAGACTGGAGTAATGGTGCTGAAAATTCAGCTTTGTCATCACAGGAATAAATTACATTTTAAAATGTATTTAAAAATAGAAAACAGCTTTAATTTTCACAATATTCATTTTTACCATAGTTTTGATCAAATAAACGCAGCCTTGGTGAACATAAGAAACTTCATTCAAAAAAATGTAAAACATCTTACAAACTTATAAACTTTTAAACTGTAAAAGAAGATATTCATATTTTTTTTACTTTCAAACATGAAAACTTTCAAAGCTTGTCTTGTTACAATTAGTTACAATCATTTATTTAAAGCTGCAGTCCGTAAGTTTTGCCTCTTTGTCGCCATCTCTGTTTAAAACCTGCAGTTGCAGTTGTTTGCGGAATTATCATCCTTACGTGGGTTGTGCTTCAGCACGGTTCCTCAGCGCGGATAAATCTAATGTTTGCTGTCAGTCACCACATCGGTGTGGATACTGTACTTCGGAATCCATGTAATCTGAACAAGTAAGTAACATGTCTGCCAATTCTGTTCTGACCAACTGAGAAAAAAAGCATAAATTGCGCTGCCAATGGTGATTAAATCTAACAATCGCTCAGATCATGTCAAACTGTGCAAATTATTATTATTGTTATACTTTGTTCTCAAATTGTTAATGTTAACAACATCAGCATTGAGTGACTGTGTATTTAGTGTGTATTAGCGTTACCTGTACATTTAAATTTCTGTAGCCACTCCGCAGTCCGAAATCTTTCGCTTTTGACTACAGGTTAATCTCCAGTTGTCACTGATGACGCAATGAGTCAAATGGCTGCATGCTCAAATTTCCCGTGGAAACCCACCAGTAACGATTTTATTATAAAACATTATTACAAGCTTATGGTTGGAAATCGTGCTAAGGTAAGGAGATAGTTTTGAACACTGGCTGGTTATGTACTTGGTCAAAATTGATTTTGGATCATTTTTAACCAAATGAAGTTACGGACTGCAGCTTTAAATTCTGCCTATTTACATCAAATTGCAATTCTGCAACCTATGTGCTACTAGGAATTTAACTGAAATTTAAAAGGCATTTTTTAATTCATTTCAGGCATATAACTCTGATATTTACAGTGGCCCAAAAACATATTTGGACATTTAAGCAAACCTTAAAATGTATGAAGAAATAATAGCATATGGTTAAATGACCTTAAATATATTTTCAATTTGCTGTAATATTTGAATTATAAGAGCTTTGGAATCATACTGTCACGGCTGGTGATCCGCTGTCTCATTCTGGTGTGTGTGTGTGTGTGTGTTTTTCGTCACGTTAATTGTTTCATGTGGGCGTCTCCGCTGATTGTCAATGATCAGCGGCAGCTGTATGTCATCAACCAGCCTTTTTATTGCCTTTCGTCTCGTGTTTGTCAGATCATTGTTAGAGTTTGCCCTGTGCTGTTTCCTGTGTTCCTCGTGTTCTTCAGTTGGAGTCAAGTTCATCGTGGCGTTTGTTCCTGTTTCTTGTCTCTCGTTTGGAATTATCACCTGGTGTTCTTCCTTCACTTCGGGCACTCTCCACGGTCTGCACCCACCTGATCCTGACGGCCCATCGAAGTCCCTGTGTCTCCGCTCTCCTGTTGGCTGCTTTGTGTTTGGACTTATTTTGTGTGTGAAGCTCAATAAAGAGAAGTTATTTTACTTTATTTCCGTAACACATACATCACATACTCTTGTGTTTTTACTAGTAGTTACACATTTCACCCTGTGTACCAGAGGGTTTAAGTGTTAAAGCAGGTCTGAAGGGAAGGATGTGCCCACCCTTCCTTCACAAATCTGCATGAAGGGAGTTGCAGAAACCACTCTGCGGGTGCAAATGAGCCGGTATAAATGTGTCATCCAGACGCAACACGAGCCGAACGGCCCTAACCAAATTAAATGTGCGGGAGTGAGATGGATGGAGAGAGATTTGGGAGCTGAAAAATGCAGGCTGACCTCAGAGCGCGTATGTTTTTGCTGGAGGGTACTCACGGTCAGGTCATTAATAGCCAGGGCAGACACAGCAGAGGAATGTTCTGGTAACTGTGTGATGTAGCTGAGGTCCTCCAGGTCCCACAGGATGCAGGTCTGGTCAAGAGAGCCGCTAATAATCACGCTATGTGCTTCTGATGCTACCAGACATGTCACTGTGTCTGTGTGACCGTACAAGGTCTAGGATGGAAAACAACAGAACATTTATTTTAAAAATAAATCTTACCACAAAACTTCTTTGTGACATCTAAGCATGAATATGGGTCTTAATGAATGCTAACAAGTGTGAATCTGACCTGTTTGAGTCTCATGTGTTTGAGTTTGTCCTTGCTAATGGAGACGTCCCACACACACACTACAGTGCTGGTTCCGGCCGTGATGATGGTGCTGTTGTTGGGACAGGCAGCACACACAGCCTCTCCCCAGTCCGACAGGCTCTCACACACTCCAAAACTCTGCAGTACAGGCAATAAAGCTATCAAACTTTAACAGCCAAACAGAAGTAACCTTGTTAAATCATAAACAATAATTCAGTTACACAACAGGAAAACATTACAAGCAGAGCCGTCACTTTAATTTGTTTATGGATCTAGAGAAACTATAAAAGCAAACCTTTTCGGCTGTGTAGCTCCCAAAAGAGCAGGTCTGGTCATAAGATCCCCAGCAGAAGTATGTGTTCCAATGTGGAGGGATGAGAAGTTTGTTTTTTTCCACGACCAATACATCCTTCTCTCTACAAACTATTTGACCAACAGGCCCCAGCGAGAGCTCTATGAAGAGAAACAACAGAAAATCAGCTTTATCAACACACTGCAACAATTTTTGGGCAGTTGAGATGAAACAGCAATGTCCTGCAGTGTAACATGCTCTCTCTCTTTATCTCTCTGGTTTTTGGAACTCATTGTATGTATTTTATATTTAAACAAAAATCTTATTACCATGTTATTTGTCAGCCACCTTTTTACACTGTTATTGTATCGACATATCTAGAATTTTTATGAATCAGGCATTTGGGACATTTTAACTGAATTAGAACAACTGTCTCAGGTTCAAGGATAAAAGTACAAAAAAAAAAAAATCCTGTGTGGTCAAGAGGAAGGAGTATTCTACTTTCAAATGACCTACATATGTGAGGACACAGTCAATCTCCTCGCTCACTGACAGCAGAACAGTAACAGAAACCATAATGAAGCCTGAGATGATTGCAAATTTCTCTCAAGATGCCCTTTGAATCTTTCCTTGTTGGATTTACTGATCAGAATGATATAGTAACGCCTGATGTGAGAACAAGATATTGAGTGAGAGACAATAGAGCGAGAGAGATGGAAACACAGCGAAAGAGAATCATCTAATTTTCTAAGAGAGATCCTTTTGGGATATTCAGATTATTAAATAAGCCTCAGTGGCTGCATCATCAAGAACGGCCTAACAAATAGCAGGAGCTGAAAGGAGCCAAGATGAGCTATGACTGAGAAAATGAGCCTGTGAAAAGTCTAGCCAGCATCTCCTGCCTCGCGGCTCCTATTGCTCCCTCTAGACATGGCCCCATCTTGTAAAAAATAATTGAGGAATGGAATAAAATAACAAGGTGACTATGAATGATTAAATGGGGGGTCTCGACCACAGAGCTGAGAATGTTCATTTTAAGCAGGCAATGTACCTTTTATAGCCTGGGTGGAGGGCTTGAGCTTGTCCAGTTTGAAGAAAAAGGGGGTTATCTGACTGGATACCGATGTCTCTTTCGCAGCAGGAGCCTTGTGAGATGTGCGGCTAGGGTGTGGTTTTGTGAAGAGCTGGAAGCATAAAACTTCTTTCAGTATGGCATTTAAAATACAGTACCACAAAAAAAAATAATAATAATCTCAGTACAGGAAAGAAACTTTTAACCTTCTGGTTGTGTTCGGGTCACTTTGACCCAGAGATAGTTTTCTTTTCCCCAAAAATGCTAGTTAATGTCATCGCATTGGACTATATCTTACAGACTTCTGGCCAACAAAAATTGCTTATAATTCTATTATGCTGCTATATTATTGCCAAATATTGGATTCAATCTTTTTACCAACTTGTTTTCTTTCAATTAGGAAAGGTTTTGTATTTTTTTTAGAAACTGATTGATGATAGGATAAATCACAGCATTGATCATGCTGAGGTGCATAAATGCAGATCAATGAGGCCTGCAAATAATCAGTTGCAAAAAGAAATACAAAACCTGTTAGAAACAAGTTAGAAGATTTAAAAAGACTGAATCCAATATTTGATGATAATGTAGGGATAATGAGGGATTTACAAGCAAATCATTCATTTCTGACTGAGAACACCAGAGTAGGGGAAAGAATTTTCAACACTGCAGAAGGGTTTTAAACATTGAAAATGTTGCTATTTTAGCATACAGTATATTAGGCATGCATGACATTTTGGGGATCTCCTATTTTTCTTTAGTTTGCTCAACTAGCGTACCTGTTTCGGCATTTGGCCAAAGTTGTTGATATAGCCAAGGACAGTACTTTTCATGACAGGATCCTTCATAGTTGCTCTTTCGTGTTTGTCAGTGTAGAAGTACGGGTGAAAGGTGTTGAGGGCCTCCACAGCGGGCGGACCCTGCTGTCTGTAGCCGAAGATCAGATCAATCCAAAGATGCAGGCGTGCACTTACGTAATCACTCTCAAGAGCCTGCAGAGAGCGTAAACTCGGTCAGTCAGCAAATCTGGATGGGTGTAATACGCTATCAGTGATACCATATTTTTATTTCTGTAGAAGTGCAGGTGGAAAAGCTTACACATACCAGGTCAAAGAGATTGCACAATAATGCATTTTTAAAAGATATTATTCCATCCGGACGACTGTTACAGTTCGAACAATCAGATCTAAAAATTATATTCCAAAAGTTTGTATTCCTATTCCATGTTAATAAGTTATTTTTCCAATATTTTTTTTAAATATAAAAATTTAAAGTATTTTAGAATTGGCCCAAACAACATAAAAATATACACACAAGCAAAAAAAAAAAAAAACACTTAAAATAACACGTATAATCAAAGCAGCTCTAAGTCACAAGCACTAAATTGTGGAAGATCCCTATAATACCCTTCATTTGCATATGAAGGAAGGCGAGCAGACAGAATAGCTCATTTTATGCCATCTGGAAATGATACAAATATTGCTCTGTAGATTGGGAACTGATAAAGCCTGGCTCTTATATGCCTGCAGGCATAACGTAGTGAGAAAGAAAGCATTCATTCCAATAACCAGCAGGCTTCAGTAATGGAGTTATAGGAGAGTGCAGATATTGTGCTTGCGCTGAATTGGGCCTGTTATCTTCTAATTACAATGGCGTTAAACAGAGTAATGGGGCTTCCTTGATGAACTCAACAAGTGCTTATTATCTCAAGAAAGGCAAAAAATAAAGCAGCTAAAAAATTATTTAACTATTGCCAAGTTTAGCTGGATATGAATAGTGCAGCAACACTGATACTGTTTTACCCCATGCTTGTTTTCATGAAACTTGGTATGTGCTTTGATTGCACTGACACTCGTTGTCTCATGTATAGTCTAAGAGTAAGTATAGTAGCATTTAAACTAGAATTAAACTATGGTGCTGGTGGTCCACAAAAAAAAGCTTATTTTGAGTTTGATCGAAAGCCTTGACCAGAGAAACTGACCTCTCTGTGTACTCTGATGAACTCCTGTGGGTCTCCTTTGGCCCATGGTGGCAAAACCACATCATCTAATGACGTCCCGTCCTGCATGCACCCTATATTATCAATACACACATTTACAGACTTATGAAATGGGTAATTTACAAATAAGATATCCAAAGAGAGCTTCTTTGACTCAAATCGTGAAAAAACAACAACATACATTTCCTTTTGATTGTTTAGCTAACCTTGGCGAGGGCATATTGCGCAAAATTTTACTCATTCCTGCAGATTTTGTGGTCGTACCCAAATAAAGCCTCCTCTCAGTACTAAATTGATTTCTTTTTTCTGCTTATTGCGCTTAAACAGTCAAATACACACAAAATAATGTCCAAAAACAGGACTTGGTGATTATTCACGTAAACACAGTCAGTTATGTTTTAAGTGAACATAAACCATTGAGAAAGAACAGTATAATGTTTCCATGCATCAGGTCTTAAAATCCCCTTTCACACAGAGCGCTGATCCCAAAATCAGCGAAAAGACTGGAAAATTGCCAAAGAATTGCTAGAGTGTCTTCTGTGTGAACACAAACACATCCCGGGGTTGATCCCGAGATCGTTCGCTAGCTTAGTGGAATGATACGAGATGCACTAGTTTATGATCGAATCAGAAAAAAAAAAAAAAATGGACGAGCGTGGTTTCTCTTGAGAGAAACTGCAGACCATAAACAAACTTAAGACGCTGCAGTGACCTGATGGCATCTTGATGTCACATGTCTTTAACAGGATCTTTATGGGATGTGTGTGAACGCATGCACAGATTCCAGAAAATCACTGGCAATGTGAATGAACCAAAATTAAATGATCCCGGGACACATTATCAGTGTACTTTCTGGAATCTCTGTGTGAAAGGGGCTAAAGTGACAGCAGCATAATATACCTGCTGCCAAACTATGAGATAATATTTAAAATATCTTTATGGCAGTTTTCCCCCATGGTATCAATGTCAAAATTGTGGCCAGTGAAAATCCTGAGTGGCTAGAATCTTTGGAAATCCACTAGTCACATTGGATGGTGAGCAAAAAAAGTTAATGTCAAGCCCTGGAGATAACACTGATATATTACCAAAGTCAAACTGGTTGAAGTTGACAAGAAAGTCCGGGAGGTAGAAAAATTCTGGAATGAGCTCTCTGACATCACTCATATTGTCCTTAGATGCAGATTCCCACTCGTTCTGAATGCTGTGGAACATCCGCTCTGGAACATCAAACGCTCCGCCCTAAAAAAATAAATAAAAATAAAAATAAATTAAAAAATGTTTAAAACTCTAGGAAGGGTGCACTTTTCTAATGTTATTTAAAACCAAAGTGGCAAAATGAAAATGATTCAGAGCAAGGACAATTACAAAGGATGAAAACAGACATGCCATTATATGCGTTTGTTTAATGCATAAGGTTGGGAGCTCCACCGCCAGCAAGGCTAGGACACTAAAATGGCCCCATGTGTGTATATGAATAGTCAAGGAACAACTGCTTAGATCTGAGACATTTTCAAGCAATTGATTCAGGCTTTTTTATTTTTCAAGGGAGTTTATATGTCCTCATGAAAATCTCTGGAGAAGTTATGCAATTTGCAGGAAAAGCAAATGCCCTCATTGAATGAAAGTAATATACTGTTAGTGGCACAAATCTGATTATAAATATTACTGTACGGAGGAAAGCTGTTCAAGTTAAGCAAATATCATTGCAAAGTGTTATCCTAATGTTTGCATTACGTTACACCGGCTATCAAATATGTATGACATTTTATTTTAATCAATTGGTTCCATGTGTATAAATGAAATATTCTTTAAAAACGAAATGTGGTTTTGCAAGCAAGTGAAGCAAAAGAATTTATTTGCATACATATTAAAATCATACCCTAATTCACTTTTGGAAAGAAAAAATAAAAAGCGCACACAAGCCCAAACAAGGCCAAAAACAATGAAGCTCGTTTCATCAAGTAAGTTCAATTTAGAAAAATTTAATTTTATAGAAGTTCTGTCACACAGACATGTTTTGTGTTTTATTTGATAAAGGGGCCAACACACATTATTTATTTCGGTTTCTGTAGCACTGTGTGTTCCCTGTAACAACAGTAGTGTGATGTATTTGAGTCTGGTCACACAGGTGAGAAGTTTACCTGCAGCTGGAGGAAGGTCTGCGAGAAAGGCTCCATCCTCACCAGGTATGAGGCCACTATGATGGCTGAGGAATAGTGTGTGCAGTAATGACACTGAGCCGACAGATCACCTGTAATCATGATAGTCACTAAGTACAGTAACATAAAAGCATTTATTTTATCATTTAATCCAGTCCTGCAGCCCTGAATTCTTTTTTTCTAAATAACAGCCCTGCCTTTATGTTTTAAAGCTGCTGTTAGTTAACAGAATCAGATTTTTTTTTTTTTTTCAGTTTTGTGAAAAAAAAAAAAAAAAACGCTCATGGGCCTCCATATCTGCAGGTGAAACTGACAAACTTCATGAAGCTTAAGCTAAAAGCAAAAGGTTTTTATGTCTTTACCATCATTATTTTCCACTTCAAGGTATCTCTGAATGAACTTCTCTTTTCTCTTCTCAGTTTGAGCTCCCATTGGTTTGGAAAGATCTCTGAATGTAGCAGGACTGGACAGATCCAGAGTCTAACAAGTGATAAATGAGATCATCAAACAAACAAGAACTCAGCATCAAAAAGAGTTGAAATTCAAAAGTTTCAAGTTTGGATGCATGTTCATTTTACCTCTGATTCATAATCAGCAATGATCCATGGAAAAACAGGATATTGCATCAAGTCATTGTATGTACGTCCAGCGAGCGTGTTTAGATGCATAAGATATTCAAAGTTACTTATTTCTCCCCTCTATGGAAGAATAAGATAAATAGTGTCAAAAAATAAAAAAAATATTTTGGGTTAATCAATCACTTTTGCAAAGAGCTTATATTTCTATTACTGCATTCAATTCATTTGCAGGGTGTAGCATGTATAACACAAATGATGATGGTTAATAATGGTAAAAGTAACTGAAGGTTCCTACCTGCCATTTAATTAGGGCCGTCTTCTCAACCGCTGCTGTCCTTCTGTATGAACACAGCAAAAAAGTATTTGAAGACAAATATTACTTAAATATTTTATTGTGAAGAATATTTTATTTGACCTATTGCAATGGCACCTGACATGTAATGCAAACAGGGCTATTTACTTCTAATTCTTAACAGTTACTGAATCAATGCCTTGAATGAGAACTAGTTGTCTGAACAAAGTCTACTAATGTTGCATAGCAACAGGTTAAGGAATAGAAAGACTTTATGGATTTAAACCAAGGAGGTCCATCTTTCATCAGACATGGGGCAAAAGAAACATGTACATTCTTGTGGAAATAAGGGTTGAAATTATTTTCAGTCATGCCATTCCCTCCTTTAAAAGGAGCAAATAGTGCCATCTATAGGTTTTTGAAAATAACTGTAAAAGGACAGTAACATATTACCATGGAAGTTTGGTTACCCCTTCACACATATTACTGAATTACAAGATTACGAAGTGTGGCTCTTACAACAAGCAACCCAACAACCAAACATGCAACCAAACATGCAAAATCACCACTGATTTGACATGAACGCATGCTGATGATCGGATTTACACCACAACTATTGAAACTGGTTTGCACTTATCACTATTTATTCCCATATTATATATAGAAAGAAAGAAAGAAAGAAAGAAAGAAAGAAAGAAAGAAAGAAAGAAAGAAAGAAAGAAAGAAAGAAAGAAAGAAAGAAAGAAAGAAAGAAAGAAAGAAAGAAAGAAAGAAAGAAAGAAAAATACAAAGTTGTGGCTAATGGGTAAAACTATTAACGTCCTGGACTTCAAAGAACATTCTGGAAATGTAATCTGAGGGAGTGTACACACACAAATGCTGCAGCACTTCTTTCTCCTCTTTCTTTTGTGTGCACTACGGTCACAGGACAATAAAACTCTTGGCACCCCACGCAAGCGTTGCTTGGTAACAAAAGTTAAACAGGACAAAGCTTCTTTTTGGACTACAGTCTGAAGATCCTCCCCTGATTCTCAAGAAATTCAGTTGTGGACCTCATTTAAAAACTGTGAGTAAGAAAAACTTATTTAAGTCTTCCTTCACACCCGAAAGGGGATGAAATGAATCCTGGGTAACAATAGCTGGTTGAGAAAATGATGGTTTTTACACACTTTTGCGTAATCCTTTTACCTTTAATTATTCGTCTTTCTGAAGTTCTTGTGAAGATTGTTTAAGCACAGAAAAAATAATTAAAAGTAACAAATGTTGTTTAATGATAAAACTACAAAAATATGCTTAAAAAAATTTGCCTAGTGACTGATTTAGTAGGATGAATACAGATACAACTAGTGGCAAAACTAGCAAAGTTAGACACTGAAGCTTAATTCTGTTAATCATTGTGTTTATTTATTTTTTCTATAATTAAAAATAGGCATTTCATATTAGCAATGTGGATCACATTTTAAAACAACAAAAATGACAAGTGAGAAAGTGTCTGACTGTATTCATACTTATCTGTTTTAGTTAAAGGTGCCCTAGAACCAGTTTTTACAAGATGTAATATAAGTCTAAGGTGTCCCCTGAATGTGTCTGTGAAGTTTCAGCTCAAAATACCCCATAGATTTTTTTTTATTAATTTTTTTAACTGCCTATTTTGGGGCAATATTAACTATGCACCGATTCATGCTGCCGCCCCTTTAAATCACGCGCTCCCTGCCCCCCGAGCTCTCGACTATAATACAGTGCATTTACAAAGTTCACACAGCTAATATAACTCTCAAATGGATCTTTACAAGATGTTCGTCATGCATACTGTATGCATGTGTCGGATCATGTGAGTATAGTATTTATTTGGATGTTTATACTGGCTTGTTTAGACGTTAATACTGGCTTGTCTAATGCCTTGAAGATGAGCTGGCATATGCAAATATTGGGGTCGTACATATTAATGATCCCGACTGTTACGTAACAGGTGTTATGTTGAGATTCACCTGTTTTTCAGAGGTCTTTTAAACAAATGAAATTTACACAAGAAGAAGGAAACAATGGTGTTTGAGACTCACTGTATTTTTTACTGTCATTTCCATGTACTGAACTCTTGTTATTCAACTATGCCAAGGTAAATTCAACTTTTGATTCTAGGGCACCTTTAAATAAGTATTGTTGTATCATTGGCACAACATTTTATTGTTAATTTTGGTAGAATTTTGAATACTCTAAAATCTAATAGATTTCCAAAAGCATATTCATCAATTAGAAAGTATATTTTGGTTACAAATGATTTCTGGTTTTAAATTGTGTAGTTGTGGCATCTATTATATTCCATATGTCACAAAAATAGCAACACCATGCAATTTTCTCTCCATTTGGAGGGTTCAGAATCAGCGAATCACAAACAACATGAAGATGGATCACGCCGATGGTCAGCTCTCTGTAATTGCACCTCTCGAATGCAATGGATTCAAAAACAAAAGGTCTAATAGAAACAGGATGAACCGTATTAGCCCATCTACCAATGTGATTAATGAGTCGCCAAAGGGCTTACAATGCAGCCACTCCTCCTTTTTAATGGGAAGATATGAAGGGAGCGAGTTTAAATCTCTTACCAGTGTCATTTATCAAAGTACTGATTTGACTCTCTTCACACAGTCACATGGTCTGCTAGCGCCGCCCTGGATCAATCAGATGGAACACAAACAGCTTTTCCCAGAATCTGTTGGACGCTCACCGTACCCACTGTTATCTGGTATTAGCCTTAATTAGAGAACGACATTATCCTAAAAGATCCCTTTAGGGTGAGTTGGGTGAGTGAGTCTGGGTGTAAATATTACACCCCTCTCATTCCCCAAACGGCCCAACACCTCCGCACCCCCCGATACTGCCCGTGGGCATACACGATACCTCTTTCCCTATGCAAACAACTAAACTGTCCTGTCATTAAGTCATACATGTTTAAAGCTACGAGGTCCTGAGATAATAATTACATGACTTGAGTTAAGACTTAATCAAATTGATGCTACGGAAGCGTTTAACCATTAATCTGTGTCTGTACAGCTCCATGGCTAAAGGGAAGAGAGCAGGTGGAGCCAAAGGCACGAAGATAACATTGAAAATGGCTAAAAATGCTCTCAGAGTAACTCCAGATGGCAAACTACGACTTGATCTGAGCAACGTAGGCATCGCCACATTTCCCAAATGCCTCCTAAAGTTACGAAACGTAGAGGAGCTTGACATGAGTCGGAACAAATTGAAAACAATCCCAGAATTCATTGGCCAGCTGACTGGACTGCGTTGGTTAGACCTTCACAGCAACCAAATCGAACAACTGCCTGAAAGCATTGGACTCCTGGGATCTCTAGTCCACCTCAACCTCTGTAACAACAACCTGGACTCTGCTGGCTTGACGCCTGAAATTGGAAATCTGAGAAACCTCCAGATTCTGAACTTGGGTATGAATCGTCTAAACACCCTCCCACCAACCTTGGCTGCCCTGACAAACCTGACAGAGCTGGGACTTTTTGATAACTTGCTCACACAGGTACCTGAATGCATCCAGGTGCTGCCCAGCCTGACGAAGTTGAACACCAAACGCAATCCTATGGCCTACACACAGAGAGACGGCAAAGACTCGGACTCTGTAAAGTCGACGGGAAGTCTGTATTTGTTGAGAGAGGGAGATTTGTGCCATCCTTGTCAAGAGAGGTGCAGAAAGAAAAAGCTGCTTGATAGGTCGCAAAGGAAGATTAATTTTTCAGGGCTGATCTCGCCAAACTCGGTAGCTCGAAGTATTCAAGAAAATTGGCGGCAAAAGACTACTACCTCACCTCCAAGTTTTCACAGAGAACGAGACAGACCTGCTGGAGACACCAATACATCGTCTTTTATTAAAACATTAATACATAATGACTGTTTTAACACTTGAATCTACTCCTGAAATTTTATTAAATAAACTGCAGGTTTTGCAGGGGGTCCAGCAATTATTTTTTTAATCTTAAACTCATTTGTGTGAAGAAGAAGAAAAAAAAAATGAAGATATGTTTCAAACTAAACTACAACAAAGTTAACTTCAACCAAAGCTAAAGTTTAGAAGTTAAACTTCAGCTAACTGATTCATTGTGCCTCCCAAATTAAATGGAATTAAAATTGTATGTACAAATATATGAATTTGTACATCATTAGTGATTAATTAAATATGTAAATACATTAAATGTCACTAGTATATATGTTTTTATAGGCCATGTTTAAAAATGCAACGCTAAGTTTTTCACAATATGCTCCATTTCTCTATCCAACAAAGGGTCCTTCGATCTGTAATCTGTATAGTATCATTAAAAAATTATGCATCAAATTACTGTACATTCCTTACTGTTAGAAAAAACTTTTGCTTTGAAGCCAATGGGAAACAATGTTGATATTAAGCCCATTCCCTCTTCATCATGTCAAAAAGTCAGGGGAACTAAACATGATAAAACTAAATTGAGCAGAAATTGAAATGGTGAGTTAAGGAATGGTAATTTGAAACAAAACAACATCTGAAATAACAAATAGGTAGAAAGCTTATGGCACCCTTGCAGACAATTAACAACTATAAAATCGTGACTATTGGCAGCTTATGACTTTGAAAAGTTACGGAGGCTGTTTTAATTGGTAGAAAGTGCTGAAGAGGCAGTAATTGTAGTTTCAGTGTAATGCCAGAATATTGTTGAGGGGATTGAGAATCTTCCTGTCAATATTTAACCGCATACATACGAGAATGTCTTTTCTGGCAACTTTGAAACCACAAAACTCTGTCTGTTTCAATATAAAAGCATCACAGTCTCTCCAAATGAAGTGGCAGCTGTCTGCAAGATCTGGTAGATGCTTTTGACACTCACCTCACATTAAGTACAGTCTCTCCTCTTCCCTTTAATGAGGAGACCACAGAGCACAGCCTGGAAAGAAAGACAAAGACAGAGAGAGAGAAAAAAAATCAAGATAAATCAATTTAGTCTGTCACCTCACACACAGTTCTTCACCTGCCTAAAGCACTCTCTCGCTTTACCTCTTATATGCATTGACGTGGTCATTGTTGAAGAATACCAGGAATACCGAAGTTCCGTTCTTTAAGAATATTTCCAGAGCATTGTCCTAAAGCATCATCAAGAAATAATAAATTAAAAAAACAACAAAAATTAAACAAAAATGCTAATAACTGTACAAACTATGCATAAATAAAAAACATCAAAATGAAAATCAGTAGCATAAAGGTATGGGATTTGGGCTGTAAAATAAATAAATTCAAAAAGTGAAATATGAACTATGGGCTCTGTGAATCTCACCTCAAGCAGAAAGCGCATGAAATTAGCCTCTTTGATGTCATCATATGACCAGCGTTTGCAGTTCGGGCTCACTGAGTTTTTCTCTTTATTCATCATGTTGCAAATATACGAGTCTCTCACACTGTAAGTAGTACAGAAAATGTAAGATACTGTTGTATCTATACACAAAAATAAATAAAGCTGTTCTATCTCTGTAAAATTAATGTTACCTTCTAATTTATCATGTTTTAATAATAAAATAAATTATATACACAAAGATATACAATTATATATGGGGTGCAAAATTCTGATAAAATATTTTAAATACATTTTTAAATAAATATACACTTTTGAATGGTAGCGTGTGTATGCATACAGTCAAACCAAAAATTATTCAGACATTTTTTATATATTTTTACTAGTGGTTGCAGGACACTATAGTTAATTTATGTAAGTGAGGATAGCAAAATTAAGTAAACTGTGACATATTATACCCAAAAATTCTTCATACAGTAAAACTGATAAAAATTTGGAACCATACAATGATTCAGACACTTTGACCTGACCATGTTCTGCTTACGTTATCAGACATAATTAAGATTAATCCGACACAGTTTAATTCTAAGATCTTGTCATATTTTATTACCATTTTTTTAAACTGTAGTGAATAAACTGTATTAATGAATGAAATGTTAGAGGTATCTGAATACATTTTGGTTTGACTGTATATAGTGTATATATACAAATTAGAAAGACAGTAGCTTTACTTGGTCTGATGATGGATTCTACAGCACACATCTCCTGTGGAGGTCAACGTGAAGCCCTCACATATGTAGAGGTCAGCTTTACCAAACAGCAGCACTCCTTCAGTCACCAAATGACCACAAACGACCACCACGCAGTGTTTGGCTTTGACCTGAAGCATGGACACATTACAGCAGACAGCATGTGTATCAAGTAGCTTACACAGGAATCCGTATTGTGCATTGAACTGTTTAAAATAAAACTAATTTGTTTTACACGCTGCCAAAATCAATGGATGAGTAAACACAATGTCAAGCCAAGTTCTCAACAGTTGTACAAAGTGTCACTGCAGCCTGCCTTTTGAATTGTGCCCTGGGGCTAACGTGTCAAAGAAGCGCCACCCTGGCCTTGATTGATCACTGTTACCACTTCATTATCTAAACAACATGGAGAAAGGACAAAAATTAAAGGGAGAAAAAGGCAAGATGCTGAATGGATGGGGTGTTTGTGAAACAGGGCCAATCTTCCGCAGGCGGAGTTCGCACGAAACCTCTCGATTATGCACGGCTAATTGTATTGTCTCCCTTCATTTCACACCAAGCAGCTGCACCTGGCCTCAGCCCTGAGTCACTGCGACTCTGGGCTCCGGGGATCCGCGTCCCGAAAACATATGGGGTCCAGCCGTACTGCCAGCCGCTCCACAATTAATACAAATCAAATCAGAGCCTCCTCTCCATGCAAGCGCCCCCTCACAAGTGCAGAGAGAGGGCCCCACTGTTTATTACCTGAATTAATCAATGACACAGCAACAATAGCAACATGCTAATTGATTAAGGCCCTGTTTAAATATATGGTCCACCTGGTGGGGTTTTGGTTTCAGATAGAGCTTTAAAAAAAATCAGCCCTGACCTGAGTCAGTCCTAATTCAGTCTGGTCTTGGGGATTTACAGCAACAACTTATTACAGCCTGCTACAGAATTTTGTTAAAGAGAGCTCGGTGATAGTTCACATTAGAATTTAAACACACACACACACTATATTATATTATATTATATTATATTATATTATATTATATTATATTATATTATATTATATTATATTATATTATATTATATATAAAAAAAGTCAAATATAGTGACTCCAATTCTTATTTCACTATAGAAATGGTATCATGAAGTAAAAAAGGTGGACAAATATTGATATTTATAAAAAATTACTGCTTTCAACCCTTCCTTTAGATTTGTATCATTTCCATCCATCACCAAACCACACACAATAATATAGAATATTATTAATCTCCTCCCTATCTATTCCTATCAATAAAGTAACGGCAAAAATGCAGAAATTTAAATAAAAAAGTATTATTATTATTATACAGATAATCAGTATTTATATTAGAGCTGTTCAATGATAACCGTGGTTATCGTGTACAAAATAAGAGTCTGTGTTTACGTAATATATGTGTGTTTGTTTTGTGTATAATTATTATGTGTATATAAATAGACATACATGCTTGTATATATTTAAGAAATATAAGCATGTATGTATAAATATATAAATATTTTTATATTTTTATATATTTCAATTATATGTAAATATTTGTATAGAAATATACGATATTTTTCTTAAATATATACATGTATGTGTGTGTATTTATATACACATAATAATTATACACAAAACAAACACGCATATATTACGTAAACACAGACTCTTATTTTGTACATGATAATTCCGGTTATCGTTGAACAGCCCTAATTTATATAACAACAACTTTTTTTAATTTTGGCCTTTTGGTATCTTTATTCATAGAAATAGTAAAGAGAGAACAGGAAATGATGGGTATAGGAGAAGGATTGGGAAATTAAATGAGCTAGATTCAAACTTACATCGCCCACATGAGCACCACAGCTAAATGTGTCAGCATGTGCACTAACATCCACACCTTGGCTCTGTACAAAGCAATAATTAACAACTCGTAATATTGCATCTGTGAAGTTATTTCCTGTTTGAGTAATAATGAAAAGCTAAGCCTCTGAGGACATGCTGCCTGTAAATTACAGTCATCACATTGGCTCTGGAATTGAGGCGTAGGCCGTGTCAAGCGTTTGCATTTCTGTATTAATAAGTATGGAGAGGGCAATTCGGCTGACACGCAGCACAGCAGGACACACCACCTACTGAATGAATACAAGACAGCAGACATCACCCCCTACTGTTCCTTATTAATACTTCTGTCAGCCACTCTCTGCCCTGTTAATGCTGAAGAGTGCTGTCAGGCTCAACACACACACACACACACACACACACACTACAGCTGTCCGCACGCACTGAAGCTCAGAATTTTTTTTTTTCTTTCATACCAAAGGAATGTGGCTCCAGGTGAATATAGGATCACTCTCACCTCTTCAGTGGGTTCCAGCTCCTTCAGTATGAGTTGAGTGTCCATGCACTGATCTGAGATGTCCTCGGACAGAAGTGAGGCATCGTTCAGCACAGGGAAAAAGGTCAAATGCTCACAGTCTAAACCAGGTTCTTCCTCAACCTCCCGGCTTGCCTCACACAGGATCCTGGGTTCTGGGACACACATAAAATATGCACTAAAAGAGATGTGCAGATTCAGCTGTTGCTGTACAATAAAAAAACATGTTAAAGTTCACCCAAAAATTCATTAAGTACCAACCTTCATGTCATTCCAAACCTGTAAGACCTTTGTTCATCTTCGGAACACAAATTAAGATATTTTTAATAAAACCTGAGAGCTTTCTGGCCCCGCATAGACGTTATAACCAATTTCAAGGACCAGAAAGGTAGTAGAGACATTGTTAAAATAGTCCATGTGACTACAGTGATTCAACCTTAATGTTATGAAGAGACGAGAATACATTTTGTGTGCAAAAAAAAAAAAAAAAAAAAGAAAAGAAAGAAAAAATAACGAATTTCTTCTTCCCCCTGTCATTCTCCTATGCTAGACATAGTAAACACAGTGTAGAGCTTCCGGGTTCTACGTCAGAATGCCGGCTCAGTATTGGCCGGCTCCTGCGTCATCATCACACGCATGTGCCCTGGTGCTCACATGAACAGTGTCAGAGACTCACACGGCAGAGAAGAAATTGTTGAATAAAGTTTTTATTTTTGGGGGGGTTTTTTTGGGCACAAAATGTACTCATCACTTCATAACATTAAGTATGAACCACTGTAGTCACATGGACTATTTTAATGACATCTTTACTACCTTTCTGGGCCTTGAAAGTGGTAATAATGATAAAGTCTATGGGGGGTCAGAAAGCTGTTGGATT
Source organism: Chanodichthys erythropterus (assembly GCF_024489055.1). Taxonomy (NCBI): domain Eukaryota; kingdom Metazoa; phylum Chordata; class Actinopteri; order Cypriniformes; family Xenocyprididae; genus Chanodichthys; species Chanodichthys erythropterus. Next base: position 19,531,178 of record NC_090225.1, read on the forward strand.
TCATTAAAAATATCTTAATTAACTAAGGTCTTATGGGTTTGGAACAACAAGGTGGTGAGAAATTAATTTTCATTTGTAGACAGAATTTTCATTTTTGGGTAACCTAACCCTTTAAAAACATTGATCATAAAAATGACATGAAAAATATGATACCTGAATCAGCTTCAACAACTTCAGCAGCTCCTTTGCCTTCTTCAATTAAATTCTTCTGAATAAGGCCTGAAGTCAGTGTTGGCATCTATTTAAAATAAACATTTACATAAATATTTATTTAACAGAATAGAACTGAAATTGATAGAGAAGACAAGCAATTTTCCAAGCATAGTTATCCAACAGTGATAGGAAAAACACTAATAAAAAAATTATATTATTTAATTAGATAAATTAAATTGATAAAAAATAATACCTGCATTTGATCTTTATTTAATTCACTGCTAAGAATGTTATGCTTTTAAGATTTTTCAATCAGAAATTATTATTCTTAGGCATGACGGCAATAGTTCACCTTTTTGGATCGACGTAGCTGCTTTCTGCGAATTCGGGATCGCGTGCGGTTGCGGCCTTCTGCGGTGTTCTGCACCCAGCCTCGTTTGAGGAAGACTCCTGGACCAGGGCCGAAGAGACCCCTTTCTCTGAGCAGGTCTTCCTCTATTCTTAGCCACTGAACAGCCATACGATCATTCTCACTATGAATCATCTACACAAAACATAAAAGCAAATGAATGTTTTTGTTGGATTCCTGGGGCACAGCATTATAGGTATTAGTGTAAAAAAACGAAACAAAAAAAAAAAACCTGTGCGTGATTCCTCAACATGCTATCAAATATGGTCTCACAAGTTTTCCAGTGTGCTTCCATGTCCAACACGAACCCCTAATGGAAACAAACACACACATGGAGGTACATTATAACAGGCAGACAGTTATAGGCTATGCATGTAAGCGGTCCTCTGTAGCTATTAGGTTTGCACACAGTTACAATAACATTTCGCAAATTGCATTCATGTGGGAAAAACAAGCTAGTGGCTATTTAACCATACAATAAAGCTGTCTCCAATAGTCCTCAGTGTGCTCTAATTAACTTAAAGTATAATATAAGCACAGTGTGAGGTGGCTGCTGGCCCTGCGCCATGCTCTGTGTCCTGCTGATTTATTGTACTGATAGGCATTAGCCCTTCAGGAAGCCTGTGTACTTCACCACCGACCTGCTCATATCCAGATTTACTTAAAGGCTCATTAAACCAATCATCACAGTGGTGTCCTCTTGGAGCCGCCCAACAGCCACACTGACTGCAGTTCAGAGACTAGAGGTGAACCGTAAAAGTACTGAATCCAGCACTGTTAGTGCTCAAACTGAGACAAGCATCAATTATGAAGGCACTGGATAAGACTAAGATGAATAAAAGGTGTGATTGCATGGAAATGTTTTCTAAAAATAATCTCGGATAATTTCAGTTTAATTTGCCTTTTTTTTTTGCTAAATTCTGACTTAAAGTGTTGTGCAAACAACACATTGACTAATTTGTAGAAATGAATATTAACAAACAAACTCGGTTCACTTTTTCCACCTACATGCATACTCATTGCTGTGCGCAAAAAGAAAAAAATCCAACAAAAATTCAGGAAAAATGCAATTTGGTGGACTTAGAAAGAAATATAGTGACAAGTTATAAAACTAGAAAAAAAAGGAAATTGTGCATTTGTGCGTGCCAAATGGATGGCAGGATTAAGAAGTGTTACAAAGGAGTTCACAGGAGTAATTACGGACCCTGTGTTGACAGATAAACACTGAATCATCGCCTAATCGTATTCTTTTATTTAGAGAATCATAAGTAATATATAGCATTAATTACTCCATTTACCCAAACAGCAAACTTATTTGCCTTGTACGAGCGGCACATTAAACAGCATCCCCTCTGCAATTAACATCACTGATTTCCATTTTAATTACTTTCCACAGAAAAAGACTACCTTTGATGATAACATAACATAATGTCAGCTTCATTTTAGGCTGTTGGTGAATGTGTAATAAACTTAACTTGATCATTAGCTATGTTAATTATCTTTCCATTATGAAGATATAATTAGTCTGTAGCATATATCTGAAATGAATCCAGAGGAAAGTTTTCCTTGTGCCGTGCTCTATGGGTAAGTTCTCTGGAGTACAGGCAACTGGATTAAACTGCGTATACCAAATAAACATTTTAAAATGCTGAAATTGATTTATCACCCATTAGACACAAAAATGATGTAATATTAAGAAATAACTAGTCTAAATAACTAAGGTCAACATCATCAATTAACAAGACATTTTAACCTGTTAAAAACTTTTTTTTTTGTTGTTTCCAATTTGCTAGTGAAATAGGAGTGGGGTAAACTGTGCCATTTTTACTTATTGCAAGTTTTCTCCTAGGCAATGAGAAATGAGAGGTAAAACTAATATTCCTAAATATTTTTCACAGTGCCATTAACTGAAATCAGAAGCAAGTGTCTATTGCCAAAAAATATGACTCACTGAAATATGAAAATAAATGAGAGAAAAATTTCAAAGCCTTATCTTGCTGGACATTATTCACATTTCCATAAAACATCTGGAAAAAGGTTTTTGAATGCAGCAGTGAAATAACTGTCACTGTTTTATAATACTGTTTATAACAGCAAAAATTACTATGACTATTAGTTGAGCAACTAACACAGGCTAATCAATTATGCAAATCTTGATTTTTTTTTGTTATGAGCTAAAGTTAACTTTCTATCAAAACTCAAAGGAACTAAAGTATGATCTGAAGTATGTGTGTACCACATAATGTTACAACGAATTTCCAGGAGAAATTCAGAATCCACAAAACTCACAGCAAATTTTAAGCAGCACGTTTCTGAGGAGGACAATTCATCAAGACAGCTGATAGGCTGTCACAAGCTGATATGATACAGAGTAACACAAAATGAATGTTTTCATCGGATCGGGACTGCCTATAATTACCGCCCCCTGTTTCTGAGGCGGAGACGGAGATAGCAGCAGTTGCAAAGAAACAGCAATTTCATGCCCTTGTGCCTGAGTAATATCTCTGTGCATCCTTTTCCAGATGGCGACGTCTTCAGTGGTGGGAACTAATGATGTGGGCTGCGTTTTCGGGGGGGAAAAACAACAATAACAGCGTCTTTAACCTTCAACAGCAAACGCAATGTTCTAGTGAGTGTTCCCATGGAAAAAATTAACAAATATCAATTACATTGCCCACTGAGGTGTACTCAGCTGTAATAATCCAAATTGATTTAGAGACAAGATTGAGACAATGCCACGGGGTAGGTGGTGGCGTCCGGTTGCGGTGACATTGGGATGGTGTGAGGGCACCATGTGAAGGAATTCTCATCGACTAAACCAATCACTCCCTGTCTGTCCAAAGTGGTTCTGGACATGCATCACGTCAAGGCACAGCAATCCAACAGAAAAATTTGTGTTTAAACAAATTTAATTGTCCTACCTCAGCACTGCCGGCTGAATCCTTCCCAAACCTCTTCTGAACAGATTGCAATGCACTGCTGAGAAGTCCTGCCCTCTTCTGGTGACCATTATTTGCTTTTTTCTTTTGAGAATCTAAGAGAAAAATGTCAAATGTAACTGTATGCAGGAGCATCGTTTTCTACTTATGCAACCTACTGCATATAATTCATGTGCTTTCTCCTCTCTTATGTCAGTCAAATACAACCAAAACTAAAGCAAGAGGATCAAAATAAGAAAGCTGACAGTAATCTCAAATACTGACAGACAAGTAGCAGTGACTGACCTATAAAGAGCTGCCAGGCTTTCATTGCCGTCTCCTCCCACAGAGGGCTCACATCACCCATAGATATCTGGCCCTCCTTGCCAGCCGGCTTAGCGGACAGGTCAATTTTATAGGCCTCCTCCAGCGCCTGTCTCCGCTCCTGCATGACTCTAGTCCAGGTGTTTTCCACCAGCATCATCAGCTCTGACTCGACTACAAGGATCACAACCATATTCAAAACTTAGAAAGAAATAAAGAAAGAAAGAAAGAAAGAAAGAAAGAAAGAAAGAAAGAAAGAAAGAAAGAAACCTTCTGCTGAATCAGCGACAATGGTCTGCGACATCACCCGGCTGTTCTTGTGCGGGAAAATATGCCTCCAGATGTTTCTTGAGGGCTTTTTGTGGACTTCACATCCAAAGCCTTCAGGAAAGCTAAAAGACAATAGTAGAATCTTTCTTAATTAATGATTACATGCAAAAAAATTATTTAAAAAGGAGAGGAAATTCTTTAAAAGAAATGTCATTTTTGTCTTATTCAGCAAATGATCAGTGAAAGGATGTTCTTGACTTGAGGAAAATGTAGATCAAACTAAATACTATTTTAGCTGTTATATGTTAAAATATTTGGCAACCCTTTACAGTTTATGTAATGTCAAAACTCTGGTTTATTCTTCTTTTTTTTTTTTTTACAATAGCAAAAGCAATGATTATGGATTGTGATTATCAGAGATTATGGCCTCTAAATAAAGAAGATTTCTGAAGATTTCTCTTGAAGGACAAAGTTTGCAGATTTTTATGCTTTTTTATTATTTTTTTCTCTAGCAATAAACATAAACAATAATAATAACAACAACAAACCAATGCCAAATGGGTCACAGAGTTGCAGATTTAGCCTAAATTAACTTTACTTGGTTAGCTTGGCATTAAACACTGGTTCAGTTATTTATAACCTTATATTTTCCATAAAATGAAAGAAAAATAAACAAAAATAATCATTCAATAGCCAAAGAAATTTTCAAAAATTGTGAAAATAGAATGAGATGTGGAAGTTTCACCTTTTAATACTTAATCGCCATTTTCCACTCATTTGTTTGTTCTTTTATTTTATTATCACTAACAATGAAACTCACCTTCCAGAGCGTATAAGGACGAGGCAGTGCATGAGACAGTTGATGAAGTGGACATTGGCATTATATGTTGCCATAATCACATCCCACTGCTGCTGCAAAACGTGAAGTGTCTGAATAATGAGTTCCTGCTCAGCTGGAGTCTGTCTGGATCGAGACAGGAAGTAGAGCAGGGCCCGATTCAAGCTTTTGTACAGAATGCTGACTGTTATCTCCCGATGACCTGGACCTCTCTCCAGCGCCTGACGTCAGTACAAACATGCAGTGTAAATACAGGTATGTCTAGGATTAAAACAATAATACGGTGTAGGTGAAATCAGAAGATAAACTCACCACAGATATCTGTTCAGCCATGAAGACTAAGAGGTTCTCTGGTTCCACCACAAACATGCCAGAGTAGAGTTTTTCCACTAGCTTTTTACTGAAGAACGCCACATTGTCAACTAAAACAGCAGCTTTTCCTTCCTGCTTGGACTTGGATGGATCTTAGGAGAATTTAGTGGGGCATATTAGCTGTATAAAAACACCCTTTAACCTTGCTTATTATATTTAATTTCATCCTAAAAGATGGAATAAATTTATGACATTCAACAAATTAATTAAAAGCATTTTTATATAGTGTCCGATATATTTTACCATCTCTGGACACATGTGTAGACTGGCCCTCTTCCTGTCCTGTCATGTGGATGATGTCCATCATAAACTCCAGGAGTTCAGTCTGAAAGCTCTGCCTCTGCTCTTGACAAACACCATCTGGGGAAAACTAAAAACAAAACCTTCAGAATGTTAAAATAATGTCTTCACTATAGACCACAAGGGCACTACTGGCTGGACTGTATGAACCATAGTTATCGTCCTCCAGTGAGCAGTAATGTGCATCTCATCATCAAAACTGAGCAAAGAGTGGCACCTTATGGAGGAAAGATATTATAAACAGCATCAGCTGATGCTTTAGCAGCTCAGATGTGATTCCTGCATTTCAAAAGTACTACCTTCAATTATATAATATATGTAATAATATATTTTAAATTATTATTATTATTATTAAATAAATACATAAATACATTTCAATAAATAAATAATAATAAATAAATTCTTATTAAAATTGACAACTATTTTTTAAAATAATTCTAATAAATAATAATAATCAACCTCATCAACATAATAATAATAATATTTCAAGAACTTATACTGTATATATATTTATATATATATATATATAAAATATACAGTATAAGTTCTTGAAATATTATTATTATATACATACAGCTATGGAAAAAATTAAGAGACCACTTAACATAGATTTCTGAACTTGGAGTGGTTTGATATATTAAATGTCAATATTTTACATCCTTCACCTCTAGCAGTTGTATTAAAGGATGAAGGCCGTCTTTGGCAGGGATGTTAATGAGGCTGTCCATCAAGAGGATGCGGATGAAGTCACACACCTGCTTCCTGCCTGGGTGGGACGGGCGAAGCAAAGGGGGCTCCCCCACCACCTCACCACTTTCTTTGAAACCCTGTGCAACCGTAGTGCTCTGTATGAGAAGATGGAAGCAGAATATCACTTCTGTAAATTTCTTGCCAATGGGGCAATAAAATGTCTCTTGGGTATATTTTTAAGTTGCACAGAAAATGTACGGTACAGTCCCCAAAAGTCTCACCTCTGGGGTTTCAAAGGGGAAAACAGCACTGGCCAGCGAAGTGAGGAAATCAGGGGAGGTCCAGAGAGGATCTTGAGGGAACAAACTGTTCACCAGGCAGAGAAACTGCATCACACTACCTGGGTAATGGACTTCCCAGCCATCTGCACATTCTGTTACAGGCTTATTAGAGAAATACAAATACGTACACAACATGAGAAAACCTGGATTTACTGGTACTGCATCAATGACTATGCAATGGGTTAAGCAACCTGTTTGCAAAAAGGGACTGTAATCATGCAAACTGCGACTTAAAATAATATGTAAGATTACATCCAGCAGACATGCAACTGTCTGTCAGTCTATTTTAGTATTGCCTTTTTGAGCACTAGGTGGTGCAATACCTTATTTTGCATGTAGTACCCGCTATCCTAGGCTGTAACATCTGAAAATTTTAATTATAAATAAAAGTGTATAATATCGCATGCCAATAAATTTTGCTATTTAAAACACACTTACCTTAGTAATGATAATCTTAATCAACTCTAAAAGGACACAAGCTGCATCTGCACATAGTTGAATGCCCTCAGATCCATTGCAGCTGTCAATCAAACTCTGAAGCATCATGTCAATCTCAACCTGCAATCCAAAGGACAAAGCACAAGCATTAATCATCCCAAAATTCATCACAACCATGAAAGACCTCAACGAAGGAGAGAGATGTGTAGGTCATTTGAACTCCACAAATTAATATACATGCCAATAAAACACATTTTGTCACATGAGACAATTAGGCAATGTGATCTCTACCTGCCCAGCAGGAACCTGGAAATCAGATTTTCCTATAAGCAGTGCAGCTAGAGCTCCATAAATTTGTGGCAGGTGGATATGGCTGACAAGAAGCTTCTGCAGGACTTCAAACCCAGGGCAGATACAGCTCAAACATTCAAACGACCATGAGCGAGACTTCAAATTATCTAGAGGACAATAATAACACAAATATGTTATTATATTATTTTAGTGCTATGTATATAGCAACCACATTAATGGACACTTATGAAATTTCATCCAGAAATACAATACCTGTGATACTAGTAGGCATCTCCATGGTCTCCACTAAAGTTCCAGGTGACACACCTTCTCTAAACTTGGTCAGAATATTTGGATACGATAGGAAGTGAGTAAGCAAGGTGAGAACCAGCAGCACTGTGTTAGTGTGGATGTGGCCCTGTAAGAAGAGGAGGAACCAATCTGACCCCAGTGCGAAGAACACCTCTTCCTGGTTACTGCCATTTGAGAAACATTTGAGAACATATTCAGAATTCAAGATTAAAGCTATGCGTCAATGGGATCAAGTAAACAAGGATAAAGAGAGCAAGAGTTGTCGTTACATTGCTAAACTTGACTCACATGCTAGAAGTGTTTGGGATGATTAGAGAAGATAGCATAGAGAGCAACTGGTTCCTGATCCAAACTGATCTCCCAGGAGTCTGACTCCAGCCTAGAGCCACAAAGAGTTTAAAGAGCATGTAAAGAGTGAGCTTCATTCAAAAGTCAAGTTTTGGAAAAGAGCACAAATCTAAAATCATGAACAAAATTAATCTTTATCGCAAAAATTGGTACCTTGTGATTGATCATCAAAATCCAAATCAGAGAAAGTGCTTTTCTCGTTCAAAGTAGGTGGCAAAAGACTATGAACTAAGAAGAGTCCAAGCCTGATTGAACAAACAAAAATGTCAAGAAATCAAACTGGGTGAGGGTGACTTATTTTTTATTAATTTGGTGTCTTAAAGCTGTGGCGATTTTCCCAAAGTTGTCTGACAATTTTTCAAGAAAATTGAGCTGCAACAAATGATTCAATTTAAACTGAGCCTGTAATAGTTAACAGACATGCCTCTTGATGTCTGTGGTGTTGAAATGCTCCTTGAAGAGGGATCTGATGATGGTACAAATGACTGACACCTTCCTGCGGGTCACACCGGGATCATGCAGCAGGATCAGGAGTTTGCTCATCATGTTAAGTATGTGCATGACTTCAGCATTCTTTTGACTGCCACTGGAAACAAACTCACCATCAGACACACGTATCCACAGCAAACAGCACTAGCACAGCATGTTTCCACTAACAAGGTTTATGCATGATTGAAAAACAGGAAGTGGGCCATGTGTTTCACATCACTTTATGCTGCAAACTAAACATGAACTCACGACAACTTTAGCCAACAACATACCTTGACTTCAGGATATCAGCAAAATGATTTAAAACACAAATGTCAAGATTTTCTGGAGCATTCTGCCACACCTACAGGAAAAAGATTAAATAAACTTCTTATGATTTAAGCAAGAAGCTGCTGTTGTTTCTTGAACAACAACACTTGTGCAATTTCTGTTGTCCTAAAAACAAAAGGAATTATCATATGAGTCATGGGTTCCCTCTGGATTCTCCTACAAGTTTTTAGAATGGCAGGAAAATAAGGTCTGTGATTATTGTTGCTTGATGAGAGATTTCCCCTTTTTTGCTCTACAACATTATGCAGATTCATTTCTCAAATCTGACTTTTGCTGTGTGCTTTGAAATTTACACTACCATTCAAAATTTGGGGTGAGCAAGATTTATTTATTTTAGAAATTAATATTTTTATTCAGCAAGGATGCATTAAATTGAGAGAAAAGACATTTATAACAGATTTATATTTTAAATAAATACTGTAAAAATTTATTTGTTTCTACAAAAATATTAAGTAGCACAACTATTTTCAAAATTGATAATAAAAATAAATGTTTACTACAGTCCAGAATTGGAATCATTTCTAAAGGATCATGTGACACTGAAGAATTGAGTAAATACTGCTGAAATTCAGCTTTGCCATTACACAAATAAATTACATTTTAAAATATGTTAAAATAGAAAACAGTTATGTAAATTGTACTAAATTGTATTTTTGACCAAATAAATGCAGCCTTGGTGAGTGTAAGAGACTTCTTTCAAAAAGATTTTACAGGCTCAAAAAAATCTGGTATCTTGGTAGTGCACATTGCCAAAAAGTTGCTACATACACATGATTAATCAAGCATGTACACTTGCATCCTTAGTTTGCATGCAGAAAGCAGTGTTAGTGCTACGGCTTTTTTCACACTAACCGAAAAACCACATGAATTTCACCTGTGCAAAAACACGTGGTCACATGTGAAACACATACTTTGTACATAGGAAACATGTGGTTTCGGAATAGTTCCCATGTAAAATCCATGTGATCACATGTGGAAAACATGCTATCCCTATGCATTCAATAACTTAAAAAAAAAAAAAAAAAAAAACTGAACATAACTTGTCAGCTCAGTCGTCCTGCAGCTTAGCTACTTGCTAGCTAGCTCTATAAAACGTAAATTTCTATGTGTCATCTCTTTATATTTGCTGTGGTTTACACTCTTTTTAAAGAACGTTTTCACTACGTCACGACCAGCTTTGTAGAGACCGCAAGTCAGCCTTCTGGGTTAGTCTACTGAACAGCTCTATTAAGGGGTTAGTTCACTGAAAAATGAAAATTCTGTCATTAATTACTCACCCTCATGTCGTTCCACACCTGTAAGACCTTCGTTAATCTTCGGAACACAAATTAAGATATTTTTAATAAAATCCGATGGCTCAGAGAGGCCTCCATTGACAGCAAGATAATTAAGATTACAAGATAACACTTTCAGATGCCCAAAAAGCTACTAAAGACATATTTAAAACAGTTCATGTGACTACAGTGGTTCAACCTTAATGTTATGAAGCGATGAGAATACTTTTTGTGCACCAAAAAACAAAATAACGACTTTATTCAACAATATCTATGAAGCTTTGAAGCTTTACGAATCTTTTGTTTCGAATCAGTGGTTCAAAGCATGTATCAAACTGCCAAAGTCACGCCCCCAGTGGTGAACCACTGAAATTTCAAAACACTTATGATGTAACAAATCCTTGTTTACTGAAATCATGTGACTTTAGCAGTTTGATACATGATCCGAACCACTAATTCGAAACAAAAGATTTTCTAAAGCTTTGAAGCTTCATATTGTTGAATAAAGTCATTATTTTGGGGGTTTTTTTGGTGCACAAAAACGTTGAACCACTGTAGTCACATAAACTGTGTTAAAGGTCCCGTTTTTCGTGTTTTTTTGAAGCTTTGATTGTGTTTATAGTGTGCAATATAACATGTGTTCATGTTTCGCGTGATTTTTTCACATAATTTACTTATCTGTATACCGCTGTTTCACTGTCATAAAAACGAGCTGATGAGTTCCTTGTTCTATGAAGTTCCTCCTTCAGAAATACGTAACGAGTTCTGATTGTGCCAGCTGTTCCTGTGTTGTGATTCGACAGCAGTTTAGCGCTCCTTGCCCGGAAAGGTCACGCCTCTTACCATAACGTGTGCTGCACATAGTTTTACATGTGGATTATTGTGGTGTTGTGCCGAATGAACACAAAAGACAATAATTCCCGAGAGACTGAACTCTTTAATCTCCACAAGCAGCGACAGAAAATGTACAACGTTAGCACTCACTCAGAAGAGTACCTCATATGGAAAACAGCCATATACATAAACATAGTCCCCTCTTGTGGCCATAATGTGCACTGCAGTCCAACATTAACTATTGCAGTAAGGATTCCACAATTATAATTTTCGGAACCGAGTTAAACATAAATTGTAACCATTGATCTCTAAGTACAGCGTCTCTGGGAAGGCCAAACAAAGGTGATTGGACTGCGGGATGAAAATAACACCGTTTCGACGACATGGCGTCAAACACACTCTACAAACGCAACTCTTGCTCTTCTCCGTGGGAGCGCAACAAGACCACGCCCCCTTTTTTGTGTATTCCTGTGGGCGGAGGTTAGTCAAAAACTGTTTTAGTGACGTCATTAAAGAAGGAAGTAGAGGGATGTAGTCCAAACTGGCCGTTCGATGTAGGCGACTTCTGTTAAATAAAACATCTCGCTTGGCATTGAACTTTGAACATTTGAGCTTTAAAATTTTACAGATTTTATTTATACTCTAACAACAACATTACACACTAACTAAAGTTTGAAACATGGGATCACGAAGAATGGGACCTTTAAATATGTCTTTAGTAGCTTTCTGGGCATCTGAAAGTTGCTGTCAATAGAGGCCTCACTGAGCCATCGGATTTTATCAAAAATATCTTAATTTGTGTTCTGAAGATGAACGAAGGTCTTATGGGTGTTAATTAATGACAGAATTTTCATTTTTGGGTGAACTAACCCTTTAAAATTCAATTAAAGTAATGCAGAATGCTATTAAATCCACCAAAGCAGATAATATTGTAGCTATGAAGAAAATTATAGCACACCAATCTAAAACTTACCTCAAAGTCACAGAGGACGTCCTGGAAAGCACTGATGTTTGGGATATGAGTAGAAACAATGCCCAGTTCCATTGTGCCCACTATGGACAGAATGAGCTGAAAAATCCTGTAGGTGATCAGCTGAGACTTCATCTTCAGCAGGAAGGACAAGAGCTAACAATACAAAACAAATCAAATCTGCAGCTTTGATTTGTTAAACTGTAAGTCTTAACTGACTTTAATTGACAGCACTACCTTAAAGCCATTAGTACGCTTCATCTCCTGCTGCATCACAGGATTTGTCTCTAAAACCGAGAGCAGAACTTTGACAGCAGCATACAAGGATCCATCATCTGAGGCCATCGCCACCAAACTCAGAATGGCAGCAGGGCCACCAATATACTGGAAGCTACTAGATGCACTGAATGACTTGAACGTCCTTACACCTGGAAATAAAAGTGTAAAATCTGCCTTAAATCAAAAGTTCACTTCAAAAACAAATACTGCAGTCTTGTCTTACAGTATGCATTTTAGAGCAGTAGCTAGTGGGCTTGTGCTTTTTACCAAAACAACCAACCAGGGCTGCCCCAATCGTCCGGGCAGTTCCACTGAGGTGCTGGCTGATATTATGAGCCAGGAAGAGAGGAGTACAGTTATCACGTGACGTAATCCCCATCTGTGGTCAAAATAATAGAAGAATCAGTCATGATATAATAATCAAAATAATTCAATCCATGAATTAAAAAGGAATATAAAAGCACCTCTTTGGCTATAAGGCGACAGTCCACCTCATTGTACTGGTCCCTAATATTCACAACTGTAGTGATGGTGGAAACTGCTGGGTTTATGACAAAGGAAATTCTTTCTGGGGAGACCATCCTAATTTGGGACATTGCACCGTCTGTCTCGCCTCCTATTAAACACATGTACTTGCGTTAATACAGATTCCCATTAAATTCAGAACTATTTTCAGACAGAGAGAGGCAAACTTTCTCACCTTGAACATTGAGAGCAAGGTAGTTGCCAATGTATTTGGTGCCTTGCCCATAAATAGTCTCCACCTGATCAGAACTCAAAACTTCCTCGAACAAGTACGTAGGACCGACACGCCAGACCAGAGCTGCATGCTGTTTCCATAGAGATGGAGTGCCAATAATCCCACACACATCAATGACTGCAGAGGGATCCATTGAGATGGACTGACCGGGAAATGGCTGAATGTACTTTATCTGAAAAAAGAGCATTTTTAACAACATGTTAGCTTTGGGACTACTTACATGGCAAACACAAGGTAAACATTAATTTTGGCAGAAGCTTTTATCCAAAGTGAGTTAAACTGCATTCAAGCTATACATTTTTCAGGTTATCCATTGCATGAGAATTGAATCCATGACCTCGGCATTGTTAGATCCATTCTCTACTGTTTGAGCTACAGGAATAGTTTGGGGAATAGGTCACCCCAAAAAAAATAGCAATTCTGTCATCATTTACTTATACTTACAATAACATTCAAAAGGTTGGGGTCAGTAAGTTTTTTTTCTTAAGAAATTAATATTTTTATTCAGCAAGGATGCATTAAACTTATCAAAAGTGACAGTAAATAAATGTGTAATGTTACCAATGATTTAATCTGCACAACTGTTTTCAACATCGATAATAAGAACTGTTTTTGGAGTACCAAATGAAGGTATTAGAATAATTTCTGAAGGATCATGTGACACAAATACTGGAGTAATGATGCTGAAAATTCCAGTCACAGTATATTACAAGGTTAAAATAATATTTATAAAATAATATTTCACAAGATTAAAGGGTTAGTTCACCCAAAAATGAAAATTCTGTCATTTATTACTTGCCCTCATGTCGTTTCACACCTGTAAAACCTTCGTTAATCTTCGGAACACAAATTAAGATATTTTAGTTGAAATCCGATAGCTCCGTGAGGCCTCCATAGGGAGCAGTGACACTTCCTCTCTCAAGATCCATAAAGGTACTAAAAACATATTTAAATCAGTTCATGTGAGTACAGTGGCTCAATATTAATATTATAAAGCGACGAGAATATTTTTGGAGCGCCAAAAAAAACTAAATAACGACTTATTTAGTGATGGCCAATTTCAAAACACTGCTTCAGGAAGCATCGGAGTGTTATGAATCAGCGTATCTAATCTGCTGTTCGGAGCGCCAAAGTCACGTGATTACAGCCGTTGGCAGTTGGACACACAATCCGAATCATGATTCGATATACTGATTCATTTGTGCACCAAAAATATTCTTGTCACTTTATAATATTAATATTGAACCACTGTACTCACATGAACTGATTTAAATATGTTTTTAGTATATTAATGGATCTTGAGAGAAGAAATGTCAGTACTCCCTATGCAGGCCTCACGGAGCCTTCAGATTTCAACAAAAATATCTTAATTTGTTTTCCGAAGATTAACAAAGGTCTTACAGGTGTGGAACGGCATGAGGGTAAGTAATAAATGACAGAATTTTCATTTTTGGGTGAACTAACCCTTTAATATTTTTAGTGTATTTATCACCAAATAAATGCAGCCTTATTAAACATAAGAGACTTCTTTAAAAAAAAAAAAACTTTTTTTCTTTTTTTAAATCTAACCGACCCAAACTTTTGAACGTTCTTACCAAACACACTACAATTTCTTTTCTTTCTTTTTTTGTTGAAGAATCCTTCTCATAACAAAACATCAAACATTCTTGCAAAATGTAATTTAATTCAAACATTCATAACATTTTATAAAAATTCACCATTTGTGTTCAACAGAAGAAAGTCAGTCATATATAATATGCTTGAAACAAAAGGACAGTGAGTAAATGATTTTTGGGTAAACTATCCTTTTAAGAAAAACTCCCCACACAAACCTTTGCTGTTCCGATTGCTGTTGCATTCAGATAAACAGTGAGTAAACAGCTCTTCTTAATTCCTTTGGCCATAACCACACAAAGTTGGTGCCACTGGCCTGGTATCAGCTGTTTGGAACAATTAAACCTCACTGAGGCCGGCAGCATGCTGGGAGTTGGCACCTCAGGCTCCATCATGTCTGTAGAGTAAAATAAATACTGTAAATAAGACATGTCTAAACTAGTAAAAATGCAAATTAAAAGTAATCTCAAGTGAAAATGTTCACCTAAGAACTGATATGTTTCCTCCTCAGTGGAGATCACCAAACAGCCTTCAGAGATACTGACAGACAGGCAGCTGAACTGCTGCTCAGCACGAGACATGTGGCGCACTACCGTGAGCAGACGCACAGGGTGGGATTCAAATGCTGAGCTGAACTTACAGATCATAAACCAACAGGAGAAAGACAGCCCGGCTGAAGGAGGGAAGCCTCTGCAGTCTGTGGAGATAAACAAAAGGATATATATATATATAAAAAAAAGAACAGGACCTGCATTGTGCTTTTATGTATATTATAAAAGCATTTGGTAAATGGGATCTTTCTGAATCAGATAAATCCATTTGGAACCAAACTTTTATTAGTTTATTAGTATATTAGATTTCTATACCAACAGAATTTTAGTTGTCATGTGATTTTAGGGTATTTATTTGAATCTTAAAATTATTTTTATGCAACAATGTAATTCTATAGTATTTCTTACCAGTGCCCAAGCCTCCAGTGGAGATAAAGTCTGCACTGACACCTTTCACTGTGGCAAGGGATGGCAGAAACAAACACCTGTGGAGACAAATAGTTTTTCGTAATTTAGCAAAATAAATAATGCTAGATTAATATATCAGTCAGTAGTTTTACTTCTGACATCTTACATTTAGCAATGACATGGTGAACTTAATGTCTGGTGCAAAGCGTGTGCCTTTCAACTTTTCTTTTTTTATTTAATTAATTAATCAATCATAATTTTATTTTTATATAAAGCCCCCAAAGCAGTGGTTCTCAACCATTTTGATTTGAAGGTTCCCGACTGTCCAAAACAATATTCAAAGGAACTGTTTATGAACAGAAACTTGGAGTGTCAATATACAGTGTATACAAACACTTACCCATAGCCACTGTCTGTCATGTCAAACTCCACAAAAGAAGGGGAAACAGAGATTTTGTGTGGCTGAAAGGACCGTGGCGATGTGATGGAGACAAGACTTATGATTCTATGAAGAGGAACTGTCATCCCACTGTCTGAAGAGGTTTTCAGTAGACTGAAACTTCTTTTCATTGCCTTTTTTAAGGGTTTCCTGTTATCCTCTTCAGAGTCTTTTGTCTGGTCTGTGCAATAAATAACAGAAAATTGTGAAGATCTATGCAGGCTCATCAAACAACAGATATGATCAAATGTTTTTTTTTTTTTTTTTTTCATGAAACAGGAAGTAATCCAAAAAGGAAGTCTGTAAGGACTAGGAGGAACTGTACTTGAGCAGTTGGCCTCTTCACAGGACACAGGAAGCAGGTTTTCTCCACTACACATCAGAGGATCCCCAAGACACAGGAACTGCCTAAGATGAAGTACACTAATGTAATGGCATACAAAATATGTAAACATTTTTATCATATTGTATATTTAACATTTTTCATGAGGAATGCGTGAGCATGTTAACAGCAAACATATGCCGACCTCAGGCACTTGTGATCCATGGACTGAGAGGCGAGTTTCTCAAGGATCCGAACTATGGGCAGGTGTAGCGAATGGGAATTGTCGATGAGGATATGTTTGCAGTGAGTCAGCAGTGTGGACACCAGACCAAACTCACACATGATCTGCCTGTTTCTCTCTGACTTCACCAGAGTCTGCACATGATAAGCCACAGCCAGCTGCAGCTCTTCAGACAACTATAGGACAGAATGTACGCCATTAATGTAGTATATGTAGTAAGAATACATTAAATTGACCAAAAGTAACAGTATACATTAATAATAATGGTACAAAAGATTTCTGTTTCAAATAAATGCTGTTCTTTTGAACTTTCTATTCATCAAAGAATCCTGAAAAAATCACAATTATTTCCCCAAAAATATTAAGCAACACAACTTTTTTCAGCTGTGATAATAACAAGAAATGTTTCTAGAGCACCAAATATACATCAGGATTATTTCTGAAGGATCATGTGACTGAAGACTGGAGTAACATTTTGCTGGACTGACACATAAATTACAATTTGAAGTGGACCCAACCTTGCTATTTGTTTGTTCATTTAATATAAGCTTTTTAGTCAATACACCAAATACAAATTATGTCCGAGGTATGACTGTGGTTGTGGTTTTACTTACACAAGGGTCACTGGGACAGTAAATACTAGGCAAGAGAGTAATGATGAGCTTAACAGCTCCTGGATGAAGAATGGTGAGGTCGGCGTAAACCCTGAATAAACAATGATATGTTTAACAATCATAGACAGGCAGACAAAGCAAAGAAGAAATTGTCCCAGTATTGATTTACTGTCTTTTCTGAACAATAGCAAATCTATAGCATTTTAAACCTGTACAGCCATTTTATGTTGTTGTTTTGTTTTTTTATCTATATGTGATTGTCCATAACAAAAAAAGAAGAAAAAAAAAACAGCTATCTATTATATTTATGAAATAATATCTATACTTAGATAAAAGTTGATTAAGAGTGCCTACCTCCCAGAATCTGTTGATACTAAAGACACACTTGCAGCCCGAGTGTGATTCAACAACTCATCCTCATTGGATGGCTCCCCTATCCTCTGACCTGAGACTGTGATCTGACTCTCACCAGCATCATTATTCTCTTGCAAGCCTGTGCATGGATCTGCAGCCAAGCTCACACCGGTAGCAAACTGCTCCAGGAATCCCAGCAGCTTAACACAGTGTCCTAAAGGTGGTGGCAACTGGGGTTCTGGCCTTTCCACCGCTTCCACAAACTGCTGGAAACTTCTGCAGTCTGAGCTGTCTTTGTCTGTTTCCACAGGGACTCCTCTCTGGAAACAGCCTAGCTGCAGCAGAGCCTCACCCAGCTTCTCGCAGACTCCGGTTGTGTAAAAGAAGTGTCCGTTGACCGGGTGCACGTGTACGGCAAGAGCGATGGTGTGCAGGGTAAGGAGCAGCAGCTCAATGAGGCTCTGGCGGCTCAGTGAGGCCCACATTCCCGTTGGGGCTTCCAGCAGCGATCCTTCCATGTCCACGACAATGGAGAGCAGGCCGTTAAAGCCTCCAGCAGTGCGAAAGGCATTCCAACTGTTTGGGTTCTCCAGAACTTTCATAATAGACTGTGAAAAGGCAAGATGCAAGTGATTATTACAAGTCATTGTAATACTGTCTTCAGTGCCACATGATCAGAAATCATTCTAATATGCTGATTTGATGCTCAAGTAACATTTCTTATTATTATCAATGTTGAAAACATTTGTGCTGCTTAATATTTTTGAGGAAACTGTGATACATTTCTTCAGGATTCTTTGATGAATAGAGAGTTCAAAAGAACAGCATTTATTTAAAACATAAATATTTTGTAGCATTATAAATGTCCTTAATATCATGCTGAATAAACTTTTATCTTTAATTTATTTACCCCAAACTTTTCAAGTTTCAACAGTAGAGTAGTTTTACGGAGCCCCTAAAGGACATGGTGATGGAAAAAAAAATATGAGATGGGAGGAAAATTATATGTCAATAGCTGCTTTTCCACTAAATTACCTAGAGCAATTTGTTCCAGGAAGTTTTTTACTCCCAGACCTGTTGCTGTCTGCATTTCCATCGTGATCTAATGTACCATGAAGATTAAGTCCAGTGGCGTAGGACTGCTTGTGACTTTCCAATTCCAGCGGGATTTTGTCCTCGGCATATAGGCTTAATAAAGCCTGAACCTTGTCGTCGGTCCATCGTTCATATTTTTTAAACTCCATTGTTGATTTAAATAACAAGCAACTCTTACTGCACGCACCGCAAGAGACTTTTAAAAATGGTGTTTGAAAAAAAAAAAATGCGTGGAGTCAACCAATCAAAATGCTGCGTGAACTCAACCAAAAAGCATGTTCAGAACCCAAGTCCCATCCCCAAAATTTCCAGAACTTTGGAAAAGTACTACCCTGTGAACAGGTACTTTCTGAGGGGAAAATTTTTACCCAGAACTTCCTTTAGACTTTGGTTCCTGCGATCGAAACACACCGAGTACCACCCCAAAGTCCATAGTTCCCGGGGAAAGTTCCTGCAGTGGAAACGCGGCTTATGTTTTTGAATTCTCTCACAAATATTTTGCGTTCCCCCAAAAGAAAGCAAAAAAGTTTTTGTTCTCCAATCTTGTATTTTTACACCACCATGTCCCTTTAGGTCTACATATAGTTCAGACATTAATCTTTATCAAATTTTATAATTAATTATCAATAAAACTGGAATAAGTTATAAGGTTTTACAACAACTGCCTAGAATTGTTCAAAATATCTGTTTGAAAATAATGCATCACTACAAAAAGGGAGATGGGAGGGGTCTCATGTTTCAAAGAGCCTTGCACAAAATGGATTAGCCCTTATTCAATATACCATGCTAATACATCAAAGAGCTAATGTGTCATAAAATGAAGCCCAAACCTAATTACCACCAATAGAAGTAATCAGAATGGCTTTGACACATTTCACAGAGTGGTCGGGGTGAATCCAATTGTCAGCAGCCTTAACCCACTTACACTTTAATGGTCTGCAGGTTAGTATTCCTGCGCTTGAATCTAAAAAATGGACATGTACAGTAACTGAATAATATAGTTATACATAATTGGATTTCTCTCACATTCTCTGATCTGATATTGCTCATAATTTTGTGTGTGTCGCACCACAAGGCTGCAAGCTTAATCGAATGAAGCCTGATTTAACAGCTAACTGTATATTAGCAAATCAATCTGAATTTGGCTATAATGGAATCAGGCTCCCAAAAGCTGATATAATAAATTCACCGGCTCATTATACTTTAAACATGTTATAATTTGTTAGAATTAAGAACGGAAGCTGAATTTACAGACAGTTACAGGCTACCTGAACTCACTGTTTAGTTTTAGTAGAAGCCCTCTCCATTATAATCCCATCATGCTTTGGAATAACCAGTTCTGACTTGTATTTCAACATTTGTACAATAAATAATACTAAAAAAAAGCAAAACAGCCCAAACCAGGAAGACAGAAATAAATACGGAAATGCATAATGGTCTTTACAGTTCATGACTGAGGAAGTGGGAGAGCCAAAAATAAAAGCAGAAATGGAGTAAATACCTGTAAAAGATCCTGTTTGAGTCTGAGCTCACTCTCAGTGGAGGAGCAGATGGCTCCGATGGTGGTGCTCATGTATTCCTCTGGATTCACCTCCGAAAGCTGCTCCAGGATGCACAGAGCGGGACTGCGGAACTGTTCAACATCCAAAAAGATCTTCACATAGGGAATCATCCCCAAGTCCCTGATGAACACTATTAAAACCAAGAGACTGATCAGACACCATGACTTCGAATGTAGTGTCCTTTGGATAAACTCCTTACAAAATGTACATGTGTTTAAATACAAGAGAATGAGAGTTTTTTTTTCCTCCATAGAAGATTTTTTTTTTTTATTATTATTATTTTTTAATTTATTATAAAATATTGTAATTATTTCCTAGCTGGATAGTGGATTCGTTATAAAGAAAATTATATCAACCAACCATTGTTCCTGACTGACCGCAAGGCCAGGGCTGCAACCACATTCAAAATATTGGAGGTCAACTTCCTCTCATAGTTGTCAGCCTTCTCTTCATCCTCACTTGCTGTCGATAAATAAGAACTCAGATCAGGATCAGATCAAACTGTCTTCATAATTCATAGTACAGACATAGTAAACCCCAAAGGACTCACCAGCAACACCAGCTTTTCTGATTATCTTTGCTCTTCTTTTAAGCTCAAACAACAGTTGCTCCATCAGTCCTCCATCACTCAGGACATCAGACAGCAATCCGCTGTGCATGATGAGTCTGTAGAAGCAGTCCAGAGCTGCGACGTTGAAGGCCTTCGAACAGCCCTGCTTCAGCACAGCTTGTACCTTCCTGAGGGTCTCGTGTGGGATGTAGGAGAGCTGGAAAATGATGTTCTCAAACAGTTCGAAGAAAATGTGGTGGACAGGTGGCGATTTCTGCCACACACACTCAGACATCTGAGCCAGAGACTGCAGAGTCCACTCCAGCAGGAAGAAGTTAGCCTTTTCCCAAGACCAGATCATCTGGATGGTGCGCAGGATTTGGCTACAGATCACTGTGTTGCTTGAGCGCAGGAAGGAGGATTGGATTATTTTGAAGGCTGTGAGGTTCTTCACTGGCGTACCTGAAAATATAAAGACAGTCAGGTGCTTAGAAAGTGAGGAGGAAAAGGATCAACTCGTCGAGTATTTAATTTAACACTTTCTAGCGAAAAAGTTGAATAAATTTAAAAGTTTTTAATATATATATTATTTCAAAATATAAAAGTTGAAAAAGTTGAAATAAGAAAGCCATAAAATACACCCAAATAAAATAAAAATACAAATGAAAAGCTCAGAATATTTTCTGTACAGAAAACTTATGAATAAAATAAAATAAAATAAAATAAAATAAAATAAAATAAAATAAAATAAAATAAAATAAAATAAAATAAATAAAATAAAATAAAATAAAATAAAATAAAATAAAATAAAATAAAATAAAATAAAATAAAATAAAATAAAATAAAATAAAACTGATTTGAGATGCAATTACCTTGATTGGACGAAAATAAACTTTGCATCATATTTAATTAGAATAGCCTTGTATTCATTGACTTTATGCAGACTACACGTTACATGCACAATTTGAAATGCTATTCCTAAAAGTACATTGTGAGAGAGCAACATTATTGATGACATTATGAACAACTAAGAACTAAGAGAAATGAGAAACTCTGCATCAGTATTGAGTTATTTACAGTTATGCTGGCTGAAACTGTGTTATATGGCACGTATTAAATAGATACCACGTTTAGAACTATATCAACATTCAAATGTGTCAACATATGAAAAAAGACTGATTGGCTCTTTGGACAAAGGTGCTCTGATGTTTATGGCAAATAAATATAGCTGCAGAGGGTAATAAGATTGAGTTTCACCCATTATTAAAATCACATCAAAGCCAAATGAAATAAAGCTTAAAAAAGGTGCTGTTTTTCTCTCTCTCAGGAGTGAGGTGCTCTGGTGGTGATGAATGGAGAATTGCTATATGGATGAGGAGAATGGATGCAGGGTGGCTTAACCGGGTTAGTGAGGAGAGCTACACTTCATCATCCTAGACATAATTGCCTTTTCTGTGGCGTTACTATGAGGTGGCGCAGCAGAGATGCAGAGTGGCACTCACTGTCATGGCGGCTTACCGTTAGTCAGGGTGGGGTCAAATCTGAAGCCTGGTGGTTGGGGGTTGTTCACACATATGGCCACCTTCAGCTCAGCCTTGCCAAAAAGCGTGAATGATGCGATGAGGCCTAGAAGGTCTTGAACGGCTAGAAAGTGCTCATCTGTAACTTCTTCCTCACAGCTGCAAAGGGCAAAAATGTGTCATTCTCTAAAGTATGACATGTTTATACTTGCATGTACATGTTTGCAACAGCTCAAAGAAAAAACATATTTAAATTCCAGTAAAACACAGTATGAAAAGGATTTTGTATCATTTATTCTTTACAACTCTCTATAGTTTGGTCAAAGCTACACTACCATTCAAATGTTTTGTCAGTATGATTTTTTTTTAAATAAATGAATACCTTTATTCAGCAAGGAAGCATTAAACTGATTTTATTCATCAAAGAATCGTTAAAAAAGGGATCAGTTTCCACAACAATATTAAGCAGCACAACTGTTTTCAACATTGCTAATAAGAAATGTTACGTGAGCAGGAAATCAGCATATTAGAATGATTTTAGAATGATATTACAATGATTTATTGGCCGGCCCCAGCGACAGCATCACACGTATGCGTTGTGGTGCTCACGTGTACAACGTCAGCCAATACTGAGCGGCGTTCGGACGTAAACACAGAAGCCTGCACTGTGTTCACTACGTCAACTGTGTATAACAACAGTTCAACTTATTAAATATTTTTGTTTTGTTTTTGCGCACAAAATGTCTCGTCGCTTCATAAAACCGAGGTTGAACCACTGTATTCACATGGACTATTTAATCGATGTCTTTAATACCTTTCTGGACCTCAAATGTGACATTGCTGCCTATGTGTAGTTCAGAAACCCTTGGATTTCATCAAAAATATCTTAATTTGTGTTCCGAAGATGAACAAAGGTCTTTGATTTGGGACGACATGAGCACTTAATGACAGAAATTAAATTTTTGGGTGAACTAACACTTTGAAATATATTAAAATAGAAAACAATTATTTTAAATTGAAATATTTAACAATATTACAGCTTTACTGTATTTTTGATCAAATAAATGCTAACATAACAGACTTCTTAACAAAACATTAAATAATCTTACATACCCCAACAACAGGCAACTAGGTAACAGTGGTCTCATTTACTAAGTGTACTTACTTACAGTATTTGCACAGGAAAATAACACAAACATTTCTGTTGGATTAAATGTAGATGCTCGCACACAGGTTTTATGTACAAATACACGCATAAGCAAGCTTGCTGAATGAGACCCATTGTTCATTAAGGGCGGTCTTGTCCTGCAGTGACCCTTGCTGTGAGGAAGCGCAGACACACAGTGAGTTAGAGAGAACTGGCATGATCAGTAATGTGATTGAGCTCAATTTACTGCTGATCTCATTACGAGCTCTTTAATTATTGAATTCTGCGGCATTCGAAGAGAAACTTGCAAGAGGAAGGAGCTGAGAATGAGAGGAAGAAAAAGAGCAGCAGAAAGGAATGGAAACTACCTAAGCAAATGCATTTTCTCAAAGTAGTGGTCCACCTAATTTTTTAAAGCTTCATTGTGCCTTTCATATGGGCACTATTTAGTGACAATCTCCATTTATATTGATGATTTTTCCCAACAAAACTCATGAATTTACCGTAACAAGATGGCCTGAAAGATGCCATAGCCGTCGTTGTTCTCAAACTCCTCAAAAAGAGCAGGGCTGACTGGATAAGAGTCCTTCACAAAGCTGAAAACACTCACAGCAACCTCAGCTAGAACATGACCAGGGACGTCCTCGCTGATCTTATGCATGTTCTGGATGCAGATCTTCATGCAGTTACTAGCTAAAGGAAACAAGACACAATAAATAAGTGTAACAGAATTAAATAAGTACCTGAGGTATATACTAACAATTCAGAAACTAAGTTTCCCTTAAGTCAGTCTGTAAATTTGTTCTAATTGTCACTGGCTCCAAGATAAGATGTCCCCGGTCAAACTTTCTGAACTGGATTATGTTCAATATAATATCCTAGACCCAGGACTGCCAAAAAGGGGGTCAACTGGAAGCTTTTTGTATCATGCCTAAGATTTTCTAACTGCGATCTACCGATAAAAAATAAATGTTACGTAAACATAAGTTTGGGACAACTAAGTAATTCAATTTAGCATCTTCTGAAGGGAAAAATCAATATTATAGTCATCTGACTATGTATTTAGAGTCCCTTTCCATATTTAGCCAAAATACAGTTATTTTGTTGATAAAAGTAGATATTACCTACAGTATATATTAAAGGTCCTCTTAGCGATGTCACGCATTTTTAGGCCAAAACATTTTTTGTCACATACAGCAAACATCTCCTCGCTATCCGCTAGCTGCCTGTCCCCTGAACACACTGTAAAAAAAACACGGTCTCTGTAGTCGTCACAAGCTCCGAAAACGACAACAAAAAAAACTGGTGCAGCCTGGACCATGAAACATAATAAACATGCTCCAGCCAATAACCGACAAGAATGATTTTAAATGCGCGTTCATGACTGTTTCAGGAAGCACGGATGGGAGGGGGAGGAGGGAGGGTCTAGCTAGCCTCTGTTTTGTTTGACAACACTTTGAACGTCAACAGGAAGTTACTCCACCCAGGATCGCTTAGAGAGCCTTTAAAGTAGATTATTACACCAATGCACTTGTTCAATAAACTAAATGTGAATCATTTCTTATGAAAAATACAATCTAATTAGATGCATTCAGATGGGCAGGGGCTTGTGTGTGCGGTTGTTGACCTTGCAGTGCGGGTACAGTTTTGTGAGCTTGTGCAGCAGACACTGCTCGGAGCACACGGGACGCCTGCCGTCTCCATGAGGGGCTGCACTGATCCCACAGCAGGGTGAGAGAGATCATCACACTTGAAAGCTCCTGGGTTTCCAGCAGAACCTCCACAAAACCCACATGCCTGCACAGCTGCAAGATCACCTGAGCAGAGGTTCAAAGAGACATATTTCTCTTAGTTTGACACAAATGCCTTAGATATGTATGAAAACTTTGTATACATGGTCATTCACTGTTAAAAGGACTAAATCATTTTTTGCAACTTTTCAAACAATAATAATACTAAACAAAGATGTAGCTTTCTAAATCTGGATGTGCTAATGGATAAACAGTATCCCATTTTGAAACACAAGATGAGCATCTGTAGAGTAATTGCTTTACAACATAAAATGAAGCATGTCAAAATGTAAAAACCTGAATAAAAGTGTCCTGAAAAGAGCATTTGACTTCCTCTTTGTCATTCTTCTGAGGGTCAGAGCTCTCTTTTCGGGGAGGCAAAGCTACAAACAGGTATAGACACTTGACTAATGCAGCAGGTAGACCTGTCTTGATCATAACACCAACCTCCTGTCGAAGAACACAACAGCTTCTTGTCAAAACATGACTAGACAGGATTGAGTCAGACAGAAGAATGCTTTCAATGATATATCTAGGCATCTGAACACTGAATTGTGTTATAAAACCCTAACAAATAAAAGAAAATGATGACATGCTGAATTGAATATTTTTGTCTCAGCAATCAAAACTCATGACTTATATTTTTAAATATAGTAGCACTTTACTATAAGATCAGTTAATGTATTAACTTACATGAACTAACACTTAGCAATACACTTGTTACATTATTTAAATCTTTGTTAATGTTAGTTAATAAAAACAGCCGCTCATTGGTCGTTAAATCCAAGCACATTAATGTTAACAAATACAACTTTTGATTTTATAAATGTACTAGTAAATGACAAAATTAATATTTACTAAGAATAATAAATGCTTTACAAGTACTGTTCATTCTTAGATCATGTTAACTAAAGTAGTTAAGGAACGTTAACTAATGAAACCTTATCGTAAAGTGTTACATACATAAAATGTATCAGAATTGCTTTTTAACTATATTTTTGAAATGTGTTGTTATTGATAAAACACTAGCG
Source organism: Chanodichthys erythropterus (assembly GCF_024489055.1). Lineage (NCBI taxonomy): Eukaryota > Metazoa > Chordata > Actinopteri > Cypriniformes > Xenocyprididae > Chanodichthys > Chanodichthys erythropterus. The sequence goes on from NC_090225.1 coordinate 19,557,359, forward strand.
AAGTAATTGCGAAACTGATTGCATAAACAAATATATCATAATTTTTTATAGTACAACTTACATCGTCTCTGTTAGACAAAAGAGATATTGATTTGAGCAGAAGCCATCCTTGGTTGCTTTTGACCTCTGACCTCTGAAACAACTGCTCCAATTCATGTCGGGCTTCCTCTATTTTAACCGAAGCAATAAAAGCAACAGAGAGCACAATTAAAGCCATTTGATCTTACTGTATATTAGCACACAACAGATAAGTGAGGTTATAGGTTCTTTACACACTGACAAATCCATTTTGAATAATGCAATTTAAACTAAACATAATAAAGATAAAACCAAAAATAAATGCATCACATTGAGCCAAAATGGTCAACATTTACTTTGTTGCATGTTTGTGAAATAAAGAAGTGGGCTACTTCCCTTTAAACCCCAACAGAATCGGTTTTTGGCCAATAGTGCCACTGTTACCGCTTTGATACTTTATACATACTGTGTTGAATGTTATCTTTGGGTACCTGCAGGCTTTTCTGCCACTCTCTGCTGTATATGACAGACAAGAGCTTCTCCAATGTGCAGTGCCAAGCCCTGGAGGTCCAGATCATCAAGGACGCTGCTGCTCTCTGAGACCTTAAAAAGAGTTAGTGGAAAGATTATTTCTGCTAATATTTAAAAGAACACAATAAATATAAATTTGAGATGTTCATGACATGTTTCTCACAAAGGTAGTCATGATAATAGTAAACAGAAAGCAAAATCTGCAGTTATCACAAGGCAGAAACAAAAATATCTGACCAGAAGTTTACTTCCAAAAATGAGCATTTTCATAACAACACAAGTTTCATTTCCCTAAGCTGAGTGAATATTTCACCCAACATTCCCAACTTCAATCCCTACTTCTGTGTGACTTTTCAAGCCGATGTAATGCCTCACTCCTTACTCTATGGTTGGTTTAATCCTAGTTAGAATGCAGTAGTGGTAAGTCAATGAGTCACACGTGTGTAAACCTCCACACATGCACCCACACTAAGCCTGTGAGTGTGATTACATCTCAGAAGGTCATGAGTGTTTGTCAGTGCAGCCACAAAACAGATAAGTTGTCACCTAGAGACAGATAATTGCTGGAATTTAAACAGGAAATGCAAGGTTTTAGTTTAATTGGTGTCAGTGTGAGGAAAAGTGCTTCTGTCAAAGGGATATATCACTGACAGCAGCTAATGTGATAAAAGTTGTATAATATTTAGTTTCTTGGGATTTAATCTCTATATGATTAATATACATTATCAGTCAAAACAACACACTTTCAACTTGCTTTTATGATGAACTATACAAATTATGAGTTTGGGGTTAGTTCTTTAAGTAGTTAATAATTTTATTAAAAGCACAGTATATACAAAGTTCTGTCATAAAACTCTAAATGGGCAGGCTAATAGGTCCTTAACTCAACTGCTCGTAATCACATTTTTGTCTATAGGACACAGCTGATTGGTTCCTGCTGTATTAGTAGCCAATAAGCTCACTTGTTCAATCTTCAAATACATGAGTAGAATTTGCCTTAGCAGTGCAGCACGCTTTCAAAAACCCTCCACCTTCCCCAGCTCCACCTGTATAGATCTGCTACAGGTAATTCATGTGCGCTATATTGTACAGCAGAAGCATGTCTTATTTGCTCACAGCAGTGTGTTGTGTATGTGTTGGCAGTAGCAAATGCCGTACTTACTCTGCAGCAGCAACAGCAATAATCAACAGCAGCAGCATAGCAGATGTATTCCGCCAAGACCAAACATATCAACATTGTCATACCCATTACAACACCAAACACTCAGAGATTTGTCATGACGGAAATACATTTTGCTTGTAGTGGTCGAAAAAAAAAAAAAAAAAAAAAAAGTAACTTTTACTACTCATGATATAGGTCACTTTATTTGATTAATTAAAATTGGGGGTAACACAGCGCTGTTTTACTTTGTCAAAACAATCATGTTGTAACGTTACTCTGTGTGTTCGCTCTGTGGCTGTTACGACACACTTGTTGCACAGTGCAGTAAGCTAAATCGATATTAAAATATCATATTAATAAAAACTGGATGGACTTGTGTTGCTAAATGGCATGCAATTAATTTAAAAATATACTGTATGATGGAGAAAATACTGTATTGCTGTAACTACAAATAAAGCTCTTCTGATTATGCTATGTTAACCACTTGAAAAAACTGTGTTGTCTCTGAGACATAGTACAAATGTGTTACTCGCGGTAACATCAACTAAAGATATTTAAATTATATTTCTGAAGAATTTTAAAGGGATATTTCACCCCAAAATTAAAATTGTGTCATAATTTACTCCTCCTCAAGTTGTTCCAAACCGGTATAAAATAAGATCTGCTCGGTTACAAATATTCTAGCAAATAACATATTGTGTACAGAAGAACAAAGAAATGTATACAGGTTTGGAACAACTTGAGGGGGATTAAATGATAACACAATGTTCATTTTTGGGTGAACCATTCCTTTAATAGACATGGCGGCCAGTTTATAATAATCAGTTCTCCTTCACTCCTTTCACTGTTTTTCTGTACCTGGATGAACAGAAGCAGTAGTTGGCTTAGCTCCTGGTCTTTTTGTTCTGGTGACCGCTGGCACAGCAGAGTTAGCTGATCTCTCAGAAACATCACTAGATCCTCATCTGCTTTCAGGTCCCCATTTGTCTCACTGTTAATTTGGGTGGTTTTCAGTTCTATGCTCTCTGCACTCTCCCCCGACGCACTAAGTTCCCCGTTCTCCTTACTGATTATGTCCATTTCTCCACCAGGCTCCTATAAAAAAAAATAAAAAGGTATTACAATGAAACACTTACACACTGATACCAGATCTGCTGTGCTCTTAAAACATTTACTGAATCTGCTTTCTCAATTAAGTGACTGTAACAAGGAAGTTATTGCACAAAAAACTACTTCTCTGATTTTTAGCCATCACATTCCTTCAAAAACGAATGATCTGGGATATGTTATTACTTTAATTTTACAGCTCTAGGGAATTTCAGGTTAAACATCTGAGACATTTTTTTCAAAAGGTATCACAAAATATTTTATTAAAAAAAAAAATTGTGCAGTATAAACACTGAAGCTGAAGCATCTGACAATGAACATTCATTTAAAGGAAAATCTGCAGTAAGTTGGAGGGTTTTCCTGCAACTTACAATCAGCTGTTCGCACATTAATGTGATCTTGTGATGTCAAGCCGTGAGCTTGTTTTGCTACAGGCAGGATAATACACATTCCAGGAGAATTTACATGTTTGCACTGCACATTCCCACCAGTTTATTCACTCAGTGGCTAAATACAGCACTTGAATGTCATCTCGTTATTTTATTCAAAGCCTTGGCTGCAGTAAATAATCTTGATTCTGACTTGGGTAAAGTTGGGTTTATATTCGCACATTCGGACATCCGTATTCACTGTGAAAAATGTTGTAAATTGAAAATCGTTGGTTGTCAATATCATGTCGCTGCTTAAAGTTTGCAAACATTCATTTATTGCACATTTATTGGAAAGTCTGAATTTATCAGAAGTCCGAATGTGCGAATATAAAACCAACTTTACCCAAGTTTGATTCTGTACAGTAGCTGGCTCTTCCTGAATAGTTTAAACCTGATACAATAAAATCTAATAAATTAGGCTTAGAAAGTACTTGACTAAAGTCAGTCAAGCTTCCTTGTTTAATTTAATCGTCCTGTGTTCCAACAAGTTCCGCCAAGCGACAAAACTAGTTTGAATACACTTAAATGAGACAACAACATGTCAACCACAGCTGTCAACAGTCTGTGAGATATGTGAATTAACCTCTCAAACTAATATGAACCCCAGGTGAAACTCCAGTTCAGTCAGACTGTAATCCGACACATACCTGTTGTTTGGTAGGTGGCATCTCAAGTCTTTGATAAGGCTTGTGTACGTAGATTTATGGCTGGACAGAAGGCTTTCCTCTGGGTTCCCATGTCACAACCATGGTAACAACACTCAGTGAGTGGCCAGCTGATACATACTACCTCCTAATCTGGTTGCCTGAACTTTGCACAGCGTGAAACTCTGACATCAGCTGCGCCTGGTCATGTGCCTCACTTCCTAGTGAAAAAAAGCAGAAGAACGACTTTTTTTGCGCATCTGTGTGTGTTTTTCCACATTTAATAGGCTCAAGTAGGATCATGTGAAGAAGACTAGTAAAAGCAATCGGGCTAATTTTCCTTATATTATTCCAACAGGGAGATTTAAAATCGACCAATCAAAAGTGATTTTGAGGGCACGTAAAGAGTATCTATGCTCTCTGGTGTTTAAAGTTATTCAAATTACTTTTTTTTTTTTTTTCAAAGTAAGATGGGCCAGAAGTTGAGCAATAGTGACATCGTGTGGTGATTTAAGATAGCACTAAATATTACACTGACTAGGCATTGGGCAACAAGGAAACTCTTTTACCTGTTCACTATATAAATTATATTTCTAATATAAGAACAATTAAAATCGTACAATTGATCATTATCTGGTAGATTCATCTCATATAGACAAATGTCACATTTAACAAACTGATGGAGAAGTATGTTTTTCTATGGTTTTGATGTTGCGTTTATCGTACAGTTAAATCAATTCTCAAATTGTTAAAGTGTCGTGGGCATGTTAAGCACGTTAAGTTTGAGTTCTTTGAGTTTAGTAGACACAAACCCACATACACACATACTGTCTTGCACACGTACTGTAAAGTTACTGTCCGACAAAAATATATCTCGAGACCCTTATTTTGAGCGCACTGGATCTTCTCGTTTTACTTGTTTTGTACTTTAAATTGACGATTGACAGTTGCGGTTGTTTTTGGTGGTCAGTAGCCTATTGTTGTAAATGTACCTTTTTGACCAACGTTTTCACTTATACTGTCATTTCTAGCGAAAAAAAATTAGCTACTGTTTAATACAAATTGTCGTAATTTAATATTTGCTTAGTTTTCACCAAAGCTCGCTCTATTTTGCAGTAGATTATTACGCCGCCTCAGAAGTCTGTCCGAAGTCAAGGTTATTTCATGCGCAAACAAACACTGCCTGACAGAACAGCGAGGCAACAAATCAGCTGACAGCTACCTAAGTTTTCGGACGAAACTCCCTGGTTTTCACGGTGCATTGTGGGATTTTTAGGAGGCAAACTTTTCAGTGCATTGGAAGGATTTTGCGATTGAGAAAGCCATTAAAATGACAGACCCTAATCAAAGAGCTTGGAACCCAAGAGGCGACACTTTGACACTTTTTAGGTAACAGCCACTAGATGGCGCTCCGATAGCGCGGCCGCCATTATGGGGTGAAAATACTAACTGGACCATAGAATCCTTCACGCACCCAAAATCGGCGAATTTCACTGCCAAATCAGAAGCGCAAAAGAACATTTTTTTTTTTTTTTAATTAAGTCACCAGTATGGTAAATTGTATGGCTCCTATGTTTTATTTGACCAGTTGTGGATTCCAACCATTCATGCATCTGAGGTAACGTAGTTAGCCTACTTTATTGAGTATTTCCATTTTATGCAACTTTACACATTTAAAGTAATTTAAAATTAATAAATTTAAGATCATCGTGTTTGCAGCGAACAATATATTTCACATTTCAGACCTAGTGGAGTAATAGTAATACTATCTAGTTCTGAATTTAAATATATATATTACGTTTTAATGGATCGCGCTACAAACATAACAATACATGATGCATTGCTGTGTCCGTTATCGCATAATTCACACTTTTGGACACTTTTGCTTTAATGGACATTACACAACACTACAAAATCAAGCTGTTAATTCATATATTTATTGTCCAACATTCCCAATTTTTTCTGATGCATGTCCTCAATTTAATTTGTTGGTACTAATAATTCAGTGTTTATAAGCCTTTTAAAGAATTTTAACCCAAACTGACTGGGTTTCTAGAGAGCAAAGGTTTTGACTTAAAATGTGTAAAATAAACTGTTAAAAGGATTTGATGATCACTAGTGATAGTATTTTATTCTGTGTTGTCATCATTCAGGTTGGATTTCAGCTTTAATGTACGTTTAAAAAAAAAAAGCTGATATTGCCATAGAAACTAGTGGACTGCGACTCGCTTTCACCCCAAAATGGCTGGGCGCCGGTGCTGCAATGGAACGTTCTTGCTAGTGTATATTCTTTGCCCTAATCAGTGCCCTGACTAGTGTGCGTCTGCAGCAGTGACAAAATCATGTGGTACCTGTGACGTTTCCCCGCACTGTCAAGCTGGACCAATCACAGTCTTTTGCGGTTACTATATATTTTTTTTAGTTTGCTGAGGTAAAATTTTATCAGTATACCATGTACCAATCCTTGCGTTTAAATACATTACAAATGATTATACTTCATTGTCTTCTGTGCGGCAAAAAAACGACATTTAAATGCTGTTCCATTTATTATGTTCAGGGTTTCGGGCGCCAAGCGCCCTCTAGAGGAAACATTACACATTTCTCTCCCTTCACCTCCAGAGGGCGGGGTTTCCCTTAAATCAGTAGTAGCGCATATTTACATGTTATCAGATTTGCTCTCTTATCGGACCAATAATATAACGGGGCGAATATTGTGTGGACGTAGATTTTCCGCTGCCCTAAATTAAAATACCCTTTTATAATGAGTTTCTTACAGTTGGCCGATAATTTCTCCAGCCTGCAGAAGGCGTAAATATATGGTGGCAGCGCAATGTTGCAGGCTTCAGGAAGTTGTATATTTGAATCGATTCAACGGGGTGAGATCGATCGAGTTTCCCATTTATTGCAGCTGGATCGGGGCGTCTTAAAACAAAAAGGTGAGTGTTTGTTTTAAAGGGGAAATTGATACACCGAGAGGTGATGGCAGAGATTGCACTGATCCTCTGTAAACATTTCACCGTCATCTTCCTGATCCGGTTTCAGGTCAAGCAGGGTTTTTTCATTCTTTAACCCACCTATCGTTTGCTTTATTATCTATTTATGGCCAATAATGATTAAGGAAAAGCCCTAAACGTGCGTTATTTTTAATGCATTTGTCGTTTCAATTACCATGGTTCTTCCTGTCTGTTTTCGTCTGATACCTGTTACGCTTTGTGAGATGTCCTACATTTGCACTATGGTTACTAGTATAATTATCTCCAAAATACTACAATAAAACTGTCTGGGAAATTAAACTCACAAATATTCAGAAAGCTTACTGCGGGAGATTTCATACTTGGTTGCAACTATTAGGCTGCTATAGTAACTTATATTTTGACTGAAATTATGATGAATAAATCTTTTATAAGGAAACGAAGCCAGTGAAGAAGAATATGATTTCCATCTTTAAAAATTGTGAGAATAGTTCTGTATAAAATATATTAAGACATAGCTGTGGTCCATTAAATAAAATTAACAGACACAATTTTGTTTTTATTAATGAATTAGTATGAAAAAAAAAAGTTTGAATACACAGTAACTAAGATAAATAAAATATTTTTTTGTTCATGTTAACTAATGGAACCTTATTGTAAAGTGTTACCCTGCTAGGCATTAACATCATCAAACTCCGTAAAGCTGCTTTAAAACAATGTGTATTGTGAAAAGTGCTATACAAATAAATTGACTTGACTATAAACTTTTATAACCGATGAGCAATACAGATACATAGACATCATGAGAGATTATTTTATGTATACACAACTTTTCCACTGCATGTTTGTATTTTAATTGTCACCTCATGTTTTTGGATAGTCACAAAAAACCTTCTCCCAGCACCATGATTTTTCATGTTTTGTAAAGTTTTCTCATTTTCTCAGGTTGGGGAGGTTTCACAGCCCTCCACTTTGCTGCTCTCCATGGAAACCGGCCAGTGGCTGAGCTTCTGCTGAACAGTGGTGCTGATCCAAACATCCCTTGTGATGCAGGACAAACTCCTTTTCACTTCGCTTGCAGGTACGAGAGACCTCATCCATCTTATGTTTGTGATTTTAATTAAAACATCCATCATAAACTCTGGGCTCACTGTTCTGTGTTATTCTAACAGAAATGGCAACATTTATATCATGCACAAAATGATGCAGCACGGTGCAGACTTACACATAGTAGATGAGCAGGGGAAATCATCTCTTCATCATGCAGTCGGTGGTGGAAGTGTGTAAGTAACTAGCCAAACACAAAACACTCAGGATTGATAAAAAGAATTCAAGTTTTGGTGTATGTTGCATACTTCAATATATTGTTCCTCTATTTTCTTCTCACTTTCTCCATCATTTTCTTTCTCAGTATTGCCATGCAGTACCTGTGGGAGACTGGAATGTTCCGTTTCTCAGATGCGGATAACTATCAGGTCACTCCGCTGCATTTGGCAGCTTCCATGGGCAATACTGATGTAGTCCGGTATCTCCTTAGAGCGAATGTAAGCAATTTTACTTTACATCACTGCTTGTAGTTCTCTTACAGGGTACAACTAGGCTAAATAGCCACCAAAACATTGATGGGCAAATTCAGAATGCTGAAAACTGCTATAAATTGTTCATCACAATGAAATTTCATTGTATTGAAATGTTTTTTTTTTTTTCTTTTTAATTTTTTCAAGGTTACTTTGTTAGGGATAGTTGTTCTTTTCCTAAGGTTTCAATTTTACTTAATTGTAAACTAGAACATACTGTGATTAAAGAGACTTACAATAATAGGCTTAGTACCATCTTAAACGTTTAAATGCTTTAAAGTCATCATGAAATGGAAGTTGCAATAATCTTTCGTTCTCGACGTAGCCTGCTCCTGAAATGCAAATGAAATTCAAAAAACACAATAGGCAAATCAGACAACGCAACAGCAAATAAGAAAACGGAAAGGGTGGTACTTCTATACTCTAAATGTTGATTGGACAGATACAGTGTCAACTTGTGGAAACTTTTTCGGTAAACTCTATTCAATTGCTTCTTTGGATAAAATGAGTGCACTGTATGGCTGCCATTTTCTCCTTTCATGTAATTTTGGGTGATCACCAGTGGGTTATTATTTTGGGTCCACACACACAAACCAAAGAATTTGTGTAGAAAAAAAGCCATCGACAAAGCATGTCCAAATGGTTTTAACTTGTCATATGCTTCAATGTGCGAGATGTAGTTTGGAGCCATAAAGTAGTACAAATCTACGCTGAGTCCTCCATTCGGTTCCTTGCAGGTTTAGTTCATGTAACAAATGCATCAGTTAAAGGGTTAGTTCACCCAAAAATGAGAATTCTGTCATTTATTACTCAACTTAATGCCCTTCGTTAATCTTTGGAACACAAATTAAGATATTTTAGTTGAAATCCGATGGCTCTGTGAGGCCTCCATAGCCAGCAATGACATTTCCTCTCTTAAGATCCATAAAGGTACTAAAAACATATTTAAATCCATATATTTTTACATATTTAGCCATCGGATTTCAACAAAAATATCTTAATTTGCGTTCCGAAGATTAACGAAGGTCTTACAGGTGTGGAACAGCATGAGGGTGAGTAATAAATGACAGAATTTTAATTTTTACTAACCCTTTAAATGTTTCACTTGCAGTCTGTGCTGCTGACCTGATTTTCTCCATCGGGAATTGCTTTGGTTGTCCCGCCTTCGCGACAATAAACACGTCATCAGAGGAGAGAAGAGATTTTGTTGCAAGAGAGAGGGGAAGTTATTTTGTTTAAAGATTATGAGGGCACATGAATTAAAAAAAAAATGATATGCACGGATAAATCATTTATAATAAATACTGCTATATTCCTTAAACATTTCATACTTTAAAGCTAATCTTTTTCATTGTTGTAAAAGTCAAGTATGTATTTAATCGATTTATTGTTTGTATAGTGCTTGCATTTAGGTCTTTTCTTTTTGTATCGTATGATTATGTTAAACCAGAGATGCACGCCAGAGGCAGTTGACCACCAGGGGGCGACAGCGCTTCACGTGGCTGCAGAGAAAGGCATGATTGAGGTGTGCTGGCTGCTGTTGAAGAGTGCCGGGCTCCACATTTTACACATGAAAAACCACACTGGCCTCACACCTCTAGACCTCTGTAATCAAGGGAATACTTTCAGGTCTGTTGAGAACCATTGAAATTTTAAAGGCTCTAATTCACATTATTTATTTATCTTTCTAAGAGTTGTTACCAAATTTGTGGAAATTCATAAAAATTGCATGGTCAAACCAGGAAAACACAAAGAATATTTAAATTGATCTGCACTGCAGTTAACATATAGCTTCAAATGAGGCACATTTAAAGGAAGGCATTATATATATATATATATATATATATATATATATATATATATATATATATATATATATATATATATATATATATATATGCTGTACATTATTTTCTATTTGTTGTGATTATTTGTATTTTGCCAGTAATGAAATGTTATATTGTTAACAGATTAAGATATCTACTTTTTTTTCTTCCACATTTTTGTTTAGACATCAGCAGCTCTCCAAGATTCTGATGCATTTCAGTCAACGGCCAAAAGATCTGATTCCTAAGGACTCATATGGTATCATTTTGTTTCCTGTGGGTTTATTGTATTGTAATGATATTCATCGGTTGTAATGCTTATTCATGGAATGATCTGTTCCCCAGTGATGTACTTCTGGGTGCTGTTGTTACCATCTCTCAGCGGGGCGGCGATTCTCATTATAGCTGCGGCTCTTGGTGAATATGGGGGTATCTTCTCTGCAGTGCTTTTCCCCTGCATGGCAAAAGTCATTCTTTCTCAGTTTCACAGACTAAGCAGCTTTCAAAGGTTAGAGGGTTGTGATTGCAAAATTGCAAATTGCATTATCACTGATAAATATAAGTGATGTTGATGGTGTTATAACCATTTTACTGTTTGATTTGGACTGTAGGTTACCAAACCCTGTTTACCTGGGAACACTGACTGCAGGCCTAATTCATTCCACAGCTTGTTTTCTCTATAAAATTCTACCTAATATCCTTTGCAGATAGCTTATGTCATCAACCACTTTTACAAGTTGAATAATCTTTAATGCTTTGTATCAGTGTTTCCTTAACTGTTCACGTTTTTGGCCAGCTTACACCCTCTTACACATTTCACTTGTCCATGTTTGTGTGCTTGCTTTACTCTTTTGGAAGGTTCTAAATCAGAACCCAGGACAACTCAAAGAAGCTGACACTGATTCTCGGTTTTCCAGCATAGGAGACTTAATGGAAGCCAGCCAGAGCCCAGACAGATTCTGTATTTACTGTGAGGTGAGCACTTCTTTAACCAGCACTGTTTGCTGACTAACATGCTTTGATTAAAGTTAATTTATTTATTGCATTAAAATAGTTGGTTTTCTCTGGAGGATCATCAACCATTTTTGGATTATTAAAGAAATCCTTCAATTACAATTTTTTTATATATATATATATATATATATATATATATATATATATATATATATATATATATATATATATATATATATATATATATATATATATATATAGAGAGAGAGAGAGTATTAAATTGAATCAAATGTTTGTTAATAGTTATTATTAAACAATATTAGAATAAAATACAAATTTCAAAACTGCACAAGCTATTCTTTTTCAGCTAATTAAAGTGGACAATTGCAAACACTGCCGTTTGTGTGACATGTGCATCCAAGACTACGACCACCACTGCCTCTTCCTAAATCAATGTGTGGGACGGGACAATCACCGCATCTTCATCCTCTTCATCATGTCCATGGTAATGGCTCATGTCATCTTCATCCTCAGTGCCGTTTACTACCTCTACCTGAAACTCTCAGGCTTGCAGCTGTCTGACTGGAGCTCAGTGGCAGGAAGAGAGGCCTGGGTCATCCTGCTGGCTCTGCTCAACATCCTCTCTCTGATCTGGGTGGGATGGTTGCTAGTTGAGCAGCTTGATGCCATTTCCTTGGGAACCACCACCTACTTTAGGCGGTACAACCACAAGGGGCCTTCTAAAATACAACGTTTGGGAACGGTCCTCTCTTTTCTTCTTGAAGGAAAAAGAAGACAGAAGCACAGTCAGTCTTTTAACATATAGAGACTTTAGAGACTTTTTGAAATTATAAAGCAACATCACAGTTTAGTCTTTATCTTATTGTTGTTCATAAAAGCTAGAATATTCTACACAACTGTCTGGAGGACTCAAAGCCAGTCTGCAGATTTTGTCCAGCCACGTAGTGTATGGCACGCACCGATTCCATTTAATAACTTTAAACGCAATTTAAAACAAAAGAAAATCATTTTGACTCCAATAGTTTGTAAGAACAAATGTAAAAAAAAAATACATTATATTACCTAGATTATAAATCTTGGTGTTAGTGCTTGAATTTAAACAGAGGTCACTGCTGGTTTTCCACTACCATAATTGTAACTGTACTATGAATTTTTTTTTATATATGTGAAATGTTTTAAATAAACATCTTTCAGTGTAAATGTATACATTTAAATTTCTCATTTTTATCATTAATTTTTAAGTAAAAAAATGGATGAATGAGTCTAAATAAACAAGCAAAAAGATCAAACAACAAACTGAAAACAGATGCCCAGTTATTTATTGGCATATTATATTGGGATAAAGTGTTTTTATTATTCTACAAAACAAAGATTTTGCCCTTTAACAAGATGTAATTTAAGTCTAAGGTGTCCCCTGATCGTGTCTGTGAAGTTTCAGCTCAAAATACCCCATAGATTTTTTTTAATAAATTTTTTTAACTGCTTATTTTGAGCCATAATTATATATGCACAGTTTCAGTGCGCGGCCCCTTTAAATCTCGCGCTCCCCCGCCCCCGAGCTCTCGACTGCCTTAATCAGCATAAACAAAGTTCACACAGCTAATATAACCCTCAAAATGGATCTTTACAAAGTGTTCGTCATTCATGCGTCGATTCCTGTGAGTATAGTATTTATTTGGATGTTTACATTTGATTCTGAATGAGTTTGAGTATGTGCTCCGTGGCTAAAGCTAACATTACACACTGATGTAGAGATTTATATAGGATGAAGTTGTGTTTATGAATTATATAGACTGCAAGTGTTTAAAAATGAAAATAGCGACAGCTCTTGTCTCCGTGAATACAGTAAGAAACGATGGTAACTTTAACCACATTTAACAGTACATTAGCAACATGCTAACGAAATTGTCTTTAGAAAGACAATTTAAAGGGATAGTTCACCCAAAAATGAAAATTTTAAGTTTATCTCCTTACCCCCAGTGCATCCAAGATGTAAGTGACTTTTTTTTCTTCAGTAGAACACAAATGATGATTTTTAACTGCAACCGCTGCCGGCTTTCAGTCAAATAATGGGAGTGAATGGGAACTTCTACTGTAAGAGTAAATAAAACTTGCATAGACCCGCAGTTTAAGTTCCCATTCACTCCTATTATTTGACTGACAGACGGCAGCGGTTGCAGTTAAAAATCATAATTTCTGTTCTACTGAAGAAACAAAGTCACCTACATCTTGGATGCGCTGGGGGTAAGGAGATAAACATCAAATTTTCATTTTTGGGTGAACTATTCCTTTACAAAATATCACTAAAAATATCATGGATAATGTCAGTTATTATCGCTCTATCTGCCATTTTTCGCTATTGTCCTTGCTTGCTTACCTAGTCTGATGATTCAGCTGTACACATCCAGACGTTTTGCACTTGTGTAATGCCTCGATCATGGGCTGGCATATGCAAATATTGGTGTACATATTAATGATCCTGACTGTTACATAACAGTCGGTGTTATGTTGAGATTCGCCTGTTTTTCGGAGGTCTTTTAAACAAATGAGATTTACATAAGAAGGAGGAAGCAATGGAGTTTGAGACTCACTGTATGTGTTTTCTCTTGTTATTCAACTATGCCGAGGTAAATTCAATTTTTCATTCGATGGCACCTTTAAATAATTGTTTTGTAACATCCATTTTATCTGGTTTAAGACTAAATGTATCTATTCATTTAAAAGTATAATTCTTGATCAGAGCGTGACGACAACTTCAATCCTGGCTGCTCTGACTGCATTAGTGTTGTGAAGCGCTCACGCTGCGTTCCCAGCCCTGCTTTTAAGACGGGTGTCCATCATTAATCATCTGCGAGGCCTGTGTAGTCTGCTGCTAATTTTCCATTGATTTCACTGCAGTAATACCAGCAGTGGGGGAATCTGCAGACCTATATCATTGGTCTAAGTGACATGGCATTGAATAAATGCATTTTGTTACTACTGTGGCAGAGTCCTGCTAATGCAGGAGAACATATTCAACATCTTATTCATGGGACATCCAAGTCTAGGGTTTGATTCAGGACAGGTCATTTATTGTATTTTCTCAGATGCCTACTTTGTCTGTATAAGGCATTTGTTTCCCTATCAATCGAAAACTCTTCAGTCTTTTGCAGTGAATCACTGCATCATGTGCTTCTCTTCAGTCCATCTCTATTACTGGATTAAATGATAATTCAGTCTAATTGCCAGTTTATTTGGTACCACGCTAGGCTTGTATTTTAAAGATTGTTGCAGGCTTATACTTTGAGTCTGAAATAAATTTGAAAGTGCCTTTTTTATATTTTCATTTAGAAAGAATTTTCTTCCTGTATCAGTCTTTACACTTAAAGGGATAGTCCACCCAAAAAGATCTCGCCCCCCATTGACTACCATAGTATTTATTTTTCCTACTATGGTAGTAAATGGGGTGCGAGATCTGTTTGGTTACTGACATTCTTCCAAATATCTTCTTTTGTGTTCAGCAGAACAAAGAAATTCATACAGGTTTGGAACTACTTGAGGGTGAGTAAATGATGACAGAATTTAAATTTTTGGGTGTACTATCCCTTTAATATTAAGTGACATGACATGTAGCCAAATATGGTGTCCCATACTCGGAAATTGTGCTCTGCATTTGACCCGTCCAAGTGCACACACACACACACACAATTAGGCCACAACTGCCCATATTACATGATTTTAGGGCAATCGCACAGCTTACAATGCCCTATGCTAACTCAACTCTATAAAGTAATATGGTTATACGTATTACTTTGCAGAAGAGCAACAATAATCCTTGACTTGATAATGGATTGTTGTTGCTCTTCATTTATTGTATTTTTTTCAATCAGTACCAAAAAGTATTGCACAAAATGTGTAAAACCGTAATGTATAATAGGATACCATCCTACATAAAAGGCCATAATAAGAAGCACTTGTACACTGCACTGCTGTTTTCACTTCTGCATTAGCAGTTATCATTTCCTTAGATGTCTCTGTCAGTCTACCAACTTTCTTGTGATTTTACACTTCTCAGCTTTTGGAAATTTCCCCTTTATTATGTAGTTAAGCACATATATTTTTCAGACTACTCTAGAGTATGTGAATTCATTGGATGGCAAATGTGAAAATACTGACCTCATAGTGTTTGTGTTAGAGAGAACCACGGAGAACCACTCTTGTTATTTTTTAATGATGTGGACGCATTTTTCTTTAAGTTGTGGATTTATTAGATCTGCATTTAGTTCTCCTCCTCTCAGTTCCCTAAAGGATTGAGTGGGAGTCTCTTGGTAGATGTCACATTGATGAACTTTAAACTTAAATCTGTAGTTCTCCTTTTACTTAAACGGATGTTTGAAGCGGTTAGTTTCAAATGCCATACATGAAGATGCTAAATTGTAAGCCCTAATGTACAACTCTGAGAATTCACCAAAGAGACGATGGAGATTTTTAGGTAATTAGTTGACTTTTTTTTTTTTTAAATATGCTTGTTTGACTGAAAGTGATCTGTATAGTACTTTTAATTTGATTTCAACATCTCTTATAACTTATGACTAACAGTTTGAATGGAAAATTATTTGTAACATTTGTCACACACTGAAGACAGCCTGAGAGCTGAAACATTTCTGTAAAGTAAAATAACAAAAGATTTTGAATTTTGAGTGCGAATCACAGCTGAATTCTTAATGTAGTTAAATTTATGTAAGACAATATATGAGATGAGTGAGAGCGCAGTGCAAATTATTTTTAACAGTCATAACATTTATATGACCTAGGAATATGTATGTAGTATATTGTGCTTAAAGGGTTAGTTCACCCAAAAGTGAAATTTCTGTCATTAAGTACTACATTAAGTTTGTCTTTGTAACACAAATTGAGATATTTTTTGATGTATATCTGATCCACACATAGGCAGCAACAACATTGCACCTTTTGAGGTGCTAAAGACATTGTTAAAACCATCGACTTGACTACAGTGGTTCAAACTTAATAGTATTTTGTGCAAAAAAAACCAAAACAAAAATAATGACTTTATTCAACTATTTCGTCTGTCCCCCCTGCTACGCTATTATCGTTGCAGAGCTTCAGTGTTTACACCCGAACGGCAGCTCAATATTGGCCGGCTCATGTCACGTGATCAGCACAACGCATGCGTGAGCGTTCAGACATAAACACTAAAGCTCTGCAGCGAAAATAGCGTAGCAGTATAACAGGGGATAGACTAATTTGTTGAATAAAGTCATTATTAGGGCCCGGGCACCGATGGTGTGAGGACCCTATTGTAATTACTCAGTCAGTTATTCTTCTTCCCCGAAATGAATCGCACTTTTGAGGGCTTAAACATGCTCAAAAACTCATGAAACTTTGCACACACGTCAGAAGTGATGAAAATGTATGTCTGATATGGTTTTCTAAATTAGGTGTGGCAAAATGCCTTGAAAGCACCACCTACAAAATTTCAATTTAGCACCCTTCGTGCTACGTTTCACGTACAGTTATGAAATTCGGTAGACACATCTAACAGCCCAATACCTTCAAAAAAGCCCCTGGGTGCAAAATCTGTAAACCCAACAGGAAGTGAGATATTTTATATTTTCTCTGCAAAAAATATTTCCAAACAGAGTATTTAAAAAAACTCCTCCTAGAGCTCAAGGTCATATTTGGTCAGTCTAATCTAAAGGCTTTTGCGGTGTTAAATTGTAAATATCTTGAGTTTTCGCTGAAGGGTGTGTCCGTGGCGGCCTGACAAATTGATGTTTCACCATGAAACAGGAAGTTGTTGTAACTCAAGCATACAATGTCAGATCTGCCCCAAACTTCACATGTTTTATTAGAGTCCTGGCCTGAAGACATCTACAATGCAATACTAAGTTACAGTCATAGTGCCACCTGCGGGCAACATGAAATGCCATGTTTTACTCTGTGATTAACTCCTCGTAGAGATTTAACCAGATCAACATCATATTTGGTCAGTCTAATCTTAAGGCCTTAGCGATGTTAAATATCACTGTGTCTGTGGTGGCCTGACAAAGTCTGATGTTTCTCAAGCTGTTGTAACTCAGGCATACAATGTCCGATCTGCCCCAAACTTCACATGTGTGATGAGTCCTGACCTAAAGACATCTATATGCCAATTTTAATCAGTTAGTCATAGCACCACCTGCTGGCAACAGGAAATGCCATGCTTCACACTGTAATTCAATCCCAGAAACACATTTCAATATGCCACGAAGTACAAAACATGCTACAAACACCTTAAATCATGCAACACTTGGCTAAGTGATTATGTATGATTAACGCCACGAAACAGGAAGCTGTTGTAACTAGGGCATACAATGTCCGATCTGCTCCAAACTTGATAATAGTTGGCCTGAGGACATCTACATGGCAATATTCAGTTACAGTCAAAGCGCCACCTGTTGTCAGCAGGAAGTGTGGCAATTTGAAATGACTTTGCCATAATTCTCCTGTATTTACTCACTTACATGCATGTCGCCCACTGTTCACTGATTTCCTAAGGCGGGTGGTGGTGAGCCCAGGTGCGAGGACCCTTTCATCGCTGCTTGCAGCTTTAATTGTTTTGTTTTTGCGCACAAAAAGTATTCTCGTCACTTCATAATATTAAGGTTGAACCACTGCAGTCACATCAATGGTCTCTACTGTTACTGACAATTTATTTATAAAAAAAAAAAAATTGTGTTTTATATATTCATCAGTGCAACTATTAGATGTTCATAATACTATTAAAGCACATGAAGACTGAATAACAATTTAAGTTTAAGAAAAATTATTTACTCACCCAAACCCATAAGCTATTGTTTTTCTATTCTATTTGTAATGAACACACAGGAGAAATTTTAAAGAATATTTATATGCAGCTCTAATGCCAGTTCACAATGACCATGTCCAAAAATGACAAAAGTGCCATAAAAATAGCTCATATTAATTCTGCAATATAGTCCAATTCTTCTGAAATCATATTTTATTTTAGTTCTGTTTTCTTTTGTACCATAATTCCATTCTGTCCCTCACAATAACCTATTATATGACTTGGAATATAGCACACAAGTCATAAACCGGTATTTTTATTGTATACTTTTAATAGTTTTTGTCCTTTTTGGTGCTTGAAACTTCAAAAATCTCTTTTTGTGCTCCACAGAAGAAAAAACAACAACATATGGGCTGTAACCCATGTGAGCAAGTAAATAATGACAGAATTTCTAGCAGAACTATCACTTTTACTACTTTTTGTTGTTGTTTGGAAGTGATTTGAAGTGAGGAAAAGCTAGACAATGAAAAGGCGAATGTATAGTGAGGGAGAGAAAGAGAAGTACATACAGTAGTACTCACAAGCACATGCACATATATTCACCAGACTAAAGAGCCAATTAGGAGGGAGGGAGAATGGGGGGAAATGGCAGAAGCCCGTCTGTTTCTGCTTCACTGAATTATTGAGTGTAATCATCCAGGCCTTTAATGGCTGGTCCGGAGTGGAATTAATTTGGGTGGTGTGGGATAAATAATGCATTATGGGTAAGGGTGGCTCTGAGCGTGTGCAAGAGGTCTCTCTCCTCCAGCTGCCTCTGCATGATAAGGGTGGGAGGGGCCGGGAAGCGTGCCGCTCAGTGCAGTGGGCCAGTGGGACATGAGGGGGGAGAGGGAGAGCGAGGGAGGGAGGGAGGGAGGGAGGAAGACAGATGCTGTCCAGAGCAGGCGGAAGAGGTGCAACAGGGCGAGGCTCAGGAGGAGAGAGTAGAGTGCGGATCCCAACATGTGGATGGAGGACAGTGTTGCTCAGCTATGAACACCATGCTAAGCCCCAAGATTAGACAGTCCAGGAGAGGTAAGCATGATATGATCTGCCTTTAATTCTCAGCATCACTGTCATGCATTCCCATCCGTAGCTGCTTTAGCTGCGCTCAGTACCGGCTCGTAGTCTCAGCTCAGTGATGGGCTGTTGAGGAGAGTATATCTCTGAGGCTCCATGGCAGTGATCCAACACACTGGGCGGTTGCTTGGTAACATCTTTCAGCTTGATTAGTGGTTAATGAGTGTAAGTGGTCTCTGGCTTTGTGTCACACTCCTTAACCAGGAAGTCATGCTTCGGATCATGCTGTCATGCTGATCGTGCCTCATAATGCTGATGTTTTATATTGTGATTTTTGTTTCACTTTTTCATACATGATGATGCAGAAAAGTCAAGGAGCATGATTATTATATTTCCATGTCATTTTCTATACATGAACTCGTGTTCTATTTTTGGTCTGATGAATTGTAGTCTAAACACTCAAGGGACTTATAGGTGCAATAAATCATAACAGCTGAATGTCAAACTGTTTCACCTGCATGAGAAAAAGCTTGCTGACAATAGCCTGTAACCTGCTATTAGGGCATAGTAAGCTAAATGTAATGTACATACAGTATGTAGTAGCTTGTAGGTTTATTGATCAGATGACAATTTACAACAAGGTTCAATTCATTAACATTGTTAGATCATGATACCTAATGCATTAACCAATAAACAGTACTTTTGGTCAATTTTAACATTTCCTGTTCTATAAATTAACATGATATTGTTATGAACATGAATTAACACTATATAATAGTATATTTATAAATTAACCTAGATTAACCTTAAATTGGATTATTGTTAGTTTATGATGCTAAATTGAGTCTTAATGTACAGTTGTTGCCATTGATCAATTCCATGCACAAAACGGGTGCAACATCATTTTTTAAAGTTGAACTGATAATAATTGCATGGTTTTTTTTCCTGATTATTTCTCCTCCTAAATGGAGAATAGGCTTATCTGCTTCAGCAGTTGTAGTAAGAGGCTATTTGTAAATTGATTTCTGCCCTGCTGTGCAACATAAAGCAAACAGGAGCATTTGAAGTGCACTGTATGTCTGCTGGGCTCTGCATTTGACATCTTGCATATGGATTGTGTCACTTTTGGTGAGGGTGTTGGGTTCGCCGTGTTTTAAGCCGCTACAGCACATATTCCAGCACAGCAGGCTCACAGACACTGCCAGGTTTCATTTGCCGACTGGTGTCATTCCACTCTGAGTGTCAGAACATTAAGTGGATTTACAATTGCCTTTTAGTTTTGTGTTGAACATGCTGTACTTATGCGTAATACAATGTGTGTATATATATGTATGTCAAACCAAAAATTATTCAGATATTTTTGATCTATTTTTACTAGTAAGTGCAGGACACTGTAGTTAATTTATGTAAGCGAGGATAGCAAAATAAAATAAACTGTGACATACTATAAAATTCTTCATACAGTGGACTACCATTAAAATTGACAAACATTTGGAACCAAAAATGATTCAGATACTTTGACCTGACAATGTTTTGCTTAAGTGTTATCTGGCATAATTAAGAAAAAAAATTTCTGACAGTTTAACTCTTGAGATCCTATTTTATTACCCTTTTTTTTTCTTTTTTTTTTAACTATAAACCGTATTAATGAATGAAATGTTCAAGGTGTCTGAAGTTTTGGTTTGACTGTGTGTGTATATATATATATATATATTAGTAAATATATAGTATATATAGTAAAGCTCAGATGCTTTTAGACATTACATCTTTTTATGAACTTGTATTAGGCATAATTAGTTTAAGTCCTGTTATAATCCTAAAGACAATTATAATAGAGATGGGTTCAAGTCTGCAGCGGATCTAAGGAATAATCCAAACCATAGGAGCTACACAAAATTCATTAATATTCTGTTCCTCATGCCGTACTCAAGGTGTCCTCATAAAACATGTCTTGTACGAAACTCTTTATTACGAGGCTATTTTAAGCAGCCTGATCATTTCAGGCATAGATTAATTGCTAATATTAATTCTTAAAGTCTTCATATTCAGTACCAGTGCCCTGAAAGGATATTTAAGGAACAGACACACAAAAGAAAGGCTCTTTTGTCATTCCAAAAAATGAGTCTGAATTAAATATGCATGGACCTAGTTCAGACTTCCAGTATTTTTAGACTGTGAACATGTCACAGGAACAGAAAATCAGACAAATTGAGGAAAATTCTGATGCTGAACCCTCTGCCCGGATGGCAACCTGCATGTTATTGAGAGTTGGCTGCTAGGTTTATGGGTAATAAGGAGAAACATCATTCTGTGTGTCCCTGGAGACTGCTGTTCAAAAGGCTGGATCATTTTAGGGGCTTTTCTCCCACCCTCCTTCTTTTCAATTTGTGCTCTCTCACTCTTTCTCTCTCCATGAGGCTGTAGGTGTACATTTACACTGATGAGGCTTCCATTACTTACAGTGATTGAATCAGAGGCAGCGTTTGCAGCCCTTCATTCAGATGGGGAGGCTGAGGAGCAGAATGGGTAGGACATTCCTGTTATGCAGAAAGAGAAAGAGACAAAAGAAAGAAAGAATATACTTGTGTTGCAATTTAAGTATGATTATAACTTGATTGTTTACACAATGGCAGAAAAATTAAGGGGATAGAATTTAACAGGAGGGAAAAAAAGCATTGTTCACTTACAGGATGCTTTATATATATATATATATATATATATATATAGATAGATAGATAGATAGATAGATAGATAGATAGATAGATAGATAGATAGATAGATAGATAGATAGATAGATAGATAGATAGATAGATAGATAGATAGATAGATAGATAGATAGATAGATATAGATAGATATATAGATATAGATATATAGATATATAGATATAGATAGATAGATATATAGATTTAGTTAGATAGATATATAGATATAGATAGATAGATATATAGATATAGATAGATATATATTTAGATAGATAGATAGATATATTTATAGATAGATATCTAGATAGTTAGATATATAGATATATTTAGTTTGATAGATATATTGTTAGATATATATATAGATAGATATATATATAGATAGATATATATATATATAGATATATATATATATAGATATATATATATATAGATAGATATAGATATATATATAGATATATATAGATATATATATATATAGATATATATATATATATATATATATATATATAGATAGATATATATATATATAGATAGATATATATATATATAGATAGATATATATATATAGATATATATAGATATAGATATAGATATAGATATATAGAGATATAGATATATATATAAGCATCCTGTAAGTGAACAATGCTTTTTTTTTCCTCCTGTTAAATTTATATATATATATATATAATTTGTATATTGTATATATTTTCATATAAAGGTTACAAAGGCATGATGGAAAATGAAATTGAAATTGTAATTACCTATTATATTGTAATATAATATTTCTAATACAGTAAAACATTTTTTTTAAAAATCAGTTGAAGAAAGGACAAAATAAAATTTAGATTTTTTCTTAATATATTTACACCTTTTTGTATTATAATTTGCATTAAATTGGCATTAAAATGAAAGTAATGACATTATTTTACAATTCACACATTAAAATATGATTAAAGGGACAAATTAATGATTTATAACTTTTTAAAACATATTTTAATTATTTTATTTTAAATACATAATAATAATGATAATAATAATGTTTTATCCAATAAGTGAAGATAAATTCTGAGCATAGTGCATAATAAGTGACCCAGCCACTGTGAATGTGATAAAGGCTAAGAAAAAAAATCAATCATGACTTAGCAAATAAGAGGAATGGGATAAAGCAGAAAGAGGGAGATCCAGAGTGATCCTGAACATGGCTGTACAAAGAAAGCTTGGGAGTGCTGCTATCCTGCTGCTCTCAGCACACAGGAAAGAAAGGATTGATTTTTTTCCCTTCCGGCCCACGAGCTGCTTATGACACTGGGCATGCGTCTCAAAAACAGCTGCCCCATCTGATCTGCTTTGCTGTGGTTTGTGGTTGTCTCTGGTCAACATAAGAGGAATTTAAATTCATGAATAAGCCCAAAAAATGTGCCTTTGCATCATTAAGGAGCCCGTCATAAGGCATGCATGATACATCTTGTTTTCAGCTGTGGTGGAAAATTGCTGGCATTACCCAACTCATCTATTCATTTTTATGTGCACTTGTCCAAACTCGTGGAGGCAAATTCACTTGGCTTAGATTGAGCAGAACTGAGATGTAAATGTGGCATATAATCTAACCTAACATGTTTGAATGTTTGTATGTGTGTTTACGTTTCCAGCTAGGTCTAAGAGCATGGTCATGGGGGAGCTCTCCCGCGGCTCCAGCAGGCCGTCGTCCCCCAGCCTCCAAGAGAGGGCGCTGAAAGCAGGCTGGCTTAAGAAACAGCGCAGCATCATGAAGAACTGGCAGCTGCGCTGGTTTGTGCTCCGAACTGATCAGCTCTACTTCTACAAGGATGAGGAGGAAACCAAACCACAGGTACAGTGGGAGGAGGACAGAACAGCCTGAGAACAGAAATAACAATAGATGTTTTGTTATTGTATCTGAAATAAAAGGTTGCCTTTTCAGCCACATTAATCAGAATAAAGTCTGACCCTGTTGTGTCTAAACAGTGTGACGGTTAATGCTGCAAAAATAGATTTTAAAAAAGAAGAGACCTTGACCTTTTATTTAATATCTGATCAATAACCCTACCTCTAAAAAATCAATATGTTATTCCTCTTTCTGATTTAAGCATTGTGAGATAACTAATGACTTGACTATTTTCAAGTTCAACCCCTCAAGCACATACCATCTACAGGATATTGGGCTAGACTTCATCAGTGGGAGGAACAACACTATATTCTTTCAGGCAGTGCTCCTAAAAGTTTTACACTCTTAAAATGTACACATTTCAATGCATTAGATATCTGAAGTCACACAAAAAAATCTTATTTTAAATAAATACTCTTCTTTTGAACTTTCTATTCATCAAGGAGTCACAAAAATATAAAGTAGCCATTAGCCAATCAGCCATTATACTGTGCTGGCGGCGCGCACTCAAGAATTGCACGCGCAAATGTGGTGGCGCGCGCTGCATATTATTTTATTATAGCTTAAATTATGCACAAAAGAAACTACGAGCAATGACCGTCGTTGTTCTGTTGTAACTTAAGTCATAAAATTACTAAACATGCGATTAAAGCTGCCTCACTGTGTATTTGTTGACATGGTTTTAAAGCTACTGTTATCCAATTTGTTGGCCTTAAAACGTCTTAAAAAATGCGCATATGTACACCAGGGAAATCTAAATTTTCTCGGGGGAGCATGCCTCCCATTTACATTTTGTGACCTTGGTAATTATGAAACCCTGCATAAGGCCCTGGTTCTATTCTTTCTTCGTGTATTTATCCTTCTTTGAGACTAAAAGTGTGTATGTGTATGCACTGTGATCAAAAATACATGGGAGCAAGCATGATTGAAAGTGTAGAGGTTTGAGTCTCGTTATTCTATTAATAACTACTGATTGATGATTTGCATGATTTTGCATTCCTATCAGAAATTAAGAATTATTAGTGTCATTGTAAATAGTGGTGCAAATATCAAAGCTATCTAATACTTCAAATCTCAAGGTTAACTCAGATGATTTTTTGTAAAAAAAAAAAATGTTTCTGTAACAGCTGTCAAAAAATAGTATATAGCTCCACTGTGGTTTTTAATTTATTTTCAAGGGGGAAAAAGACAAAAAAAAAAAAAAACTTTTCAAAACATCCCCCCCCCTGGATTTTTCACAAATCGCACCCTGCATGAACGTATACATTATAAATATTGGGGGGAAAATACTCAAGACCCTATGCAAGAATTTGCACAAAATATGAGCAATATTTAGAAGAGAGAAACAATATTTTTTTTAAAAACAATTCCATTTTCAACTGCCCTAAAATTCCCCTTTTTCCTCATTGCTGTTCATGTGTATTTTTTTTTTCTAAATATGAAAGCTAATGCAAAATAGTAACTTTTTTTTATGAGTTATATGCATGTTATGTGATTTTGTTTTTATTACAAAAAATGATTACAAAAAATAAGTAAAAAAGAAATATGAATCTAAATATCACATATTATATACTAAGGATTCATTCTCCCCTGTCAGCAAGGCTTTGGAAACAAAGCTATGTCCTCCACTGTCTCCATTACAGCAAGATGACATCAGCATGCTGTTAGCCTGACAAACTCATTTGGAAACAGCATGCCCTCCTGCTTGGCTGTAGTGTAAGTCAAAGCATTTAGCGGATACAGAGCAGCTGACCTATGACCCCTAATGCAGCATGACTTTACTCAGCGTATACGGCCGACTCTGGCTCATCTATCCTTCAATTCGTATTATTCTCCTCCGGAGCCCGTAAACTCCCCGTTAATGCTCTTGCTCTCTTTCTCTACACCCCCCTTCCCCCGACCCCACCCCATCTCCATCACAGCTCAATTCAATCTCCGCTGCAGAAATGTGCCCAGCTTGCATTTGAGTGGGTAACCCTATAAGCATTTACCCTTATCAATGCATACCCTCTGAAATTTCATTTAACTGCAGCTAAATGGCAGAGAGGAATTTCAGAGCGATGAGAACTTGCATTGCTGTGTTAATGCAGCGAAGGATGGAGGATGAGCTAAAGGAGGCTGCTGCATAATTTATGATTTGTCTGTCGTCGAGTCTAATTATGCATGACTCAGCATTGCTGATTACAGTGTAAAATTGGGCCATGCACACAACAGAGAACTCGAATACCACAATGCCTCTTCTGCCCTGAAGTTAAGCCCCCATAGGTGCTTATTAGCACCACAAATCAATTATCAAATTACAATAGCATAATGGAACACTGATCTCCAGTTATCTCTGCAGAGAAATAATTCATTCTCCTAATGCTTTAAAAGATAGATAGGCTTAAAATGTTAAAAAGTTGTGGACACTGGATACAAACTGCTAAAAATGTGCCCTTCAGCTCTTTTTTTTTTTCCACTGTTAAGTCATCTTTTCTTTCTTGTTCCCTCCAGGGATGTATCCCGTTGCAGGGTAGTCAAGTCAACGAGCTGACAGCCAATCCTGATGAACCTGGGCGGCATCTTTTTGAAATAGTTCCAGGTAGGAGATAATTAAATTTACCTAAATCATTTGTGGTCTGATTTAAAAACCATTTAAATTGTTTGTGCCATCAGGGCATAATCCGTGCAAGTTGTATTTTATGCTGTCTTACAATATACTCTTAGACTTACTTGTCACTCAAGGAAGAATTTAATGGCAAAGCAAGAAAACAAACAAGGCACTGTGCTCGCAGGCTCTGAACGGGAGCTTGCATATTGTTACTGATGAAATACAGCTTCCTCATTACCAGAGTTAATAACTAGAGGGCATGAGGTGTCCTCTGAGGATACATGAAGGACATCTGTGAAGACTAAAATCCTTTCATTTGCAAAATGCTGACCACCTACTGTGAGCTTCTAAAGACTGAGACCACATTGAAAATCTGTTTTGTTTTCTTTACACCCTAAAATAAAAAAGATAAACAACAAATAAAAAGGCAAATTGAATGACATTTAGGGGGAAAAAAATAAAAAAATGAATAATAAATATTTAATACTATTTCTATGCATTTATGACATTTCAGCCTGAGAGCTGCTTTCATTTGGCATAAGAAGGTCATACCAAATATTGTGAAATTCTGAAATGTATATAAATTTTTCAATTCAGCTATTGACTCAAGTTGTAATGCTAATTATATAATGTAATGTTTTAATACATTTTCTAGTAGATTAGAAAATAATGAAAAAAATTAAATAAAAAATGTCACCTATTATCATATAAAGTGATCGAGCCTCTTCAGAAAATTTGGTCTCAATTCATATGCATTAGTTTTACGATCTCTTTATGAACTGAAGCATCAAAGTGGTTGTTGTGTAGACTGTCAATGGTGGGACAGAAATCTCTCAAATTTCATTAAAAATATAATTTGTGTTCCGATGATTAATAATTTTTCTTACGAGTGTGGAACGACATGAGGGTGAGTAAACAAGGACAGAATTTTCATTTTGGGGTGAACTAACCCTTCAACAACAAGGTGAGGTAATTGTTAAAGGGATAGTTCACCCAAAAATGAAAATTTGTTTATCTGCTTACCCCCAGGGCATCCAAGATGTAGATGACTTTTTTTCTTCAGTCAAACGCAAATTATGATTTTTAACTGCAACCGCTGCCGTCTGTCAGTCAAATAATAGCAGTGATTGGGAACTTGAACAATAAGAGTCGAAAAAAACTTCCATAGACAAATCCAAATTAAACCCTGCGGCTCGTGACGGCACATTGATGTCCTAAGACATGAAACGATCGGTTTGTGCGAGAAACCGAACAGTATTTATATAATTTTTTACCTCTAATACACCACTATGTCCAACTTCGTTCAGCTTCCGGCTAGTAAGGTCTGACAACGGAAGTGATGTCTCGCGCTCATTGAAGTCTATGGGCGAGACATCACTTCCGTCTTCAGAATGCGTTTTTTGACCTCACTAACAGGAAGCTGAACGGAGTTGGACATAGTGGTGTATTAGAGGTAAAAATTATATAAATAATGTTCGGTTTCTCGCACAAACCGATCGTTTCGTGTCTTAGGACATTAATGTGTCGTCACGAGCCGCAGGTTTTAATTTGGATTTGTCTAAGCAAGTTTTATTTACTGTTATAGTTGAAGTTCCATCTACTGCTATTATTTGACTGACATACGGCAGTGGTTGCAGTTAAAAATCATCATTTGTGTTCGACTGAAGAAAAAAAGTCACCTACATCTTGGATGCACTGGGGGTAAGCAGATTAACATCAAATTTTCATTTTTGGGTGAACTATCCCTTTAAGTCAGTTTAGTTGTCATTTAAGTTATTGGCACACATTATCCAACAGTTATTAACTTTTGGAATGTCACATATTATCAATAATATACGATTAGCCTAAATTCCTAATTCAAAGCAAACAGTCTCTGTTGTGTCACTTGGGTCACGCTACAGATGCAGCAGTATGTTCCCATGGGACAGATTCTGCTGAAGCGTCTATTGTTTACATGTACTCTGGGAACCTTCGCATATCACATCATTCTGCACAGCCTGACCCAGCATCTCATAAGCAAAGAATGTGACCTTGGTTGAACCTTGAATTCGGTATAGAGTATCATAGGTTAACATGAGCTGCTGCAGACAGTCCCCTCATATGAAGGACATTCCTCGATTTAAAATAAAGACTAAATGGCTATAACTGATACATATCTCTGTGTGGCCCACAGTGGTGCATTTACAGACACATGCTTGACACATGCATTTACTGACAAAGCTGCTTGTTGTCAAAACCCAGGAGAGCAATCACTGACTGTCAAATATTAGAAAATCTCATACACTGTATTTTGAAGTGTGACACTGACAGCTGGACTTTTTTCTCCACTTATCTGCCTTATTTATGCCCTTCTGTAACTATACATCACTAGAGACACTTCTGTTTACACAGGTGATGTTTGATTTTGATGGTAATTTTAATGATGTCTTTTATTCCGATCCTCTGCAGAATCTGTTTGCATTATGAAACTCATAGGTTTATATGGTGATGTTATAGTGAAATGCTGTTGTCTTTTTGCCTTTTATTGAGATATTTTATTTAGCTGCCTAGCAACACTCAGACTCTCTCGTCTTCGTCGTAAAATGAGAATTCTTTCATTTACAAGAAGTAAATATCACAAGCTGTTGCTACAGCAATCAAACCTGAATGTAAAAGTTCAACCTAAACCAACACGTGACTTGGCATTCAGGACCGAGGTGTCTGTATTCAAGACTCTAGCGCTTAGTCATAATTAACTTTAATACTTTAATTTCATACTGAAGCAAAATCTAAGCATGAACAAGTACATGATGGAATGAAAGCAAGTAAAAGGTAAAAAAAGAAAAAGAAGGGAAAGAATAAATCGTTAATGTTATACACTTTTGTTCAAAAGTTTTGGGTCATTAAGATTTTTATTATATATAGAAATTAATACTTTAATTCAGCAAGGATGCATTAAACTGATCAAAAGTGACAGTAAAGACATTTATGTTACAAAAGGTTTTTATTTTTAATAAATGCTGTTTATTCCATATATTTTCTCAAATATTAAGCAGCACAACTGTTTTAAAAACTATTAATATTATGTTTCTTGAATAGCAAATCAGCATATTAGAATAACTTCTGAAGGATCATGTGACACTGAAGACTGAAGTAATGATGCTGAAAATTTACCTTTGCCAGAATAAATTACTTTTTTTATTATTATTATTATTTTTAATTATTAGAGGTATTCACTATGGATTTATGAGTTCAAGTGAACCATAAATGAGAACATGCTTGAAAATCACACACTTATTGTGTAAAAAAATAAAACTGATTAGTCATGGATTATTTAGCATGAAGAATGGACGCAAAAACCTCTCTTGGTGTGTCTTGGTGGTCTTGCTGTCCAGATTATTGAAATTAAGATTCAAAGCGAATAAAGGCTAAATCCCCTGTCTCTGAGAGTCTTTGCACACTTCTTAGGAGTTAGAGAAAGAATAGCTCTTAAAAAGGCCAAACAAAAGGCAAGTCTTAGCAACTTCTGCTGAGAATCAAGCATGCATTAGTTGTTGAGTTTGAACACTGGCTTCCATTTATATATTTGATTTTAATTCGGCAGTTCATTTCTTACACCTTGACTATTATTGTCACCCCTATAATCCTTTTGCAAGGTGGACACAGTGAGCTTCTCTGTGTAATGGTGTTTTGTTGCGTACAGCAAACTAAACCCACTTTCCATAAGTCCTGGTCTTTTTATATCAGTCACTCAAACAATGGCTCTATTTACGCCTGTTCTCAACACAAAAGCACGACTGCAGACTGGAGTAGGGAGGTCTGATCCGAGCATGTCCTTACAGCTGACAGAAGCATCACGCTCTGTCTGTGAAGATTGCAGTTTGGTACATTAAAAGCTCAGATCTAAAGCCTTCTGGCAAAGTGCAATAAAAGCATCTGTGTAACACACAAAGCCCCTTGTGGTCTCAGAAATGTCTTCAAAGAGGGGAAGTTTTAATTAATAAGCCGTTAGATTTAATAGGGGAAAAGAACCAGGCAACATGCAGAGATTTGTGCGTCAGGCTTACAGAAATGTTCAACCGCCCCCCCGTGTGAAGTCACATCAACCCCCAACCACACACACATACACACAGATTGATTAACCAGGTCTGTTTGTGTTTGGGGGGGATGTTTGGCAAAGATGAGCACTGTGGTGGCTCTGCTCATGAGGGTTAGCGAGGGCGAGTCTGACAGACCGGGGGGCGGGGAAGAAAAAGGTTGAAAAAAAGGGAGAGAACACAACAACTTCTTTTTTTGAATGAATGAATGAAGCAGACGGAGGACTTGTTTTTCGGGTTTCTGGTGGTGATGGTACTGTGGGGTTCTTTGCGCTCTCTTTTTCTTTTTCTCTCCTAGTCTCTCTCAGTCCCATGCTCAGTTTTTTTTTCCCTCTCCTCTTTCCCTCAATCGCATGCACCCAGCACACACCTATGTTGCGTATTTACCTTCCAGGAAGGCCAGAGATGTAACTAACATGGCACAGCTGTAGTGCTGCCCTCTTTGGCACCCGCGTGCCAACATGGGACTCGGTTGCCGCAAGCTGCAGGAGCACCGATCTGTTCACGCTAAGGGTAAGGACACACTTTCCTCATAAAGACGGCGACTTATATGGATCGATATGTGAGATTTACCGTGGTGAAAGTACAGTACGGCGTTTATAGGAGGATAGGAATTTATGGACGATGGGAGTTTTGTTCTTTAACCTGTAAATCATCTATGTTGGATCCAGCTGTGGCTTGTAAGGACTGTAACATCTGGAGTGTCAAATGCATGAAAAAGATCCAGGAAGCTGTGGCTTTGTGAGTTGTGTATTTTTGGAACAGGCTGTGAGGAGTGGAGCTGCTGCTGGTGAGGTAGTCTTGCATGAATGTGAGGGCCTGTAATTTTGCCTGAGCTATGCTGAAAGGTGTTCGTCTGCTCTCTGATCTGAAACTGACACTTTAACCCTTTCCTTGCTCATTTTGATTCACATTTCATATGAATTTAGTGCATGAATGATTGTGATCATAAAACTACAGCTGTTTCTGTGTGATGTTCTGTTATACTGTTTGCAAGTGTAAGTTTTACAGATGGGTTCCAGGGGGTAATAGTTAAGACTTTGAGTTTGGCTTTGTTAAACCTGTAAAAGTGAAAATATGACTTTAAAGGGAAATATTGGGCTTTCAGAAGATTTGAAAATTGATTTTTGTAGTTATTTTAACATATGTTAAATGTAATTTATTCATGTGATGTCAAAGCTGAATTTTTCAGCATGATTGATCCAGCCTTCAGTGTCACATGATCCTTCACAAATCATTCTTATATGCTGATTTGTTTCTCAAGAAGCAATTATTATCAATGTTGAAAACGGCTATATTTTTGTAGAAACCATGAAAAATTATTTTTTTCAGGATTCTTTAATGAATAGAACATTCAAAAGACAAGCAATCAAATGAATGCTGTAGAATCACATTATATATGTCTTTACTGTCACATTTGATCAATTTAATCAATGCATCCCTGCTGAATAGTAGTAAGTATGGAAGAGGATTAGGGCCAAGCAATAATAAAAAAATAAAACCATCTTGAGATTAAAGTTGTTAAATTTCGAGAAAAATGTCGAGATAAAATGTTGAGAATAAACGCGTTAAATTACGAGAAAAAAATCGTTACATTTCGAGAACAAATTCGTTAAATTATGAGAAAAATTTCCTTAAATTTCAAGAAAAAAGTCGGGATAAAATGTTGAGAATAAACTCATTAAATTATGAGAATAAAGTCGTTAAATTACGAGAACAAATTAGTTAAATTATGACTTTTTTCTCGAAATTTAATGACTTTATTCTCATAATTTAATGAGTTTATTCTCATAATTTAATGACTTTATTCTCATAATTTAATGAGTTTATTCTCAACATTTTATCATTTTATCATAATTTAACGAATTTGTTCTCATAATTTAATGACTTTTTTCTCATAATTTAATGACTTTATTCTCAACATTTTATCTCGACTTTTTTCTCGAAATTTAACAAGTTTTTTCTCGTAATTGAATTACTTTATTCTCAACATTTCATCTCGACATTTTTCTCGAAATTTAACGAGTTTATTCTCAACATTCTATCTCGACTTTTTTCTCGAAATTTAACAACTTTAATCTCGAGATGGTTTTATTTTTTTATTATTGCTTGGCCCTAATCCTCTTCCGTAAGTAAGTATTCAGTTCTTTTAAAAAAAAATAAATAAATCTTGCAAGTACTTCCTCTGTTTTTGTTTCACACTTATCACACACTTTCCCACAATATTATTTCAGTCTATTTACTGTTATTGTTCCATTTAATATCACACTGCTTCAATTTAAAACTAAGCTACTTGTGTTTCACCTACAGTATCGGTTGTTTTTAGTTTAAAAGTGTAATGGGCATTTTAATAATGATAATGTTAAATGATATCCAGTATAAATAAGTTTAAAAGAACACATTTCTTTTTTGACGTCAGTGGAGGGGTACATAAGTTAAAAATGGTTGAGAAACATTATCTATAATGTCCCTGTTTGTATGTTTAAATAAACGTCTGTCATGAAGACAACCATGGGTATCAAAGTTTAGAATAATCCTTGTATTTCTCTACAAAGTAAAAACATACAGGAAGAGCTAATGGCTCTCAGAATGTAAGGAAACCATTGTGGGTCAACTGATTTTATGACAGTGGGAGTCATGGGGGCTGCCATCTGCACTAATCAGAACCAGAGACAGCAGCCCCAGAGAGAGCTAAACCAACAGCACTGATAAGAGTTTCCAAATGGCTGATATTTGGAGCAAATTGGAAACAGTTTGAAGGTCAGTCTAGAGTTTGAAGTTAAATATTGTGTAGTTTGAACTTGGGATGTTTGAAAAAAGGATTTTAAAGGGATGTAACCTTGTTAGGTGTTTGCAAAGATGTTTTGAATGGTTGCTAGTGTGTTCTGACAGGTTGCCGTGTGACTAGGCGTTTGCTGTGTGTGTTCTAGGTTGGTTTCTATGTTCTATGGTGTTTTGGCTGGTTGGTAAGGGCATGGCTAGGTGGTTCCTATGGTGTTTTGGTTAGTTGCTCAAGCATTTCTAGGTGATATATTAGAGACAGAGAGACTGATTGAATGATGGATTGATTGGTTGATTGATTGGTTGATCGATTGATTGATATACTTTTTACCGGATTTACCAGCAATGAAACTGTTTGCAAAAACAGGCAGTTATGACACCAAAATTTTAGATACCAGTGAAAATTCACAATCCTCTTTTCCAATTTTGATACCACAGCTAAAACTAGCTTGCGGTAGTCGATGTTGACTGTGTTGCTGCGATAGTTTGTGTTGATGGTGTTAGCGGTGTTCAGCCCAAACGCCAGTTACATCACTTGCCCACTGCCCCCACTGTTGTTTTGATTTTTTTATAGTATAAAAAAGTTGTTAAATTACGAGAACAAATTCTTTAAATTACGAATTTGTTCTCATAATTGAACGACTTTTTTCTCGTAATTTAATGGCTTTATTCTCAACATTTTATCTCGACTTTTTTCTCGAAATTTAACAAGTTTTTTTCTCGTAATTTAACGAGTTTATTCTCAACAATTTATTTAGACTTTTTTCTAAAAATTTAAGAACTTTAATCTCGAGATGGTTTTAGTTTTTTATTATTGCTTGGCCCTAATCCTCTTCCGTACTATAGCCTAACTAATAGGCTATAAATGTAAATATAGTATGCATAGTCTTTACTGTATAAACTAAACAGATTAATCCTTATTAAAGTTGCAATAGTTATTTTTTTTACTTTGTCCTTTGTTGTTTGATAAACATTAAAAACAGACAGCAGCAGGACTATTAGGCTGCTGTCACTTTAAGACCTATAGCACGGATCCAATATACTGATACTGTTACATGTGCATTTTATTTCTCAACTGTTTACGTTCACTTAAGACATAACCAACTATGTTTACTAGGATCCTTACCAAGACAGGCTTTTTTTTTTCTTTTTTTTTACATAATTTTGTGTGAATTTGTCTGTTCAAGCATAAGAAGATGTGAAAGAGAGCTCAATTTAGTATTCGTGCACTGTCTGAGATGCGGATTTCTGGGCGTGCTCTATCGATGTTTAAACTTACCACACAGTGCGCCAGTAATGATTTGAGTTCCCTTTCGCGTCTTCTTGCAGTTGAATATTTAAATAGGCAAGACTTAATTTCGTGATGATACAGCACTGGCTGTCAACTGTCCTGAGCGTCTTTCACGTTTTTTCACGTTCATGTTCTCACAACATTGCATTGTTAGAATTTTAAAAAAATGTTACTGGCCAACTGGTGATTGACACCATTTTTATATACTCACCAATGCAATTTTTACTCTCATTTGGCACTTGGTGACTGAATAAAATATTTTCATATGCTGTATATAATAAACATAAAATTAACAAAGTTTCAAAATCATTTGAATGAATGTTAAATAATTATCTCTTAAGTAAATAAATGAATGATGTTTGTTATTATAAAGTTTTGCTGAACATTATAGTGGTGTCAGATTTCTCATTAAGTTAAGACGCTGACTTTCACATCTCAAGGCAAGTGTGTCTGCAAAGTGCTGGATTCAAAATAAAGATTTTCATCTGAAAGCCTCAGGCCCGTCGTGCTGGATGTCCTCCCAGTCTGCTGGCCAAACCGCACACTGTGCCTCTGGCTTCACTCTGCCTCCCATCTCTCTCTGATACATGAGAGAGGAAGACACACTGCAGGCACCTGAAAGCTGCTGACTGAGCTCTTACAGCGTGATTTCATAGTGTGTTTAAGATGATACTCCAAAGCATTTGTTACGAGAATTTCACAAAATTATGCATTTTAGTGCTCAAAGACAAGATATTATATTAAGCATTCACCTAATTGAGGCTAAAGGATATTAAGATTTTTTTTCCTTTTTTTTTTTTCAAGAAATATTGTTTTATTATTATACTTTGATATGTGTGGCAGTGCTAATGGGACATTAATGAAGAAAATGTGGCTCACTCCTGTGCAAAAATTCTGCAAGAGATGAAATTCCCAAGTACATGTTTTATCTTGAACAATGCATCATGTAAAATAGGCATGGCATTTTTTTGGTTCTTACCACCAGTGGAATGCACATCACTGTTCAGTCCTTCATTTTATAAATAGTCCATATCCATGACCTTACCATGGAAATATGTTGAAAGTCATAGTAAAATCATTGTTTGGGAAATGCACGCTAGGATGGGAGCAGTTTAGTCCAGCTTTGGGTAGCAGATAAGGGATGGCAAGGCCATCTAAAATCCTGGGAATTCAAAATTATGTTGTGAATGCAGAGTGATTATTTCTGACCTTGACTTTAGCCTAGCAAAATGAGTATGAGTTAGCATTATGCAATTCACTTATAAGTCACTCAAATTCATTCAATCAATTTAAAAAATATATATATATATATGACACTGATTACAAGTTTTATAATTTACAAGAAATTAAAGGAAATTATGATGTAAATGTGTTAATATTAGACAAATCACCAAGTCAAAAGACTCATTTCTAAACAAAAATAAAGGTTAGTCCCAATGGAATCAGCTTGTGTTCTCTAAAAAGGTCACATTCACCTCTCCACAAAGTCGGGCTTTTGATTATTGCCATTACATGCGAGATACTGGCAGTGGATTTGCATCTGCCAAAGGCACAAGCACAGAAGCAATGCATCATCCACTCCCACTGTCGTTCAGACATGTAGATCAGAGACAGTCAGGCACTCCTCAGGGAGTCCTACAGTATGTGTGCTGTCTGACACAGCCACTAGCTACCTGACAATACTCTGCAGTCTGCAGCCAGGCTCAGACAGATAATGGAACCATCCATCCACAAAAACTAGGTTGAACAGAATTTATGCTGTGGATATTTTGGGGAGGTGGAGAGGGAGGCTGTTTGAGGAAGGAAATGAAAAGTAGTCACAGTTCCATAATGCTATGAATTTAACAATGCATAATGTGCTTTTGACAACCATTGAAAAGCAAGGCAACCTAATATGAACTCTTCATCTCTGTAGTTCATTTGAATAGAACACTAACATAATGATTTTTTTAAATCAGTCCAAATTTAAGTTCAAATAATAGCTTCTCCAAATGTCATGGCACATTTAATTTCATCAGATGTCCTCCCTTTAAGAACAAAACACCACTTTTCTCCTGTGCTGCTATGGCTAATGTCTGGCATGAAGGATGATGTCATAAAGAGAAATCACAATTTTGGCCATGTGAGATTTCCCCATGACTTTGGTGCCATCTAGTGGTTAGTTAACTACAAAATATTGTAAAGAGAATAATATATACATATTCTTGTGATGGCAAGGCTGAATTTTCAGCATCATTGCTCCAGTCTTCAGTGTCACATGATCCTTCAGAAATCATTGTAATATGCTGATTTGATGCTCAAGAAGCAATTCTTATTATCAATGTTGAAAACATTTGCGCTGCTTAATATATTTTGTGGAAACCATGATGCTTTTCTTCAGGACTCTTTGATGTGACAATCAGAGGAACAGCATTTATTTGAAATAGAAATATTTTATAACATTATGTCTTTACTGTCACTTTTGCATCCTTCCTACTGCCAATGTAATGCACCCTTGCTGAATAAAAGTATATTTATACAACCCAAATTCTGGAAAAGTTGGGAAGTTTTAAATTTTAATAAAATGAAAACTAAAAGACTTTTAAGTCACATGAGCCAATATTTTATTCACAATAGAACATAGATTGCATAACAAATGTTTAAATGTAGAAATTCCAATCGGTAAAATAGCGTAAAAAGATTGTGGAAAGCAATGTTCCTCAACATCAAATTGCAAATGCTTTGCAAATCTCATCATCTACAGTGCATAACATAATCAAAAGATTCAGAGAACCTGGAGAAATCTCTGTGCGTAAGGGACAAGGCCAAAGATCTTTGTTGGATGCTTATGGTCTTCGGGTCCTCAGACGACACTGCATCACTTATCGGCATGATTGTGTCAATGACATTCTAAATGGGCCTAGGAATACTTGCAGAAACCACTGTCGGTAAACACGATCCGCCGTGCCATCTGCAGATGCCAACTAAAGCTCTATCATGCAAAAAGGAAGCCATATGTGAACATGGTCCAGAAGCGCCGTCGTGCCCTGTGGGCCAAGGCTCATTTAAAATGGACTGTTTCAAAGTGGAAAAGTATTCTATGGTCAGACGAGTCCAAATTTGACATTCTTGTTGGAAAGCACGGTCGCCGTGTCCTCTGGGCTAAAGAGGAGGGAGACCTTCCAGCGTGTCATCAGCATTCAGTTCAAAAACCAGCATCTCTGATGGTATGGGGGTGCATAATAGCATACTGTATGGGCAGCTTGCATGTTTTGGAAGCCACTATGAATGCTGAAAAGTATATAAAGGTTTCCAGACAACGTCTATTTCAGGGAAGGCCTTGTGTATTTCAGCAGGACAATGCAAAACCTCATGCTGCAGCTATTACAACAGCATGGCTTCGTCGTAGAAGAGTCCGGGTGCTGAATTGGCCTGCCTGCAGTCCAGATCTTTCACCTATAGAGAACATTTGGCACATCATTAAACAAAAAATACGTCAAAGACGACCACAAACTCTTCAGCAGCTGGAAACCTATATTAGGCAAGAATGGGACCAAATTACAACACTAAAACTCCAGAAATTCATAACCTCGATGCCCAGACATCTTCAAACTGTTTTGAAAAGAAGAGGAGATGCTACAACATGGTAAACATGGTCCTAACTATTTTGAGACCTGTAGCAGGCATCGAATTTGAAAAGAGCTCATTTTGTGCATAAAATTGTAAAATTTATCCATTTAAGCATTTATCTATGTTCTATTGTGAATAAAATATTGCCTCATGTGATTTGAAAGTCTTTTAGTTTTCATTTTATTCAAATTTAAAGGTGCCCTCGAATTAAAAATTGAATTTACCTTGGCATAGTTGAATAACAAGAGTTCAGTACATGGAAATGACATACAGTGAGTCTCAAACACCATTGTTTCTTCCTTCTTATATAAATTTTATTTGTTTAAAAGACCTCCGAAGAACAGGTGAATCTCAACATAACACTGACTGTTACGTAACAGTCAGGATCATTAATATGTACGCCCCCAATATTTGCATATGCCAGCCCATGTTCCCAACATTATGAAAGGCATTAGACAAGGGCGGGTAGTATTAACGTCTGGATCTGCACAGCTGAATCAACAGACTAGGTAAGCAAGCAAGAACAACAGCGAAAAATGGCAGATGGAGCGATAATAACTGACATGATCCATGATATCATGATATATTTAGTGATATTTGTAAACTGTCTTTCTAAATGTTTCGTTAGCATGTTGTTAATGTACTGTTAAATGTGGTTAAAGTTACCATCGTTTCTTACTGTATTCACGGAGACAAGAGCCGTCGCTATTTTCATTTTTAAACACTTGCAGTCTGTATAATTCATAAACACAACTTCATTCTTTATAAATCTCTCCAACAGTGTAGCATTAGGCGTTAGCCACGGAGCACAGCCTCAAATTCATTCAGAACCAAATGAAACAATATAACAGTATACAATACTCACATAATCCGACGCATACATGCCGATCCATTTGAGGGTTATATTAGCTGTGTAAACTTTGTTTATGCACTGTTTAAGGCAAGCGCGAGCTCCGTGGGCGGAGAGCACGAGAATTAAAGGGGCAGCAGCATAAATCGGCTCATATTTTATGATGCCCCAAAATAGGCAGTTAAAAAAAATTATTTAAAAAAATCTATGGGGTATTTTGAGCTGAAACTTCACAGACACATTCAGGGGACATTTTAGACTTATATTACATCTTGGAAAAAAAAACGTTTCGATGGCACCTTTAAAAAACGTCCCAACTTTTCCAGAATTTGGGTTGTATATATATTAATTATAAAAAATTATTTTTCTACACCATCATTCATCCTAGAACGCTGTTTGAGTTTACAATTTTTAATCAATTACATTTTTAACATAATAGCTGTTCAGTCACAAAGACTAGCATGAAGTATATTATATAACAGTATTAGCATTTTGTGGTTTTTAATGATTACTCACAAATAATTATGAAATGTGTTTTCAAGGGTTGATAATGCTAAGCCTACAAATAGTACAAGCATTTGCAATGACGTAAATGAATAGAATTATTCATGTTTTGGTATTTATCTGTCATTTGAAGTGTCAAGGGAAAGACTGAATGCTATTAGTGTCAATCAAATGATTTATTCATTTTTCCCACTCTCTATCTCCATAGGCTGTACAGGAGAGAAGGACAGATCGGCTCTCAGCCATGAGGCTTTCCTGCTCATGGCAAACTCCCAGAATGACATGGAGGATTGGGTCAAAGCCATCAGACGTGTCATCTGGGCTCCCTTTGGAGGAGGTAACTTATATACGTGGATGGACCTCATACACAAATAAGACCAATCACTAAGCATATGTTTTTCTCTCATGAGGCAACATACTCAATAAAACTAAACTAGGAAGCATGTTTCTCTATTCTCACCTTGTTCGGGTAGAGTTATCTATATCTGGTGCACAGCTTATATCATGCTGCATGGCTGATAGACAAGCTAAAATAACAACAGCACTAGCAGAGTCTCTGAATCTTTAGGCATTGTATTACAGGTCTTTAATAACATGGATTATTTAGGGGTGTCTGAAAAATGGCAAACATTTTAATATTATTTTAATGGTATTAAAGGTTTAGTTCACCCAAAAATGGAAATTCTGTCATTAATTACTCACCCTCGTGCCGTTTTATACCCGTAAGACCTTCGTTGATCTTCGGAACACAAATTAAGATATTTTTGTTGAAATTTGATGGCTCAGTGAGGCCAGCAATGACATTTCCTCTCTCAAGATCCATTAATGTACTAAAAACATATTTAAATCAGTTCATGTGAGTACAGTGGTTCAATATTAATATTATAAAGTGATGAGAATATTTTTGGTGCGCCAAAAAAACCCCAAAATAACGACTTATTTAGTAATGGCCGATTTCAAATCATTGCTTCAGGAAGATTCGGAGCATAATGAATCAGTGTATCAAATCATGATTCAGATCGCGTGTCAAAACGCCAAACTGCTGAAATCACGTGACTTTGTGCTCCGAACTACGGATTCGATACACTGATTCTTATGCTCTAAAGCTTCCTGAGGCGGTGTTTTGAAATCAGCCATCACTAAATAATTCGTTATTTTGTTTTTTTGGCGCACCAAAAATATTATCGTCGCTTTATAATATTAATATTGAACCACTGTACTCACATGAACTGATTTAAATATGTTTTTAGTACCTTTATGGATCTTGAGAGAGGAAGTGTCATTGTCAATTTTTGGGTGAACTAACCCTTTAAGTACAATGTTCATATTGTATCGCAAAACACTTTTGCTGCTGTTGAGGTGGGATATGGGTAAGGTTTAAGGGTGGGTTAAGGTGTAGGTGAAAGGTCAACAGTGTAAATATGGATGTACAGCAATTACAGAATAAAAATAGGACTAATTAAATAAAATATAAATATTAGATCAATTTGCCTTCGCAACTGAAATAAAATGTTTAAATTGAAGTACTACAATAACTAAAACTGAAATAAAAATAAATTATAAGGCCAAATAGAAATATAAAAAAACTAATACAAATGACAAAAGCATTATAAAACTAATAATATAAAAAAAACTATTAATATTGCAAAATAAGGTGGAGTAATACCAACAGTGAAAAGTCCCAGTGCTGTGAACTGCGGAAGCACTTGTGGAACTTTGTGATCACTAAAATTGTATATATAAACCACCCTAAACAGCGTGTTTATAAAAAAGCATTGTGTAAATCTGGACATAAATGGGTTAACCAATATGACACCTCTCTGTGTAATCACTTGCGCTCACCCCACATTCTCTCCATGCTCTGTGAGGCTGGATTACCATTACAATGAAAGAGGACAAAAACAGGTGTGACTGCTGATCAGCTGCACACACTCACTCACATTCACATGCATCACTGCTCACTTGTGCCTGAAGTGGACTACTGCCTGTGCCAGGAGGGATCTGTCATGTGCCTCATGCCTGAAGTTAAAATCTTGTCATGTCTATTCTCTCATCGTGGCTTGTGTGTGCATGCAGAAGATTGTTATATACAAGGCAGAACTGTACTGCAAGGTAGGATAGGATATTGTATAGCCTACAGTCAATTTTAGAGATTTACTGGGATTTTGTTAAACGTATTTTGATAAAGTCATGGTAGGTCTACAAATGTGTTTCATGCAGTATCCATGTTTTTACATTTTTTGCTGGTGCTTGTATCACTGTAGGTATCTTTGGTCAGCGACTGGAGGACACAGTACAATATGAGAGGAAGTTTGGACCACGGCTAGCCCCTCTCCTGGTGGAGCAGTGTGTGGATTTCATACGGGAACAGGGTCTGAAAGAGGAGGGGCTCTTTAGGATGCCAGGACAAGCCAACCTGGTCAAAGAACTCCAGGATGCTTTTGACTGTGGTGATAAGCCTCTGTTTGACAGGTAAGACTAGATCAAAACATCTCTACAACATATAAACACTTATATTTTACATTTAGGCATTTAGCAGAGACTCAAGATGTTGTAGACGTTGTTGTAGCTTTCTTTGGAAGGTCCAATGAACTGCTTTTTAGAATCCATTTAGACTGATATGGACATCATAAACATGCCATGAAGTCAGCACGAAAAAGTTCATTTTTAAAGTTCATGGTGATGTTAAAGATCATGCTTCCCTCCACCAGTTTAAACCAGCATGAGTGTCAACAGTATATAGGCTGACTTATGCTGCTTTTCAGGGTACTGGACCAGTTTAACCATACTTGTCTAGTTAAGAAAACTAAACTGATGTATTTGTGTGACCTCTTGCAGTAACACTGACGTTCACACAGTGGCGTCCCTCCTGAAGCTCTACCTCAGGGAGCTGCCCGAGCCTGTGATCCCCTTTAACAAATATGAGGACTTTCTAACCTGTGCACAGCTTCTGCTAAAAGATGAAGAAGTGGTGAGTCTGCTAAACATCAGTATTTCATTGGGATGAAGTTTAATTAAATAATGATTGCCCTAAAGTACTCTTTTAAAATGAGTACTTGTTATGGAAATAATATAATTTAGTATCAACTGAATATAATGTTTTCAGGCACTTAAAACACAATTTATGTTAAATCAATAAGTTGAACTTGAGTCCTTTTTTTTTGACCCACTCAAGTAGTACTTAAGTACATCTTTAGTCCCAGACTAAAATGCATGTTTGAGCTGTTATAACTGAAAGCAACTTGCACTGACATATCTTAAAATATGCTACTGCCATTGTTTTGTCTCAAGATGCACATCAGTAATGTTTTTTCTAAGACACATTTATAAAAGCTACTATTAAACTAAGGCCTAATCCTGGCTTAATATAAGCCCTGTCTGTGAAACCAGGCCTATCATTTCATTATTACTTCTGTTGTCTTTGAAAATAGGGTTAAAGTGCACTGCCGAATGTTCTGATAAGCATTTATGGTAAACTAAAATATACTTTAATGTAATTTCTATTAAAAATCGTATGTCATGTATGTAAATATATTTGCAATTACACATTTGTAATGATGAAGATGCATTTTAGTATGTTTAAAAAAAATACTTTTTCAATCTAATATTAACACACTACAGTTAAAATTCTAATTCTAATCTAAGTACTTTACATGAGCTTTAGTCATCACATCAAAATATGTTTACTTCGTTAAAGTATGACAAAAGATTATCAAAACAATGATTTAAATGTACTTTAAAGTAAAACTTTTAATAAATAAAGGAGAAATATAAAAAAAAATATCCTTGCTCTTCCAAGCTTTATAATGGTAGTGACTGTCTGTCCAAGTCCAAAAAAGTGCATCCATCCATCATAAAAGTAATCTATATGACTCCAGGCCTTCTGAAGAGAAGTTGTGGGTTTTTTAAGAAAAATATCCATATCTAAGACTTTATAAACTAAAATAACTAGCTTCCGGCAGACGGCAACAAACTCAAGCTCCTCTTCTCTTATATCGAAATCCTCTGATATTTCTCTTTAAAAATTCTCATTTTAGACTTCTAATTCGTGACCGGTGTTTTGTTTTGCTCTATACTCTGCACTTCCACGTTCATCATTGTGTCATGCGTCAGGTCAGAGATTACTCTTTTGGTGTAAATCGATTTGTGTATGCTGTATGCCAGAAGCTAGTTATTTTAGTTTATAAATATTTAAATATGGATACTTTTCTTACAGAAACCCATTGCTTTACGTCAGAAGGCCTTTATTAACCCCCTGGAGCCATGTGGATTATTATTTTTACGATAGATGGATGCACTTTTTTGGACTGCAAAATCAGGAGCGCCATTTACTACCATTATAAAGCTTGGAAGAGCAAGGATATTTTATAATATAACTTACACCTTATACACCAACTTATACACCTAGGATGGCTTGAGGGTGAGTAAATCATGGGATAATTTTCATTTTAAGGTGAACTATACCTTTTAGTGGCCTTTTATGTAATTAAAGGTGGACTCAATTACAATTTCCAAAACACTGTTTGGAAGATAGTCAGGCTGACACCAACAACAAACGTCTAACCAATTAGCATTAGGGGGCGTATGACGGTCGAGAAGAACGAGCAAGAGGGAGATTTGAAAATAAGAAAAAAAAACTGCAGAATGAGAGATGGGACACAATAAAAAAAGCGCTCAAAAGAATATCACTGGAATAAAGGTTTATGACTGGGCAAGCGCTTTAGAATCCACGATAATATTAGAAAAGCTTTCCAGTGCTGGAGAGAGC
This sequence comes from Chanodichthys erythropterus, assembly GCF_024489055.1. Taxonomy (NCBI): domain Eukaryota; kingdom Metazoa; phylum Chordata; class Actinopteri; order Cypriniformes; family Xenocyprididae; genus Chanodichthys; species Chanodichthys erythropterus. Next base: position 19,601,523 of record NC_090225.1, read on the forward strand.
TAAGTGGGAAGGCCTAAAAACAGACGTGGAGGCTGCTTTGATCCCGCTTCTCATGTGAGTAACACTGGGCTAGGGGTGTCCTCGTCTACGGATTTACATAGTCGAATCCGATTCGAATCAGATTGCCTTTATACGACTGATAGTCAAATCATAAAAGAGGGGGGAGGGGGAGGGGGGGGGGCACTTTTCCACTAGAAAAAACAGCAGTCTACTAGAGAGTGCGCACGAACTTTGAAAAGTTTGCGTGCTGAACTGTGCACGAGATGGAGCAGGACATGGAAAATGAAGAAGGCCTGGCTATAGTCTACCCGCGGCTTTTTTTTTTTTTTTTTTTTCACACACAACACAGAGAAACATCTTTCTAATAAACCGACCAAACTGCCTGTCAAGTGATAGACAAAACTGACAATGATTTTATCTTTTTAAACAAATGAAAGGCAATGTGGATAAACATTCACAGCCACGATGTACAAAACACTCTCAAAGATATAGAAGAAAATAAATAAAAACATTTTGGATCATTAAACTTTAAAATATATATATTAATATCTGCAGAAAGGCCACACTGCAGATAGATATACATTTCATATGTCGGCAAATCAAATTACATCGTCTAAATTGCCTGTGCGAGCAAGCTTTAACTAATCTACAGCGCAACATTGATGCACCCAAAAAAATAAAAAAATAAATTAATTTAATAAAAAAATATATCATTTTTTTTTTTTAGCAAACATTAATTTACAGAATTGAATTAGAACAGAATATACCGTTCTAACACATAAAAATAGCCTAGGCTACTTAAAAAAATGGAATATGATAAAGTCAAACTGCAAAATGCCTGTGCAGGGGAACATATTCAAACACAAGCCAGAAATAGTTAAATTAGATAACCCAGAGTGATCAATAAATAAATTAAAATTAAAGAAATTTTTAAAATAATGAAAGTATAGTTAGAACTTTTCTCTTTAACTGCAGAGACAATAAACGCTAAACTGGAGTGGCAGTCTTTTTAGCTAAACATTAACAGCATCCAAAAATCATATTACAAGCGGCTGAAATAGTTTGAAATCACTTGTAGCTACCCTACCTGATTGAGAGACAAAAATCCAGTCTTTCACGCGATCTGCCTGTGTCCGTTTGAGTCTTTTCAAATAGCGCGCTACAGTCAGCTCGTTGGCCAGCAGAAGCGCGCCACAGTGTTTGTTGTTGTTGAGTTCTAGGACATGAGCTGTTGGGACAACTTGCATAATACGTTTTTTGATCATCTTTTACCATTTCAAAGTGCAACCAATTGTACACTTTATCCCAGACATTGTTGAAGATTTAATCCCTGCCGTAAAGATGCTCATCTGCCGGTCACGGATCATGGAAGTGAAACTTAAATCGGTCACAGGTTGGATTTATTCACGCACATTAAAAAATATTTATTAAAAGCTTCTTTATTTTCACATTTTTATTTATAGTATTAACATAATAGGCTGTATATTAACCTATTGGGAAAGAACCGGTATGTCTATGTAAAATCAGATATTGAGCGCCCCCATATCTCGTCTCATAACCAGTGGCGGCTGGTGCAAAAAAATTTTGGTGGGGCACAATTAAGAAATAGAATTAATAGAAATGCAGGAATTAATAGGCTAATTGTTAAATAATCATTTAACAAGTGATATAATAATGTATCATTACTAATCTAAAACATGAAAAATTCTGTATTTAAGGCATGCATAGGACTGGGATCTAAAAAAAAAAAAAAAATCTGTATTTAATTAAAAAAAAAAAAGTGTATTTCATATCCTGCCCAATATTGTCCTAGAAACAATGTTCATATTGAAAGCTATAAAAACAAACATGAACTGTGTAGTATGGATCAAATAACATTAGGCCTAGGCTATATTCTAAAATTGTAACTTTACAATGTAAAATCAAAATGTTTTTTAAAGCAGAAGTTAAATACACTCAACTAAAAAATGAAAATAAATAAAAACAAAAGAACAGACCAATTATTATTATTTTGAATACCCTACAACAGTCACTTTACACAGTTACTGCTATAGTACAAATACACTTAGTTGTATTTTCGAAATTGTACATATGGCATAATTATGTTCGCCAACAAAAACAAATTTTCAACTACAAATATTTTTAGCAAAATGTATTTTACTCAGATTGAACTCCGTCTGTTTGGCGCGCATGCGCGCGGCGGCGCTCGTTCACGGAAGTTTCCACGCCTGACTGCAAAATGGAAATATTTTCTCGACTTTCTAACATTTGCAGATGGAGAATATATCTGTGAAATGTAAATAATGGACTGAGAAAATTATTGGATGTCACTTCATCTTAAAGAAAAATATTAATGGAGGTATGTTTGTTTTCACCAATCGCTACACAAGTTAAGGTTACGTATGATGACGAAAGCACGTTAGTGCGAGCCCTCCCGGAACCCATAGAGATTGCATTGCAGTGCCTGCAGTTCGAAAAAAAAGTTCTTTGAATGGGAGTAATCGGGGCAAATCTCGGCCAGACTGAAATTGCCCAAAAAGAGGCTTTACTCCACAGAGCGTGACTCGATGCTGATTGGACTATATCCAGAAGCAGAACACACAGCCTAGCAGTGACAGCTAGCGTAACTTTGGTTGATGTGATTGAAAAATTCGTCCCTTTCTCACTTTGGTGGTGCGTTGCCCTATTGCCCTAATGAAGAAACCGCCCCTGCTCATAACACCTCTGCGACGATTCGACTGTGAGATTGGTAGTCGAATCAGGCTCCTCTTATCGAAGATTCAAATCGTCGACTATTCAGCGTCACCCCTACACTGGGTTTTGATTGTCTGGAGCTGCTGTTCTGTTTGCGACCAACAACAAACACTTTGTATTTACTCTCGTGTAGGCTACTGTATGTTCATTTTTTGTGCTTCCTTGTCATTCGTTCTTCATCTGCGCTTTATTTTTCGTGAAACATTTTGTTGCGCGCCAGCTGTGATAAACAGTCATCCACTCGCATTGTGTGTGTAACAGAGGCCAGATAGTGAGAGTTCTGCAGTTAATCCACTGCGCACCGACGGCCGCTACAGAATAAGGTGTTTACCGTCATTATTAGTGCACTCGCCTCGCCTGCCATCAGCGATCAGGCCAGGGTTCGAGACTGATTTGGAGCGGGGTGGTTAGGATTGGAGTGTGAGTTTTGGAGGCGGAGCAATGAAGAGGGGGCGGGTTTGTTTGGGTTGATTTGAAATATCAACAATGTCCAACAGCCTTGTTCAAAATCTACTTACCGCACCTTTAATATTATATTATCTTTAAAATATACTTTTAAGATTTAAAGTGCGCATTCAAAACAATTAATTTCACTTCTTTTTCAAATGGGTGATTTCATAGAAAAGCTCACTGCATTTTTTCCTTGTTTCCTGGATTTCTTAAGTATCATGTTCCCGTGTGTGTCTCCTAAAGGGACTCGGTGAGCTTGTGAAGCAGGTGAACAATCTTCCTCAGGCTAATTATAATTTATTAAAGTACATTTGCAAGTAAGTGAATATATAGCATTCCATCATTTTTGTTGTACATGCCAATGTTTTTTAAATGATTCCTTTACTTATTTGAATAAATGATGAATGAATATCTATTATATTTACTGTATGTCTTCATGTAGATTCTTAGATGAGGTGCAGTCACACGCAAATGAGAACAAGATGAGCGTTCAGAACCTAGCAACAGTTTTTGGACCAAATATCCTTCGGCCTAAAATAGAGGACCCAGTTTCAATGATGGAAGGTAAATATTTACAGACATTGTAATATTTACAGCTAGAAACTCACATCTGAGTCATTTTAAATCATTTTTTTAGGAACCTCCCAGGTTCAGCACCTGATGACAGTGTTGATCAGTGAACATGAGCGTCTTTATGTGGGTAGTGAGGGAGAACTGTCTTCTGAGCAGACTGAAAGTTGTCTTCGGGGTCAGCGCAGCATGGCGGAGTGGATCTCCGATGAGGAGATGCTGAACTGCTCATCACCGAGCCAAACGTCAAAAGTGGCAGAGAGTGTGTGCGACAGTGCCACGTCTTTAGATATCAGTACAGGTGCCCCTATCACTGCCAAAATGACACCTCAGGGAAAAGCTGGGGTGACGGTCAGCCCCAGCAAGCAGATGAAATCCCTCCCCTCCTGGAAATACTCCTTCAAGAGCGGAGGGGTACGTGCTCAGCCCGCGAAAATAGGGGGCTCATCTGTGGATGTGTCCACCTTGCCCAGTACGGGCAACTGGTTGATGAACGGGCTTTCTTCTCTACGCAGCCACCGGCGTACTTCATCAGGAGAGCGCATGGGAAAGGATTCAGCCCTGTCGAACCGTCTGTCCACTTACGACAATGTGACTTCATCCAGTCTTAGCGTACCCAGTGTCGCAAGCACGCCCTGGTCCACGTCCTCCTGTGAGATCTTAGTGGCTGACTCCGTGGGCAGTGACCCTTCTGGACTGAACTCTGTGAAGGTGGAGTGGTCAGTTGGAGGGCCTGTCCAAGGGCAAAGTGAGGACAGGAGTTCAGAGGTCACGGAGAGCAGCGAAGCACTGGAAATGTGTGTGAGCAGTGCAGGCTGCAGCGAGAATGGAAATGTTGAAGATATGGTGAACGCCACAGGAGATACTAACACTAGCACTACAGCACTTAACAGCCTGATAACAGAGCTGAAAGATGAGTTGAAGAAACAGAAGGCCAACTATGAATCACGAATACGAAGGTATGTTCCACAGCACACTGATGATTTGTATTTGTCTTTACAGGTAAAGTTTACTTGAACTTATTAAATTAAGCTCAATAAGTGAGCAGTATAAACTTTCTCATCATTCATTTAATGTTAGAATCTTTTTCAAAGCTGAAGTGTGTAATTTGTTCAGTGTTAAAGTCGGCATGAAATAGAAGTTGTGGTAGTCTTTTCTTCCCTATATTGAGACTTATATTGGTGTTTCTGCAACTACAGGCACTTTTGACTCTCCTTAATTAAAAAAAAAAAAATCTACCTCTATGAATTTCAAATTTAACCATCACAGTCTGGAATACATATAAAAATGTATACAAAATTGAATGTAGACGTTAAGATTTTAATCTGGAACATGTTTATTTTTTGATGGTTTTCATCTCTTCTTCTTACAAAATGTCCTTACCGCAACATTACCATAACAGTTTTCTTTTTTAATTTCTATAAATCATCAGTCCATTTTTGTGAATACAGATATTTAAAAAAAAAAAAAAAAATTAGGGGATTTTATGATATTCTTTATGACATGAAAAATTTTGATGCTAACCTTAGATATCAATTGTTTTAATACACGCCAAAAATACAATTTGTCAGTTTATCTGCACTATTTTTTTAATGCTCTTTTTCCATAACTATTCATATCTGTCAGGGTCTTTTCTGTCATCTTAGATGAATTTGGTATCATCTAGGGCTGAAAAATGGCATGTTTATATTTAGATTACAGTATAATACTTGAATTTGTCTCTACCGTAACGCAAGGTCTTTACTGCAACACCTAAAAATGCTGCGGTAAAGACATGTTGCGGAAATTACATTTTACTTTTTATGACAAATATTGTCATTTTAATGTGCAAATCATCTCTACTGAAGGGTTAAAATATTTTTTGCAAACAACAGTCTGTTTAATAATTAAAATAAATCATTGCTGAGTTAATGACATTTTGTGTCGGTAAGGACACAGTGTTAATGACGCATGTTAATAATGTAACCTTAACACAATAGGTTACTGTAGAGAAAAACAGTAACAGACAAAAACAGAAGGTATTTTGTCAAAGAGGTATTGCAGGAAAGACTGGGTTAAAAACTAATACTTTTATGAACTTTATATAACAACAAACAAATTTGAGGCCTTCAGTATTTTGTTTTGTCCTCTGATTTCTTTTGTTTATCCTCCACTTTTCTATCATCTAGGGCTGAAAAATGGCATGTTTATATTTAGATTACAGTATAATACTTGAATTTGTCTCTACCGTAACGCAAGGTCTTTATTGCAACACCTAAAAATGCTGCGGTAAAGACACATTGCGGAAATTATATTTTACAAATGACATCTGTTAGAAATGTGCTCACATACTAATTTCTGTTTCCATAGAAACTAGATTTGTTTGGCTTCAAACAAATGTCATATTAAGAGTCTTTTTTCAGCGTTGCGGTAAGGACTCAAAAGTGTGGCACAGGTGTATTTAGATGAAAAAAGATCATATGAATGATGAGTAAACAAAACAAGAATTTTAAAGGGATAATTCACCCAAAAATGAAAATTTGATGTTTATCTGCTTACCCCCAGGTCATCCAAGATGTAACGTTAGGTGACTTTGTTTCTTCAGTAGAACACAAATGATGATTTTTAACTCCAACTGTTGCCGTCTGATGAAAGATGAAACGATTGGTTTGTGCGAGAAACCGAACAGTATTTATATCATTTTTTACCTCTGATTCATCACTATGTCCAACTGTGTTCAGCATCCGTTTCCGTGTTCTACTGAAGAAACAAAGTCACCTTCATCTTGGATGCCCTGGGGGTAAGTAATTCATTTTTGGATGAACTATCCCTTTAAGATGGTGTAAAGTAACATTTATATGAAACTAATTTATTTGAAATAATGTCATATTGTAAAAGAATTAGCTAATTTTACACATCTCAGCATTGAAACCATAGGTGTGGGACATGAGCAAAAATGGTGTTTGGACCTATAAATGCTTCATAATTTTTCATTAAACAATATTATTCATTCATTATTTTTTTTACGTTAATGTGTGTAATGACACTGTTTTTATATATATGAAGCTTTAGATGACAAATATTAACATATACCTTAAATTTCACTACTGGGACTTAAAAGTGCTGTAGTTGCAGAACCACTCTTAGATGAGTGAAACAGCTTTTCGAACAAGAAAGAAAAATGTCCATCTGGAATTGATTGTATTATTGGATCATTGTCGTTTGTTTCATGTGGGTGACAGAAGAGATGTTGTTGCGAGTGGGGAGGGGAGTGAATGTTTTTGGTTATGAGGGCACATGAATTTTTAAAAAATATTGGCGTCATTGAATTGTCAATTTTGATTTCATGGTGACTTTAAAATACTTTCTCCTAGCCCAGTTTTTATATGCAGACATGAGGAAGCCATTTTGTTTGTGGATTTCCCCCAAAAAGAGTAATACTTTGGATTTTTTTGTCTAATCAAAACTTCTATTTTTTGGAGAAATTTAACCACTGAACACAGCAACAATGGCTCAACCAATGGTGTGAGTTTGGGGCGGGGCTATCTGTCTCTGCCAATAACAGAGAGTGTTTTCGAGAAACCCGCTTGACGACAATTATTTTTTCATTTTCATTCGGTACTGCTAGCAGCACAGAAATTACACACTTCTCCTTTGTTTAAATTAATATCTTTTACAATAAATAGTAATTTATTAAATAAATTAGAATAATAATAATAATTTAATTTTTAATTTCCTACAATATCACATTGGCATTACTTTAAAATGCAATTGATGTAATTCATTCTTCTTAAGGTTAGAGGAATCAAGCATCACTCTGCATAGCCAAATGGAGAGACTAGAGGAGGAATTGGACCAGGAGAAGAAAAAGTATCGCATGTTGGAAATTAAACTCCGCAACTCTGAGCGGGCCCGTGAGGACGCAGAGATCCGCAACCGCTTGCTCCAGAACGAAATGGAGGAGTTCTTCTCCACCTTGGGAGATCTTACATTGGGAACAAGGACAAGCAAAATTTGACTGGAGCTCTGACAGTCCTCTTGATTTAATACTGAGAGACTGTGTGTTGTAGATAGCATTTGGAAATCTCTCTGCTCATGCATCATGAGTATTCAGAGGTAATTTTGTGCTGTTTTGTAACGGCGTCTTGATCGTGTAGCATTTTCTCTCTGAACTTCAGCTTTACATTTTAAAGGAATAGTTCACACAAAAATACAAATTCTGTGATTTACTCACCCTCATGTCATTCCAAACACATTTGCTGTTTTTTTGCAGAGAACAAATGAAGAACTTTTTGAGAAATCTTTAAACTATTCAAAAAGTAGTGCACTATTTTGTGTGAAGAACAAACCAAAATGTGAATCTTGTTCTTAACGTCAAACTTGCCACCTGCTATTTGTAAATGCGTTTCATTTTCGGGTGAACTATTCCTTTAAGGTGAAGTACAGTTGTTAGCAGTCATCACTTGCATAACCTAACATGCACAGATTATACCAAAGCATGACTTTTCTGACCAGACTGTTTGCAGTATTGGCCCCTTACATAGGCAGGTCATTTAATGGCATTTCCTGTTAATGCATGGTATGAAAGAAGTCCTGCTGAACCGTCTCTTGATGTTTTGATCAAATTATCACACAATCTTTTTTCATCCAGTCTACTTTATTTAAAACCATATACAAGCTGCATCCTATCACACTGTGCCTCACACTACCAGACATGAACAAGTCATTTAGATCAACCGTTACACCATCAGACTTCACAGACTCTTTTCAGCAAATCCCTTTATTGTAAGTAAAATGCACTATAGAATAAAAGATTAGAAGAGGTGACACCATTCAAACTGTACAACTGTTGAATTGTACAACTTAAAAGTTATTAAAATCTTTGAAATCAACTATATTAAAGGATTACTTCAGCTGCAAGATTGCCAAGGCTAGTATTTATTTAAGCTTATTAATGTACCTAGAACTATTTCTCAGGTGTTGTTTTTCAAAACACTCAAAGAATGAGTGTCTTTATATAAAATAGATGATGGAACTAAGGCTGACATATACTTGAATGTGTTAGTTTTTTTTTTTAAGTATGCACATGTGTTCTTGTGGTTGTTTTTTCTGTCTATTCTTGAATGCAGAAAGTGCCAAAGTAGAGGTCTTTAAAAAATGGGTATTTCATTTCAAATGAAGACTGGCTAGTCTTCGTAATAAATTGCCGTTGTCATTAAAACTGTGCAGTGTTGTGACTTTATATACATCAAGGAAAATCTGAAGTTGGACAATGAGTTATATAAAAAGTCATTATCCATTATCAAATCATCTACTGATAACAGTGCTGTGCAAAAAAAACTACTTGTTTTCTATCAAGCATTTTCAAGAATTCAAACCATCAAGGGCAACTTAAAGAGATAAGTTCATTCAAACATTGTCATCAATTACCCTCATGTCTTTGCAAACCCATAAAACATCCTCTCAGGATTCTTTTAAAAGTAAGTCTTACTGGTTTGGAACAACATGAAGGTAAGTATATGATGAGCAAATTTCAATTTTTTGGGTGAACTAACGCTTTAAAGTGTTTGGTATGAAAGCAGCAACGGTTTTCATAGTCCTCAGGTCACTGTGAAAAAAAGAGAAGGTTTAGTATAACGTCTTGGACATCAATGAGGACAAAAACAAAAAACACACACAAGCAAAACCGTTTTCCAACTGTTTATTTCCATTTTTCCAGTTGTTATGATGTTAACAGTTGAAGTTCAGTGCATTCTAATGAGGTGGTAATCTGCTAACCCTATTATAAAACAACTGCATCAGTTTGTGAAGTCTAATAAACCCAGCACCATGATCTTATGGTTCTTGTACAGTGTTTTGGACTTAAAAATCAAACGCTAAGCAGGTCATGCAAGATACCGCCCACTGTTGAAACTGGGGAAGAAAACTTTTCCTCTCCATTTTTATCATTCTCTTTTCTTTTTCTCAAAACAGCAAAACATGGACAGAATTCCTTCCAAACATTTGCTAAAATAAATAGAGTCTGAAATAAGATGGTTCATTGTTCAGCTTTGAGAGTTACTGCACACAAGCTGAAGAAAACAAAAAACAGTCTAGATGAAACGAGGACACGCACTCGTTGAATTGTATACACATACATACATACAGTACATTCTCACAGATTCACACTTACAAACTATATAGACACTTGTTCACTCCTATTCTTCTAAATAAATAAATAAAACAAAGTTTACAGTAATACTTGTAAAATGTGAGCTGTATGGTGTCAGTGTGAGGTAGTTCAGACTCGACCTTCAAACGGCTCTTGTGTTTCATGCCTAAAACATCACATGTTGAGAAGCTTTTGCTTTTTGCAGTTACAGTAGGTTCAGGTTTCCCATGCAAGTATGCAGGGCTTAATATCATTGCCACTGTTAAGAGCACTTAAAAAAAATTACAATAATCATAATATAAAGTAATAGCAAAATATTTCGTTTTTTTTTTACCCTGTGCACAGGTAAATAAATCCAATGGGCTAAACCCCAGGTCAACAACATTCAGATTCCCACTTTTTACTCTACAACTTCAGGCCTATTCAACGTTCTCTCTCATGTTCACATTCAAAGGCAAATGTAAAAGAAACCCACTTCCCTGATATATCTTAATCTTATCAAATAATTCATGGCGCTCCACAGTATTCAATGTCACGAGTTACAGTTCACATAGGGTGAATTGAGGTTGATTGGGAAACTTTTTCCCAAGTAATCTCAATGGCAAAAAGTTTCCCAATCACACTGAATTCACCCTTCTGTACATACAGTAGGTCAATTCAGTAGGTCCCGTTCATTTACAGCACATCACATGCCATTAAAGACCTTCCAACCTGATGGGGGAAACAAAAAATAAGCATAAAAACAATCTAGAGATAAATTATTTCCAAATTTGGTTCATTTCACTGTTATACAAAAATAAGTAGCTTAATAACTCTAATGGAATATGCTAGAAATGAACCAGTGCAGACATTTTTGTTGGTGTTCCAAATAATAATAATAATAGTAATAATAATAAAATAATTGGAAACCATTTGTTCTACCAGCTCAGAACAAACCTTGTTATGGGCTGTAAAAATATTAGATAAAAACTGCAAAATCTAATATTGATACAATCCCAGCTACATTTGTGGTCAGAAATATCAGCATCCTTGGTAAATATGATCAAAGGCGGCTGTGGAAATAAATCTCCATTGTTTGAAAAGCATTAAAAAAAGAAAATCTATCCTTTCATTGAAATAAAACTAATGAATGTGGCCACACTAATACTTGTTGGTCACAAAAATTGGTACCCCAAGAAAAATATCTGAAATGGTATATTCCCATTCATATTTACCATTTTTAGCACACCAGGGTGATTTGGAACATGAAATTATCCAGCCATGACTTCCTGTTTTTTTATACCAGGAGTATAAAACACAAAGGTCAAATTCCCTAAAACCAAAGAATATAGTTCTGATGTGCAGCAAAAGATTGTTGAGCTTCACAAAATAGAAAGTGGTTGTAAAAAAATAGCTAAAGCATTGAAAATTCCCATTTCCATCATCAAGGCAATAATTAAGTTCCAATCAACATTAAATGATACAAATCTGCCTGGAAGAGGACGTGTGTCTTTGTTGTCCTAATGCGCGATGAGGAGGAACATTTGAGTGGCCAAAGACTCTCCAAGGGAATATAAAAAGTACCTTATTGTGTATGATTAAATATACTGCTGGATCTTTAATGTCATGGGCCTATTTTCTGCTGGAGATCCTGGACATTTTATCAAATACCAACAAATAATAAATTAAAACTTGACAGCCTCTGAAAGAAATCATATAATGGGCTGTGGTTGGATCTTTCATCAATGATCCAAAACAAATCAAAATCAACACAAAAATGGGTCACTGAACACAAAATGAAGCTTCTGCAATGGCCATTTCAGTCCCCCGACCTGAACCCTATAGAAAACTGAAAAGGAGAGTGTATCAACATGGACTTTGGAATCTGAAGGATTTGTAGAGATTCTGTATGAAGGAATGATCTCTGATCTCTTGTCAGGTGTTCTCCAAACTCATCAGGCATTGTAGGAGACAACTCAGAGCTGTTATCTTGGCAAAAGGAGGTTGCAAAAAGTATGGAATAAAAGGCTGCCATTAATTGTGGCCAATGTGTATTAGAGAAAAAGATTTATTTCATAATGAGATTTTCCCCCATTTTCAATTGTTTTACTTCAATGAAAGGTTTGGGCTCACAGGCTTCATTGTTCTTATTTACCAATTACCAAGGGTGCCAATAATTCTGAACAGGACAGTAATTAAGTGCAATGCTTGTTCTATATGCAGATTTTGAAGGGGTAAAATGAATTTAAATAATTAAACAATAAAAAGGTGCTGAAATTCTAGGTAACTAAGACTAGAACAAGAACTAGAACACCAGAGACATATGCACAAGCAAGTCACATATCACAGTCTACCAGGAAATTAACCAGCAGCAAAGTATTCATGAAAAACAGAACAGCCTGATAAAATAAATCAATGTACATATAAAAATATTTTTTCGATGTTGTGAGTTATTATATCTAAATGAAACTGTACAAAATTTAAATAAAATGTGCTGTGCACAAAGATGGAAAACATGACCCAGAAAAAGCCACCTCAGGCAAGTTGTCAAAATGTACTTAAATAACTATGTTGATATCAATTTGTGCAACATCGTTATGTCCATTTTAAAATACTAAAATTGAAAATCTAAGGATTTTCATATCCCAGGTGACCAAGAAAATTATACATTGACCAGGGAAAAAAATTAAATAAAAATAAAGATCAAAATAAATTAATTTGAGAAAATATATTCACAATTCAATCTTTACAGATTACCTTCCAAAATCACTCTACGACAACATGACAAAATACTCTAAATGTAGCTTATAAAAGAAGAGTCTTGTTAAGGAGTTCACTATCATTGGCTAAGCCTGTTAGGGCTGTTGCTAAAAAGATAAAATTGTATAGTCATTTACAGCATCTAGAGCGGAACTCAAAAAAGCCATACCCGACCCGAAATAATGTATTAGACTGGCCTAAATCTGATACCATGCCACACACAGAGAAACTCCAGGGGAAGGTGATAGTCATCTGCAGCAGCTCAGGGGTCCCGCAGAGGCCTCCAGGCTGCTGTCCGTGTCCGAGGCCACGGTGGGCTCTGTGGACATGGAGGAGACGTCGTTAATAGAGGAGGAGGAGGAGGGCTGGGGTGAACCGTTGATCACTGCTGCACCTGTGCTATGTGAAATACAACAGTCAGTTAGATTACCCGCACATGATGTGTGATTATATGCAGATGGGGGCAGATGCGGGGCTCGACAATAAGGGCTGGCTGATGGCCCAAGGCAAGCGTGAAAGATGCTTGGGACAGGTGACAAAATTGTCTGCATCATCATGGAAGTTTATCATTTAAACATGCAAGGGATTGTCTGAAATCTATATTGGTTAGGCTAGAAATTGGAATCGAGATATGCAATGTTTTACTGGTATCTAATATTTTGGTGTCATGTCAACAATTTTATTTATCAATTTTTTGAGGCGGGGCCACTGAAAATGTTGGCTGGGCAAGAAAAATTTATGCCACTGGCTTGAATGGGCCATTAGAATGAATCCTTAGCATTGAGCCCTGAGATGGTTTAAAAAAAAAAAAAAAAAACTAAATCAACATAAGCAAATTGTTCTTAGACTTAATTAGACTCAGAGAAACTCATCTAACTAACCTAGCGGGGAGGGCTGACCTCGAATGACACCATTCTTCACCCGTTCTTCCCAATCCAGCACTTCTTTATAGATCAGCTCTGATGAGGAAAAACAAAGAAAGAACAATTAGAAATAATAGACAAAAGAGTGAGGCTACTGATTGCCAATTCCATTTAATGGAATGAAACTTTATAAATATATTTATCTAGCATAAAAACCATAAAGGATTTCAGTTCGGTTAAATTCAATTAAACAGATACGTAACTAAAACAAGAAAATAATACAAAATAATCAACTTGGAAACATGGTGATGAACAGAGACATTAAATTACATACTTGGAAGGAAAAAAGCAGAATTTAAATAAAAGTGAATTATTTCTTTGACTGAATCGTTTATTCTATCGCATAACCCTCCAAGTGAACAGATTCACTAAAATCAGACTTCGCAACACTTTTAGGAACTTGTGAGGGATTTTCATATTGTCATGCTTAGCTAAGCTAATTGTTGGGAAAATTAACTTCTCTTTGAAAATTTGGAACTGCCACGCTGAGTTACTGTCATACAGCTAAAAAAATCCAAATGAGTTTTATTGTTACTTTTAGTTAGTTACTTCCCAACATTGGATAGATGAACGAAGTCATGGAAACTGGCAAGGTTTATATTCAACAGCACATGCTCCTCTCCATGAGTTGAAAGAAATATCAATCTTTCTAATTTAAGCAACTGCAGTCAGACATTTAAACACGCTGAGGAGCTTATTAACACTATTCAATCAGGTGACCGCTGCAGACAAGATTTCGACCGCGTGTGCAGCAGGCAAATGATGTACGTTCTCAATCTCTGGCACTTTCCTTTGCATCGAATTTCACTCAGTGAACTTTAAAGTTAGAAAAACAAACCACCTTTCCATTCCTCCACTGTGTGTTCCCTCTCATCTAGCTGTTTGTCTGTGATCAGAGGAGGTGGCTGAAGAAAGAAAGATAAGCATACATAATTATACTGGTGAGAAAAACAATCAATGTGATAAAGTCAGGGTCAGTTAGTTTGACAGAAAATTAATATTTTTACACTGCAAGAATGTATTAAATTGATCAATAGTGACAGTAAAGACATTTATAATGTTACAAAATATATATATTTCAAATTAATTCTGCTCTTTTGAACTTTAAATTCATCAGAGAATCCTGAAAAAAAATGTAACACGTTTTCCACAACAATATTAAGCAGCACAACTGTTTTCAACACTGATAATAATAAGAAATGTTTCTTGAGTAGCAAACCACCATATTAGAATGATTTCTGAAGGATCACGTGACACTGAAGACTGCAGTAATGACGCTGAAAATTCAGCTTTGCCATTACAGGAATAATAACCGATAGGATTTTTTTTTTTGCCGATTGTTAAACAACCATTGGCCAATGCCGATATAGATATAACTTTTATCATTAAAATAGATTAATGTTTTGAGCATGTTTTAAATTAGCAAAGATAAAAAACGCATGCATTAAAGGTAATTAATCAAAATAATGATTAAATTAATCATCCTAAAGTCGATATTCTAATGGTTTTAAATTGATCAAAAATCGGCTAAACTGCATCCAATATTTTGATCAAATAAATGCAGCCTTGTTGAGCATTATAAACTTTTTAAAATGGCAGTGTATATTAAATAAACATCAATTTTTTAACAAATACTTATTTATATTTATAAAATTTATAAAACCTTATCAATAAAAATAAACCTACATTTGGTCCCAAATTAGCAATCCATTTATTCTGGCACAATTATATTTTTAGTGAGTTTTTCAAATTTATTGCTAGGAAAAAAAAAACATGAAATGTTAAATTACACTGCTCAAAAATATTAAGGAACACTTTTTAATCAGAGAATAGCACCAAGTCAGTTAAACTCCTGGGATATTGATCTGGTAAGTTAAGTAGCAGAGGGGGTTGTTAATCGGTTTCAGCTGCTATGGTGTCACTGACATTAACAACAGGTGCACTAGATGGGCAACAATGACACGACCCCCAAAACAGGAATGGTTTTACAGGTGGAAGCCACTGACATTTTTTTCCCTACTCATCTTTTCTGACTGATTTTCACTAGTTTTGCATTTGGCTAGGGTCAGTGTCACTACTGGACCCTACAGAGGTTGCACAGGCAGTCCAACTCCTCCAGGATGGCACATCAATACCAATGCCATTGCCAGAAGGTTTGCTGTGTCTCCCAGCACAGTCTCAAGAGCATGGAGGAGATTCCAGGAGACAGGCAGTTACTCTAGGAGAGCTGGATAGGGCCGCAGAAGGTCCTTAACCCATCAGCAGGACCGGTATCTGCTCCTTCGTGCCAGGAGGAACAGGATGAGTACTGCCAGAGCCCTAAAAAATGACCTCCAGCAGGCCACTGGTGTGAATGTCTCTGACCAAACAATCCGAAACAGACTTCATGAGGGTGGCCTGAGGGCCCGACGTCCTCTAGTGTGCAGTGGAGCTCAATTGGCATTTGCCATTGAACGCCAGAACACCTGGCATCGTCGGATGGACCGAAACATAATGTCCCAGAGGTGCACAACAATGCCCGGCCTCATGTGGTGAGGCCTGCCACTGGCACCCTGTGCTTTTCACAGATGAAAGCAGGTTCACCCTGAGCACGTAACCGATGTGAAAGGGTCTGGATAAGGCATGGAGAATGTTATGCTGCCTGTAACATCGTTCAGCATGAACGGTTTGGTGGTGGGTCAGTGATGGCCTGGGGAGGCATATCCATGGAGGGACGCACAGACCTCTACAGGCTAGACAATGGGACCCTGACTGCCATTAGGTATCGGGATGAAATCCTTGGACCCATTGTCAGACCCTACGCTGGTGCAGTGGGTCCTGGGTTCCTCCTGGTGCACAACAATGCCTGGCCTCATGTGGCAAGAGTTTGCAGGCAGCTCCTGGAAGATATAGGAATTGATACCATTGAATGGCCCCCACGCTCGCCTGACCTAAATCCAATAGAACACCTCTGGGACATTATGTTTCGGTCCATCCGACGATGCCAGATTGCACCTCATACTGTCCAGGAGCTCAGTGATGCCCTGGTCCAGATCTGGGAGGAAACACTCCAGGACACCATCCGTCGTCTCATTAGGAGCATGCCCTGACATTGTCAGGCATGCATACAAGCAAGTGGGGGCCATACAAACTACTGAGTACCATTTTAAGTTGCTACAATGAAATTTCAGCAAAATGGACTAGCCTGCTGCATCATTTTTTCACTTTGATTTTTGGGGTGTCTTTGAATTCAGTCCTCTGTAGGTTGATCATTTTCATTTCCATCGAACGATGTGACATCCTTTCATTCCTAACACATTACCCAGTCCATATCAGTATAGATATCCAGCATGATATTTTTCCCCACTGAGATCTGATGGGTTTTCCAAGTGCATTTAGACAAATAGTTTTGGTAAAAGGGTTTCAAAATTACAACCCTTAGTTTGACTATTTGGGAGGGAAAAAAATCCACACTAATTATGTAGACTATTCAAAAGTGCAAGGATTTGAAATCACAATGAGCTTGCATGTGTACTTAACAGCAATGGATTGGTACTTGGTGTGTGTGAATGCGCATAAGCTCACCGCTTCCACTTCAGTTGGGTCGTACCACACATTAATGTAGGGGTGCTGAAGAGCTTCATCCACAGAGATTCGTTTAGATGCATCTATCACCAGCATTTTAGACAGCAGGTCCCGTGCCTGGCTCGCTGCGTAACAAATTACATCCAATACAAAGAGTTAATGGTGTTTCTGAGGTTCTCAAGTGGCTTGACATGTCACCTCGACCACACAGCAGATTATTCAGGCCACTTCACTGTGAATGCACTGGAAATTATTAGAATTGCAAAATAGGTTGTTTTTGTTCTGCAAATATGTGTGTCAGTTGAGTGATGGATGAAATGTTTAATTTTCTGAGGCATTTAAATACTACACTGACACATTAAGAACATTTTAACATTCCCATTTACAAGTGGCAAATGCACTGCTGCCCAATTAAGTACAAAAATGCTAGAGAAAAATGTCACTCATTTAAACCTTTAGGCAGACGTACCTTTCAGTTTGTTGTGTTCTGAATCAGCAGGGAACAGGACGTCGGGAAACAGCTTCTCAAAGCTGTATCCGGTGTACCGTGGCCTGTTCTCCACGTAGGTCCGCACAGACTGGTTGAGTTTCATCAGGAACTCCTGGGATGGTGTTCCCAGCTGCTCTATGACTTTGTTCCACTGATCAATATCTTCAGACATTAAAAGGTAAAGAAAAATAGGAACAGGCCTACAACATCTAAAATGATCTTCTTGCAGGCTTTGCACAAATCTTTTACTTTGCACCAATTCATTTTGAAGGCCTATGCTAAATCTATTTAATCCTAAAAACCATAGTGTACTATGGAAAAACAATGTATTGTGTGTAACAGAGAAGGGATGACCATGGAATGGATGACACACGATAGACATGTAAGGATACGATCTGAACCTGGAAACAACACACTACCTCTGACCATTTCAGCCATGATACAGCCAACAGACCACACATCCACTGAAAAATGAAATGAAAGTGAAATTAGCATGCAACACAGAGCTAAAAAAGGCAAAATGACGAAATGAAGATGAATCAAATCAGATGGCAAGAAAATCGATGTGCGTCATGCAGGAGCTGTCATGTCTAGCAGGGAAAGTCAGTGAAGATGGAGCACAGACGTAACAGAAAACTATAAATAAACCGGAAACAAGCTTTATAAAGCATCACGGGCCCAACCATTTACACTCATGTTTTGACTCACAATGGTGATTCATCAGCTGATTATGATGGAGGACAAACATTGGAAATATTACAGATTTAGATTTAACATGACCATACACATATTACAGAATATTATTTTCAAAGAGAATACATCAAAATCCTGACGTAAGCTTTTTGGGACGACACTATAATGTGTTCTCAAACATCATCAAAACTCACTAACTCACATACCAAGTTTGGAGTCTAAGATTTTTTTTTTTTTTGAAGACTTTTATGATCACCAAGGCTGCATTTATTTGATTAAAATACAGTAAAATGAGTAATTTTGTTAAATATTATTAGAAAATTTGTAAGAAAAACTGTTTTCCATTTTAATAAACTATAAAATTCATTCCTGTGATGACAAATCTGAATTTTCAGCATCATTACTCTGGTCTTCAGTGTCACATGAGCCTTCAGAAATCATTCTAATATGCTGATTTAGTGCTGAAAAAAAAATTAATAAAAAAAATCTTATTGACCCCAAGCTTGTAAACAGTAATGAACACCACAGAGAGTACAAAACCTTCAAATCTAATAAGCTCATGCATGCAATGCAATGACTCAGTCTTCAGGGGTAATATATAGTATGAAACTAAAACAATGTCAGACCTTTATCACAAGAGCAGAGAACAAAACACAACAGCTAGAATGCTTGAATGAATGTCAAAATGACTAGTACCAATTAATGTGCAAGTGTGTTTAGTGCCACATGAAAATAAAAAAAAAAAAAGAATAATGCTGAGAATAAATCTCATAATGTTATGATTTTATTCTCTTTTATTCTTTGTTTTTTTACCATGACACTGAAACACATACCAATGAGAAACGACCAGTAAATGAAAAATTAGTTGCCAATCTAAAAATCCAAACTAACCCTTAAACATATGATGTTGAATATGATACAGAAAGTCAACTGGAGAGTCAAAACTGCCCTTCGTAGAAATAAATATGAGTGAAATGCAAAAGAAAGAGCGATAACCAAAAACATAACCAACCAATGTTTGATGAACACACAGCATGCATAACAAAGAACACAATATATAAGAACCTTCATACATATTTATGCCAAATTAGCGAGGGACTATACGGTACATCTTGCTCAATATATGCCGCGTGACTCTTCTTTGTGAGAATAATACAGTTTCTCAAAAAGACAACTGACAATCTGAGCATCGGTGATGCATTTTTGTACTTTTGCGGCTCAAGGATACAGTCCCTCCCTGGAAAAAGGATTTTGTGACGGACCATTTCTGCCAAAATGCAGCCCACAGACCAAATGTCCACTAAGCATGTGCAGCGGAGGGAAAGAGAGAAAACGGTTAAGCAGGAAGTCAGGGGGTGTTAGTATTTTTGTACTGTTGCATAAGAGCTTGTTTTATTCATTACAGTTTGGGTAAGAAATGAATGAGCACACCAAGCCATTGTCTACTCATCACACACAAAACAGGCTTCACATTATATCAAAGACAGAACAAAAAAGAATGAATTCCCAGCAAATTGTATGTCTTGTAACACGTTTTGGTGCTGAAACCACAAAGCTATTAGTGCAAGGAAAGCATTAGAGAGACATATAAATTGAAACCTGCAACACGAGGATGATATTGGCAGTTAAGCATGCATAGGATGTGCCAACTAGGCATTCTGTAGCTTGTCAGCAGCACTGACCATTGGCTTGATATCCCATTCCCAGGATGACTTCAGGGGCTCTGTAGTAACGTGTCACCACATATGGTGTCATCAGCAGACCTGTAGCTGCTGTCCTAGCGAGACCGAAATCCAGGATCTTCAGGGTACAGTCTGACTTTACCACGATGTTGCTGGGTTTTAGATCCTAAAGAATAATAGGACAGAATATTAGCCAATGGTGCAGTTTTTTTGCATTCTCACTTATAGCCTTTGCTTGCTTTAATATGCATTAAAAGTGTATTGTGGTCCAAAAGTCTGAGATGACAATTTTTTTTTTAGGATTTTGAAAAATGAAAATAAAAGTTGTGACACACTACCATTGTACCAATGGTTTGGGATTGGTAAGATTTTTTTTAAAGAAATCTATTCACACCAATGCTGCATTTTTTGATAAAAGTAAAATTGTAAAATATTTTGACAATTTATAATAACAGTTTTCTATTTTAATATATTTTAAAATGTAATTTATTCTTGTGATTGTAAAGCTGTATTTTCAGCATCGTTACTCCAGTCATCAGTCAGATGATCCTTCAGAAATCATTCTAATATGCTGATTTGGTGCTCAAGTAATATTTATTATTATTATCCATGTTGAAAACAATTGTGCTGCTTAATATTTTTGTAGAAATCATGACATTTGTTCACGATTTTTTGCTGAATAGAAAGTACAAACCCGATTCCAAAAAAGTTGGGACACTGTACAAATTGTGCATAAAAACAGAATGCAATGATGTGGAAGTTTCTAATTTCAATATTTTATTCAGAATACAACATAGAGGATATATCAAATGTTTAAACTGAGAAAAATAATGTTTTCATTAATTTCATTGCATCAACACATCTCAAAAAAGTTGGGACAAGGCCATGTTTACCACTGTGTGGCATCCCCTCTTCTGAGAAGAAAAGTTGCTCAAGTTTAGGAATAGGAATGTTGTCCCATTCTTGTCTAATACAGGCTTCTAGTAGCTCAACTGTCTTAGGTCTTCTTTGTCGCATCTTACTCTTTATGATGTGCCAAATGTTTTCTATGGGTGAAAGATCTGGACAGCAGGCTGGCCATTTCAGTACCCGGATCCTTCTTCTATGCAGCCATGATGTTGTAATTGAAGCAATATGTGGTCTGGCATTGTCATGTTGGAAAATGCAAGGTCTTCCCTGAAAGAGGCGACATCTGGATGGGAGCATATGTTGTTCTAGAACTAGGATATACCTTTCAGCATTGATGGTGCCTTTCCAGATGTGTAAGCTGCCCATGTCACACGCACTCATGCAGCCCTATACCATCAGAGATGCAGGCTTCTGAACTGAGCGCTAATAACAACTTGGGCTGTCCTTGTCCTCTTTAGTCCGGATGACGTGGTGTCCCAGTTTTCCAAAAAGAACTTCAAATTTTGATTTGTCTGACAACAGAACAGTTTTCCACTTTGCCACAGTCCATTTTAAATGATCCTTGGCCCCGAGAAAACGCCTGCGCTTCTGGATCATGTTTAGATATGGCTTCTTTTTTTACCTATAAAGTTTTAGCCGGCAACGGCGAATGGCACAGTGGATTGTGTTCAACAACAATATTTTATGGAAGTATTCCTGAGCCCATGTTGTGATTTCCATAACAGTAGCATTCCTGTATGTGATGCAGTGCCGTCTAAGGGCCCGAAGATCACGGGCATCCAGTATGGTTTTCTGGCCTTGACCCTCACGCACAGAGATTGTTCCAGATTCTCTGAATCTTTGGATGATATTATGACCTGTAGATGATGATAACTTCAAACTCTTTGCAATTTTTCTCTAAGAAACTCTGATATTGCTCCACTATTTTTCGCCGCAGCATTGGGGGAATTGGTGATCCTCTGCCCATCTTGACTTCTGAGAGACACTGCCACTCTGAGAGGCTCTTTTTATACCCAATCATGTTGCCAATTGACCTAATAAGTTGAAAATTGGTCCTCCAGCTGTTCCTTATATGTAAATTTAACTTTTTCGGCCTCTTATTGCTACCTGTCCCAACTTTTTTGGAATGTGTAGCTCTCATGAAATCCAAAATGAGCCAATATTTGGCATGACATTTCAAAATGTCTCACTTTGAACATTTGATGTGTTATCTATATTCTATTGAGAATAAAATATAAGTTTATGACATTTGTAAATTATTGCATTCCTTTTTTATTCACAATTTGTACAGTGTCCCAACTTTTCTGGAATCGGGTTTATATAATTTATTTGAAATAGAAATTTAAAGTCAATATTTTTCAAATCTATTTTTCACTCAAAATGTTATGCTGATAATATATTGTAAATACAAATATGTTATTAAATTAGAAAAATGGAAAACAGAAGCAGATTTTTTTGGACCAGTGGCAGCAGCATTTAACATTAACATTCATTGGTGAATGTAAATGGAAAAAAAGTGATGCTTTTTCCAAAAATCAAAGAATAATTGTAAATAAACTGCCGTAGCGGTTATAAGCTGTGTACGCTTTAGAAAGGCTTTTATATGTCAGCTACAGTATTGATTATTTTAGGTTTCACTTACAGTCCTATCTAACTGAAAAATAACCAGCAAAACAGATATATTTCCAGAGGATAAAGTGAATGAAACTAATGTTCTGTACTCCATTTTCAACAAACAAATCTTTCCACATCATCAACCTTGAAAAAGATTTTCCTTCAATGTTTCTCCGTTTTCTCATCACCTATCAGTAGATCTGTCAGAGTGAAACCATTTTTATTCATTTAATGCTTGATTATCCATGGTTGCGAATGTAATTTGCATATTTAATGTTTAAAGGTTTCTGTTTATAAAACATGACCTTGTGCATTAAGACAAGATTTATTCTATTACATCCATAGTATCATAAAGGTCTCCGGTCATATCTGTGCAAAAGCGGTACACCGTATTAGACAGAGGTAAAGTCAAGGTGAAACGGGACTATAGGACAGTGATGTTTACTGAGGATCACTTGATCGCTTCCCTCCTGTCGCCTCTCAACACGTCCCTGCCTCAACAGCGCAATGCAGTCCACAGCAGCAGCTGCAGTCAGGCAGTCAGGCAGGCAGAGGTCTGGCTTTTTGTAATCAGCCCAGGGGATGAAACCCCTCCCCCTCCCTCACCTTAACTGATTATTAAGCTTTTTGCCGTCAGTGCAACCTTGGCTGCGTACGGCAGCCTTTTTGTTTAGGCGGACAGGCTTTAGGCTAAAGAGCACCGACCCTGTGGATGATTCCCGCCGAGTGGAGGTGTTTTATTCCACACAGCATCTGGTACAGCAGATAGGACAGCCGCTCGTGGTCCAGCTCCATCTGAATGACTTGGCAGAGGTTGGCGTCCATCAGCTCCATTACTAGGTAACTGTCGTTGGGGAAGGGGCGGGAAGGGGAGGGACAAAAAAAAGAGGGTGTGATGGGGGGGTAAGAGAGAGCAGAGAAGAAGGGGAGGGGTGTGTGTGGATGTGAGAGAGCATTAGCGGGGTATCAGCTGGGGTCTGGTGTTTTTTAACTGTATAAATACACAATATATACTCACACATCTTGGAATTCTTCTAATGTTTTTTGTGGTGTAAAAACATTTAAGAGCCCTATTATCTGGGAACGAAAAAGACAAGCATATCTATTAGAGCGCTTATGCCCTGCTGCATGCTGGATAAATGTTTCCCTTTGCATGCAACATGCACCCATTTTGTCTTGATGATGACTTACATTTTTATGGTTGACACACTTCATGAGCACCAGCTCTCTGTATGCGCGTTTGGCATGAGTCTGATTCTGAAAAGGCCGGCTGAGTTTCTTTATAGCCACATTTCGCTCAAGGTTGTGGTCATACGCTGAGCTAAAAGATAAAAGGATGCATGAAAGAGATGAAAAGATGTGACGAATGTGTAACGTCCTTGCTTTGAGGTGGAATAGGAGCTCTAGAACGTACCAGACTATTCCCTGAGCACCCGAGCCAATGGGTCTTAGATTCTGATACCGCTTCAACACTGTGAATGTCGAATCACCCACATCTACGCTGTAGAATTCTTTTTCTCGCTTATTTTTGTTCATGGTGAAGTCGATGTCCTAGCATCCGAACGAGGCAGACTTTTACAAACCTAGATCATAAAAATAAAACAAAATGCACTATATATTGCAATACTGCAATTGTTGTGATATCTCTAGCATTGTAACATTCAGTATCTTTTTTCCTGGCATAACAGAATAAGTTGAAAGGACAGCACAGAGTGGTCTCGAACCTCTTTTTGGCTCTGGGCTTATCTCTGTGCCATCAAAAAGAAAATAACTAGAGCATACAGCTGTTAGAAATACACACACACACACACACACACACACACACACACACACATATAAAAGGGGACTCGCATACCACCAAAGAGTAGGGCAGTTTCCTAATAGCTCTTAACCTGAGTTAAAACAGCAGGACTAACAGCATGACCCAGATTCACAGAAAAATGCTTCCACATTTTTTGTTGTTTTCGCAAATGGCATAATATCAGGGATATTTTTTGTCTGACATGTCACAGTACATTAAAAGTAACAATTCACTGTGATGAGAGGAAGTAGCGCTGAGTAAGTCTGAACAAAAAAGCATGAAAAAAAATGTATTTGGATCCATAAGAGCAGAGAGAGACTTTTGCCAAGATTAGATTCTGGAAAAGCCTAGATCAGGAGTCTGTGGTTGTAACCTTGTACAATCAAGCAAGTAAAAAAAAAAAAAGAAAGAAAAATATACAGGCCAATGTTTAACTGTAAATTTAAACAACAAATTGAATGCTTATGATAGAATATTAATGAATGATTACATTGTAGAATCAGGCATGCACCCAAACAAACTAGTTAATCAATTAACACAATTTATAATTTAATCAGATCATAATAAATGTTAAGATTTTCAGGCTAATAACTACTCAACACAACATTCCCAAATAGAATAATTTCAAACCACGAGTATTATAATACACCACAACAGAAATGATAGATAGAAATGAATAGAAACGACCTTCAATTAATGGAATTCATTCAGTTCTAATGTGATATCAAAGTGAATTAATTATAAATAAAATATTCAGGGCAGCCTTCCTGGTGAAAAGTAAAAATGAATCACAAGTGAATGTTGGCTAAAAAAAAAAAAATTATAGCGATATCATCTTAACTAGAAGTTTCTACAATATGACAAGCTCTGATTAAGATACAAACTTTAGTCATGTGTTCAAACTTTAGGGGTCATTTTTTTGTTTTTGTTTCATTACTAATAATGACAATTTTACTCAAACACACAGATCTAATGAGCAAATTCTGTCAATCAGGAATTAATCAGCCTATTGCCAATTCATTTAAAATTGACATTTAAACGTTTATAATTCAGGATACATATATTGTCATGACAGTACAGGCCTGTAAGATGCATAAAATAAATAGTGATGAGGTTTTTTTTTTGCCTTGGATAGAGATCAGTATACATGCTAAACCATGCGTAATTCAACCTACATTCATATAAATGTTACTGATTAAACTATATCCAGAATACACACACAAGGTATAGTGTGGTTACAGCGGGCAAAGCGCGCAGCTTGACAAATAGCATTGTAAGCGATCTCACGTAACCCACAGAGCCCGGCTCATTTATTAGTCGCTATGTTTAAAAGCCTCATCATTCAAAACAGCGACATTGTCGTATTACTGTTTCAAAGGGAAGAAAATGCGCTGTGATGTGTGCAGACACCCTCCCCCACTGCGAAACAATACCACGTATTAAAACCACCTTAAAACGCTCACTTACCTGCTACGATTGAAATATAAACACTTCCTGTATCCTAAATGCCTCTTAAATACTCGGGCTCTTCAGAAATTATGTGGTGAAGTCTCTATCGATTATTAATAGCGCTTATTCTGCTGCTGGATTCGATAACATGACCTCACCGTATTGAAAGCGCTTTCTTCCACTGGCAGCAGGCCTCGCGTGCACTGCTGACGACATGCGCTCTACGTCACCAAACCCCCACGCGCTTCCGTACCATCACGCCGGTCTATTCATAGATAGGTTCTTTCTTTCTTTCTTTCTTTCTTTCTTTCTTTCTTTCTTTCTTTCTTTCTTTCTTTCTTTCTTTCTTTCTTTCTTTCTTTCGTCTGTCTCTCAATCTACAGGCAAATTCCAAAGACAATCATCTGATAATCCACAGTTACAAGATATTGATCTGAATTCTGTTGTGCATAATTTTAAGGACATATTGATCAATTTAGCCTACCCTTTTCCCAGATAGAAACTTTAAAATATTCTTAAAATGTGAAAATCTATTGTAATATATATATATATATATATATATATATATATATATATATATATATATATATATATATATATATATGGGAAAAGGGTAGGCTAAATTGATCAATATCCTTAAAATTATGCAGATGGCACTTAGATTCATATAAACATATATATATATATATATATATATATATATATATATATATATATATATATATATATATATATATATATATATATGAATTAAGTGCCATCTGCATAATTTAAATAATATATTGGATATATACAGTGGTTATGGAAAGTATTCAGACCCCCTTAAATTTCTCACTCTTTGTTATATTGCAGCCATTTGCTAAAATCATTTAAAGGTACAATTTGTGATATTTTTTTCCGCTAGAGGTCGCTAGAAGCCTATTCAAAACAAAGGCGTAGTTTGATCACGCCAAGTTTTAGCGCAGAAACTTGGGACATGTGGTCTCCATCTCAACGGACGGTGCAAAAGAATAGGGATTGGAGTCTGGAAGAACTCATGTTCGTGGATGCGATTATTAACGTTACTGTAGTATGAAGCAGAGCAGGACCGAGTGTTGCGGGAGCTGGACGAGGAGCTGGAGCGATTGATCAACACACGCCTCACGAGCAGCGGGACTTTTATTATGACACAGTCGCCGACGCCGCATCCGCTTTTCCGGTCATGAGCAGTGCCCAAGGAAGTCGACCGGAAGTTGAAGTCGGCCGCGTGCCGCCATCTTGTAGCAGAACTTCACTTGCGGAAGCATCCCATTGACTCCCATTCATTTTGGCGTCACTTTGACAGCGAATAACTTTACATCTGAGGCATTTAAAGACTCCATTTGTCCATTATTTATTTCTAAAGATACAATGTATAAAGGGCTCTATTACCTTCTATGTTACATTATGGCCCCGTCGAAACAGTTTTTGTAAAAATAGGCTAACGATTGCGTCATAACCACTCGACTCTCTGTCGCACAGTAGAGAAATTACCGTACAGACAGGAGGAGAAGCTCGCAGGCAATAGTATGCATTAACTTAATATGGTGTACTGGCGTTACATTTTAAAATACTATACAAACTAATTAATCAGAATACTTACTCCTGCTCACTCACGCCAAAGAACTCCCCGCTCAAGCTCGCCGTCTCTGCAAGATTAACGATGGCAGTTTGCACGCACAGCTACTAGAAGATTTACATCTGTCAGACAGGTTGCTGACGAGATCAAGCTTAGTTTGAGTCTGCGCGTCAGAAACGGAAGTGCTAAAAATCGCTAAAAATGGGCTTCACCTGTCTCAATTGAGTTCCAATGGGGTCGCTGTGGCCATTTCTTTTACTGTCTATGGTCATGAGTTTACAGGAGCTGTCCTTGTCGACAGAACCAGCGGCAGATGGTAAACAGTAATTATGTTCCATAAATAAGTAACACAATCCACCATAAAACGTGCAAGAAGTAAATAAGGAACTGCTTGAAGCAAGCTAGTGGTTTGCTGGACGATAGACATTACTTCCGCATTTGTCCACGGCACTGTTGTCATGTGGTTTCTACGTCAGTAAAGGCGGTAACAAAGGTAACTGACGTCATTGACAGGCGACTGCACTGCCCCGTGTCACTCCCTGCATTCCAATGTCCATACTATCCATCCTAAATAGTATGTGAGATTAAAATAAGTGTGTCCCAAAGCATAGTATGTTGAAAAGAGTATGCCAAAAGTCCCCGGATGGTCTACTATTTCCGGTAGATTTTCGAAGTGTGGATCCGTGCACACTACAGAGGCTAATATTGCCCACAACCCATTGCGCATTGGACGAGGATTCAGTTCAGAACTACAAACACGAGTAAAAAGTGTTAAAAAACTACAAAACATGGCGGATATACGCAATCGATGCTGAGAGATTTGAGTGACTAATAATCAGTTTAACCTGATAGAAATATATATTTAATGTTTCCCGTGTTATTTTTCATCTGCAAATACCAATGTGGACTTTTATAAAGATCCGAATGGCCATTAACTTTTAAATGCATCATTATGCATTAATATGAGGAGAGTTCTCCACATGAAAGACCGGCGACTGCAGATCAACGTGCTGTATTTCTCTCCGATACGGTAGGAAATTAACTAAATGAAATGTGGAGGATGTAAGATGATTGACAGGCCAGTTTACGGTGACAGGATCAGTGCCCAAGGAAGTCGACCGGAAGTTGAAGTCGGCCGTGTGCCGCCATCTTGTAGCAGAACTTCACTTGCGTTAGCATCCCATTGACTCCCATTCATTTTGGCGTAACTTTGACAGCGAATAACTTTACATCTGAGGCGTTTAAAGACTCCATTTGTCCATTATTTATTTCTAAACATACACGACAATGTATAAAGGGCTCCATTACCTTCTATGTAACATTAAGGCCCCATAGAAACAGTTTTTGTAAAAATAGGCTAACGATTGCGTCATAACCACTCGACTCTCTATCGCACAGTAGAGAAATTACCGTACAGACAGGAGGAGAAGCTCGCAGGCAATAGTATGCATTAACTTAATATGGCGTACTGGAGTTACATTTTAAAATACTATACAAACTAATTAATCAGAATACTTACTCCTGCTCACTCACGCCAAAGAACTCCCCGCTCAAGCTCGCCGTCTCTGCAAGATTAACAATGGCAGTTTGCACGCACAGCTACTAGAAGATTTACATCTGTCAGACAGGTTGCTGACGCCATCAAGCTTAGTTTGAGTCTGCGCGTTAGAAACAGAAGTGCTAAAAATCGCTAAAAATGGGCTTCACTTGTCTCAATTGAGTTCCAATGGGGTCGCTGTGTCCATTTCTTTTACTGTCTATGGACAGGATGCGACAGAGAGAAAAGACGCGATTGTATGACGTGTTAGTATGTCCCAAAGCTTGTCTACTCTTTTACTACACACTCAAAAGTAAGTACTTTTTGTTCACAGAAAGAGTACATACTTATAGGGCGTAGTATAAGTAGGCGAATTTGAACGCAGCAATAGTTTAGAATGGGAATTTTCTCATGATTTACAAGTAGTTGAAAACATTAGATATATTGTTTGTAATCAGCTGGACAAAATATATAACACTAGCCTAGTGGTTTTTGGATATTTTACTGCAAAAAATTTACATATTGTACCTTTAAGTTCATTTTTTTCCTAATTAATGTACACACAGCACCCCATTTTGACAGAAAAACACAGAATTGTTGACATTTTTGCAGATTTATTAAAAAAGAAAAACTGAAATATCACATGGTCCTAAGTATTCAGACCCTTTGCTCAGTATTTAGTAGAAGCACCCTTTTGATCTAATACAGCCGTGAGTCTTTTTGGGAAAGATGCAACAAGTTTTTTTACACCTGGATTTGGGGATCCTCTCCAGTTCTGTCAGGTTGGATGGTAAACGTTGGTGGACAGCCATTTTTAGGTCTCTCCAGAGATGCTCAATTGGGTTTAAGTCAGGGCTCTGGCTGGGCCATTCAAGAACAGTCACAGAGTTGTTGTGAAGCCACTCCTTCATTATTTTAGCTGTGTGCTTAGGGTCATTGTCTTGTTGGAAGGTAAACCTTCGGCCCAGTCTGAGGTCCTGAGCCCTCTGGAGAAGGTTTTCATCCAGGATATCCCTGTACTTGGCCGCATTCATCTTTCCCTCAATTTCTACCAGTCGTCCTGTCCCTGCAGCTGAAAAACACCCCCACAGCATGATGCTGCCACCACCATGCTTCACTGTTGGGACTGTATTGGACAGGTGATGAGCAGTGCCTGGTTTTCTCCACACATACTGCTTAGAATTAAGGCCAAAAAGTTCCATCTTAGTCTCATCAGACCAGAGAATCTTATTTCTCACCATCTTGGCAAACTCCATCTGGGCTTTCATGTGTCTTGCACTGAGGAGAGGCTTCCGTCGGGCCACTCTGCCATAAAGCCCCTACTGGTGGAGGGCTGCAGTGATGGTTGACTTTCTACAACGATCTTTGGGTTCTTCTTTACCTCTCTCACCAAGGCTCTTCTCCCCCGATAGCTCAGTTTGGCCGGACGGCCAGCTCTAGGAAGGGTTCTGGTCGTCCCAAACGTCTTCCATTTAAGGATTATGGAGGCCACTGTGCTCTTAGGAACCTTAAGCACAGCAGAAATTTTTTTGTAACCTTGGCCAGATCTGTGCCTTGCCACAATTGTGTCTCTGAGCTCTTCAGGCAGTTCCTTTGACCTCATGATTCTCATTTGCTCTGACATGCACTGTGAGCTGTAAGGTCTTATATAGACAGGTGTGTGGCTTTCCTAATCAAGTCCAAGCAGTATAATCAAACACAGCTGGACTCAAATGAAGGTGTAGAACCATCTCAAGGATGATCAGAAGAAATGGACAGCACCTGAGTTAAATATGAGTGTCACAGCAAAGGGCATGAATACTTAGGACCATGCGATATTTCAGTTTTTCTTTTTTAATAAATCTGCAAAAATGTCAACAATTCTGTGTTTTTCTGTCAATATGGGGTGCTGTAGTTACATTAATGAGGAAAAAAAATGTGCTTAAATGTGAATACTTTCCGTACCCACTGTATATATATATATATATATATATATATATATATATATATATATATATATATATATATATATATATATATATATATATATATATATATATATATATATATATATATATATATATATATATATATATATATATATATATATATATATATATATATATATATATATATATATATATATATATATATATTTGCATGTATATATATAATTTTTGGTTCCAAATTTGTATCAATTTTACTGGTAGTCCATTGTATGAAGAGTTTTTGGGCATAATATGTCAAAGTTTTTGCTATTCTCACTTACATAAATGTAAAAATATAAAAAATGTCTGAATAATTTTTGATTTGACTATATATATATATATATATATATATATATATATATATATATATATATATATATATATATATATATATGATTTAAAAAAAATTAAAACTATGGTCATCTAAACAAAGTGTGAAATAATCATAAATGTCTTCAGTATTCATTGCATGAAAATTGACATCTGTTTAACTCACAAAAAAAAAAAAGAAAAAAAAAAAGAGGATTGTCCACAGTTGTGGCACCTAATAAAGTTTTTTCAAAATTTAGTGTGTTTGTTTATCAAGGAGACAAGAGAGAGACAGAGGAGCTTGAGATGAAATATGAGATTAGGTAATACCACTTATTTTTTATGTATTTTATGTGTGTCAGTTCCAGTCAAGATGTAAAAGTAAGCAAAATGTGTGAAACTGTTTAATTGTGTGTATTTATACACATGCTAGCATTAGCAAGACAAAAGGGTCTTTTTATTAAGAGCCATTTTATTCCAAAAATGTTTTAAATGTAATTTCTAGAATGTTATTTAACACAATATGAGGTGTGGTGAAAAAGAATCATAATTCTTCTGTGAATTCATTGTAAGGGAGGAATAAAGGACATTAGTGGAAAGCTACATATTCAAATATATACATAAAAGGACCACAGCTTAAGTAAAAAATGATCCTGAAGACTCCTTCATCCTCTTCTGTCACTGCTCATCTAATCCAATTGAGCTCTTAGCTCTAGTCTAAGAATAGTTCAATTTGCAAAAAGTTTCAAGGGCCCACAGACATCAGTTGCTTCTTAGTGATTAGACGTGAGTAGTTTATCAGTAAATGCATTTTTGTATGTTTGTGCAGTAGTGCAGTATGCTGGAGCATAAGGTAAATGAAACATGTAGTGATCCACAGGATTAAAGTGTGTGCACTGGGACTGAAGGCATCAGTGGGAGATCAGGACCTTAGACTGAATGCTAGAAGGTAAAATCTATTAATATTCCTAAGATGATAGATCACGTTTAGTAGCTTTAATTTGGGTGAATATGCGAATCTATTTTGATTTAAAATTCATGAAGTTGTATGGTAGAATTAAACAACATATTCTGTTTGTAAGTGATAAATGCTGCTGCCATGACTTGGTCAGCTAAATCGGTAAAGCTATTAAAAAGCTACAGTGCTGAGCTGTGATTAATGTATGTACTGTATATCTCAGACTGTTTATTTAGGCAGGGAAGGCCTTGAACTTCTCGATCAGTACACATTGCAAAAACAAAGATATAAGAAAATTCACTCTTATTTTCCTTAAGTTTATTTATTTAACCAGTGCTCCTGTCTGCATTTGTGCACAAAGGCTACGTTGTTTTTTGGAATATCCTCAAATTTGATTACTGTAGGAATGCAGTGAGAATTTAGTGTCTTTTTCTCTCTTAGTCCATGAGATTTTACATGTTAAGGTTCCTATACTGGTGGTCTAAGAGAGCTTAAACTTATTTTGATGAGATAGAGTCAATATATATATATACTATACACACACACACACACATATATATATATATATATATATATAAATATAATAAATAAGTCAAAATCTGCTAATTTTTTTTTATATTATTTACAACAGGAACTGCATTTTCATGGGTTTCAATAAAATATTTTTGTTATAAGAGAATACAAGCAACTTTGTGCATCAAACCACTCTTTTCCTGGTAAAAACTGAACTTGATTTTCAAAAATCAATGAATTTGTGACAGCTGAATATAACATTTTTGACAAGCTAAACATGTCAGACTCTGAGTAATGTAATTTAAGCCACAAAATAAATTTCATTCTGTAAAATAAGTATAAATGAACTACACAAAAAGCATTTTGAATGCCTCCAGCACATTACTCCCAAATTAAACATAGTTCACTTATGCACATTATCGCTTCCGTCAAAAACTTAGGCTGGCTGTTGGTTAGAATATTAGAACTAAAAACATCGACATAACACACTCATGAGCATCAATTACTTCACTGAATACTTGTAAATAATTATTACC
The DNA here is from genome assembly GCF_024489055.1 of Chanodichthys erythropterus. Classification (NCBI taxonomy): domain Eukaryota; kingdom Metazoa; phylum Chordata; class Actinopteri; order Cypriniformes; family Xenocyprididae; genus Chanodichthys; species Chanodichthys erythropterus. The sequence goes on from NC_090225.1 coordinate 19,634,708, forward strand.
ATTCATACAATCTATCTGTTTTCAAATCCACATCATTTGAATATCACAACATTGATGTCTATCAAAAAATAGCGTGCACAATACATGGTAGTCTTTACGAGGTCCAGCGCATTTCCTAAAATATCCACACTACCGGATGTTTTGAATGTTTTATCGCTTTCTAAGAAGAAGGAGAAAATGGTGGCCTGAGAGGCTTCAGCGTGCTGTCTGTCAGAGATGATAACATGCATAATGCATAACACACACATGAGTATAAATTTGTTCTTCACTCACTGAAATTGAATCAGAATGATCAGGGAACTGAGTGAAATATTTCTAACTGCATGCTAAAGAGAATAAATGCCAATCCAATTGAAAAACTTAGGCAGGTTAGTGAACATCGCTCAACATATGTTGGTTTTGACAGATATTTTTTATGCACAAACTACACATTCTGATTCTGACATTTCTGATTTGAGTATTTTCCATTCTTGACTGATCTCTTTTTCATAATTTTGCCAAAAGATGAATTGTTAAATGAGTGATCTTCAGATGAGTCCCTGTAGTCATCCATTTTGTCTCTCATATGCTGATGTAATATGTATTATAAACTTGACTGTTGAATTTTATAAAATGTAGTTTGATCACTATCTTCTCAGTAGTTTTAATGCTGTTTAATTTTCCAACAAAAGACAAAATTAAGCATGCTATTTCTGACAGGCCCCAAAAAGAAACTCAAGGCTTCCTGTAATAGTCAGACCTACATATCTGCAGGACCTGCTTAACCTTCTTTGGAGATCAAGCTCATTATTTCAGGGGCACATTTTGTTTGTGTGTGTGTTTAGCCTAGATATTTGTTGTTCTGTATATGATCTGACTTGCCGAGGCAGTGAACGACATCAGAAATCCATAAATAACCTATTTTTCGATTGTTGCATTTGGTGTATTTTATTTATTTATTTTAATTTTTTTTAAAAAAGATTTTGATACAGCCTGTTGCCACAGAGGTTATGTAATTAAATATTGTGTAATCTCCCTGTATTGGCACCTAGACAGTTCTAGATGTAGTTTAACATAATAAGCTTCAAGAGAGCCAAACAACAACAGACTGACCATAGGGTTTTGAAATAAACTATGTGTTAAAGGTGCTAAAGAGGATCTTTTCGTCGACTGAGAAACCAAAGACCGTTACTAAGTTTTTGAAATGAGCTCATGCGTAAGAAGCGTAATTTCAAGGGAACGCCTCCCAAAACTCGTGCACGAGTATTGGAACACGAGTGTTTACCACCGGCATTCACTGTGTCGTGTTAGTGGATTCATTATGTCGGACTCACCGCAGGTAACTCATAATCTGCAGTTGTTACTCCTGTCTCCTGACAAAAACATCGCATGCAGCGCCTGTGGAGTGTGGAAAGTTACTGGAGCGCGCAGCCGCTCGTCTCTCACAAGGAACGTCATGGCAGTGATTGACAAGCCATCGCGTAAACGATTGGCTGATGTTTTTAAGGCCCTACCTCGTGCACAGATGATGTATATTAATATTATTCCTTTTAGTGCACCTAATAAAATGTCTTTTATCAATTAGTAAAGACAGTTTTAAGTAATATTGCAAAAATGTATAAAACAAAACATCCTATTTAACACCTTTAATTTTTATAATAGTTATTTAAATGCATTTCATATATTTACACGTTTTAAATTAAAATTTAAAATTCACATTGATGGTAAAGTTCTGAAAAGTCATATTGAAGTTTTTTTCAAATAGTTTCAAAGATTACCTATACACATACATTCATAAATATCTAGAGAGTGAATTCTGCAGCAGTAATTACAGGAATATTATCATTATTTATGAGAGCTTATTTTTATATTTGCTCTCTGTTACATTAATTTAACAGTGTTGCATTTTACCTGAATCTGTTGAAATTAGCAGAGTAAAAGTGTGGTTGCAAATAATGTCATTAGAGCCATCACCAACCTGATGTGCAGGGCAGTTGGACATAGTGGTGTTTTAGAGGTAAAAAATGATATAAATACTGTTCGGCTTCTCGCACAAACCGAGTCTGTGCATGTTTTTTTTTTACTCTTATAGATGAAGTTCCCATTGACATACATTATACAACTGACAGACTGCTACGGTTGGAGTTAAAAATCATTGTTTGTGTTCTACTGAAGAAACTAAGTCACTTACATCTTGAATGCCCTGGGGGTAACCAGCTAAACATCAAGTTTTCATTTTTGGGTGAACTATCCCTTTAATGCATTTACAAATCACTGCAAAATGAAACCCTAAAGACTAGCTAAAAAATGAAAAGGTCACTATTCTATTGATTTATTAAATTACCTTAATTTCTTTGGTGCTTTAGCAAGCTTACTTTATAATGTAGTTTTGTATGTAGAGCTGTATGTACTACTACTAACTCGAACATTCTTTTGGGAAGTGCATATTATTGATTAGTTTAGGGATGTACATGCACTTGATATGAAATGTCTCCCCCTGGCTTCCGTCTTGAGTAGTTACAGTTAGACACACTAGACTAGAATAAATGAAAATTCTTTAGGAAAATCCCTGTATTGTTCAGTATTGTAGCAGGAGAAATGGAGATCTAGATGTTAATTAGAATTACAGTAGATACATAAACAGAAATTTGATATTGAGGAAAAACTGACATTTGGCATAATTTGTGTATTATGCACATTGAACTAGGGAGATCATCAGATTGACTGATAATGAAAATAAAAAATGTAGTAAAATCTGTATGTTTGTAGTTTTCTGTTCTCTAAAATTGATCTGTAAACAAATAAATAAAAAATAGAAAGAAGTTTATTTTTATGTGTCCTCCACCAGTGATTATGCAAAACAGTTGGCACATTCTTGCCTAAGCTTGTTCTTTTGATAGTTGGAAAAGATAAAAATAGATAATTGTAGACCGATTTAGATTTACGCATCACACATGCTAAATAATGTTTATTACATAATATTGTTATGAAACATTGGTGATGAGAGCAGAGTCCCTGCTGATCACTTTGTTTAGGCTCCATCCTCTTCTTTCAACAGATTTCTCTCCTCCTCCATCAGCCAGTTAGCTTGTGTTTCACCTTCTCAGGTATCTGTCTCGCGACTTCGCAGGATGTGCAGCACGTTTGTGACCCTCGCCGAGGTTCTGGAAGCCAGAGGAGGACCGCTGGAAGAGGACGAGGTTTGGTCCCTCCTGCTGGGCTCGGCTGAATCACTCGTAGACCTTTCCTACAAAGGTAAAATGTTGACCTTGCTGTTAGTTCTTTTTTCCTGCTGGTGAAGAGTGCAGTCCATGCAAAATTAAATGAACGTGGGTTTGTTTTTCTAGGTCACAATATCTGCAACATTATAACTCCTGCATCACTGCTCTTGTCCGCGACTGGGACTCTGGCGTTCAAGAACTGTGCAATGACAGATGAGGTGTGTGCCTTCACAGCCCCAGAGATGCTGCAAGGCCGTGCCATCTCCACCAAGCTAGCCATGGAGAAGGTCAGTTTCATTTAGCGACATCAGGAGGTTATTTTACACTTAACCTGCAAAATCTGCCAAGTCCCTCTACGAACATACTGGCAACAGTGATAGTAAATATATATAACATTTACTAGTCAATATACATTTCAAATCAAATCAGCTTAAAAAAAAATCTCCTTCCACAAAACGACAGAAGATATTTTCATACACCCTGATGTTATTGCTCATTCAGTGTTTCTGCATACTACTAATACTGATACGATAATACTAATACAATTATAATAATAACGACATCAATACTACCAATAATGAAAAAAAATGTGCAAAGGTCTGAGACTGCTGGGCTTGTGAATATTAATCAAGTTGCTTTAGGTTGCTCGAACTGAAGTTTTTTTTTTAAATCTAATTTTTATTTATTTATATTATTCAACATTTTTATTTATTTTAATTTAATCTATTTAATAGATAACTAATATTTCTATTTAATGTAATTTATTTCTTTACATATTTATTTTAATCTAATTTATGTATTTATTATTTAAATCTTAATATTTATTCATTTACCGTTTCTCTAGACTTTTTCCTTGCGGTCCCTGGTTTGAAAACCCTGTCCTCTGAAGTTTAGTTTAAATGTAGAGGGTTGGATTTATTTTATAAAGGTGCCCTTTTATATGATTGCACTTTAGTTGTTGAATACTCACAGAAGAGATACTGATGATTTGTGTCCTTTCTTCCAGATAATCGTGTATTCTCTTGGGATGACTTTGTACTGGTCAGTTGATTATCATCTCCCTCAAAACCAGGTCAGTTTCACAGAAATCCGAGTAAGAAATAAGAAAGTAAAGACCGTAAGATTGAGTGAACAAACCGTACCAGTGAAGAATAAGCCAGCTTCATTAAACTTTCATCACCTTTTATCTGAAAATATACTGGAAATGTGTCTTCTGCTTGTTTAGCCCATTCAGCTAAGTGACTCTCTGAATTGCCTTCTCCTGAGCATGTGTGAGGACATGGCCCATCGGCGAGCCAACCTGAACACCATCTTGGAGGTGTGTGAAACGCACCACAAAGCGTCTCTCCTGCCTCCTCCTAACAAAGTCATCAAACAGCTGGTAGAGGATGTCTTCCAAGACTCTGTGAGTTAAAAAAGAGCATTTATACTTCAAACACTTCTCAGTTGATAAATTTAGAAAAATGGTAGCCAAGAAGTTCATGAGATCTTCATTTCCAGGTGGATCGAGCTGCTTTAACTGAAAATGTTGTGCAGCTGAGCGGGAAAAGTCAGATGATCAGAGAAAGACTTCATGGTAGGAATACCCTTGAATCTCAAAATCCTGACCTCTCTTATCCTCTTATAGTTGTGACAATCCTGTAAGAAGTGTAGTCAAATAACTAATAATAATTTTGATGATATATTTTGTAATATTTAGGGGCCAAGCACTGAAGGTTCTTGAAAAACGCACAAACAAATTTGAGCACGCCAAAATGAACATGAGGCTATATATGGGCAACGGTTTAGCATATTCAGAATAAACTGTGTTATTACAACCATGACCTAAGGGTACCTGCACAGTTTTGGCACAGTGACACCTAGTGTTCAGGAGAAATGTAAAAATAGCTTTTTTTGCTTAAAGGTGCCCTAGAATTAAAAATTGAATTTATCTTGGCATAGTTGAATAACAAGAGTTCAGTACATGGAAATGACATACATTGAGTTTCAAACTCCATTGTTTCCTCCTTCTATTATAAATCTCATTTGTTTAAAAGACCTCCGGAAAACAGTTGAATCTCAACATAACACCGACTGTTACGTAACAGTCGGGGTCATTAATATGTATGACCCCAATATTTGCATGCCAGCCCATGTTCAAGGCATTAGACAAGCCAGTATTAACATCTGGAGCAGCACAGCCGAATCATCAGACTAGGTAAGCAAGAACAACAGCGAAAAATGGCAGATGGAGCGATAATAACTGACATGATCCATGATTACATGATATTTTTAGTGATATTTGTAAACTGTCTTTCTAAATGTTTCGTTAGCATGTTGCTAATGTACTATTAAATGTGGTTAAAGTTACCATCGTTTCTTACTGTTTTCACGGAGACGAGCCGTTGTTATTTTCATTTTTAAACACTTGCAGTCTGTATAATTCATAAACACAACTTCATTCTTTATAAATCTCTCCAACAGTGTAGCATTAGCCGTTAGCCACGGAGCACATACTCGTGATAGGCAGTTAAAAAAATTTATTTTAAAAAATCTATGCGGTATTTTGAGCTGAAACTTCACAGACACATTCAGGGGACACCTTAGACTTATAAAAACGTTCGATGGCACCTTTAAAACTTCCGAATGGTTTGGCCAAAAAAAAAAAATCACAAAATTGGTCTCTTTAGATTTGGTATAGCATGCCGAGTCAAACGATACCCATTTTTCCCATATCTGCCATTTTGGGCATCAGCCATTTTGAATTTTGTCGTAAAATGTCATTTATGAACGCATTGGTGTACTGTTACGAAACTCAGTAAGTGTCATCGGCACCATGCCCTGAAGGTACTCAAACAATTTCAGGGCTGTGCCACCTTGTGGTCAACAATTATAATGAAATTTCGAAAAATTCTAATAGCATTTGATTAATTTTGCCTATTGTAATGAAACTTGGGTCATGCCGAGAACATAGATACCACTTTTTTTGTCATAGTTGGTTGAACTTCCTGTCCTGCCATTTTGATTTTATTTAAAAACCTACTTTTTCAAACTCCTCCTAGACCGTTGTTCCAATTTTCATGAAAGATGAATCAGAACATCCTCAGACCCATGGAATTCAAGTCAATTCGTCAAACCTTTCTCATTTAACATGAGAACAAATTCTACGAACGACACGCCAAAAATGGACGTGAGGCTATATCTCCACAACACTTTAGCATATTCTGACCAAACTTGGTGATTGTTATGAATATGAAAAATTGTTGCTGTTTTTCTTTTTGCTTATAACTTCCAAACAGTTTGACCAAAAATCTCAATACAAAATCTCAAAAATTGTCACCCAACACTGACCACACAGGGGTGTGTTTCCTGTAAAATGATGTAACTCACTGATTAACTACCATAGTATGATGCATCATTGGAGAAACTAACCAACTAGTCACGGCTGTTTCCCAAAACCGTAGTAACCTCTGTCATTTGAACCACATTGGTTCAACAATATAGGACTGACGTTAATGACGTCACGTGCAGGTGTGGGAGTAATAACTTCCGCTAATTAATCTATTTGAGATTTCACAGCAGTTAATGACTACTTGATGTAATGGGTATTTATAGACAGTGGCGGACAAAGTACACAAATCAAGTATTTGAGTAAAAGTACAGATACCCAATTCAAATATTACTCCTTTAAAAGTATAAATGCTCATTTTTAGTTTTACTTGAGTAAAAGTACAAAATTAGAGAAAGAGGCTATATCTGAAAGATAAATGCATACATTTAATAATGCAAATAAGCAAACCTTTTATTTTATTACCAACACTTATCATACACTATCAAAACATTAAATGTTAATGTACTAAAATACTGATTTAAGTTACTGATAATTCAAGTGTGCAAACAAGTTAAATAATATACCATGTAGTATTTTAAATTGGGAAAACAAAATTTGTTTAAATATGTGGCAACAAATGGTATACAAATAAAAATACAATGTAGACGTCACATGGGGCAAAATGTGTTGTAATGCTAGCAAACATACTAGTTTTATATCATTTGAAACTGTTACAACAGTGGGGAAGATGCATTGGCATTCATTTGCATTATATTGAACCAATTCAGCAGGTTAATTGGAAAGAATCAACTCGTTCACAAAGCGGACATCACTTTTGTGTCTGAGAGGGGGTGGCAATTGCTTCAGTTTGAAATAACGATTTGTATATTTTTATGGAATGTAGCAGAGTAAAAATTACAATATTTTGCTTTGGAATGTAATAAAATATAAGTCAAATTTTCCTGAAATAAAAATATTCTTATAAAGTACAGATACTTAATTACAGTAACAAAGTAGAAATACTTTTTTTACTGTCCACTTTGTTTCTTTCTTACTGAGTTTTAGGGTGTCGTTATCTTTGCACATCAGATCCTTTGCATAACAGGTCTAAGTGGGTGTTGATGCCAGATATTTGTCTTAAAATCTGTCCTTAACTAACCGTTTCAGTGGTAATCCAGACGTTGTCCTTGGATTATAATGATTATCCCAAAAATTAAATTAGTAAAACCCTGCAGGTTTGACCAACATGTGCGTAAGAAAGAACCACTGCACCAATAAAATAGTGTCCACAATAGGATTAACGGTTTAACCTAAAACTGAACATGGGATTACAAAAGGTTGTAATCAGGCTCAAAGAGCTGATGCTTCAGAGCAAACCTAAAATATAAGCGTAGTGCTAATATGTTTGGCCGCTTTCCAGAGGTCTTGTGCAACCATGTGCAGTATAAACTGCTGTGTGTATACAATGAGTGCACAGTATACATTATGTGATGTAGTGATCAGGTCTCTGTTGAGCAGGTAAGCGTGGACCATATCCTGGTTATACAGAGGGGAATGGAGCTACAGGAGAGACTCGCAGACTTTCTCTGGACTCAGAGTCAAAGCAAGGTGAGCTCATGGTGACCATTCAAAAGTTTGGTGTCAGTAAAAAATTTTTTTTATGTTTTTGAAAGAAGTTTCTTATGCTCACCAATTCTGCATTTATTTGATCAAAAGTACAGTAAAAACAGCAAAAAGTTAAATTGTTAAAAGGTTATTACAATTTAAAATAACTTTTCTATTTTTATATATTTTAAAATGTAATTTATTCCTATGTTGACAAAGCTGAATTTTCAGCATCATTACTCCAGTCTTCAGAGTGACATGATCCTTCAAAATCAATTCAGATATGCTGGTTTGTTGCTCAAGAAACATTTCTTCTTATTTTACTCTTTCTTTGATGCATAGAGCGTTTATTTGAAAAAATATATATATTTGGTAACATTATGAATGTTATACTGTCACTTTTGATCAATTTAATGCATCCTTGCTTAATAAAAATATAGATTTCTCACTGAACCACAATTTTTAACAACAATTTATGTCAGATATTTAGATGTTTATTAAAACTATTGTTGCTGTTTAAAATCGCATGTGTGTAAAATTGCTCAGCATTTAGACATATAGTATTTATTTAGAGCATTAATTTTAGCTGATTTGTTTTTTTGTTTTTTGTTTTTTTCAGAAATTTCCCATCAACAGAAAACCTGGTCTCTCAGAAGTAGACCTAGTCAGACCACATCCTATCAGGGCTCAAACAGGTTGGTAGTGTTGTTATGCACTTTTAAATTTAATATGAGACTATTTAGCGATTAGTGCTGGTTAATGTCAGTCTTTGATGCTTTGGTATCCCAGAATTCCACTGGGGCTTCACCACAGACGAAGCACAAGTTGTTGGCTGTCCCGGAGTACATGCCCCAACATTCCCAACAAGAGTGAAGCCCGAGCTTCTAGTCCCTGCATTACTATTAGTGAGTCTGCAGTCAGCCTCTCCCAAAAGAAAGCTAAGGTAATGAGCTTAACATCTGTGCTGTATTACAATATGAATGCTTGTTAATTGTCTATTTTTTATTTGTTTCAATTGTAGAGTCTTGGACCTGAATTTTCCAGGATGATTGATGAACCTCAAATAGTTTTAGAGCTGCCAGGATCTTTAGTGGTAAACTGCGTTTCCATATTTTTGGTTACATTATATAATGAACTTCGGTTTCAAGCATTCAGCACTTTTGTTCAGCTTTACCGCATTCTGAGGTTGCAGAGTTTGTGTCTTTGTATATTTATCTCCTTCTCCCTTTCTCTCTCGATCGATACAGTCGAAGAAAGGCAAGTCAGGCTTCTCTCAAAGAGAAGTTTACGTGATCATGCCAAATGAACAGTGTGTGGCAGTGAAATGTGACATCAAATCCCGTGGGAGAGATGTGTTCGACATGGTTGTGGCGCACGCTAACCTTGTGGAGCACTTTTACTTTGGCCTTGCTTTCATTGATGGTAATGTAGTCTTCTATACTGTATGTCATCTTCTTGTGTGTTGTTAATGACTGAAAGATGATCAAAGATGTTTATATTATCTACACTTTGAGCTGTCTTGCATAAATGATTAATTATTTTTCTCATTTAGATGGTGAATTTTTCTTTTTGGACCCTGAGACAAAAATCTCAAAGGTTGCCCCAGATTACTGGAAGAAAGTGGCTTCTGCAACATTTACCGTTTTTCTCCGTGTCAAATTTTTCCCTGATGACATCTCCTACATACTGTATGTCTTTTTTACTGTTTACATTTACTGTATATCATATTTAGATTGTCTGCTTAAACACCCCTTGACATCAGGCTTTTATCTATGTTTGTTGGCTTTGGAGTCACTTATGTGGTAGGGTACTCCAAAAATAAACTTTTTAATACATTTACACTACCTTTTAAAAGGTTGGTGTCAGTAAGATTTTTTTTGTTGAATGAAATTAATACTTTTATTCAGCATGGATTCATTAAATTGATCAAAAGTGACAGTAAAAACATTTATACAAAAATGTATAAATGGTACAAAAAAACCTGTTTTAATTAAATGCAATTAAATGCAGCCTAGGTGAGCATAAGAGACTTCTTTCAAAACATTGAAAAATCTTACTGACCTTAAACTTTTGAACACATTTAAAGAAGTCTTTCTCTTTCAGGAAAATTAACTGAAGAGAAAACTGCACTTCTCAAGTGATTTCATGGGGTCTTTAATGACCATTATTCCTAATTGTTTGCAATGAAGTCTTCTATTCTAATACTCACTTTTTGTTTTTGTCTTATTATTTTAAAAGGCATAGATTTACGCGGCACCAATACTATCTCCAGCTGAGGAGAGACATTCTGGAGGACAGAGTGTACTGTAATGAGGAGACCGCATTGTTTCTAGCTGCACTAGCACTGCAGGCAGAGTTTGGAGATTATATGCCTGAAGTGAGTCAGATATTGAGCATTTTAATTTTCAACAGACCTAACTGGACAGTATTTTGAGAAATCACTCTGACTTTTTCAGGTTTACGGGAAGAACTATTTCCAGATGGAGCAGTACATCTCTAAGAGAGTCATAGAGAAAGTGGCCTTGCCCTGTTTAAGAGAGGAGTTGCCAAGGTTACATGCCAATAATGCCCAGATGCTTCCAGAGGAGGCTGAGATGGAGTTCTTAAAGGTTCTTTCTTTTGGCCTTAAAAAATAAAACAAATGAACTTTCGGATCAAAATAATTGTACTTTTCTTCAGATATTTGAATGTTGGATCATAGTTATCAATACCTTCTATGTCTTTCATGCCTTTATAGATTGCACAGCAGCTACCAGAGTACGGCGTGCTGTTTCACAGAGTAGCCCGTGAAAGGAAACCTATTATTGGAGAGCTGGTTTTGGGAATTTGTGCCAAAGGAATTATGGTATATGAAGTCAAGAACAATTCTCGGATGTTAAGCCGCAGATTTCAGTGGACAGAGACAGACAGTCTGTCAACAAGTGTGAGTTTACGGCTGTTATTCGTGTGGCTAATATTGCATGTTTAGCTCTTTTTTGTTACTTCATTAAATAGAGCTATTTCAAGTTAAAAACACCTACATGATGTTTTGGGTGAAGGTTTTAATCACTTTCTGTTAATCCTGCCATAGAGACGAAAATTTACCATTGAGTGCAGCCCGAGTGGGAAGAAGCACTCGTTTGTGACGGAGAGCTCAAAGATCGCACAATACCTCCTGAACCTCTGCTCAGCCCAGCACAAGTTTCACAGTGAGATGACCTCTCGTCAGCTAACCTACTGTTTAGCCTCAGGTGTGTACAATTATTGAAGTTGAATATACAACGGAGTCCAACAGAAAGTGACACCACTAGTGAAAATGCTTCTATTTTCCATTCTTTTCATACAAATAGAATTTTAACACAAATTTTTTCCAAAGAGCTTATTTTATTGAATTTATTGGAGTTAACAGGTGGTTAATTATTTCTCTTATCTCTCATTCTAGATGACAACATAGCAAAATATACATCAATATGCCGTGCTCGACACAATCAGATAAAGAGGCTGTCTTGCTCGGAGATAGTGCTCAATAATATTGGTTTGAATGTGTTACCAAACGACTCCATAAGCAAGTCTTGCGATGACCTGTCAGCAAAGATCGGAGTTCGTATTCGGCAACAAACCGAAGTAAATTACATTCCTGAACCAACAGCTTCAAGTGAACTGAAAGACCAAAGCCCAAGCAACAGGTGTGTCAATGGATCCGGTTTGCACATCATTCAAATCCCAATGCAAAATCAAATATGTATTAAAGGCCTATTGTGTTGATCTTTCCTCCTTGCAGCCCACCAGACACTTTCGGGTCTCCAATCTATCGCATCATGTCCAATGTTTCTTTGCAAAAGCAGGACTCAGAGGTTCATTCCACCACCTCGTCTATAAGAGGTTAACAGTTCTTCATGACTGGTCTATTGGGAACTGATTATAAACATTTCAACTTAATAACACTCTTTAAACATTAAAAACAACAGTTATTCTCAACATAACATGATACAAGAAATTGGTATTTCAACTAAATCTTTTTTGTTTTCTTTTCTCAGTGGACACACCAACAAGAACAACTCCAGAGAGAGAAATCATCTGTGTTACTTTAAAGAAGGATCCCAAACTTGGCTTTGGTGAGTAAAAATGAGCATGCATCTTATACATAACATGAAGCGTTTGCAGTAAACCGGCTCCAAAACCTTGATGTATTACTGTTTTTGCAAAGGTTTTGTAATAGTCGGGGAGGACAACACAGGGAAGTTAGATCTTGGAGTTTTCATTGCATCCATCGTTCCCGACGGGCCAGCTGATAAGGACGGCAGAATCAGACCAGGCAAAATCCTGACCATTTTCTCTCTTTCATGCCAAAAGAAACAAACAAAAGAAGCTGAAAGTCTTTTTCTTTTCTGTTTAGGTGGTCGGCTGATCTCTCTGAATAAAATCAGTCTAGAGGGGGTGACGTTTAATGTAGCTGCTGCCATACTGCAGAACAGTCCGGATGAAGTGGAGCTCATAGTGTCCCAACCCAAACGTACGTCTTCATATTGTACCATGTGATTCCATATCTTTACACTATCTCACTAAAGGTGAAGTGTGTCATTTTTTTATATTAAAAATACATTCTCTTATACCAGCTTAATATGCTGAGACAAAGCCATTACTGTATATTTGTGTTTTTCAATTACATTTGGTGATATGAATTTCTCACTTCACCTTTAAAAGGAAGAAAACTGGCAAAGCTAACCACTGTCAGGTAAAATGTTTTCATTTTTTGTTCATGTTCAGAGGATTTTCGGGACAGTAAGACCTCCCTGGCTACAAGTAATTTAGGGATGATGCTGGAAAAAGGCTTTGGCTCCCAAAGCACCCTGAGTGCAGAGTACAGGCCTGTGATGGAGGAGCTGGAGGAGACTCTCTCCAGCATTATGGCTCCTAAAATGGGCAAAAGGCTGCACATTCCTGTGGTGCGGATTCTGGATATTCAGGTGTGATTTGCAGTGATGCAGCTTGTCCAGATTATTAAAAAAAAGATCTGACATTATGAACCAATACTGATTTGAACCAAAATTATTTTTTTTATTTGTTCATCCTATGCAGGATGGGATGTCTAATAATTCTTCTAGCTTCAGCTTAAAGCCAGGTGAAGTAATCTACATGGAGCTCAGAAAGATCAACAGCAGCTTGGGAATCAGTGTTGCTGTGAGTTTTTACTCTGTGTGGCGTTCATTTCAGTTCTTGAATCTTAAAACGTGGATAGTGATACTGTTGTTCATGATTTTTAGGGGGGAATCAACACTAACGTACATCATGGAGGAATCTACATCAAAAGCGTGATGCCAGGAGGAGCGGCAGATCAAGATGGAAGAATACAGATAGGTTAGGATTCATCATTACCAATGATAAAACATGATAAATGTTTTGAATTCAAAATATTCTATTAATCACACTTTTCCTAAAATAATGTTTTTAAGATCTAATTTGTAAGATGAAGGTCTGTAAGATGAGAGTCTCTTGTGCTCACAAAAGCTGCATTTATTTGATAAAAGATATACTGTAAAACAGTAACATTGTGAAATACTGTAACAATTTAACATTTTTCTATTTTAATATATTTTTTAAATGTAAATAATAAATTTACTGTCACTTTTTAAAGGGTTAGTTCACCCAAAAATGAAAATTCTGTCATTTATTACTTACCCTCATGTCGTTTCACACCCGTAAGACCTTCGTTAATCTTCGGAACACAAATTAAGACATTTTATTTGAAATCTGATGGCTCCGTGAGGCCTCCATAGGGAGCAATGTCACTTCCTCTGTCAAGATCCATAAAGGTAACTAAAAACATATTTAAATCAGTTCATAAGGCGGCGAGAATACTTTTTGTGCGGCAGAAAAACAAAATAACGACTTATTTAGTGATGGCCGATTTCAAAACACTGCTTCAGAAAGCATTGGAGCATTGTGAATCTGTGTGTCGAATCTGCAGTTCGGAGCGCCAAAGTCACCTGATTTCAGCAGTTTGGCGGTTTGATCGGCGATCCGATTCATGATTCGATACACTGATTCATTTATGCTCCGATGTTTTCTGAAGCAGTGTTTTGAAATCGGTCATCACTAAATAAGTCGTTATTTTGTTTTTTTGCCGTACCAAAAGTATTCTCGTCGCTTTATAATATTAATATTGAACCACTGTACTCACATGAACTGATTTAAATATGTTTTTAGTACCTTTATTGATCTTGACATAGGAAGTAACATTGCTCCCTATGGAGGCCTCACGGAGCCATCGGATTTCAACTAAAATATCTTACGGGTGTGAAACGACATGAGGGCAAGTAATAAATTACAGAATTTGGGTGAACTAACCCTTTAAGGGTAGTGGTATGTATTCCAGTTTTTTTGTGTGTGTTTTATGCATATTTGTCTTCTCCTTGATGATGTACAAATATGACTCAGATGTTCCTAACATGCTAATGAGCATGAACATACATCTCCTGACTGGTTGTGATGCATGACTGGTGTCGACAGCTCAATGATGTGTTGTGTGGGTGACAGGTGACAGGCTGCTGGAGGTGGACGGCTGTAACCTGCGTTCCGTCACACACAGACAGGCAGTGGAGTGCCTAAAAAGGACGGGAGAGGTACTGACATGTTTGCTTTACTTCTGAGCAGTACAATCACAACCGTTTATGTAGTTAGCTGTTGCATATGATTGAGCCTAGTCTAGTCTAATGTTCATAATTCGGAAGTTATGTAAGACTGTTTCTGCTGAAAGTAAAAAATACAAATGCAAATGTGAGATTGTTTAAAATAAGACTTAAATTATATATGTAATATAGAATTAGCTTTCATTTTTGTATTTCCAGTTTTCATTTTAATTTGTTTTTTAAATAATTTTATGGCCCTTTGTAATTTTTAAGTTTTTGTTTTGTTTCCTGTAGATTTCTGTTTAGCTTTAATTTATTTGCATTTCAGTTTTAGTCATTTTAGTACTTCAACTTCATTGTTTTTTCAGTTTTATATAAGTTTTTCATCTAATATTTATTTATTTAACCATTTTTAATAGTTTTAGTTGAATGCATTGAAGACGTATACAACTGACAAGCATTTTGACATGTGAGTCAGTTCAGTCTGTTGTACCAGAGCACTTGCATTAAGTTTTGTTTTTGCAAACAGTTAAAGAGCAGTCGCTTTCGTTTAATCTTACCCAACATATTGAGAAGTAACAGCCGTAGATGTGAACTCAAGCACAAGGGCGAATCAGAGGTCACAATATGTCTGAAGGGGCCTTTTTGCCCCTTCCTTCAGCATGTCAGTTGCTTTAGGACAACAGAACCAGCAACCCCTCTGTCTTAAGGGTTCTCAGACTGCACAAAAGAGAGATCTAAAGTGACACATGGTTGTGAAAGCATATGTGTTGGTCGTTATTTTTGTCTGGGCTAATAAGATTTTCTGAGGTCTGACGCTGAGCCGTGTCGTCATACTGACACTATAACACTTAAGCTGACCAATCTTCAGCCACATGCACTGGTTAGGTAACAGGCTATGTGCTAAGCAAACTGATGACATGGGTATGTTCACCATAGGTGTACAGCTGATGGGGCAATCATCGTCTGTAACAGTAAAATAACAAGACATGTTGCTTTAATGAGAGTGTTATTTTCAGGTGGTGAGCCTGGTTCTTGAACGCGAGCCTCCGGTGGTGTTGGACACTTTCAGTGCTTCATCCACGTTGGAGAGACGGAGATCTCCTTCAGCCCTCAGTGTGCAGAGCACGCCCACACCCCTGAGGAGGGATGTGACCATGGAAACGTCCTTGTCTGTCAGGGCCAAGGACTTCAGCTTTGTGTCAGATGGTGAGATGGGGATCAGAGAGGGGGAGAGAACATTGCAAAACATTTCAACTGAATCTGACAGCGACACTGTGCTAGCTGCCAGACCCACATAACTCAAAGACCCAGCCAAATTTAGATCTTGTCCAGTGCAACATTGGTTTTTATGTATATATTACATCGCCATAATTACATTTTTGCACTGGCATATGTTTTGCATCAAGCCTTAAAGTTAGTCACTTTTACATGCAAAATTTTGTTTCTTTTCAGCGAACAACACCCAAAATTGTAAATTCTGTGATTTACTTAAAGCGTTAGTTCACCCAAAAATGAAAATTCTGTCATTAATTACTCATCCTCGTGCCGTTCCACACCCGTAAGACCTTCGTTAATCTTCGGAACACAAATTAAGATATTTTGGTTAAAATCCGATGGCTCCGTGAGGCCTCCATAGGGAGCAATGACATTTCCTCTCTCAAGATCCATAAAGGTACTAAAAACATATTTAAATCAGTTCATGTGAGTACAGTGGTTCAATATTAATATTATTAAGTGACGAGAATATTTTTGGGGCACCAAAAAAAACAAAATAACGAATTATTTAGTGACGGCCGATTTCAAAAAGCTTTGGAGCACAAATGAATCAGTGTATCGAATCATGATTCAGATCGCGTGTCAAACTGCCAACGGCTGAAATCACGTGACTTTGGCGCTCCGAACAGCAGATTCGATACACTGATTCATTTATGATCCGAATCTTCCTAAAGCAGTGTTTTGAAATCGGTCATCACTAAATACGTCCTTATTTTGTGTCGTTTTTTTTGGCGCACCAAAAATATTCTCGTCGCTTTATAATATTAATATTGAACCACTGTACTCACATGAACCGATTTAAATATGTTTTAGTACCTTTATGGATCTTGAGAGAGGAAATGTCATTGCTCCCTATGAAGGCCTCACGGAGCCATCAGATTTCAACTAAAATATCTTAATTTGTGTTCCGAAGATTAACGAAGGTCTTACGGGTGTGAAACGGCATGAGGGTGAGTAAAAAATGTCAGAATTTTCATTTTTGGGTGAACTAACCCTTTAACTTCATGTCATTCCAAATTTGTATGAATTTCTTTCTTCTGGGGGACACAAAAAGAAGAGTATCTTACACTATTTATAACGAGTTTAATGAAAGTGAATGAGGTCTGGGGCTGTCAAGCTTTAAAAACATCCTTTTTAAAGCTTGACAGCCCCAGACCCAAAAGCACCATAAAAGTAGTTAGTTTGACTATATTTACAATAAGTGTTGTTATTGTAACTAAAACTATAAAAATCCTTAATTGAAATAAAATATAAATATTAGATGAAAAACTAAAAATGATTTGTTTCAGTTAATTTCCAAAGCAACATTTCTGATTTTCATTTAAAATTTCATTTTAGTTGAAGTATGAATTACTAATACTAAAATTGAAATAAAAATAAATTAAAGCAAAATATATTATAAAAAAAACAAGAACTACATAGTACTACTACAACAAAAAAGCACTTGACAAAAATACCAAAACTTAAACTAAAATTTAATTGAAAACTGAAAAAAAAAAATATATATAAAAAGCAAATTCAAATTATTAATAAATATTATAATACTGTATAAATAATACTAAAATAACAGTGCATTGTGTGATACTCCTCATTAATTTTCATTAAATTAAAGAGGGGCCAGGATAGATTCCCACTGAAGAAAGTAAGTCATATGTGTTTGGAACATCATGAGAGTAAGTAAAATAATAACAGAAATTTTAATTTCGGATAAACCTTTTAACTGTTGACTGGTTTCTGTGTGTGTGAGTCTGAACCCATTATTAACTACAAATTGAGAGTGTTACACTTTTTCTTTGTGGCAGATAACATCCGGGATGTGACGCTACAGAAGAGCCTCGGTGACCTGGGGTTCAGCTTCCTTGTGTCTGAGCTGGGTACTGATGAGGGCAGCGTGGTGCATATTAAGAGCCTTTCTCCTGGTCAGCCTGCAGGGGATTGTGGGCTTCTGAAGGTGGGAGACATAATCCTGGCCGTTAATGGAGAACCTGTTAGAGGCTTGTCCTATGAGGTAAAGGATGCATCATTTATCCAGCATTCTAAGCTTTTACAGATGTACTGAGATTCAGATCATATTTATATATGTATAATGTATAACAAGTCTGTAGCATAATACATTTTTTGTCTGATTCATGAAAACATAATGTGTTTGTGTGGCCAAGAAACAAAATTAGTTTTTAAAACTTGTCACATGTCACAGTTAAGCTTTAATCCACCAAAATGACTTATTTGTGCTTTACTTAGTTTAATATTATATACTGGATTAAATAAAACAACTGCTATACATTAATGCATCAAGAGGCTAATCAATCCTTTTTTTAAAAATAAGTAAATTAATATTTTATTTTTAATAAGGATGGGTTAAATTACTCAAAAGTGACAGTGCAGACATGTATAATGTTACGCAAGATTTATATTTCAATTTAATGCTTTTTAGTCAAGTATCCTGAAAACAAAGAGAGTAATGGAGTAATGATGCTGAAATTTCAGCGTCACAGGAATAAATGACATTTTAGAAAATGGTTATTTTAAATTGTAATAATATTTCACAATAATACTGTTTTTACTGTATTTTTGATCATTTTTTAGCCTTGATAAGCATAAGAGACTTCTTTCAAAAACATAAAAAAAATTCTTATCAACCCCAAACTTTTTAACGGTAGTGTATGTCTTTGTATCACTGCAGGAAGTTCTGCATCTTCTCCAAAAATCTCCGTCTGAGATCAGGCTGTCAATCTGCAGACCCTCACAACAGGAACATAGAGATATTGACACCTTTCTGGTAACATCCTTTTTCTACATTGTTGGGAACAACTCTAAATTTGAAATGTTATTTTTCAAACTCACATCCCTTTTTGACAGGGTCCTGATACACTTCCAACCCGTGCGCTGAGATCCAGGTCACTAGACCTGCAGGCGAGGTCTGTTGCCCCAGACTTCAGTGAACTCCTCAAGAAGCGGGCAATAGAGATGGGTCTAAAGAAAGAAGTTTCCCCTGAGAAAGCCCAGGAGATCCCCTTGACCCAACAGAACCAAGACAGCGAGATGGTGGATACGACAGTCCCTCCACCCCCTCCACCCCTACCTTCACGTCCATCCTCAGGTGAAGCTGGAGAATTAAAATCTCATGCCATAGTGAGGGAGGAGCATGAGAACAAAGCTCCACCCCCAACTCCTCCCCCAACACCAAGCACCGTTAAAGTGACAACATCCAACACAGCACCAACTCCGGCAGCCCCTGAAACAGCAGTTACAGCCCATCAGCAAGAGCCAAAAGATGATATCATCTCAAAAAGCAACCATGTCTCAGCTTGTACCAGGTAAAGGCCTGTTTATTTCTGTGATAGGATAATATTGATAATTTTATACATCATAACATTAAATGTAAACGTGTTGAATCAAATTTTTGAGAATTAAGAGCTTGAGAAACATTATCGTAGCAACAGCTGTGCTGCTTAATGTTTTGTGGAAACAATCATTTTTTTAATCAATAAATAGTTAAAAAGAAGTATTTATTTGAAATAGATGTCTTTTTTAACATTATAAATGTCTTTACTGTCACTTTTTGTTGATTAAATGCATCCTTGTTGGATTAAAGTATACATTTCTTTAAAAACAAAATGTATTTGTAATTGTGATGTAGATGGGACCAGATGGGAAAGTGAAAAGCAATTTGTCTGTCTACACTGAACACAAAAAAGCGATACAATGCAACTTGTTACATCATATTTAAGGTTTAATTGTAGCTATATGTGGAGTGGGCTTTGGGACTGTTATGCTATAAATGCCACGATACAAAGACTTGCTGTGAACTCTGATTATTTATTAAGTGCGCACACACATAGCGTTTATCTCACTGGCCCCGGTGCACTCCCCAGAACTGCCCGGTCTACAACCAGTACCGGAACCAAAGATGTTATATGGCATAACATCACAGGGACCAATGAGATTTGGTTGGGGCTACCTAGTACAAATAAATAAAAAAGTGATTAACAAAATCACTGTGTCACCTGTTGCATGTAGTTTATAGTTACAACAAAACTGGGGATGTTTCTTTTATTACTTAACAAATTCAAGAAAATGGTCATGAAAAGCTAAAATATGACTTAAATATTAACTTCCTGTTATCTGTTCACAGTGACACAACTGAAGGTGTGGAAGAGAGCATGACAGGTTTCACAGCTAATGGACTGACTGTTACAGCTGATGAAGAATATTTGACCATCACCACCACGGTACCCTCTCCCCCAAGCAGCAGCACTGCTTTCTCCAGTGAACTGCCCCCTCCACCAGCACTTTCTGTACCATTGCTAAGCACACCTCCATCCTACCAGCAAGCAACTCAAGCAGCAGCCTCAGAAGAACCTCCTGCCCAGGTCAGCGCCCCCTCAGCCAGCAACAATGGCTGGGACGATGATGATGAAGAGGATGACGAAGATCCCAGAAGGGTGAAGTCTGATTACATTTGGCTATTCGTAGTTCTCAGTTACATGGCATTGAGACTTGGAGGGCAAAAAAGCTATAGAACTGCAGCAGAGACTTGTCAAATTTTAATTTGTTTCAAACCATGAATATTTAGATCACCTTTCAAAAGAAGAAAAACCACAATATGCCAGCAAAATATGAACAAAGTTTTGGGCACTTGTGATCCATTTGCAGCACATGCTGCAGTATTTCAATCACTAAAAACAGTGAGACATGCTAAAATGCTTAACGTGAAAAACATTAAATTTACTAAAACACTTCCTAGCAACTACACAGATCTAAAATCAAACTAGAAACAACACAAAACACTTACAGTACGCAGATCTCCTTGTAGCTTGAATGATTCTCTCTGTAATAAGGTGTATATTGAATTAATATCACTGTTTTACTGCATTAGCCTTATTTTGCCCTCCAGTTGAGCGTTCCTATAGGGGTGTTTCATCACACGAAAGCTATGAATTGATTTAGTCTTTAGAGCAGCATTTTTTAGTGCTGGTTAATGCTCTAAAACTCTGGAAAACTCTGAATTTTTTTATATAATGCATATTTACTTTTGTTTGAATGTTTTTCTGTTTTCTGTGTAAGCGCCATGAGAAATGCTATATAAAATAAAGTTTATTATTACTATTATCACAATAATTTATTGCTGGTCTAGCTGGTGGACTAGTATAGCCATGGTGTTCACCATCTCATATGTTCTGTCTTGTTTTAGGACATGTTGAAGGAGTTTGAATTGACTGTCTCACTGACCAAATCGTGGTGTGGCAGCTTCGGTTTTACAATAACCAGGAGTAAACTGGACAACTGCTATTATGTCCAGGATGTCCTGGATAATCCGGCCAAAGCAGATGGCAGACTGAGAGCAGGAGACAGGCTTGTCATGGTACAGCTTTTCTCACCATTAGAAATCACAGTTAATGACCATCTCTTTCTGAAGATTTGATTTGATTGTCAGTGGTGCACGATTGCAACATACAATGAACAGTTCCAGCTCCTGTGTTAAGACTTAATTGGCATTATCATCTTGTATTTGTCAGGTGAACGGTCACAATGTGACAAACGTGGCAGATGACGTGGCAATTAGCATCCTCAGGTGCTCCTCCAAAAGACTGCACATGGTGCTGGGCAGAGCTGTGCAAAATTTACTCCCTCCTCCGCCTCCTGACACTCTCCAGGACATTGTCATACCCAAGACTCCATCTGGACAACTGGGTGAGGAAATACTTCATAGTAGGGTTAATTAGGGTAACATCGTATCACTCTATAAGAAATTTGCAAAAAAAAAACAAACAAAAAAAAACATTTTAAGTTATAAAAGTGATTCTTATAGGGTATGTTCACACTTATAGTTCGGTTCTCTTGGTTCTTTTGGTCCAAACCAAAAAAGAAAATTATACATTTAGTCCTGATTCGGTTAGTGTTTACATTTTCATTTTTAACACCGAACCTAAAGATACAATGCAAAAAAAAAAAAAAAAGAAGACTTTTATGACATCCAAAACAGTGCTCTGTGCTGGGCTAAATGCACTCACTGTATGTACGTGCATATTATGGTATATAAAGGAGCTGACAAAGCCTATAAAATGTGTAAAGGAGTGAAAACAGCAGCAGGAATACCTCCATCAAACACACAAACAAAGATCTGTTGCGAGGAGACGCATTTCTGATGCCTGTACCGACCTGTGATGGGCCACATCGTGACTATGATGAGTGTATGCTTAAACATTCTGTTCTTTTTAGGGTTGCATCTTGTGACATCATGTCCTATCTTTGGTTAGTTTTACATATCTTTGGTCTGTTTTGCGTTCATATTTCAGTCGAACCCCACCAGAGTTTTTTTAGCGGTCTCAGTCTGCTTGTTTGGTGCGCACCAGGGTTTGGATGGCAGCGTTCACACTTATTCTAATGAATCGAACTAACGGAGCAATCACACCAGATTTTGTTTTAATCAAACCAAACCTGCCAAGTGTGAACATACCCTTATAGGATTCGGATCGCAGCATTCACACTTAATCAAATGAACTGCATTAATAGAGCAATCGCACCAGAGTTTGTTTTAATCTAACCAAACCTGCCAAGTGTGAACACACCCTTATAGGATTCGGATCGCAGCATTCACACTTAATCAAATGAACTGCACTAATAAAGCAATCGCACCAGATTTCATTTTAATTGAACCAAACCTGCCAAGTGTGAACACACCCTTATAGGATTCAGATTGCAGCGTTCACACTTAATCAAATGAACTGCACTAATAGAGCAATCGCACCAGAGTTTTTTTTAATCGAACCAAACCTGCCAAGTGTGAACACACCCTTATAGGATTCGGATCACAGTGTTTACACTTAATTAAATGAACTGCACTAATAGAGCAATCACACCAGAGTTTGTTTTAATCGAACCAAACCTGCCAAGTATGAACACACTCTTAGAAACTGTAACCTTCTGATTTTTCGTATTCAATTCAAAATACTTTTTCATTTGTCTGTGCAGGTATCAAGCTAACAGGAGGCATTGGCAGCAAGTGGCAGGGAATTTATGTCCAGGAGGTGGTGCCAAGTTCCCCTGCTAGTGAAGAGGGCAGCATCCAACCCAATGACAAGATTGTTTACATATGTGGGAAGTGCACCCTGGGAATGACGCTGGAGGATGCAGTGAAAGTGTGTGAGAGTGCCCCACGCAAAGTCAGATTCAAAGCCATGAGGTGAGATTGGAGTTTGATTAAGTAAAAACATGAATTATATAAAGTATACATTTTTTTAATTAAATGTTTTTTTCTTTGTTTCAGAGATGATCAACCATTGATACCAATGGATAAATGGAACGGTACATTTGCTTGAATTACAGAAATAATTGGTTGAATCATAATCAATAGAGAATATGAGGTTGTAATTAAGTTTAATGTTTATTTCTTCACTTTCAGAGTGTGTTTGTTGCTATTATTGAGTCTTATGATTATGTAGAGACTTTAACCTTCCCATGGGCGAAGTAACTGTTCTGGCTGTCAGTGGGATGTTTTTTATTTTGCTCTGGGCGTGTGAAAGCTCCTGCTGGGCTGCAGAGGGCAGTCGTGATCGACGTGTTTCAGTCTAGTCTGAAGTGACAGAAATGAGGTGGAGAGCTGCTCCAGTTGAGGTCCAGAGCAGCCCGGGCCTTCACTGCACGCTTCACTGGACATCGCGACATTTTGAGCAGAGTGTCAACTCTTATTAGAGTGCTTTACACTGTGTCAGCCCTGAATAATATTTCATTTGCTTAATTTCAATAAGTAATTTTGAACATTCACTCTATTTATCCATTTTGATATGTGCACCAGATTTAATACAAAAAGTATTAGATTAAAAGCTTTGTGTTACATACAAACATTTTCTTAAGAAAATGTTATTGGTGCAAACTTGTTGCCATGATGCTAGGTTGGTGGTGGTTGCTATGGCATTGAAAAAATGCAATGTAAAAATTGTTAAATTTTTTCTCACAAATGTAATATGAAGCAAACTTTGATTTCTGGAGTAGCATTTAAAACAAAAACCATCAGTTTATCCTGTTTCTCCTCTTCAGGTTTGTTTGAATGGAAGAAGGAGAAAAAAGTCTTCCCTCGCCTAGAAGAGCCTGTGTCACCTGACGTGGAGGCAGCTGCTACGGATGGTAAAGCCTTTGGTTTCCTGTGTGTCTCTGTTGTCTGGGAGTTGTGGCATTAGATCTGTGCTGACAGACATGGCATGTCTTGCTCAGAGGGCAGCGGGTGCAGGATTAATTATTAGCGAGGGACATGGCCTCCTCTGGCCGATCAAAGTGCGCTTTCTTGTGTCTGACGAATAAAGGCCAGCTGATCTAGTGGGCATCCGGGTTGCTAGGAGACCACTAGCCAGGAGGTCCGAATAAGCTTGAAAAGGCTAGCATAGTTTACCTTCACTAGCACAGAGCAGGTCATCAACGCATCTCCCCCCGAAATGGCAGCAGAGGAGGGGGACGTTTGTGAGTTTGGGAATTGTTTGAAATTGCTGTGCACTTGGTTTCCTCATTTAGCAGGAAGAACAAGATTTGATGTTATGCTTGGGTTGATTTTGTTTTTATTTCTTGATTAACTCTGGTTAATTTTGACATTTGTTAAATGAGTAATGATGTACCATTCAGTGTAAATAATTTCTTTAGTTCTAGATTTTTTTCTGACACAAAATCTCTCTCTCATTTCTGGTACAGTTAAACCTGTCGCTGACAGTGCCGTGCAATTCAGGAAGAGGCTGTCTGTCACATCGGAGCAGGAGGTAATTGTCCCTCGGCCTTGTTTTAGGCTGATGACATAGGCTGTAACATGACTCTTGCTTTGTAATCTCTCTATGTCATTCACCTCTAAATACCTTTGTAATCATCATCATCAGCTAGATTTAGAAAAAACAGCAATCCTTTAAAAATTTCCTAGAAAATGGGAATACATGTAGATGTTTTTTTAGGCAAGACTGTACCTGTCTAAATACACACAGTCTTTCTATATATAGCAAATGATGAATGTCACTCATTTACTATACACAACACAGTAAATATGTCTGCAGTTTTGAACAAAGTATATGCTTCAACTCATTCAATGCCACTATTGCTTATGTGAGTACAACATATAATGTAATGATAGGAATAAATTACATTTTAAAATACGTTCAAATAGATTTTTTTTACATTATTTAAATGTTTGATCAAATAAATCCTGCCCTTTTTTTTTTCTTTTTTTTTTTTTCAAAAACATTAAGACCTGGTTTCACAGACAGGGCTTAGATTAAGCTAGGATTATACATTAGTTAAAAAAGGACATTTAAAGGTATAGTTCACCCAAAAATGAAAATGATCTCATAATTTACTCACCCTCAAGCCATCTTAGGTGTATATGACTTTCTTCCTTCAGTCAGACACAATCTGAGTTATATTAAAAAAAATATTCTGGCTCTTTATAATGGGAGGAAATAGTAACCAAGATTTCGATGCCCAAAAAAGCTCATCCATCCATCATAAAAGTAATCCATACAGCTCCAGGGCATTAATAAATGCCTTCTGAATTGAAGTGAGGCTTTTTTGTTAGAAAAATATCCATATTTATAACTTTATAAACTAGAATCACTGGCTTCTGTACGCGAGTCGATTCCGGCGTATTGACAAACATGGAAGCACAGAGGATAGAGCAAAACAAAACACCAGTCAAGAATTAGAAGTCTAAAACGAGAATTTTTAAAGAGAAATGTTGGAGGAGCTTGAATTTTTTGCCCAGCCTTATTTGTTTGAACCAGGAGAGGGATCTACTCTCAGTGTCAGTGCAAGTCGCTTTCAGTTAAAAAAGCTCAAACAGGCATTTTAGTCTGGGACTAGGATTAAGCCTTGTCTGTGAAACTGGGGGTAAAAAAAAATATTTTTAATTTGACTCCAATCTTTTGACTGTTAGTGTAGATATACTGAACATTGATCCATTTGATCAAATGGCACAGATTTCATCACTTGAAAAATGAGAGTGTGGACTGTGTCCCATGGGCCACTGTGTCCCACTGTGTCCCTGTTCCTCCCCCTGTACTCCTTTTCTGTAGAGCTGTATCCTCCAGGTAGAGTTCACCAAGCCTGAGAGAGGTGGGCTGGGCTTTGCTCTGGTGGGCGGGGTCAATGGGAGCACACTGAGAGTGAAGGATATTTGTTGTGGGGGCGTGGCCGAGCAGGATGGCCGTCTCAGAGTGGGTGACATCCTTTTGGAGGTATGAGCAAATCACTCGCTCATTGATTTCTTCTTCATTGATAAACCGTGTAGAAGGTTAGCCACATCTCTGTTTGTTTTACAGGTGAATGGTATCATTGTATCAGGACTGAGCCACAATAAAGTTGTGGATATTTTGCGGAAGGCAGAAGGCACGGTTCAGCTGACGGTATGTAGGGACATCCTGCCCATGTCAACCTGCCCTGGTTCCAGCTCCCCTGCTGAGGCCTCTCAGGAATTCAACACATCAAATTCTGCAGGTCAGCAAGCCGAGCTCTGTGTCTCCCTTCACTGTACTTGGTCATCTGTTATGTCAGACTGGCAGCATTATTTACATATTTATGTACAACTGATAAAACTATACCTTATAATTACTGTATTAAATGATTATAAGGCAATTAATACCAGTAGCATTCTCAATGGATAATATTTTTTTTGTTCGCATTTTGTCATCAGGTCCTTTTTTGACAATTTGAAACTTTTTTGACAATTAAAAACTAAGTATATAATCATGTAAAATACCAGTATGATTGAAAAAGAAAAAAAGAAAGAAAGAAATTAATACTTTTATTCAGCAAGGATGCATTAAAAGCGACAGTAAAGACATTGTTACAAAAGATTGAACATTCAATTCATCAAACAATCCTTAAAAAAGGAATCATAGTTCCCACAAAAAAAAAAAAAAAAAATAGGCAGCACAACTGTTTTCAGCATTGATAATAATGAGATTAATATTATTATTTTATTTTAATTTTTTTAGCAGTAAAAAAATATTTCTGAAGGCACTGTAGACTGGAGTAATGATGCTGAAAATTCAGCTTTGCCATCACAAGAATAAATTACACTTTGAAATATATTAAAATAAAAAACAGTTATGTAAATTGTACTGATATTTCACAATATTACTGTTTATTTTTGACCAAATAAATGCAGCCTTGGTGAGCATAAGAGACTTCTTTCAAAAACAAACAAACAAAAAATCTTACCACACATTTTTGAATGGTTGTATGCTTGTTAATTTCAGCAATTCTATGAACATCTCATCTGTCATCATTAAATTATATTATGTATATCATTGAATGTCAATTTAACACATTAATTTACTGTAATTATGATTATTTTAAAATGTGATACATTAATTCAAAATAATTAAAATATTAATATTTGATCAATTTGATTACCCATAGTTCAATTAAATAATTAGTCATGTTATGTATTCTGTTAAATTTTTGTAAAAATCAAATCACAATTTTGACAGCTCCAATATATATATATATATATATATATATATATATATATATATATATATATATATATATATATATATATATATATATATATATATGCATTATATTGGCCACTCTTTCCAGATATCTACATCAACACTGCCTGTTGAAAAGATATTTTTTTGTGTATAACCACTAGTACTGACGCTTGTTAGAAACTGAGATATTGTTTCTAATGTTTTAATGGTCTCCTCCTGCTGTAATTCTTCATTTTCAGATATTACAGCACAAACAGAAACACATGCAGATCATGTGTCTTTCCAGAACTCAGAATGTCCTGGACTTAGAGGGGAATGTGATCAGGTATAAAAACTTTGTTTTGTTTTTTGTTGTTGTTGTTGTTTTACTGTCAAGTACATAAAGAAGTATATAAGTAAATACTGAGATGATGACTTTCTCCAGTGAAATGAAAGCCCCTTCCAGAACAGATTAGAAGACAAAAAGCTAATCTAATAATTGACAAGTTCCAGCACCTAGCAAGGTTTGCCATAAAATTAATTAGCATCGCCTCCAGTTTCTCTCAAAGGAAACCACTGAAACTCAGATGACAGTAAGGGTGGCCCGAACTGAGTTAACTCATCACCTGTCTCCTCTTTCTTTCTCTTTCTCCTTTTTCTTTCTATCTCTTGCCTGTAGGAAAGTCGAAACTGTACACCAACCTGTCAGAGGTGTTGTCCGTCTCTGGGAGTTACGGACATGCTACAAGAAAGGTGAGTGTCACTGAATTACCATATTTTTTTCCTCACATTTTTGTTGATGCAGCTGCTATATCACATGTGGTACCAAGAGTGTTGAGTATCATACAGTATGAGACCTGAAAGTTTGAATTAACTGAAACTTCGTAAAACCACCTGTAAAAAACAGTTAGTCTGTTTATCCGTAAATTTGCAACGTGTTATGACTGAACATAAACCAGATCATAAGGACTGAATTTCATTGCAGTTTTTGTTTTGTTTCTGTTTGTTTGTTTTTTAACATAGCTCTCAAATGGAATCGCCACAGGGAGGCACTAAAGAGTCATTAATAAAATACAGGCCCAATAATCACAGCTTTGGCTTCTAGTTAGACTGGCCTACAAGCCACACTTGTTATAGTACGTAGCACTTGCAATTAGCAGCTTTTTTACATTTTAGGTGGAAAAATCGCAGGAAAATCAGCCTTGCATGATAACAGGCCCCGGAACGTAGCAATGTGGTCAAGGTCTCTGCTCATTCCTGCCCCGTACCCCCTTCAGGACAGACCCCCAGAAGCAGCATCTAGAAAAATCTGCCATGAAAACAGAGCACAGCGAGTCAGACGACTGGAGCAGTGATGAAGAAGAGGATGGTGATGATGACGACAATGCTTTTCAGCCATCTCCTCCAGAGGCTATTCCTCATACAGGTACATTATCTTCATATTTAGTCACCATCTTTGTAATTCTACTCAATAGTTATTTTATATTATAGGATGATTTGATATAATATTTGTGTTTTTATGAATCATTTTATGAAACTACAATTTCAGACTATAATTAGTAGTATTACATACTCTAGAGATCTGTTTGGCTTGTGTAGATTCATGCATCTAAAAACGCCTTTCTTACATTAAGGTCGACCAATCGTGTCAGAAGAGGAGCTTGCCAGTCTTGCGGTCATATCCCCTTCTAAGAATGGGCAGTACTCAGGCTCCAGGGTCAGAGCCCTCATCCAAGCCCTTGAACAGCTAGAAAAGCAAGATCTGATCAAAGAGTTTATGGTAAGTTTCTGCTGTTTACATCAATACAAACAACTATATCTTCACAGCACTGAATATCACTGATTGATACAAGCAGAAACGTCCAACCACATTTGTTTTTTATTGTTATACATTTCATAAAAATCTTTAGTTTGTCTCTTTGAAACTAATGTAATGTCTACAATACACATTGGAATTTAATTTAAATATTGATTCATTCAAGTGTGTAAATGAGTGAACATGTATGGCTCTTTTTTTACTAGGCTTTAGAGCATTTGAAACCTTCAGACAACTGCCTGGTTGGAAAAGCACCCGAAAACCGGGAGAAGAACAGATACAGGGATATCCTGCCCTGTAAGTTCCTGTGCTTCTCCCATAATTCTCCACAAACCATCCTTAGCTGGGACTTTTATTACTGTTTTACAGTTTGTGAGCCTCACTTCTCATAAAATAAATTTTTGGGTGTACATTTTCACACCATTCTGAAACCACATGGACCACACACTGTAAAAAATTACCAGGAAACTGTGTACTAACAGTAATTCCTTACGATAAAAAACTGTATGCAGATTTTTACAGTCTTAGTACAGACTGTAAATAAATCACTGTAAATAAAATGTTATTTTAAAATAAAATCACTGTAAATAATAGTATACAGTTTTACAACATTTTTACTGTTTTAAATGTAGGCCCTTGTATACATTTACTTGTAAACAGTGGAACACATGACACGGCAATTAAGTGAAATGTAACCAATCCCTGGTTATTTACTCCCGGGTGTCCTACCAGTGCAATATTAGATTACATTGCCGGTGTAGACGTCCATTTGACTCGGTATTTCACACTCTATCCGCCACCTCTTTGCGGCTTTCCGGACCTCCTCACCCATGTGGTGCCGTTTTCACACTGCGGCCACACTTATCCTGTTTGTACGGATTCAGTTTTTGCTGGTGTGAAGTGTAAGGAGGTCAAAGGCTGCATGAGACGTTGTTTGCCCTCAGTTTAAAAGATAACAGAACGCTGCAAACGTAAAGTCAAACAGGAGATGTGTGACTCACAGATCTGCTTTCACTGTTAATGGGAAACATCCATTCATGTGCAGTGTCAGAACGAGTATGCAGAGAATGGGTTGTAGTTGTATTGAAGAGAGGGGGTCTCTGTACAGAATAGGCACAATACAGCGCTTCATGTGCTGGCAGGGGGCAGACTGGCCCTAGCCTGGCCCGGAGTGTTTGTTTATTATCACGACAGCTCACTGGGCTTCTGTTCCCCGAATAAAGCGCCCAGGATTGAAAAGTGTGAGGCCCCTGGGACTTAACCACTGTTATTGCTGGAGGCAGTTTAAGGGCCGCAACCTTCTCCAGGAAGCCTGATGCCACCCATTGTGGAGGCCGCTCCACACGAATTTACCTACTCCCAGTGACATACGCTTCCCCTTACATATGAACCCCCCCCGTTCATCTCCTTCCCACTCAGTTTAATTTTTCAGCCCATTTCTTTTTCTGAGCTGTTGAACATGTTTTTGCAAGCAGCCCCCTTGTAGAGAGTTACAACAGTAATCTCTTCAGCATCTTCATCTTCATCTCTTCTTGCGTAACGGGACAAAACAAGTTACTAACAAATAGGACCTACCTAAAAATATTTTTACAATTGATTTGACATATTGTTGTAACAGAAACTGTGAGCACAATTACTTAAAAATTACAAAGTCACAAAGGCCTGGCTGACAAACTAATACCAGGTAAAATATGGAAAGAGGATGTTTAAGACTATATCAAGACTATATTATGTTGTAGTATATTAGTAAATATTTACACTGCCATTCAAATGTTTGGGGTCGGTAAGGTTTTTAAAACACAGTAAAAATAGTAATATTGTGAAATATTATTACAATTTAAAATAACTATTTTTAATCATTGCTACAGCAGCGGGGAAGAT
The DNA here is from genome assembly GCF_024489055.1 of Chanodichthys erythropterus. Classification (NCBI taxonomy): domain Eukaryota; kingdom Metazoa; phylum Chordata; class Actinopteri; order Cypriniformes; family Xenocyprididae; genus Chanodichthys; species Chanodichthys erythropterus. The sequence continues at coordinate 19,665,856 of NC_090225.1, forward strand.
GCATCGGCATTAATTTGCGTTGTTTTAACGTTATATTTAGTTTTGACCTAAATACGACCCCGTTCAGATGGAAATACACAAATATGGATGTGTCCACATTCAATGGGTTTAAACGGCTAACCCTTTTACAGCAGATTTAGTTCACAAACAAGTGACAGTCGTGACCTAAATATGATTTTCATGTACATTAATAAACCTAAAATTAGTAACTTACTTTCGGCATCAGTAACTTACTTTTCATGCCATCCATCGTGGGTGAACTTGATTTCACTTGATCCATGTTCCTGGATCAGCATCCCAGTCCACTAATCAGATTTGAGGGAAAATTTTACAGTTTACACAGTTGTTAACAACCAAGCCTAACTCTAGGCTCACCTATCATTTCCCTCTGACTTTAGGGATAAGTTATGGGTAAAGTTAGGTTTAGGAGTAGGGACAGGACTAAGTTTTCAGGCAGGAATGTTGTACAAGGATCAATAAAATATGATTATCCAGGAACATGTCTTACAAGCACAGAGGATCTCCCGTTCTTGGCTCATTTTGAGTCAGACTTGTAAATTCAGTGAATTGTTAACTGGAGACTAGCTCTGACCGAATCACTTGAATCAGTGAGTTGCTGACTCAAGAACAGATGCAATTGGATCGGTCAAAAATTACGAACAAATCGTTCAGTGTGGTTTGTGAACACATTTAACAGGTTAATTGAAAATAGCCAGCTCGTTCACGACAAGGCTACCGCGTCTCGGAGCGGGCGACTATTTCTTCAGTTCAAAATAAGATACAAGATACAACGTTTTTATGAAATGCAGTGGGATATTATGCTTTGTAATGTAAAGGTAAAAGTTTCCTAAAATACAAATACTCAGATAAAATACAGATACTTAAAAAAATGTACTTAAGTACAGTACGAAGTAAAAATACTGTCCACCACTGAATTTAATGCATTAATTTAATGCACACTCTTAGCCCGCATTTTATATTTACTTAAAAATATAATTACAATATACTTAAAATATTTAAGTTTGGTTGCATTACTTATAAAATATAAGTATATTCTACTAATTTGTGGGTGTATTTGAATGTGTTAATAAATGTAAGTTAAATGCACTTAAATTATGAAGTTTTTCTCCTGACCACACCTCCTACACACTGGTTTGCGGCAGGTAATGACGCCATTTTGTCGTGGTGTGTGTGAATTCAAGGAGCTGTTGATGAGCAGGTAGAACATTTGTTTTGGCTGTTCTACAGACATTTTTTCTAAACATTTACCTTTTTATAGTTTTTCACCAAAGGAGAAAATCACAATTTTTATGTTACCATCATCGAGGTCAGGGTTTGTTTTAGTTGAGCTCTTGACCCTTGACTTTTTAATATTAGATTTTGTTTGGGCAGTTTTAACTGCATTAAAACCAACCAGACAAGCAAAGTTAAAAGATTATCAGGTGGTGTTGGTTATGTTTTCACATAATCATTATTTGATCTGAATCACTGAACTCATTTAGAGCCCAATCTCTGAGTTAGATTTACATTATTGATTACAGCAGCACTGTGATTCTACAGCAGAAGATCAACTTTTACAATACAATTTATTTTTTAAAGTTGTCCTTATCACACAAAAAAAAAAAAAAAAAAAAAATATATATATATATATATATATATATATATATATATATATATATATATATATATTAGGCACACACAGACATCAAGAATCAGCATATGAATCTCAACAACGGTGACAAGCAACATATTCTGATAAACAGATCAACTCTGAACATTAGAAAACAAGCTACTAAAAAGTTACAGAAAAACTGCAAAATTTAAATGGTGAGAATAAAGAAAATTACTAAGACAATTCAGCTCATAATTTATTCATGCAGCAATGCATGATGGGAGGCATGGATGAATTTTGATTGGTGGCAAGTTATCTTGCTTAGTACATTGAACTTAAATATACTATGTGTAATAACTACAAAGTAATTAATATTACAAAACATTTTAAGTTAAATGAACTCAAATTATTAAGTTCACATTACTTAATCATTACTTAATTTTTTTAGGGCAACCAGTTTCCTCACATTTTTTTAAGTAAATTCAGCTTATCCAGGCGAACAGTGCATCCTTACTGAATAAAAGTACTAATTTCTTCCACAAAAAAAAAAAAAGAGTTGAGTAAAAAAAAAAAGTCAGTAAAATCTTACTGACTCCAAACTTTTGAATTGTATAGTGTATATGTCAGCTTTTCTTAGTTAAAGGTGCTCTAAGCGATCCTGGGTGGAATAACTTCCTGTTGACGTTCGAAGTGTTGTCAAACAAAACAGAAGCTAGCTAGACCCTCCCTCCTCCTCCTCCTCCCCCTCCCCTCCGTGCTTCCTGAAACAGTCATGAACGCGCATTTAAAATCATTCTTGTCGGTTATTGGCTGGAGCATGTTTATTATGTTTCGTTGTCCAGGCTGCACCAAGTAGTTGTTGTTGCCGTTTTTGGAGCTTGTGGCGACTACAGAGACCACGTTTTTTTTTTACAGTGTGTTCAGGGGACAGGCAGCTAACGGATAGTGAGGAGATGTTTGCTGTATGTGACAAAAATTTTTGTCCAAAAAACGCGTGAGATCACTTAGAGCACCTTTAAAAAAATATATATAAAATGATATTTAATCTGTATGAAGTATTAAATTAAGGTAATGAGTGATAAAGTAATGTCATTATTTTAACTGAAATAAACTGAAAATCAAGCAAAATTAGACTTTTTTTGTGTGATTCTAGTCACAAAAAAAATCTGTATTCATTTCACTAATTGAATTTCAGAGTATAAATGTTGCTATTTAAAAAAAATGGCAGGTAAAGTCTCAAATCTCAGTGTGCTGCATCAACCAGTAAGCCACCATGAGAATACTCTAGAACATTCTTCTCACCCTGCTCCCCTGTGTTCACTCCTTTAGGCTTTCCAGCGGCATGACCTTGAAAGCTTGTTTCATTTATTTGGAGCTATTTGCTGTACCTCGGCACAATTTGTTCCTTCTCCTCTATGGGGAGACCAACAACACTGCATTCTTGGTTTGTAGATTAATAACACTGTTGGCTACCAGAGCCAACAACAGCAATCACCTCATTACAGGAATGCTGAGGCCCCGTATAAATCTCCAACCTGCGTTTCAAATAAAAATTTGTTTGTGGTTTGGGAAACATACATTTGATAGTAAATACACAAGAGTTTTGTTTGTTTGCTCATGCATGGATTTTGACTGAATCTGAAAACAGAAAGATTGTATACCTTCTGGTTTTCATAAGCATTCGATGGTTTAGTTGCCCTTTGGGAATTGAGCCGTCATAGAGAGTTTAACTGTTGTTTTCTTATCTTATATTATTGCCAAATAACATGCATGTTTGTTCAAGCTCAAATCTACTAAAATCTTGGCCGAGGCACATAAATTTATCATTACAGCAGAAGTAATTGCATAGTTTTTCAAAGTGTGAGTCTGCATACAGGGAGTGCAGAATTATTAGGCAAGTTGATTTTCTGATCATATTTTTTTTCCAAGCACATTTTACCAATTCCAATCCACATCAATCTTAATAACTACTATTAATATTGTTTTTAATCATTAATAAGTGATATATATAATTGTTCATGAAGGCTGGAAATGAAGAATGCCCAATATTCAGGTGTGCAGAATTATTAGGCAGGTTTTCTTTTACAGATAAAATGAGCCAAAAAAGAGATTTAACTCAGACTGAAAAGTCAAAAATTATTAAATACTCATGAGAAGGATGCAATACTAATGTAATACTAGAAATTGCAAAGTTAAAGCATGACCATTGGACAGTGAAATGCTCATTGGGTCAGCGGGGTCATACAAAAACAGCTGGAGAAGAAAAGACACGTTAACTGCAAAATAATTAAGAATTAAGGTGAAGAATTAAGTGTGAAACCATCAGGAACCCTTTAGTCTCCAGCGCCACCATTTCCCAGTACTGAAACCTACCTGGAGTCTTCAGAAGTGTGAGGTGTCAGGATCTCAGAGACTTAGGTTAGGTGAAGAATCCTAAAAAGCGACCTGCTCTTAATAAGAATCACAAGCTGAAGTGTTATAAAGTACATGAAGACTGGGTTTTTATAGGCCTTATAGACAGACAGCTTGAGAGTGACTCCTGAAGGACCAGCACCACATCCTCTTGTACCATTGTTTGAAGAATTTATCTTCCAGAATCTGGCAGTAAGGTGTGGGAGTTCACTTTTAGTCCATCTCTTATCCTGAAATGTCCATCTTGCAGAGATGGACTAAATGATCTTCCAAAACTTACTGCCAGATTCTGGAAGATAAATTCTTCAAACAGTGGTACAAGAGGATGTGGTGCTGGTCCTTCAGGAGTCACTCTCAAGCTGTCTGTCTATAAGGCCTATAAAAACCCAGTCTTCATGTATTTTATAACACTTCAGCTTGTGATTCTTATTAAGAGCGGGTCATTTTTTAGGATTCTTCACCTAACCTAAGTCTCTGAGATCCTGACACCTCACACTTCTGAAGACTCCAGGTAGGTTTCAGTACTGGGAAATGGTGGCGCTGGAGACTAAAGGGTTCCTGATGGTTTCACACTTAATTCTTCACTTTAATTCTTAATTATTTTGCAGTTAACGTGTCTTTTCTTCTCCAGCTGTTTTTGTATGACCCCGCTGACCCAATGAGCATTTCACTGTCCAATGGTCATGCTTTAACTTTGCAATTTCTAGTATTACATTAGTATTGCGTCCTTCTCATGAGTATTTAATAATTTTTGACTTTTCAGTCTGAGTTAAATCTCTTTTTTGGCTCATTTTATCTGTAAAAGAAAACCTGCCTAATAATTCTGCACACCTGAATATTGGGCATTCTTCATTTCCAGCCTTCATGAACAATTATATATCACTTATTAATGATTAAAAACAATATTAATAGTAGTTATTAAGATTGATGTGGATTGGAATTGGTAAAATGTGCTTGGAAAAAAAATATGATCAGAAAATCAACTTGCCTAATAATTCTGCACTCCCTGTATTGAAATGAATTAATCGCAATCTACAATCACTGTTTCTCTGTTCTGTTTGAACAATCAGATGATAAGACACGTGTTCCTGTCGGAGAGAACGAGGGCTACATCAATGCCAGCTACATTCGTATGAAGGTGGGCACAGAGGAGCTCTTCTATATCTCCGCTCAGGGCCCTTTGCCTGGCACTCAGGATAACTTCTGGCAGATGGTATGGGAGAACAAGTCTGATGTTATCGCCATGATGACTCAGGAGGTGGAACGTGGCCGGGTAAAATGCCACAAGTACTGGCCCGAAAAGCTTGATGTTCCCAAAGAAACCAGCCGTTACCAGCTCTTCCTGGATAACTACCAGATGCTTGGCTATTTCCACATTAAGGTCATCAAGATGGTGGAAAAAGAGGTTAGGAGCATGTACCTGATGGAAATATTGTGTCTTGTCCAAAAAAAATCTTTTTCTTATTGTAACCTTTCCAGTGTAAATTACACCATTTAAAAATCACAGGCTATGCTTTCAACATCCTTAAAACAAGATATATATTTGTGAGATCCAAATTTGTATAAGGTATTAAGAATAATAAAATTCTATACTCTGCAAAAAAAAGATTATAATATAATATAAATGATAATAATATAATATATACTATTTTTATTGGAAACATATGGAAGAGGATTAGGGCCAAGCAATAATAAAAAAATAAAACCATCTTGAGATTAAAGTTGTTAAATTGCGAGAAAAAAATAATCAAATTTTGAGAAAAAAGTCTAAATAAAATGTTGAGAATAAACTCGTTAAATTAAAAGAAAAAACTCGTTAAATTTCGAGAAAAATGTCGAGAAAAAATGTTGAGAATAAAGTCATTAAATTACGAGAAAAAACTCGTTAAATTACGGGAACAAATTCGTTAAATTACGAGAACATTTTTCTCGGAATTTAACTAGTTTTTTCTCGTAATTTAACGAGTTAATTCTCAACATTTTATTTCGACTTTTTTCTCAGAATTTAACAAGTTTTTTCTCATAATTTAACGAGTTTATTCTCAACATTTTATTTCGACTTTTTTCTCGAAATTTAACAACTTTAATCTCGAGATGGTTTTATTTTTTTATTATTGCTTGGCCCTAATCCTCTTCCGTAGAAACAAGACAAAAATACTAATTAAGAAAAAAAAAATTTCTTTATCTTTTTGCCATCTATCTTTAAATTCTTTATCTCCCAAATTCTCAAAATTGTATAGTTTACCAAGCAACTCATTATTGAACTGTGTACCCTTCTAGAGTGGACACATTCACTTTGTGAAGCATCTAAAGTTCACCACATGGCCAGACCACGGCACACCTCACTCCTCCGAGCAGCTGGTGTGCTTCATTCGCTACATGAGGGCTGTACACTCCAAAGGGCCGATCACAGTCCACTGCAGTGCAGGCATTGGCCGAGCTGGAGTCCTCATCTGCACTGATGTCATCCTCAGTCTCATTGAGAAAGACCTAAGTGTAAGTATTTTGCACAAGTATAGCATTATGCTTTAGTTCACACAAAATGAAAATTCTGTCATTAATTACTCACCCTCATGTCATTCCACACCTGTAAGACAGTCCTTTCCAGAACACAAATTAAGGTATTTTTGATGAAATCCGAGAGGTATCTGACTCATCCATAGACAGCAATTTAACCACTACTTTCAAGGTCCAGAAACGTACTAAAGACATTGTTAAAACCGTCGACGTGACTGCAGTGGTTTTTGTGCACAAAAAAACAAAACAAAAATAAAGACTTTATTCAACAATCTCTTCTCTTCCCTGTCATTATCCTTACGTAGTTGCTGCAGTAAGCACAGTGAAGGCTTATGCGTTTAATGCTCAGTATTCCGAATGCCAGCTCAGTATTGGCCAAATCTGATCACATGAGCAGCACAACCCATCCGTGTGATGATGACGCAGGAGCCGGCCAATAATGACACTGTGTTCTGACGTAGAACCTGGAAGTGCTGGATGTAAACAAAGTATGAGAATGACACCAAAGAGAAGATATTGTTGAATAAAGTCGTTATTTTTGTTTCGTTTTTGCACACAAAAAGTATTCTCGTCGCTTCATAAAATTAAGGTTGAACCACTGTAGTCACATTGACGTCACGTCTTTAGTACCTTTCTGGACATTGAAAGTTTTGATTATATTGCTGTTATATGAGTCTTATACCTCTCGGATTTCATCAAAAATATCTTAATTTGTGTTACGGGTGTAGAACGACATGAGGGTGAGTAAATAATGACAGAATTTAAATTTTTGGGTGAACTAACCCTTTAAAACAATAGATCATCTAAATATTAAAATTATCATTCATTTAAATGTAAACAATTACAGAATTCTATGGAAGCTTCCACCAAGGAATAAAAAAAAAATAATAATTGCGACATCTTACAATTATGACTTTTTTCCTCGCAATTGCAAGTTTATATCTCACAATTTGGACTTTATAACTGAGGTAATAATTGAGAGATTATTAGTTTATATCTCGCAATTCTGAATTTAATCTCACAATTCCAAGTTTATAACTCACAATTCTGATTTTTTTTTTTCAGAATTATTAAATATAAACTCTGAATTGGGAGAAAAATGTCAGAATTGTGAATTTTTTTTTTTAAGTGATTGCACACAATTCTGACTTTTTATATCATTGTATTTCATGTCTTTCAGAATGTCATATTTTGCATTTTTTCCCCCTCAGAATTATGAGATATAAACTTGCAATTGTGAGTACTATTAATATAACATATATTATGAGCAGCTAAAATGTATGTACTTCTGTTTTGCTACCGTAGATTAATGTGAGTGACATAGTAAAGGAAATGAGACTCCAGCGGCACGGCATGATTCAGACCAAGGTGAGTGAATCAGGACATTCAGTTAGAATGCTTCCTTCAGGTGAATATATAATGCACTAGGGCACATGATCTCTCAGCACACGAACAGAAGAACCTATCAATCATTAGCTGGTCTTAGATGGCTTTCATTTATTTAATCAGCTGTTAATTAAGAAGAATGCAATACTTGTCTTCTGTTTATTTTTTTGCATTACCCTTCCTCTGAATGTACAGTATAGTTGAATAAACTATCTGGAGATGTTTTGCCATTCTTCTCTCTGATTTCAGGAACAATACCTCTTTTGTTACAAAGTCTGGCTGGAGGTGTTACAAAGCATCTCACTTCTTCACGGTCACCACTGGCAAACCGAAACCTCTTCATTAATGCATCCTTACAGTCCTTAAAGTCTTACAAGTGTTTCCTCAGAAAAGCAACAATATGTGTGTTTTTGAGTGGCAGACATGGTGATGTGTTGATCGTGTGTGTCTGATATAGTACAACCACTAGTTCTATTTATCGAATATGGAATATATCATAGGAAATATGGTAGATATTTTCATTAACTGTGCAATGTCCTTGTGTGATCCGATATATATTTTTGTACCATTTTGGCTTAAAAACACTGATTTCATAGCCTTTCTGGACTTTTAGTCATTTTGCCTTGAACACGTTTTAGTTTCTTTAAGATAAAAATTATGCACATTAATTAATTCTAACTGATTTCTCACATTTTGAAGAATGTACCAATCAGCATCAAACCATTACACAAAATGTATGTTTTGAATACTTATCCAAACAGAAGCATGTCAAATTTTCAGATTTTTTTTTATTTGACAGTGTTGGGGTGTCTGATTTTAGTAGCTGCGAGAGAGGTCATCTTCATTCAAAATTATTTTTACACTCTCAGAAGAACCAGCTGCTAGACAGATACTTTTTAGCAAAGTGCCTTTTAATTTCTCTACATGTGGGCAGTCTACCGCTCATCTTTCTTTATCTGCACTCAAATAAAACAAGCTGTTTTACCTCTTAGTTGACATTAGGTCAGAGCAGGAGGAATTAACCCAAAGAAATAGGACTGATGCTAAGAGATTACAAACCACAGCCTTCTTATCTGTATGTATAGCTTCTGAGGGTCTGCCAGCAGGCATATTCGCTTGGAAACCAATATTTGACTTTGGACAGCAGAGCAAGTATCTGCTTACACTTGTAATGGAGAAAGAACGCTTGCAGTAAACCATCTTAAGACATCGGACTCGCAATATTAAAAAACAAATGTGTGAATGGGTTGGAAATGGCAATGGACCAATATTCTGTGATACTGTAGAACTGTTTCTCACTGTTTAGCTTGATGCAAAGCAACAGCACAATAATTTTGCAGCACACTAATGTCTTAAACTGAGTTTGTTATAGAGTATGAGCACATCAGAGCTTTTAAAAGGGGTAAATCATCCCATTTGATCTAGAGTTGAATATTTATTTGCATTAATTTTCCACAGGCTTTGTGAAAACATGATCAAACTACTATATTGCTGTATTAAACTATAAATTATAAACCTTGTACTTTGATGGAAAGCTCAATTATAAGCTATATAGTTATGATATGTAGAAATGTAGGCCTATTACTCTAACTGTACCCATTTTTACAAATAAAAACAGTATACCATTATATTTCATGTGTTTCAAATGATATTGATAATATTCAAAACATCACATTCAGGTCAGGAACTGAGAACAATTTTTAAAAAAGAAAAAAAGTATTAAAAGCATTAAAATACTCATACCACTTCTTTTGGTGGTACTGCAACACAGCTATTAAATCCACAGACTCAATCTCATTAGAAATCCTAAAGGGTTAGTTCACCCAAAAATGAAAATTCTGACATTAATTACTCACCCTCATGTCATTCCACACCCGTAAGGCCTTCGTTCATCTTCAGAACACAAATCAAGATATTTTTGATGAAATCCGATGGCTCAGTGATGCCTGCATCACCAGCATTAACACTCCCTTTTTCAATGGCCAAAGCAACTAAAAACAGTTCATGTGACTACAGTGGTTCAACCTTAATATTATAAAGCGACAAGAATACTTTTCGTGCGCCAAAAATAACAAAATAGCGACTTTATTCCACAATATCTAGTGATGATGGGCGATTTCAAAACACTGCTTAATTAAGCTTCATGAATCATTTGTTTTGATTCAGTGGTTCAGAGTGCCAAAATCCCATAATTTCAGTAAACGAGGCTTCGTTACGTCATAAGTGTTTTGAAACGTCAATAGTTCATGTGACTCTGGCAGTTTGATGCGCGCTCCGAATCATTAGAAACAAAAGATTGGTAAAGCTTTGAAGCTTCATGAAGCAGTGTTTTGAAATCGTTGAACCACTGTAGTCACATTAACTGTTTTAAATATGTCTTTAGTAGCTTTCTGGGCATCGAGCCTCATCGAGCCATCAGATTTCATCAAAAATATTTTAATTTGTGTTCCGAAGATGAACGAAAGTCTTACGGGTTTGGAATGACATGAGGGTGAGTAAATAATGACAGCATTTTCATTTTGGGGTGAACTAACCCTTTAAATTAGCGTCGTTACTGGGGTTTCATGTGACGGCGTGTAGTTGAAGATGCACGAGTTCATCTTCATACGTACATGCGTAACTGAGACCTTTTGTCTGCAGTATTTTATAAAATAAATGTATTAAATGTTACCATTTTTGTTTTGTTTTAGTATTATAGTCTATTATAAATAACATTTATGGTTCCTCTAAAAAATGAAAAATCATTAAAACATTTTAGATGTAATTATTATTAAAATTATCTCATAATTTGGCAGTGAAATGGCATTTTTCCCACATATACATTTCTTATATACAAATTTTAAAGAATCCTTTATGGAACTGTTAAGAAACCGGAATCATTAAGAGGAATTGGAACTGTTAAATTTTCTCATCCCTAATATTCATATTCACAGCCAATTCAATGATACAGATCTACAACACTGATCCTAGTAGTTCACTGAATCCTATGTATTGTTTCAGCACAGCTCAGAAGCTTTTCTTCCTGCTCTTGATCTGTACACATCCTAAGGTTTCCAGTTGTCATTGCAGCCACACTGTGGATGATAAATTTCAGGAGAAACAAAACCAGAAACTTTACAGCCAACGCCACGGCACACGGGGCAGAGTGTTCCCACTCTGCTTTTACTGCAGAGTAAACACCGCCTCTCACATGGGCTCGTGCGACAGCATGGAAAGCCTTTTGACCTTGTGGAAGAGGAGGAAAGCCTTTAAAGCCAAACATTTGTGTGAAAACACGATTGGCAAGTTCTTCTGTTCCAGGCCTTGTTGATATTGTGAATTATAGCAGCCGTTGCTTCTTCAACTTTTTGTAAAGTGCTAAACCACAATTGAATGATAATTTCACCTCAGGAGGGATGTTCCCTATTATTATTCATTTAACAATCACACTTTGTTGAGAAGCTTTATGTGTTGGAAATGAAACACTCTTTCCCTAGCTGGTGTGATTTTAGGCATGTTTTGCAATAATAAGGACCCATCTGGATTTCATTATTGCTTCTGTTTTCTTCAATGTGTTCTCCAAATGTTTTCAATTAGTAAAGACCAACAATGCCACTGTTGCCTCATAGTAAACATAATGTGTTGGTGGAATGGAATCCCTGGCATTAACTGTAATGTTTTGTAGTTACTGGCAATCCTACCATCATCTTTATTTAATTATAATTCTTTTTTTATCTACAGAGTGTGACTATAAGATACTGTAGCTATTCTATGAAAATCCATTTATCGACAACAGCAACGCGCTGACATAAAGCAATTTATTTTAGCAAGGCCTGATTTAGTACACTAACAGAAGGAAACTGGCGGAGGATGTGGTTGGTTTCAGACATACTCCAGTCATTGATCATGCAACTGAAACCATATGTGCGGAAATTTGAACATACTTTAGGAATTAATATAAGACCTAACCGAGCTCATCTTTCAGTTTTATAACACTTCCAGAGCCACTGCTATTGTCACTGAGCTGAAAAGTTCAAGAAGACAGCACTGGAGTGGGTGTATTGTCGTGGTAAAGTCATTTGGAACCATGTATTTGGAGAGAGCCAGTGATTTATAAGAGTGTGGAAATGATCTCACAGCCACCTTGTAAATCCACCAACTCTTGGGTTCACAGTGCAGTGCAGACATAGTTTTTTTGGTAACAAATGTAAATATAGCATTCAATGTAATACAGCACTAACAAGTCAATGTCCTCAAATACGGTTCCACAGACTATTAATTAAAGCACCAAGACAGCTCTGAGAAAGAGTCTGTTTTGCAGTATTAAAGGATTAGTTCACTTTCAAATTAAAATTTCCTGATAATTTACTCACCCCCATGTCATCCAAGATATTCATGGCTTTCTTTCTTCAGTCGAAAAGAAATTAAGGTTTTTGAGGAAAACATTACAGGATTATTCTCCATATAGTGGACATCAATGGAGCACAAAAAGTTGAAGGTCAAAATTAGAGTTTCATTGCAGTTTCTACACGATCCCAGAAGTCCCTTTAAGACTTTTGACTTTTAAGACCTTTTGTAGTCTTTGTTCTTACTCTTGTTTTAGTGTCAATGAGTCCAGATTATTCTAAATGGAAGGACCTCGTTCCCCGTAACTACTAATTTGCATAAAAACGCACAAACCATGTCTACAAGACTTTACGTACAATCTTCCTGCGCTCCCTGCTGTTTCCTCGCGCACACTATTCTCAGAGAATTCAGAAAATTTTTCAAGTACACGATCGTTTTCGGATTTCTCATTAGCCAGCATGGAGACTGCTTTTTGTATATCATTTTACGTACTACTCTGAAATAATTAATGGCCTTATTTTGAGTTACTTAGCCTACTGTTTTCATTTCTAATAATAGAAAAATAGCTTAAGTTGACCTTCGTATTTCTAACGCAGCCATGTGAGAATAGTTTTTGTGTAAGCCTATGTGTGGTTTCGATCGGTTCAAAGTTTGGTCCTAAAACTGGAGGACCAATTTACAACTTATTAGGTCAATTAGCAACATGATTGGGTATAAAAAGAGCCTCTCAGAGTGGCAGTGTCTCTCAGAAGTCAAGATGGGAAGAGGATCACCAATTCCCCCAATGCTACGGCGAAAAATAGTGGAGCAATATCAGAAAGTTTCTCAGAGAAAAAAAGCAAAGAGTTTAAAGTTATCATCTACAGTGCATAATATCATCCAAAGATTCAGAGAATCTGGAACAATCTCTGTGCGTAAGGGTCAAGGCCGGAAAACCATACTGGATGCCCTTGATCTTCGGGCCCTTAGACGGCACTGCATCACATACAGGAATGCTACTGTAATGGAAATCACAACATGGGCTCAGGAATACTTCCAGAAAACATTGTCGGTGAACACAATCCACCGTGCCATTCGCCGTTGCCAGCTAAAACTCTATAGGTCAAAAAAGAAGCCATATCTAAACATGATCCAGAAGCGCAGGCGTTTTCTCTGGGCCAAGGATCATTTAAAATGGACTGTGGCAAAGTGGAAAACTGTTCTGTGGTCAGACAAACCAAAATTTGAAGTTCTTTTTGGAAAACTGGGATGCCATGTCATCCGGACTAAAGAGGACAAGGACAACCCAAGTTGTTATCAGCACTCCGTTCACAAGCCTGCATCTCTGATGGTATAGGGTTGCATGAGTGCGTGTGACATGGGCAGCTTACACATCTGGAAAGGCACCATCAATGCTGAAAGGTATATCCAAGTTCTAGAACAACATATGCTCCCATCCACATGTTGTCTCTTTCAGGGAAGACCTTGCATTTAACAACATGACAATGTCAGACCACATACTGCATCATTTATAACATCATGGCTGCATAGAAGAAGGATCCGGGTACTGAAATGGCCAGCCTGCAGTCCAGGGGCCTCATGTATCAACTTTGCGTACGCACAAAAACTTTACGTACGCCAGCTTTCACGCTCACGGTCGGATGTACTAACACTGAAATTAACGCGAGAATGTGCGTTTCTCCACGCCAATTTCATGTCTGGCGTACGTACATTTCTCATTGTTTTTGTCCGTTGGCGACTCTTACAGGCAATGAAGGGAAGTTGCAAACATTACACAATGAATTGTTCTACAAGTCTATCGCACCCACCACCTGTGGGAAGCATTGCTATTAATTTGCAATTTATAAAATAATTGACATATATTGTCACACAAGCCTTATGGGAATATTCTATCAATTATGCAATTAAGTAAGAACATATAAAAGCATGTGCAAATTGATACAACCCTTAGTCTATGGCAATGGCAGCTTTGGCCTTATTAGAGGATATTGCTAATGGCAGAATCCGAAGAGAACGAGTTTTTAGGGACCACAATGATTTTCTGGCCCAGGATGATGACTGGCTTATCAGCCGTTTCAGATTTCCAAGGGCTATCCTCTTGGAACTCTGTGCTGAGTTGGGTCCGAATCTAGAGAGAGAGACAGCGAGGAGCCACGCAATACCCGTTCCCTTACAGGTGCTGACAACACTTGGTTTCCTTGCAACTGGTTCTTTCCGAAGGGAACTGGCAGACCGCTCAGGAATAAACCAGTCGTCTTTGAGCCGCGCAATGCCAGCTGTATGGGACGGGATCATCGGCATGTCTACCAGGTATATAAGGTTCCCATATGATGCAGTTGACCAGCCAAACATTAAAACGCAATTTGCAGCGATAGCCGGTTTCCCTAATGTAATCGGAGCGATCGACTGCACACACATTGCTATAAAGGCGCCATCTGAAGATGAATTTGCATATGTGAATCGGAAACATTTCCATTCAATAAATGTGCAGATAATATGTGATGCACAAATGCGCCTAACAAATATTGTGGCAAGGTGGCCTGGGTCAACCCATGATTCATACATCCTAACCAACAGCATGGTTGGGATGAGGCTCCAAGCTGGCAGGGTGCGCGATGGGTGGCTTCTTGGTGAGTGATGCATTTAAAGTTATGGTTCTATCTAATAGTACTTTTTTATTTTTATTTATTTGCATTTAATTATTCAACAACCCTTCAGGAGACCGCGGTTATCCACTAAAGACGTGGCTGTTAACCCCCCTCACCAACCCACAAACTGACCGAGAGCGCAGATACAATGATGCCCATTCTCGCACTCGGTCAGTTGTAGAGCGGGCGATTGGGCAGCTGAAATGTCGGTGGCGCTGCCTTGACAGGACTGGGGGGATGCTGTTATACCGCCCTGACAAGGTATGCCGCATTGTGCTGGCCTGTGGTGTGCTGCACAATGTTGCGCACAGGCATGGCATACCACTTGGTGAGGTGGCAGCACCGCCAGATGACCCTGACCCAGGACCAATGTATGTGCAGCCCAACCAACAAGCCATTCAGGCCCGTCAACATGTGATTGCGACAATATAAATGGTAACTGGAGACGAAGTTCATTTTTTGACCAATTCCTTTAATGAGTGGCTTATGTCTGTGAGTGCGTCAGTGATATTTTTCAGGTGACTGTTAATTTCTCCAATGGCCATAACGATTTGCTATTGTGACTCCAGAACTGCATGCGTCAAGACGCGGCCAGACGGACGGGCCTCAGCACTGGGGGGAGCACTGGAAACTCCAGAAACACTGGAGACGCTGGCCACAGTGGGCGCTGGCTGCTCAGGAGGGGCGGATTCCGAGTGCGTGCCAGTGGATGTTCCGGCTGTTGCACCATATGAGTCTAAATAAACACAGGCACATGTTAACGGTGATTTGAGTCGGTTCCTTATTAATGGGTACACGCATTTGCCATAAATGCAATGGATACGTAAAATCTCTGGTGTACTTTTGGTCCGCTACATTGCATGCATTTGAAAATTAAATTGTTAAGGTATTTGTACCAAAGTAAAAACAAATGGAAATTGGTTACCTTCGTGGCAGTCCTGCAGTAAATCCGAGTCTCCCACAGCAGCAGATACTACTCCAGAGAGTAAAGTGTCACCTGTAATGGAGGCAACTCTCTGCTCAAAGGGTGTAAGTTCATCGACCCCTTTACCACCGCCTGTTCTGCCCACACTTTGTCGGTGCGCAGCATTTCTCAGTTTAACGTCCACCTTTATATCAGACCATTTCTTCTTAAGATCATTTACAGTGCGACTTTCAGATCCCACCGCATTGACGGCATCAGCCAAACTCTCCCACTCATATTTTTTCCTTTTGTTATTAATTCCGGAGGACAAAGTTCCAAATAAAATATTTTTTCTCGGGGCTTCCGGTTATGGCCGCCATAGAGTAAGACGCGGAAAGCATCGCTCCCACAGAAAATCCTGTTTATATTGCGTTAATTTGAGTAAAACGTGGCTACACTTGTATTTTCTTTAATTTAAACTGGATAGACTTCTTTTGGCAACTTCTGAGGATGCCCCCTAAAAAGCCCATCGAGAACAAGAAAGAAACAACTAACGCTACCGAAGACAGCCCTTTAGCTTTAACGGCTAGCTTGGCATCGCCCCCTGAATGGTTCCAGTCAGAACTGGAGAAAGGTTTCGCGAAAATTCAAGTCATGCTAGACGGGCGTTTGTGCGAAATACGGGACTCGGTAGACAAGGTACACAACGACCTCCAGGAAACGAGGCAAAAGCTGTGCGATCTTGAATCACGCCAAGACGGATTTGAAGAAGCCATTGTGAATCTGCGTGAAGACATTGCGGACGGTAAAAGCACGTGGAGTATGAAATACTTACTTTGAAAGATAAGGTCGATGATCTTGAAAATCGCTCCAGGCGTAACAATTTACGCCTCGTTGGCTTTCCTGAAGGGGTGGAAGGGAGAGACGCAGTGTCGTTTGTGGAGGAATGGCTCCCTAAAATCATCTGTGTCGATCAGGAGCGGCCCTTTGAAATTGAACGAGCTCACCGTACGCTTCAGCGCCGGCCGGCAGAATACGAAAGACCACGAGCCATCGTGATTAAATTACTTCGCTTCAGAGATACAGTCAAAATACTGGATGCTGCACGGGAGAAAAAGAGCTTACATATGGCAATTCCAAAATCATGATTTTCCGGGATATGTCAACGACCCTCTACAAGAAGAAACAGGCGTTCGCCCCTCTTAGAAGACGGCTTCGGGACCACAGTATTTCATACAGCATGCAGTACCCGGCCACTTTGAGAGTGGATCTGCCAGGGGGCGCGCGATCTTTCAGCTCGAAAGACGCTGCTGAGGCTTATTTGAAAGCTCATCACCCAACACTTTTGTCGTCAGCGAGTTCGGAGTGAGATTGTAGGTACGTTGTAAATAGTTACTGGATCTGTGGACATGTGAATTCCGAATAGCTGCAAGAATGGACAGTATTGATGTATGTTCAATTTTCCACCTTACCATTCTATCTATAAGTTGTTCTCTGAAATTGTTCTGGCCAGTTTGTACTTACTAACTTTCCCTGCCCAGCAGATGGTGTAATCAGCGTTAATTACTCTGTTGATATATGTGGGAAGCTTTAGCTTGAAGTTGTGCATGTTCAATATGCAACGTTACGCGTGTTTTTTTCTGGGGAGGGTGGGGGTGCCACTTTATTGCTTTCTTTTTTTTTCTCTTGATTTTTTTGTGTTTTTGTTTTATTTTGACTTATAACTGAAAGAGATACATATAACTATTTGTCCTGGAATGTTAATGGGATTAATAACAATTTAAAGAGAAAGAAAATACTGTTGTTTTTAAAGAAAAATAAGATAGACATTGCTCTCTTACAAGAGACCCATATGACTGAGGAGGATCATTGTAAGCTATCACGTCAGTGGCCTGGACAAATTTTTTTTGCTTCATATAGTTCTCACTCAAGAGGGGTTGCTATTCTGATAAACCGCAGGGTGCCTTTTGTTTTGGAACATGTGGTCAAAGACAATTATGGAAGATATATTGTTCTTAAAGGATATATTGCATCTGAAAGTATCACAATAGCAAACGTTTATGCCCCCAATCAAGATGATCCTCAATTTTTCCATAATTTACATTTCAAACTTTTTTTGCCTTGTACAATCATTGGAGGTGACTTTAACTTGGTCCTAGACCCAACAGACAGATCACCTGTTAACACTAGAAGTCCCAGAGATTTGTAACCCTCCTTTAGCCAAGTGGATGCTAACTGGCTAGTCTTTTGGCTATCATTAGCATCAATTCATGTGTAAATATGGTCATTACCTGAGCAATCTGCAGGGGGGTTGGGGGTGTGTGTGTGAATGGTTGCTGGTGGCTTGTATGTATGTGTGGGGGAGGGAGGGCTGCTAAAAGCAGAGAACTTGATTGACCATGGGCCGGTTTCAGAAAGGAGGTTAAGTGAAAACTCTGAGTATGTTAACCCTAAAATGAGGGAGTGCAAGTGATGTTTAAAAAGTTAACTCACTCATTCACACTGCAAAAATGCTTTTCATACTAAGTATTTTTTTTATCCTATTTCAAATATATTAAAAAAAAAAATCTTAAATCAAGATGGATTTTCTATATGAGAAAATTATATATGATATTTAGTCTTGTTTCCTGGGGGGATCTAAATTAAGTGCATTTTACTTAAGTAAAATGATCGATATCTGCCAGTGTGGTAATAAAAATAATCTTAATGCAAACGGAAAGTGTTGGAGTGTCTACCCAGGTGAAAAAAAGTGCAGTAAAATACACTTTATTTTAGTACACTTATACACTTCCATAATGTACAGTGCTCTATTTCCGTGCACTTATTTTGTACTTAATATACTAAAAGCTCTTCTTTAGTACTTCTTAAGATAATCTTAAGAACATCTAAGTGTACTCAACTGTGCTATTTTGAGACACCATGAATTCTAACTAAAATGTGCTTTTAACATACTATCTCTGTATAGAAAAATGTATTCAGTTACCACTTGTAGTACACTTGAACCCATCTTTCAAACACTTTTAAAATTGACTTATGATTTATTTCAAATATAAGATTAATATATAATGAATATATACAAAATGCATTTATAATATATTGCCAGGCAGTGCCAGGATTGTGAGTGATTGCTGGAATGTACTCACTCACTTTTTAATATTATTTGTAAATATGTGTACAAATGGTTGGTTTCTTTATTTTATTTTGTACTATTTTTATCAATAGATCTCAGAAACAAAGGAAAAAAAAAACATGTGTGTTGATTTCTCCCTAAGATGGCAAAGTGAAACACAAGTTTCCTTGAAGTGGCTCAGCATGGCCCCACATTGTTTACATAACAAAAGCAACTGTTCACAGCTGATTAAGGATATTAGCCTAAAGCCTTCCAGCCCATCGGCTGTCCTGCGGGTTTTATAGGTAGAAAAGCCAAATGGCTGCTCTCTGGGACTTCTAGTGTTAAATGTTCTGCCTTGACACCATCAGCAAGAGCTGTGAAACATATGATGGCTGAATTAGAACTGATAGACATTTGGAAGGCTTTACATAAGACCCAACAAGATTTCTCTTTTTATTCCCGGCCACATAAAAGTTCTTCCAGAATTGACTTTTTTCTTTTGCACAAAACACAGGAATACTTAGTTGACTCGTGTGAATACCTTCCACGGATCTTATCTGATCACTCCCCATTAGTCCTTAAGGTTAATGCTCCTACTACCAGAACATATATTAGAAGATGGCGATTTAGTAATTATCTCCTCAACGACCTTGATTTTATAGCTTTTTTAAATGACAATATAGAAAGTTTTTTGAACTTTAATGTGGGCTCTGCTTCTCCAGGGGTGGTTTGGGAGTCATTAAAGGCCTATCTAAGGGGAATAATTATATCATACTCATCTGGTAAAAAGAAAAAATATCACAGTCAACTGAATTTACTTTCTAAAGACATTAAAAAATTGGAACAGGACTGTTCTGTTTGTGGAGATGAAAATATGTTTCAGAAACTAAGCTCATTGCGGCTTGAATATGATATGCTATCCACTAAAGAAGCAGAGTGTGTCCTCCTTAGATCTAAACAACGATATTATGAGCATGGGGATAAAATTGGCAAATTGTTAGCCTGGCAAATACGAAAAGAAGATGCAGTGAGGTCTATTAATGCAATACGTCGAGTTGACAATACTGTTATCAGAGATCCCACTCTTATTAATCAGGAATTTATGCGATTCTATAAATTGTTATATACCTCCCAAGGTACTGATATGGTGAAAACACATACTTTCCTGGATAATTTGGACATACCATCTCTTACTAAAGTTTCCAGGGACTGTTTGGAGGGGGATATCACTGAGGTTGAAATACAAGAGGCCATATCATGCCTAGCTGCTGGCAAGTCATCTGGCTTGGATGGTTTTTCTATAGATTTTTTTAAAGCATTTATACCTAAATTAATTAAGCCATTGAAGGATATGTATATGCAGGCTATAGAGTCTCAGCATCTACCAGACTCTCTCGAACAGGCTATGATAACTCTTCTGCTTAAGCCTGGTAAAGACCCTTGTCTGTGTGGCTCATATAGGCCAATTTCATTACTCAACTCAGATTATAAGGTGTTTGCTAAAATTATTGCCTTAAGATTGGAAAAAGTAATTTCACAGTTAGTACATATGGATCAGACAGGATTTATTCAAAACCGATGCCTTTTTGACAACGTTTCATAGGCTTCTAAATGTAATTTTTTCCGCCTCTCAGGTGGTCTATCCTGTTATTGCCGTTTCTTTAGACGCCGAAAAGGCCTTTGACCGAGTTGAGTGGCTATTTCTGTTCTCGGTCCTCCAAAAGATGAATTTTGGCCCTAAATTTATTAATATGGTTAAGATGCTTTACAACCACCCAACAGCAGTCATTCAGACCAATAGTGAAATCTCGACTTTATTTCCCTTGGAGCGGGGCACGAGACAGGGTTGCCCACTATCTCCCCTTTTATTCGCTCTAGCAATAGAGCCTCTAGCTATTGCAATTCGCTCGCATGACGTCATTAGTGGTTTTATAACCCTTCAATCTCGGCATGTAATCTCACTATACGCAGACGATATCATGTTGTATTTGATTAATGTAAGCTCCACTATACCAGCATTGACGACTTTACTACAAGATTATGGAATCATATCTGGTTATAAAATTAATGTAAACAAGAGTGTTTCTATGCCTCTTAATATAGCTGCTACTCGGTTACATCTTAGAAATTTTCCCTTCACCTGGAATATGGATAAAATTACATATCTAGGACTACAAATATCCAGAGATCTGTCTCAGTTATATAACTTAAACTATGCTCCCTTGCTTAAAAGTGTAGAAGTGGATTTAGATAGGTGGAAATCTCTCCCTATTTCATTAATTGGCCGGGTAAATTCTATCAAAATGACTATACTACCAAAGTTTTTATATTTGTTTCAGGCACTCCCTCCTGTTTTGCCAAAGTCTTTTTTTAAAGAACTTAATAGAATTATTTCGAGGTTCTTATGGAAAGGAAAAGTGCCACGGGTCAAGCTAAGTTCACTATTTTTGACATTCCGGAACGGTGGACTAAAGTTGCCCAATTTTTATTTGTATTACTGTGCAGCTCAGCTGCGCTCAATTTGATTTGGCGATCAAACTGCACCTCTCCTCCAGCTTGGCGACAATTAGAGGAAGTACACGTAAAGGGCATAACTCTTGCTGCAACACCTTTTGTTCCTCTGAATTGCTTAAAGAAATTGACTTCCAACCCTCTGATCGTTGGTACTTGTAAAATCTGTACAGACCTCAGGAAAAAGATGAAATGCAAACAAACTTTGTTCAGATCCACTGCATTTTATTATAATCTTTTCCTACCCCCAGCTCTTAAAGATGGCATAACCAAACAATGGTATGACTGTGGTATTCAAACTTTCGAAGAACTTTACGAGGGAGATACACTCATGTCTTTCGAGCAGTTACAACAGAAATTTTATCTCCCCTCTAAATTCTTCTTCAAATATCTACAAGTTAGACACTACATTCAGACTCAGCAAGGTGGTCGCTTATCCAACCTCTCCCTCTCCCCCCTGGAGGACATCTTATCTGATAAAAAAGACCCTAAAGGTCTTATATCGTTTATCTATGGCAAGCTGTCCCATTTGATGGCTGGTAATCTCTGCAATGTTAAATCTAAATGGGAAAAAGATCTGGAGTGCTCAATCAGTGACAATGAATGGGAAATCATATGTGAGAAAGCTCAGACTTTGTCTGTCAATAGCCGTCATAAACTTATTCAGTTTAATGTGATACACAGAGTCTATTATACTCCAGTAAGACTACACAACTTTAAAAGTACCTATTCAGAGCTATGTCCCAGATGTAAAGTGCAGAGAGGGACACTTTTACACATGTTGTGGTCTTGCCCTGACCTAGAGGTATACTGGGAAGGGGTCTTAGAGATCATTGGCACAGTTGTTGGTACTAATATGCCCAGGGAGCCCAGACTTATCCTGTTGGGAGACACATCATTACTGGATGAACGAAAGGGGATTAATCTGAGGTTTGTCAGACTAGCTCTTTTAGCAGCAATAAAATGTATAACATTGAGGTGGAAGGACCCTAAACCACCTACTACTTTTATGTGGACTACAGAAGTATCATCCTATGTACCTCTTGAAAAAATAGCATTTTGTTTGAAGAAACGTCAAGATCTGTTTGTAAAACACTGGGGCAGTTTCCTTTCATATATGGGTATAACAACAACAGGACAAAATACCTAAATCTCATATGACTTTAAACGCCTTTTTCTTGTTTAATCTGTTTATGGTTTATTAGTGGCACCATGGGTGGGAGGTTTGGGGTGTGATATAGGGTTGTGATATGGTAATAATTATTCAATTTGTATTTTGTATTATTTTATTTGTTAAAGGAAAAACCCAATAAATATAATGTTCAAAAAAAAAAAAAATATTTTTTCTCGTTTCTACCTCTGATAGTAGCACCTCCAATTCACTTTCTGTAAAGTTTCGTTTCTTGCCGCTTGCTTTAGCCATTTTCTTACTACTTTCTTTTGCCCAAGTGGACTCATTAACATATTTAAATAGATTTAATTAAGGGAGGAGACTGGGTGGGGTGTTGTGCTCGTGCATGTGCGCTCAATTTTACGTTAATTGGGATGTACAAAGAGAATATGCGTGGGATTTTTCGTACGCAGAGATTCATACACAGGGACGTGCACAGGGGGGTTGCTCAGGTTGCCCGGGCAACTGCCCATATGCCCTTCTCGACTCACGTTGCCCTTCCGAGGTGGAAAAAAATAAATAAAAAAATCGTACAATGGATGCAGAATTTCACTTAGGCCTAGATTAAATAAATAAATACATTAAAAAAATCACAAAGCCTCATTCACTTCCATATTCGGGCACCCGTCCGAAAGTGAAAGTCAGTAGGGGAAGGGCAAACTCTGTTTACGAGGCTGCAGCGCTGCACGCGACCGGCACCTGAGCTGAGCCTGCATGAGCGGCACTAGAAGGAGATTGTCGCGGTTGTCGGGTTAGACGACTTAACGTTGTCGGAAAGGTGAGTAAGGTTATAATCGTTAATGAAAACGAACGAAAAAACGAAAAGTAGGTGGGGAAAAACATCGTCGTTAACTGAAATAAAAATAAAAACGAGGCATTACAAAAAAACGATAACTAACCAAAACTGTAATGTGTGTTTGGCAAAACTAACTATAATAAAATAAAATTATAGATTAAATGTCCTTAGTTTTCGTCTTTGTCAATGTCTTTCTTAGAGCAAACGTTCAGCTGCATTTCATTTCCCTGCGTCTCTCACTCACGCGTCTCTCTCACATACTCGCGCGCGCACAGCTTCTCCCCTCCGTGCACACCGCGCCTCCATGAGAACGAGTGTTGGAAGCAAGTTCGAGAAAGGTTGGTATCTCGTGAAAACCTTTACACAATCACACATTAAAAAGTGGTATAAAAATATTTTTAATTATAATATAATTTTGTCAGTGTGTTAATGTCGACCCGAGAAGCGATTGCTACTTTAGAAAGTTAACTAGACGCAAGTTTGAGGTATAAATGCACTTGGGTTGTCGATGTCAAAACACTATTTAAGCTGTGATTCAAGTAAGGAATAATTGACGACGGGCCGTTGAATTATTATTAGGGTTGGTAGGGGAGTGCCCTTTTTTTAGGTCAGAGCAACTGCCCCTCAAAATTCCTGTGCACGTCCCTGTTCATACATCTGGGTTTTTTTGTGCGTACGCACATTTTCAGCTTTGTCCGTACGCAATGTTTTAGAGTGAATTCAACGCAAGTCTTTGTACATGAGGCCCCAGATCTTTCACTCATAGAAAACATTTGGCACATCATAAAGAGGAAGATGCAACAAAGAAGACCTAAGACAGTTGAGCAACTAGAAGCCTGTATTAGACAAGAATGGGACAACATTCCTATTCCTAAACTTGAGCAACTTGTCTTCTCAGTTCCCAGACGTTTGCAGACTGTTATAAAAAGAAGAGGGGATGCCAAACAGTGGTAAACATGGCCTTGTCCCAACTTTTTTGAGATGTGTTGATGCCATGAAATTTAAAAGCAACTTATTTTTCCCTTAAAATTATACATTTTCTCAGTTTAAACATTTGATATGTCATCTATGTTGTATTCTGAATAAAATACTGAAATTTGAAACTTCCACATCATTGCAATATGTTTTTATTCACAATTTGTACAGTGTCCCAACTTTTTTGGAATTGGGTTTGTACATTTTTGTGCAAACTTACTGATGAGTAAATATGGTGACCTACACAGTATGACATGGTACTTTGGTATGTTAGCACTACATGTAATTGTTTTCTCTGCTTAAGGAGTAGGCTAAGTGTAGGCTAAATTTATATAAATCATTTTTAGTTCATGCGCTAATATGGTCAGTTCTGTTTGTAATTAGATGTCTCACTTATAAAAGCAGCGCATTAAAACTGCAGTGAATTATGGAGAGCAAAGGATCAGTTCATAAAGGGAGCCAATGGATCTTTGAGAGCAACCAGAGACTTGTATGTTGAAGACGTCTTGTACACATACAGCTGGAGCTTCACTTGTGGACTTCTAATAGTCACAAAAAGGAAATGATGGGAAAAGCAGAAGACTACGGATGGTTAGAGGAACAGGGCAGGTGTTGACTAGCATGCTGGTGGGTAAGTAATAGTGTTCCACCTGTGCTGTATCCCCCATGTAGTCATGTATCTGATTAATAGCAGGAAGGGCTCTTTTCCAATGTGGGCTGTAAAATATGACCAGGTTTCTTGAGTACTACAGGATGAAATATAGATTTTAGCTTAAAAAATATTTTTTGTCACAATGAAAAGCGGGGGAACTGCACACCGTACAGCACATTTAAAAATAATTAAGTGCAAAAAAAGAGGCCTACAAGTTATATTTGGAAAGTAAATCTGATTGAACTACACATGCACTGACAATTCAGCTCCTGTCCTGTGAAAAGTGAAGTGAACTATCAGGGAATCTAAAGATCTGTGGATTCAATTTGCAATAAGCCCAAAGTAAGGTTGCTGAATAGGAGCATGCTGGGGATCTGCCCATCTGAGCCGATGAAGTGCAGCTGGTGCTCATGTGTTTGTTTTTTACATTGTCCTTTATATAGATACAGTCCCTGGGCGTCTCTTTGGTGACTGCATAGTGTCACAGACAGAACAGCCATTTATTATAGGCCTGAAAAAGACTTACTGGTGGACTTTCCCTTACAAAAATTAAGTATACTTCAAGTTAATTTTATTAAGTATACTAATATTTAAAGGTGCCCTAGAATCAAAATTTGAATTTACCTCAGCATAGTTGAATAACAAGAGTTCAGTACATGGAAAAGACATACATTGAGTTTCAAACCCCATTGCTTCCTCCTTCTTATATAAATCTCATTTGTTTAAAAGACTTCCGGAAAACACGCGGATCTCAACATAACACCGACTGTTACGTAACAGTCGGGATCATTAATATGTATGACCCCAATATTTGCATATATGCCAGCCCATGTTCAAGGCATTAGACAAGGAAAGGCAGTATTAACGTCTGGATCTGTGCACAGCTGAATCATCAGACAAGGTAAGCAAGCAAGAACAATAGCGAAAAATGGCAGATGGAGCAATAATAACTGACATGATCCATGATAGCATGATATATTTAGTGATATTTGTAAATTGTCTTTCTAAATGTTTCGTTAGCATGTTGCTAATGTACTGTTAAATGTGGTTAAAGTTACCATCGTTTCTTACTGTATTCACAGAGACAAGAGCCGTTGCTATTTTCATTTTTAAACATGTGCAGTCTGTATAATTCATAAACACAACTTCATTCTTTATCAATCTCTCCAACAGTGTAGTTTTAGCCGTTAACCACGGAGCACAGCCTCAAATTCATTCAGAATCAAATGCAAACATTAAAATAAATACTTTACTCACATAATTTGAAGCATGCATACAGCATACATGACAAACATCTTATAAAGATCCATTTGAGGGTTATATTAGCTGTGTGAACTTTGTAAATGCACTGTATTATAGTCGAGAGCTCGTGTGGCAGGGAGCAGGCAAATTAAAGGTGCGGCGCGCTGCCAAAATCAGTGTATAGTTAATGATGCCCCAAAATAGGCAGTAAAAAAAAAATATTTAAAAAAATCTATGGGGTATTTTGAGCTGAAACTTTACAGACACATTCAGGAGACACCTTAGACTTATATTATATCTTGTGAAAAAGCATTCTTGGGCACCTTTAAAGTTCAAGTATATTTTACGTATACTTTATGTTGTAAGTATACTAGTAGTATACTTATAAGTGAACTATTTCAATACTACTTGGGACAAAATTAGCCCACTTTTTAGTGTAAAAAAAGTGTACTTTTAATTATACTTTAAGTGTAACAGTAGTAAACTTTGAGTGCACGACTAGTTCAGAACTACATTTTTCATTTGTACTGCGACTATACTACAAGTGCACATAGATATACTGATAGTTTACTAGTTATATACTTTATACTTTTTTAGTTTATGAAAATACACTTTGAGGTTTACTCTCAGTAAACTACTAGTTTAGTAGTTTTATACTACAAGTATACTTTCAAGTTTTCCTTGTGAAATTAACATCATACTTCACTTTTTGAATTTTATCTTTGCACTTTAAGTATAATCCTTTGTTCCTATTGAGGTATTAATTTTTATACTTATACTTAAAGGTATTTAATATACCTTTAACTGTACTTTAACGCTTTTCCTGTCTGTGTTTTTTTTGCCAGCCAGTGCCAGCATTTTTTTTTTTAGCATTTTACAAAACTTTCATGGCCCCCAGAATATTTTGTATGAATATCTGAACACATAGTAGGCTATATCAAAAGAACAGAGCCTGCTTTTACAGTTGTTTTTTACAATCGCTAGGACACATTTCTCAATACTTGAGTCACTTTTTCAAAACTCTTCAGACAATGAGCACAACATCAGTCCATGTGGGCTAAACTGTGGATCATCGTTTTGGCACAAAATGCATTCAATGACTATGTCGTATTAAGAAATGTGTCCTAGCGATTTTTTAAAAATAATAATAATAATACAAATAAAAAAAGGATTCTACCTTCATGCACTCTTTTTTTTATCAACACTTTGAAAAGTTTCATTAAAATCAACATTTTGAACAAAAAGCTGAAAAAAATCTAGTTTTTGTCAAAGACTAAATATACATATACATACATACATACATGTATACATATGTATATGTATGTGTGTGTTTGTGTGTGTGTGTGTGTATATTATATATATATATATATATATATATATATATATATATATATATGCATGTTTGATGATCATGTTTAGTATGTAATTGCGTTATCTGACACACACACACAGTTATATATATATATATATATATATATATATATATATATATATATATATATATATATATATATATATATATATATATATATTCACTATTCATTCACTTTTTTGATGGCCCACATTATTGTGAGATTGCAGAAAGATGGGGTCTTCAATTTGTTGTTGTTTTGTAAACCTTTGTACTTGGATAAAAAACAGTTTGCAAATGTTATATTGTAGACTAACAAGACAATCAGTTGGATGTATGCATGTCTTTGACATTTGCATCACCCTGTTTGTCAAGCATGTTTTGTTGCTCCAAGCTTTCAAAAAATGAAGTACTGCTCCTAAATGTACAAACTTACCCTTATAAAGACTGAAAGGACTTTTTAGACCTCAGATGGGTAAATCAATCCCTTTATAGCGCTGTGCCAAGAGTGTAATATGGAAGAATAGTCATTACCAGCGTGATGACTGGGGAGGTAGAACGAATTGTACATCTGCAAGCCAACCCTTATCTACATCATATTAAAGGGTTCAGTGGTTCTCCAAGGACATGTAAAGTCAATGGAATAACCAAAATGTTTCTGAAAAGTGCTCACTGGAGGACCTCTCTGGTGATTTAGACCTTTTCATGTCACTCAATGAGAATGCTCTGAAGACATAACCGTCTGTCCGTATGTTGAATGGAAGAGCATTTGGTGTTATTTTTCAGGATTAAGCTTGCCAGCAGAGAAGAGGCCAAGCTTGTGAAAAGTGAATGCCGTTGCAGCTGTGGTTATGGTGTTTCATTTTGAGGGAGCGGGATACAGAGCAACTTGACCCCCTGTTAACCTGACCTGTCTGTTCTGTGATTGACAGATATTGTTGATTGACACTGAGAATTGACGGTTATATACAGCTCTGGAAAAAATGAAGACACCACTGCAAAATTAGGTTTTCCTGTATTTATTATTTATATATATCAGACAGTCACATTGCTGCTGGGCGACTTTGTGCCGCTCCTGGCAAAAAAAATTCAAGCAGCTTGGCTTTATTTAATGGCTGTTGACCCTCTTGCTTACTTTCCAGAGGTCCTCAGTGGGGTTCAGGTCTCGACATTGTAATGGCCATGACACCTTGATTGGCCTGGCTGTGTGGATTGGAGCATCGTCCTGCACGAAAAACCAATCCTTCAAGTTGGAAATCATTGTCAGAGCAGAGGAAAGCATTTTTTCTTTCAGGATAATCTTGTACATGGTTTGAGTTATGCAAGAAGGCCACCAGCCATTAAATAAAGCCAAGCTTCTTGAATTGTTTTGCCAGCAGTGGCATAAAGTTGCCCAATAGCAATGTGACCGTCTGATAGGGAGCATGCCAAGATGCATGAAAGCTGTGTTTGGAAATCAGGGTTATTCCACCAAATATTGATTTCTGAACTCTTCTTGAGTTAATACATTAGTATTGTGTTGTTTCAAAATGAATAAACTTGTCATCTTTTGACATGGCATCTTTTTTCGTTATTTTGACCTGTTTTCATTTTCTGCAAATAAATGCTCTAAGTGACAGTGTTTTTTTTTTTTTTTAAATTTAGAAGACATGTTGTCAGCAGTTTAGAATAAATCAACAATGTTCATTTTACTCAAAAAGATAATAAATCCAGAGAAACTATATATATATATATATGAGGGATCATACAATGCATTTTTTGTTTAGTACTGTTCTGAGTAAGATATTTTACATAAAAATGTTTACATATGGTCCACAAGACAAAAAAATAGCTGAATTTATAAAAATGACTCTCTCAAAAGTTTGTGAACCTTGATTCTTAATACTGTGTGTGGATGATCTACGACCGTTTTGGGTTTTTGTTTTTTTTTGTTTTGTGATGGTTGTTCATGAGTCTCTTGTTTGTCCTGAGCAGTTAAACTGCCCAATATTCTTCAGAAAAATCCTCCAGGTCCCAAAATATCTTCAGATTTCCAGCCTCTTTTGCAGATTTGAACCCTTTCTAGTGACTGTGTGATTTTGAGATCCATCTTGAGGATCTCAATTGAGGGACTCAAACACAACTATTAAAAAAGGTTCAAACATTCACTGATGCTCCAGAAGGAAACGCAATGCATTAAGAACCGGGGGTGAAAACTTTTGAACAGGATATAGGTGTCCAAATTTTTCTTATTTTGTTTAAATATCTGTTTTTTTTTTCATTTAGTACTGCCCTTCAGAAGCAACAGAGGACACTTAAATGTTTGCCAGAAGACAAATTATGCAAAATATTCCTTGATCTTAAAATTCAAAAGTTTCAGCTCTTAATGCATCGTGTTTCCTTTTGGAGCATCAGTGAATTAAACTGAGCATGAGAATGGGTTAGAAAGGTGATTTAAGTGGCTTTGAACGTGGCATGGTTGTTGGTGCCAGATTGGCTGGTCAGAGTATTTCAGAAACTGCTTATCCACTGGGATTTTCATGCACAACCATCTGGATTTACAGAGTCTGAAAAAGAAAAAAATATCCAATGAGCGGCAGTTCTCCGAGCGAAAATGCCTTATTGATGCCAGAGAAGAATGGCCTGACTGATTTGAGCTGATAGAAAGGCAACAGTAACTCAAATAACCACTCGTTACAACCAAAGTCTGCAGAAGAGCATCTCCGAACGCACAACACTTAAAACCTTGAGGCTTTGGAAAGACATGAGGGTGAGTGAATGATGACAAAATTTTCATTTTTGGGTGAACTGACCTTTTAATAATTCTATATATGTTATAAAAAATTAAAATTACTTTTAAAATTGCAACATATAAGGTATTTTTGTGTGGACAAAAACTACTTGTGAGCTTAAGTGGAAGAAACCATCTGTTTTTAGACCCACTGGCTGGCCCTGTCTCGGCCCATCTTCAAAAACTCACTTTTCCACAACACCAGAACAATTATCGTAAGTTCTTCCAGGGAGTGAGAGACATTGAATGAGTGCCTGTCATTAACACCACAGTGAGTTGGCAACATGTTCCCAAAGGCTGCTCTGTTAAAATGAACACCTTTATTCGAAGTGCAGTTAAATCCAGTGCCCTGCTATGCTAACCATTCAGCAATTACATCTTAATGATGTTCCCTTGCAATTCGATCCTGCAGAACTTCACGTTCTTTGTTGAAGAGATGACAGGGCTAATACAGCTCTCCAGAGATCCTGAGAGGTACACTGAGTTGCGTGTATTTGGATTATAAATCACAGACACAAGTGTGTGATGTAGGCGTGTTTAAACAATTCACAGGACTCTGTATCGCTATTGTTTACATTGGCCCAGTCGATCATTTTTATTGTGGATAAAGAATGAGAAATATTATTTCAAAGGTGATAAATCTGAAAGTTGTTTTACAGTGCACCATACACCCAGGGATCCGGTTTTGCGTCAATGACCGAGAGCAGCTTGGATCAGGAAACCTGAGCCACACGTGGTGACAGACAGGGGGATGGTGACATTGGACAACAGATTACTTGGCTTGTAGAGCAATCTGGGATGCCAATTCCAGATGGAGAGGGCATCAACCACACTTTGAAACAGCAGCGGCTTGATTAATCTAAAGACCCCATCGGCAAAAAGTAAATCCCACACTTTGACTTTTATAAATAAAACTTGCCGACATGATGTTAATTACTGTTAAATCACTGTGTGGAAAATAGGTTTCCTGATAAAGCCGCCGTCCTCTGTTTGTTAATGTTCCTTCCCAATCAAAGGTGTAATTAGCACCTGCTTTCAATTATATTACTGCGATGTCAAGCCAGAGATATAGACAGATAAATCATGTCTCACATCATGCAAGATGTGCCTAAATTAGAAAACTATTACAATGAGGTAGCAGACACTCCGACGTCCAGGGAAGATCGTTTATCTTCATCAAAGTGGGCTATCCTTGAGCAACTCAACAGGGGGCGTGTAATTGAAAAATGCAAGGAGATGTGATTGTTGGGAGCAATAATAATTTATTACACTGAGCGCCAGGAGCTCAGGGAGCCATTTGTTTTCATTAATGTGAATTCAAATTACCTTGCCGATTAAAATGTGACTTTGACAGGCAGAGGAGCTCTGATCCGGGAGACAGGACTGATGAGACCCTTAATTCGGGTCATTTGTTTTCCGCCCGAAGAATGGGAGAACGCTGCCTTTCCTTGCTGCCTTCATTTGCCATTTGATTTGATTTGAGGCATTAAAAGTGATGGCCACAAAGTGTGCCATGGATCTCCCCGGTCATTAAAGAGACTGTTTCAGCTAATTGGATCTGTGAAGACAAAGGCAAAAATATGGTCTCAAAAGGGGCCAGACACTTACTCTTCATTTTAAAATCTCTATGACATATAGAGAGATAAAGATCAGAAATAGGTCAGTGTCATAAAGATAACATCAAATGATGCGGAGCAGTTCACTTTCTGTCAGGATTGGTGACAAATGGTTGGCTATGATAGTTGTGAATGAGACTCATTCTGGCACAACGGAGAGCGAGTAACTTTATCAGCTGTGATCTGCCATGGACCCATTTGAACGGCTTCACTTACAAAATCACTTCTTTATTTGAGATTTAGCAGAATGAAGATTAACGAACTAACTCAATTCATGAATAAGCTATTGTATGACTTCAAAAGACTATAGTTGTATGGACTACTTTTATGATTCTTTTTGAAATACAGAGGAATATTTTGACAGAGTATAATATAGTATAATACACAAAAGATGAAAATTATGAATAAAACAACAAAAAAGGATAGATAAATGAAGGTAAACTAACTAATGTGCACCTGTAGGTGGCGCAAGAGGACTCAATGGCACTTCTAAAATTTCTGGGGCAGCAGTGTGAGTCTGATAAGATCTCTGTTTTTCCAGTGCAGGAAAATTTCGTCTCTTCTGTGCATTAATTTCTCAGCTTCAGGAAGAGATTTGTACTTTCATATGCATATTAGAATGACCTAAGGATTTACTCTAAGGAGCTTGAAGAAATAACATCTTTAAAATACTGCAGTGCTGTTTTCCATGGACAACTCTCGAGTGTTTCTAGGATTTATAATGAAGTGTGGATAGGAAATGACTTAAAACCATTTTCCATAAAATATCTACTTAAATTTGAAAGCTGTATGGCCTTCATATACTGTTTTGCTTTTGGAAACTCAAACTGATTGATTGGTTTTTGAATTGTCTTTTGTATGTTTTTGCCCATACTTCATTTTATTGTTTATACCATAAGCAAAACAAAAATAAACAATAGTTCTCTTAGTGGGTGTTATTATGTGTGTGGAGGAGGAGGAGGAAGTTCATATGGTGTCTGGAGTTTATTACATATAGACTATGACGGATGTGGAACATTCTCACACATTTTTCACTGTTGTCACTTCATTAATAATAAGTGATGGTCACTAGCAGACACACACTGCTCAAGTGTTTCAGACTTTTGTAACATTAACCCTCTGTTTGATGGAAGTCTCTCAGACAGAGACAATGGGAAACGAGAGCTTGTCTGTCCCTACTTAAAACACACAGTTGCCTCTCATCGTGTGGTAGATTCAGCTCCAGTTACTGCACTTCCTTGCAATTCATCACTCACCCAATCAAAAGGAAGAGCTGTCGCCCCCAGTCTAAAGCTCGGGTTTCATCCAAATATTGGTCAATAATCAGGCATATCAGCCCCTCTGATCTGAACAAGCTTAACTTGGAAGGAGAGCTAAGAAAAGGCACTTCAAACGGGTTAGAATGTTGTGTATTCAAGATTTTGCCAGCAATTTACCTCAGTAACAACTTAATTGATTCATAACAACCTGGTAAAAATCTGCTGCCTTTTCTTAGTCCAAAAACAGCACAAATTAGAGAATTAAGGCAAAAGAGAGGAAAAAGATGACGAGGGAAGCCCAGGTGACGTGTTTTCACATATGGAATCCCCCTGCGTCTGAGGCCAGTCTGTTACTTTTTCCAAGTTTCTAAAAACAACAGGCATTTCATGAGAGGCTCCCCTTCCATCTGAGAGGAAGACATTCAAAACTTGGCTTTTTTTCTCTCAAATCAGTCGGACTGTCAGAAAGTATTTGTTTCTATGCCTCAAAAGAAGAAAAAAATGGTTTGGATAAATGGAGCAGGGTCAGAAATTAAAGGGGGCACAGGTCAAAAAATCCACAGAAAAATGACAAAAAGTGCCCTGAAATTAAAAATGTTGAGGCAAAAATGTATTTATTTATTTTTTTTAAATCCATTAATTTTTTTTAAATCCCCCACACATCCAAATTATATTCTTTATTGAGAATTTGAATTAATAAACTGATTAAATTGACTTTTTTACATTTTTATACATGGAAAAATAATATAAGAAATCTCCTGAAAATTAATTTCAAATGGCTTATTCTTGCCCTTTTAATGGTAAAATGTTAATGCTGCTCTTCGAGAATACAAAGCAGAATATAAAGCTTTTCCAGGCTACTGAAGCACAAAAAATAAGAAAGTTTTTGTTGATAGTAAGCAAGGTATCAAAAGTAAAGAAAGTCTATCGGCAATGAAAACCGAGCCACTGCAAACAACAGCTATGACATGAAATATCAGAGAAAGAAAATGTCTAGAATCCCTGAGACCACAAATCTTAATGAAAAACTAAATGAAAGCACCCCTGTTTTTTATGGCTGCCTTTTACTGCTGTTAACACTTGAGGTTCAATGCCATGATTAATGCCATCCAACAAAGAACTTTCAGTCGCCTTTGTTTTGAAGTGTGAAGCTCACAAATTGTTAGCCAGAGTTGAAATATTAAGTTTCCCTCCTCCACCCATCATGTTTTAATAGCAGAAGCGGGAGAGGGCACAAATGCCAGAGGCGAGATCCAGGCCATCTGCTATTCTCTTTGTACAATTCTGACAAATCTTCTCACTTTCCATATGCTTTTCCATATTTTGTACACCATGCCAGAAACTAATGTTTGCACTTGCTGCAACTAAAGATGCAACCGCTACGCTGATGCATGAAGTTGTGACTATCATGCCAGATTCTTTCTGAATGAATGAACTCAATGACTGTCTTCATCCATCACTTTCTCCCAGAGAGCAACTCACACTCGAGAATATCGTTATTCTTAGAATGTTTTTAAAGAAAAAACAAACAAAGAATTAAAAATTATGCATTTGCTTCTCTTGCAGGTTCTTGAATATATGCAATGAGATCGCCAAAAGCCTCAATCTGTAAATGATTAATGTTGCATGATATTGCTGCAAACTTTCGATTGCCTTGACCCACAAACAAAAATGTGACAACTGATATAAATCAATGCATTTTGTTTACTCATGTTTCAAACGTTTCGAGGAAGAACGTTTCCTTCCTCCTCATTTATTCTTCAAATGAGGCCTAATTTCTCACCTTATAATTGCTTGATTTGTACACTTTCCCATTTTATGAATTCTCTGACTCCATTTTGCTTCCCCATTTTAAGCTTCAACCAACTTCTCTAACACTGCAGAAGAATGATCATGATAAAGCTTTCTGACATGTATTGTTTGCAGGAGCGAATTTAAAATGTGGGCCTTTGGCCTCACCTACAGTCTGAGCTGCAACCGCAGCCCTCAGCGGGTGAGTGTGACTAATTAGCTAGAGAATGGTATTTATACACGGCAGGGCCATTAGCAATTTTAGCTCATGGGTGGCACAGCGGGAAGAAACGACAGGCATTGTAACCAACCACATCAGCCTTGCTATGTCTTATTCAGCCCTAAAGCAAAGTCTGCCATTTCAGAGACCTTAACTATCTTAGTGGGTTAGCAAAACAAACAACAACTGCCATTATGTGAAGCCACACTTGTTCTGCTTAGTTTTCAAAATTGACATCACTAGGAGGGGAGACAAGACTTGTATGTAATAATAGCATAAGCAGCTCTTTTGATTATTTTAAACAAAACATAAATAGGAGAATCTGATCCATAGAGGGAAATTTATAATAAAAAATATCTTATAGGTTACACTTTATTTTACAGTGCCATAGTTACATTGTAATTACTCAAATACATACTGAGTACTATTAATTAACAACATACTATAGAGTTACAGTTAGGGTTAGGGTTTGGTTTAGGGTTAGTTACTTGTAATTATGCATAATTTACTGTTATTACTATAGTAATGTAGTAACGTGTAACTATGGCACTGTAAAATAAAGTGTTACCTTTATCTCTACAGTACAGAGCCAAACAAAAGACTAACCACCATCTCCGAGAAAAAAAAAAAAAAAACTGTCCAGTCATGGAATACCATATTAAAAGACCCTGCAATATGTCAACAACATGAAAAAACTGAACAATTCAAATGTCAAGCCCATGTTTTATTGAATGAAATACATATAGAGCGACCAGTGTAGTCAGATTATGAGTCGGTTCTTTCAGTGAAAGTGAAAAGTGAAAAGTAGTCAGATTCCCGAACGAATGACTCCTGAAGAGCCGGTTCTTTGTACTGAATCAAAAAGAAACAGTGCAACCAGTGTAGTCCGATTTTTTTTTTTTTTTTAAATCATAAGAACGGCTTCTTTTTACTGAATTCAACACATTAAAAAAATCAGTAGCTATGACTGGTTGTGTATTTGACTTTGTGTTGTCAGTGTCATTTTATCATGATTAAAAGGTATGTGTAAACATACTTTTGCAAGAGTTGTTTTAAATATGTTATTTGCTTTTTAAAACACTTTTACAATGCAATTACATTATTTCTTTCCAAATAGGTCTTCCTCAAAATAATATGGAACCATTAAGGAACCACAATTGTCAAGAGAAATTGGAAAAGGAATTGTTAAAGATGCCCTAGAACTTTTTAAAAAAAAGATGTAATATAAGTCTAAGGTGTCCCCTGAATGTGTCTGTGAAGTTTCAGCTCAAAATACCCCATAGATTTTTTTTAATTCATTTTTTTAACTGCCTATTTTGGGGCATCATTATAAATGAGCCGATTCAGTGCTACTGGCCCTTTAATTCTCCTGCTCTCTGCCCACTGAGCTCGCGCTTGCCTTGAACAGTGCATAAACAAAGTTTACACAGCTAATATAACACTCAAATGGATCTTTACAAAGTGTTCGTCATGTATGCGTCATATTATGTGAGTATTGTATACTGTTATATTGTTTATATTTGATTCTGAATGAATTTGAGGCTGTGCTCCGTGGCTAACGTCTAATGCTACACTGTTGGAGAGATTGATAAAGAATGTTGTGTTTATGAATCATACAGACTGCAAGTGTTTAAAAATGAAAATAACGACAGCTCTTGTCTCCATGAATGCAGTAATAAACGATGGTAACTTTAACCACATTTAACAGTACATTAAAAACATGCTAACGAAACATTTAGAAAGACAAATCAGAAATATCACTAAAAATATCATGATATCATGGACCATGTCAGTTCTTATCACTCCATCTGCCATTTTTCGCTGTTTTCCTTGCTTGCTTACCTAGTCTGATGATTCAGCTGTGCACATCCAGACGTTAATACTGGCTTCCCTTGTCTAATGCCTTTCATAATGTTGGGAACATGGGCTGGCATATGCAAATATTGGGGGCGTACAATAACAGTCGGTGTTATGTTGAGATTCGCCTGTTCTTCGGAGGTCTTTTAAACAAATGAGATTTACATAAGAAGGAGGAAACAATGGAGTTTGAGACTCACTGTATGTCTTTTCCATGTACTGAACTCTTGTTATTTGACTATGCTGAGGTAAATTCATTCGAATTTACATTCGAGGGCACCTTTAAATTTCTAATGATTCCCATGCCTAATTATTACAAGCTGTTTTTACCCATAACTGTCTTTATTATGTTTAAATAACCAGGAATTGTGTAAGGCACATGTACAGTATAGAGTCAAACAAAAGACTGACCACCATCTCTGAGAAAAATGAAGAAAAAAAACTCCACCTGTCCAGTGATGGAAGCCTAATAGCAGAGTGGTCAGACATGAGTTTTTATGAAAGGTGTAAAAATACCAGACTGGTCCAAGATAAACTTACTGTCCCAAAGCCTGACATTTACCCTGGCCAAAGCTGAGGGCTTGCACTTACCTGGAGAAAAGCCCCATTGATGTGAGCTGGTGCAAACCTTCCACCCCTGTTTGAAGTGTACTGGGCACTCTAGTCTCTGGGAAATACTGGGTTTTTCCATATGTCTCACTTGCAGAAAGTGTGCCATGGGCTACCCCTGTTTGTACAG
The DNA here is from genome assembly GCF_024489055.1 of Chanodichthys erythropterus. Taxonomy (NCBI): domain Eukaryota; kingdom Metazoa; phylum Chordata; class Actinopteri; order Cypriniformes; family Xenocyprididae; genus Chanodichthys; species Chanodichthys erythropterus. Next base: position 19,703,723 of record NC_090225.1, read on the forward strand.
GTATGGGTGACAACTTTTAAGTGCATGTAGTAAATTACTCATGCTCAATTGGGAATTTGGGAAATCTGTTTTCACATCTGAAAGCTTTCAGATGCACTTTTTCAGAGCCATTTAAAGAACCCCCTAAAGAAGTAGCCCTGGAACATATTTACATGATAAACTCGATGACTTAAACAGTAAAATAACATGAGGGAATTAAAATTCGAATGGAGTTTGGAGCATAATAAAACAAATCTAATAGACTAAATGTCGAATACTAAATGTGTATGATCACAATGAAAAGGGTGCAAAGCAATAACAACTTTCATTCTATTTCTTTGCTTTTTGGCCCTCTCAGCATGTGTTACCTCACCCATTGTGTCAGTGTGTTGCTGCAATGAATAGAAAGCACACAGTTCAGGATTTACATGTAAGTCCTGTTTTTTTAGGAGCTGTGCTTTTAGTGGTTAAAACGCAGCACCAGAAGAGCAGAGCAGTGACTGAATAAACCTTAAATCCCACTTGTGGATTTGCTTGATGACTTTATCTCCAATTTCAGGTTTATGAATTTATTTATAATGTCTTTACAGTACCAGACTCCCTGTGGCGTTAAATGGTTTTTCCAGTAATTTAAAAATACCTTGAAATGTTGTTTATCTGGTATAGACTAACAAAGAGCACCTCAGGGAAATTAAACAGGAACAAACTGGATTTAAACTGTGAAAGTATGTGATCTTCAGTGTTACTGTACATTTGTGAGTGCCATGAAAAGCAGAATTCAAAAGTTCAGAAAATGTGCAATTATAATTGTATGAAACTGAGCACACATAAGAGTGTGGTAAGACTTTTTAATGTTTTTGAAAGAAGTCCCATATGTTCACCAAGGCTGCATTTATTTGATAAAAAATACAGTAAAATATTACTCTTAATAACTCTTTTTTATTTTAATATAGTTTAAAATGTAAATTTATTACTGTGATGGCAAAGCTGAATTTTCAGCATCATTACTTCAATCTTCAGTGTCACATGATCCTTCAGAAATCATTCTAATATGCTGATTTGGTGCTCAAGAAACATTTTTTATTATCAATGTTATATGTGGTTTTGCTGCTTGTTTTTTTTTTTTTTTTCCCTTTTTTTCTCCATTCCACTTTTCAGGATTCTTTGATTAAAGGGTTAGTTCACACAAAAATGAAAATTATGTCATTAATTATTCACCCTCATGTCGTTCCACACCCGTAAGACCTTCATTCATCTTTGGAACACAAATTAAGATATTTTTTTATAAAATCTGATGGCTCAGTGAGGCCTCTATTGCCAGCACCATAATTAACACTTTCAGATGTCCAAAAAATACATATTTAAAACAGTTCATGTGAGTTCAGTGGTTCAACCTTAATATTATAAAGCGACAAGTAACAAAGTAATGACTTTTCAACAATATCTAGTGATGGCCGATTTCAAAACACTGCTTCATGAAGCTTCGAAGCTTTACGAATCTTTTGTTTCGAATCAGTGGATGGGAGCACGTATTAAACTGCCAAAGTCACGTGAACTATTGAAATTGCGAAACACTTTTGATGTAACCAACACTTGTTTACTGAAATCACATGACTTTGGCATTCTGAACCACTGATTTGAAACAAAAGATTTGTAAAGCTACAAAGCAGTGTTTTGATATCGGCCATTACTAGATATTGTTGAAAAGTCATTATTTAGTACAAAAAGTATTCTTGTCGATTTATAACATGAAGGTTTAACCACTGTAGTCACATGAACTCTTTTAAATACCCTTTTGAACATCTGAAAGTGTTAATTATCTTGCTGGCAATGAAGGCTTCACTGAGCCACCGGATTTCATCAAAGATATCTTAATTTGTGTTCCAAAGATGAACGAAGGTCTTACGGGTGTGGAATGACATGAGGGTAAGTAATAAATGACAGAATTTTCATTTTTGGGTGAACTAACCCTAACTAATTTTTGTAATGTCTTTACTGTCACTTTTGATCAATTGAATGCATCCTTGCTGAACAAAAGTATTAATTTCTTTAAAAAATTGTACTGTAACATTGTACCCAAACATTTTAAATGATATTGTGTATATAATTGTATAAATGACTTTGCCAATTTGATTGACTTTGATCAAACTACTGAAAGAAAACAAAATACCATCCACAAACGTGAATAACCAAACCTGAAAGGGGTTGTGAGACTGCTAAATGTTAGCGAAGCATCACAAAGACATCAGGATATCCCATGACACCCTCAATGATCACTGAACATAGCAGGATGAGGTCATGGGTTACAGGAGACCTTGGTTGTGAGGTAAGCGATGAGCCAGCTTTGATCTCATAGTTAAAGAGCATTAGACCTGCAGGCAACATAACACCTGCCGCAAAGACTGCTGTCATTTCCACATCTGATAGCAATTTTTCCTCAGTTAACGGCACCACGCTATTAACTTGATGCACAAATCCCACCAAGGATGACAAGACTCATCAATCTTGCGCTGTCACTTGTCTCAGAGACACTGCTGCGCTGTTAAGTGTTGTTCTTACATCCCAAGAAGCTCTGTGCTGACAGACAAGTTTCTGGTTCGCATGCTCCCCTGACAAGCATTCTTTTATCTTTCAATAATATATGAAACTCTTTTTAGTTCTACATTTACACTCTCACTTCATCCATTCTTGCTTTGCTTGGAAATGAGGCCTTTCTTACATCAAGTCTTTCAAAAACTGCAGAAAGGATACCTTTTCAGACGTTTGGCTCTCGTTCTCAAGTGGAGGAGCCCACAATGAGTGTGAAGGTATGTTGTTTGAGTTCACCAGCGCTTGCGATGTCCCAAGGGCCGTCTCTTGGGTAAGACTCTGACAGAACATGAGGACTGCCATGATTGTACTGGCAGAGACCTTGGTCGTCTCTGTTTTTGCAGAGGCCTTCCGTCTCTCTGCTTCTCATGTCGTGGATGTGTTTTCAGCATGCCCAGCGGGTTCTTGACTGTCCACAAAGGCCTCTTCATTCACAGGCAGAGAATGCCAGCTGGTGTGAGCACTAACCAAATAATGACTCTATCTGCTCCAGCCCACTGACCTGCAGCAACAACACACATGACACCCCGTGGACCTAGAGCAATGTTTTGTGGGAAAAAATGTTGGATCATGAAGAGAACTAAAAAGGTATTATGACTAAGAACTGTAAGACAGAAGGGCTGGGAGTGTTATAATGAAGCCAATCAACTGTACACTTCCACAAGAACAAAAAGCCAACTCAGCTCAAGGTAAAACTCATTTTCACTAACAATCAGTCATGCTAAATTAAATTAAGCAGTACCGAGCAGAAGTATTGTTTTTGAAACGTTATATTTAAGACACTAATACATCAATGAATTCAAAACAGGAAATGAAGAAATATATTGTATGATGTTTATGTAATCTATTATATATTTACTTTTGCCTGCCATTTGACTTCCTTTATACTTTACACTTATACTATTTGACTACCTTTATACTATTTAATATTAGTATTAACATTACACTCTTCAAAGATTTTGATTAATCTCAGTGACACAAATGTTTTAGTGTTTTATTCTCTTACATGATTTTAATTGAGTAGGCTACTGTATGGTCATCTGTCATTTTTACACATATAACTCTTTAGGAAAAATATTTGTTAGTGAATGCAAGAGAAAAAGAACAATTTACTTAAATTCAACAACATGAACTACACTAAAACTAGGCTATTTCTTATTCCAAACAATCACATTATGTTTACATTTGCAACCTTTGAAATATGACAAACCTATGTGTCGGACCATATTTCCACTCCTCATGTTCCAGTTTATTAAAAAAAAAAAAAAAATGTAACATTTGAGATCGTTTACACCATCAGAATGCTGTAAACGCAGACAGCTTAAAGGGATAGTTCACCCAAAAATGAAAATTTGATGTTTATCTGCTTACCCCCAGGGCATCCAAGATGTAGAGGACTTTTTTTCTTCAGTCGAACGCAAATTATGATTTTTAACTGCAACCGCTGCCGTCTGTCAGTCAAATAATAGCAGTGATTGGGAACTTGAACAATAAGAGTCGAAAAAACTTCCATAAACAAATCCAAATTAAACCCTGCGGCTCGTGACGGCACATTGATGTCCTAAGACACTAAACGATCGGTTTGTGCGAGAAACCGAACATTATTTATATAATTTTTTACCTCTAATACACCACTATGTCCAACTTCGTTCAGCTTCCGGTGAGTGAGGTCTGATCGCGCTCTGACAACGGAAGTGATGTCTCGCACTCATTGAAGTATATGGGCGAGACATCACTTCCGTCTTCAGAACGCGTTTTTTGACCTCACTAACAGGAAGCTGAACGAAGTTGGACATAGTGTTGTATTAGAGGTAAAAATTATATAAATAATGTTCGGTTTCTCACACAAACCGAAGTTTTTTCGACTCTTTATTGTTCAAGTTCCCAATCACTGCTATTATTTGACTGACAGACGGCAGCGGTTGCAGTTAAAAATCATAATTTGAGTTCGACTAAAGAAAAAAAGTCACCTACATCTTAGATGCACTGGGGGTAAGCAGATAAAAATCAAATTTTCATTTTTGAGGTGAACTATCCCTTTAACAGATTTTAGGAGGCAGGGCTTTGCGGGTCAAAGCAGATGTGTACACGGAGCACGATGGCCTCAATCACCTTTAAGTGTGAGTACTAAATTACATTGGCCTTTCACCTACTTAGCTTTAGATTATGTAAGACATTATCAATCATAATATTCACTCAGTCAGACAGTCACCTTTGAGGTATAGGACTAGAGTAGCTGTCTCTGACTATTTACAATCTGTGTTCGCCTGAGAGCGAAAGCCCACATGATTACAAGCATCATGAGTATGTTGCCTGTCTTGTCTTGTCTACTAGATGAGTGTTATTGTTCCGAATATTCAGACCAATGCCACGAATATTACAAGTGTGATATTGCTTTTTATTCAGTAGTTTTTTTTTTTGTTTTTTTTTCCAAAAGCTATTTATTTTAAAAAAAACATTTTGTTTGAAATTAACAATATGTAAATATCTTACAACCGGTGACACAGTATTGCCAATTACTTACTTTATTTTTGCACTGCCAGTGAAATGAGTTCTTAATGAATCCAAATAGAATCATATGTATCGCATATCTAAGCAACAAACTGTAGCTGTGTTTTTGTTTCTAAATGAATCATTGTTTTTTTTATTGAATCAGTTGAGTAAATGATTCAATGACTCACCTGAGTCAGCAGTGGGCCTGTACCAAATGCCACACTTCATACGCTCTTACTGTCTTGTGGACTTACAATGACCCGTGTCCCGTTTGTCATTTTAGGTTTCAGAAGGGTGCTTGTGAGCACCCCCTTTGCGGTCATTATGTCAAGTCAAGTCAAGTCACCTTTATTTATATAGCGCTTTTTACAATGCAGATTGTGTCAAAGCAGCTTTACATTGATAACTGGTACATAATTTGGCTGCACAGCAGGTCAAGGCAGATCAAAGCACTGTTGAATAAATGTCAAGAATACTGTTGAATATCAAATGTTGAGTCAAATGTCAAGTGTCCCCAACTAAGCAAGCCAAAGGCGACAGTGGCAAGGAACCCAAACTCCAAAAGGTGACATCAGGTGGCAAAAAAGTGGCAAATAAGTGTTAAAATGGAGAGAAAAAAAAAAGTGCACCTTTGCCGAGCCCGCACTGAAGCAAACTTCGCAGCAGACTTCTTCCCAACAGTCAAAGCGGCGTTACGTCACGAAAGTGCAGACTCTGGTACAGGGCCAGTTTCATTGCTGAATGAATCTGCATTATTGAACGATTCTCTGAATGATTACAGACAGTATCTTGTCGCTGCCTACTGGCGTAACTATTCAATTCTATTCAATTCACATTTATTTGTATAGCAATACATAGTTTCAAAGCAGCTTTACTTTAGAAAATGCATGTCTACATTAGAGTGATCTGTTATCAGAGGTGACTGTGTCCAAGTAATATCCATATTTCAGAATTCTACAAATCACGCAGTTAGCTAACATCATGTACTAATTTTAGGCAGAAACAATGAGCTTATTGAAGTAATTATTACAAGTTGTGAACAATCATTACAATTTGTAGAAAATCTAGCATTGGAGCATATTGATTCAGAGTTGGGGAAACTACAGAAAGTTAAATGATTATTATATTAAATCGCGTAACGTAATATTGTCAGATCAGTTTAGTATTCTGTGCAGTCTGCTGTTGTGGTTAGTGTTTGAATGGGTGGTTTAGTATTAGAATACAGAGCATGTGTGCGTATGTGTTTACTGAGGGAGTTGTTGAACATTTATTCTGGAAATGCTCCCAATGTAACACCTCAATAAAGCATCCAGCCAACATTGATTCTGGGCCTGGGAAGTCTTGCATGGTGGTCCATAGTAAGATCTTTTGAATAAGAGAATGGTAAACTGAAATATCTCTGGAGATCTACATATACGGTAACTGAATTGTGGTTAATGCATAAACTTCATATAAGGATACCAACATAAAGATTCATGGCATCGTTTGGTGTTTTTCAAAATCTTTGGCCATAATACAACCAGAGTGAACCTCTTCAAACAGCCACATTCCAAACAAAAAAGATCTCTTCCAATTCACAATTTGCGACATTGCGTTACTGCTTGGATATTTTAGCTCGAACATGTGCGTTCCATTACTTTTCCAAAACTCCAGCTTGGTGTTGTTTTAGCTGTAAAGCTGATACTGTCTTGATCATGCTAACCGCATTCAAGTTGATCCAGGCAGCAGCCAGTAAGCTGGGATCGGACGTGCCCCTGCACCATGGCTGATGATTGTATGGCGGGGGGTGACTTTCTGACCTGTTCACATGGCTAATAAAACATTCATAGAGGGAGAGGAATTCCAGTGTATAGTTTTGCCCCGTCTGTGATGTTTGGAATCCTGCTGTGACCCCATAGAGAGCGCCATTCTGTCTGCAGACAAAGGCCTGCTGTTTCTCTCCGTATCATCGTGGACTAGACCAACACTACTGACTGCTCGCTGCAAAGCTAATCAAATATTTTTCTTCCACCACAGAATTAGTCTCAATAAATACTTTTTTGCAAGATTTTTCACTTTTTTTCCCTCTACAAATTCATCATGTACTGCATTGGTGCTATAGTTCATGCAGATGGTCAAGGGATTTTCTTTTTGTGCATGTGGAGAGAAGTGGCCTCTTGTGTTTGAGGGAAAGACTGAATGAATATTAAATTCAATTACTCTTACAACGACCTGATTTGCCCAAAATGCCTGGCTTGTGTGTTGGAAAAATATTCCGCAGATCTCATTGTTGTTATTTGGTTTTTAATTGGGTTACGACACTGCAATGCTTCACTTTAATTATGCTTTATCTCTGTCAGTGAAGTCCAAAGAGGCCTATAAAATATGAATTGCTCTGTCTTTGCATTAATCCTTAGAGACCACTTTAAGATGGTTCCCACAATCATTTCTTAATGAAAGAGTCATTCTGAAAGTGTGCTAAAGTAATCCACTTGGCACAAGAGGCTGTTCAGCAAAACAAATGATGGAGTAGTCCTGCTAAATTTATGTCTATTCACTTTCCTGAGCCACAGGCACTTGCCTTCCCTTTTCATCTCACAATAGACACTTTATGTAGCTGTCACTGTCAATGATTGCCATGAATCATTGTGATGGCCAGTTCTTTTTTTTTTCTGGATAGCATTTAAGTCATCATCTCTCCATGTCTGTGAGTCTTACATTTCCCAACAATGAAAATGGAAAGGACTTCTCATCAAATTCTCTTCATATTTCTAAAGGAGCCTAATCTTTTCATGAGCCACTTTCTGCCATGTGAAAATGGATCACTGTAGAGCAGTTTCCCTCAAATCTATGCTCTGAAATTGTTTCCAGGAAGGAAAACCTTCCAAAGCTACAGACTTGGTGTTGTATTTACAAAGACAGAGTTATATTCATTAAAGTCTAAGCGGTGTGCTGTCATTTCCTGAACAAGTCCCAGAGGCCCATGACCTTCACCTTCACGGCAAAGTCTTAAACCCCTGTGGGTGGCTGCCAGGAAGAAATTACAATCAAAAGAAATTCTTAACTGTTGTGATTTAACAATGGCTTGACAAGGATTATAAAATATATAGAAAGTAAAGAGGAGAATAAACTTTTTGTATTTGTAACCCAACTTTAATGGTTTGTAAATACAGTTCTTTGGCTTCACGCTGTCGTTCATGGATGGCTTTCATGGAATAATATTTTTACCACCAACAATATTATTTGGTTTTAGAGATTCCTCAAGATTCTTTCAAAGACAAATAATTTTGTAATTTCCGCTCACATAAACCTTCATTTTATTTTTGTAACTTGCACTGACAAGGTAAATCCTTAATGCCCGGAATTGCTGATGAGTATTTTTTCAATAATAGAATATTTTGGAACAATATTTGCGTCTTTTGTCAGCATTCAAGTGGAAAAGTGTGGAGGTTGTTCCAAGGAAAATATTAATAGAAGTTTTCATCCAACATTTACACTCCATTCAAATTCCAAACATCTGCATTGCTATTTCTGACTCATGTGTAAATGAAACTAATTAAATAATACAAAATCATCATATAAATTTTAAAATCTTGCTAATTATTTACAAAGCACTAAATGGTTTAGCTCCCCAGTACTTGAGTGAGCGCTTAACAAATTATAGTCCTTCACATCTACTGCAATCTAAAAATTCTGTCCGGTTGATAATATCTATATTAAAATCAACCGCAGGCAGTCGATCCTTTTCCTATTTAGCACCTAAACTTTGGAACAGTCTTTCTAGCATTATTTGGGAAGCATTTATCAGTTTAAATATAGACTAAAAAACGCATCTCTTTAACATGGTGTACACATAACACATTATCTATTTCTATTATCAAATCAGTTAAATGATTGTTAGGCTGCAAAAATAAGGTCAGCCAGAACTGGGAACACTTCCTATAATACCCGATGTACTTGTTACATCATAAGATGCAACAAGTTTTTCACACCTGGATTTGGGGATCCTCTGCCATTCCTCCTTGCAGATCCTCTCCAGTTCTGTCAGGTTGGATGGTAAACGTTGGTGGACAGCCATTTTTAGGTCTCTCCTGAGATGCTCAATTGGGTTTAAGTCAGGGCTCTGGCTGGGCCAGAACAGAGTTGTTGTGAAGACACTCCTTCATTATTTTAGCTGTGTGCTCAGGGTCATTGTCTTGTTGGAAGGTAAACCTTCAGCCCAGTCTGAGGTCCTGAGCACTCTGGAGAAGGTTTTCATCCAGGATATCCCTGTACTTGGCCGCATTCATCTTTCCCTCGATTTCAACCAGTCGTCCTGTCCCTGCAGCTGAAAAACACCCCCACAGCATGAAGCTGCCACCACCATGCTTCACTGTTGGGACTGTATTGGACAGGTGATGAGCAGTGCCTGGTTTTCTCCACACATACCGCTTAGAATTAAGGCCAAAAAGTTCTATCTTGGTCTCATCAGACCAGAGGATCTTATTTCTCACCATCCTGGCAAACTCCATGCGGGCTTTCATTTGTCTTGCACTGAGGAGAGGCTTCCGTCGGGCCACTCTGCCATAAAGCCCCGACTGGTGGAGGGCTGCAGTGATGGTTGACTTTCTACAACTTTCTCCCTTCTCCCGACTGCATCTCTGGAGCTCAGCCACAGTGATCTTTGAGTTCTTCTTTACCTCTCTCACCAAGGCTCTTCTCCCCCGATAGCTCAGTTTGGCCGGACGGCCCTCTAGGAAGGGTTCTGGTCATCCCAAATGTCTTCCATTTAAGGATTATGGAGGCCACTGTGCTCTTAGGAACCTTAAGTGCAGCAGAATTTTTTTGTAACCTTGGCCAGATCTGTGCCTTGTCAAAATTCTGTCTCTGAGCTCTTCAGGCAGTTCCTTTGACCTCATGATTCTCATTTGCTCTGACATGCACTGTGAGCTGTAAGGTCTTATATAGACAGGTGTGTGGCTTTCCTGATCAAGTCCAATCAGTATAATCAAACACAGCTGGACTCAAATGAAGGTGTAGAACCATCTCAAGGATGATCAGAAGAAATGGACAGCACCTGAGTTAAATATATGAGTGTCACAGCAAAGATCTGAATACTTAGGACCATGTGATATTTCAGTTTTTCTTTTTTAATAAATCTGCAAAAATGTCAACAATTCTGTGTTTTTCTGTCAATATGGGGTGCTGTGTGTACATTAATGAGGGAAAAAAATGAACTTAAATGATTTTAGCAAATGGCTGCAATATAACAAAGAGTGAAAAATTTAAGGGGGTCTGAATACCACTGTACATTATACCACTGAATACCACTGTACATTAGTAGTTGTTTAAAATAGTTTTGAGCAAGTGAATCTACATCAAATCAAATGTGTCATGCACGTAGAACAGAATTTGTTTTACTGCTCAGCAACTGCTTTCATTATTTTATTTTATTTTATTTTATTTTAGTTTAGTTATTTTATTTTATTCCAAAAATCTCCATCACTAAATTCCCATCCCATGTGGGAATATCAGGTGTAATTTAAGTCCAATTTTCACCATTACATTTTGCAATTTAACCAAATAACCCCATATTTCATGCTCAATGGTGTTCTGTAGAAATTGCTGGGATTACAGTCGAGTGTTTGATCAGTGTGCAACTGTATGAGTGAATTGTGGCCTCTGGCTAACCTCTGCCTTCAGTTCCTCAGAATAATGGCTGCCAGCATCCCATTCCAAGAGCCTTCGTTAAATTTCTTATTGCAAACAAGCGAATCTGCATTTTCCCAGTTATTTTTTCTGTGTAGAGGCCATCAGAACATTAAAGGGTCTGAGTGATATCATTCATATAACATTAGGACCCCTACATTCAAGGAGGCTTTTAACGGCCACATCATGTTCTCTCTCTGTTAGAGCCATCAACCGCATAGTGTTTTAAGCATTAAAAATGAGCTGATCCTGGGACTCAGAATCATATATACAATAAAAATAGAAAGGAATTGGCATTGGTTTTTATGCAGGCATAAATAATAAACAGCAGGGCTGGTAAAATGATCCAAAGTCTTGCATTTATCCCCAAGATAGTATTAATTAGATTTATCTGCTGCTCTGGCTCACTCTTCCTGCTACAGACTATATTTTACAAACTCAATGAATCTGAATACCCTGAGGTAGCATTACCCTTTCTCCCCTGGCTCTGTAACCCTGCTAGTCTATATATTTTTATTGGCAAGTGTTTCAAAAAGCCCCACAGAAATGCACACAGGTAAAGAGACGTGCTGAATGTGTCTAGACACTCGAGGTCAGGCTGCTTAGAAAGGATGCTCCGTGTGGCGAGTACAAGCAGATGTCTTTTGTGGTATATTGTGTCTGAATGTTTGGGATTGTTTCAAAATTGAGTATCTCAATGGTCGTTGGATTTGGGATTGGTATGTTGCCATATACAGACAATTCTGTGGAGCTTCTGAACATGATTGCGTATGAAGAATACTGCATGATGTCATGTAAAACTTTGTTCATTATGCTGACTTCTTCTGGATAGCAATAAGAAATGCCTATAGAAAAGGAATTAAGTATAAATAATGGCTTCACAACATCCAATACATCATCTTGACATAGAAAAATGTGTGCATGTGATGTTTCTTTCAACAAGCACAATGAAGATATCCCCTTCTCAACCCACCAAAATAAATCAATGAATGAATAATATAAAATGCAGTGTAATAACATTTAAGACTAACCATTAAATAAAGTCTACAATGGCATTTTAGGAGGCTCAAATTCAGTATTAGAGCATTTTTTTCTTTCCTTGGAGCTTTTAAAACATGTATATGTCAGCTATGATTTATGCCATGTTTTTTATGCTCTGATTGGCTTGTAAAGTAAACCTCTAGTTGCACTTGCTCTCTCAGTTTGAGTCACAAGAAATACTGTGAAATATATGAGATTTCTTTTAAAAGGCTGTATCAAATATCATTTTGACAGAGAGATTTTAGTGATCTGTTTGCAACTCTTGTGTCTTACATACACATACAATGCTCAGACTGCATACACTCACCGTTAAAGGATGATAAAAGGGACGGAAAAGCCTGACGTTGACAGAAAGATGAATAGGAGAGTATAGAACAGCAGAACGATGACGTATGTTTAGCAGTTAGCAAGGCACGTTTGGAAACCGTCACTCCAAGAAATCAAGTCATTCTAAAACTTACAATTCACTGTTTTGTTTGGATGCAGATTAAGGTAAGAAAAAAAAAATCTGTAAATTTAGTAATATCTTTGATGATGCTGAAGATAAATGTCTATGGTATATTCCTTTTAAACAGTTGTATAATCTGAAGGATAGACATTTCACTAAATATGTTTAACTTTATTAATGTAAAATAATATTTTTCAAACGTTTATACTTAAGAGTAACTGAGAAAATGATTCAGAAGTATGAAGCTTTGAGGTATCAATATATCCATATGCTGAGTGGGAAAAATCGTAACGTTATGGTGTCTATAGTCTTGCTTTAAAGTTAAAAAAAAGCCAATTTTCTTACTAATTATGAATCTGGGCTGCATTTCCCAAAAGCATCGTAAGCCTACGTTAATTGTAGAACAATTGCCACCAATGTTCTCTACGATCAACTTTCTGGAAACGCATTGAATGAACTGAAACGTGATTTTTCTTGTCAATTATGTGATGGATGTCTTGAAAAAATCATGTGAATGGGCTTTATTTTCATATCCAGTATCCATTTCACACCTCATATGAAGGCTAGATAACTGCTTGTCTTCAGATCACAGCTTAATCATTTGATAGAAATGCAGCTCGCCACAGCAGCAAAGGAACAGTGGGCTCAAAGGTGACATGTGGCACTCGTGTGAAGCAACTCAAACTCAGCATGTGGCTGTTTTCATGAAGACATAGAGCATAGACAAAGATGTGCTTGTTCTTAGACAGGACTCTGTATGGAGAGAGGAGGAGTCAGTATTGAAGGATAACTAATTTTGATTGACAGAGAGTTAAAGATCAAAGCCAGAATGGTCCAGGAGACCTACTGATCACAGCAGTCAGGGGTGAAATCATGTTAGCCGTAAAGCGACAGCAGTGGGCTTTTGCAAACGGGACAGCATGAGGGAGTTTTATTGCTTCTGGACCAGAACAATGGAAGCACTGCATCCCTTCCCAAAGCCAAGTGATCTCATGCCTTAGTGCAGGGCCACCATCCAGAACTGGACAGACAGGAGGGAATCTGCCATGTGTATGGGATGAGTACCAGGACCATGGACAGATTCAGATCAGTTTGTTCAGTTCTATTCATCATATTCCTTTTTTGGATCCAGTTTGTATAATACCTTACTGTAAACCCTAATGCTTAAACTAATTAACTGGTTTGAGTAGGGCAAACTCAAATTAAACAAATTAGTTCAATCAAATTAACTTTATGAGTATTTAGAACTTTCTTTTTCTTTTGAGTTCACGAAACTGACACAATTTAAGTAATCTGAATTGTTTCATTGTTTTGAGTTTTTGAACTTGTTTCTTTTCATTTAGACAAACTTAAATTTACCTGAATATGGGCTGGGATTTCTATTTCCAGGATTCGAACTACGGGGGAGCTCCCCCACTTGATCATCATGGGGACAAGTGGATTGTGCAGGCTTAGTTTGAGAATTTGAATTTGATAGCATTTGTTGAATTAGCTAGTTGTTGCTAGCAAAATTTCCACTAATAAAAATATAATTTAAAATGTTGGTGCCGATAGCCTCGTGGGCAGCACGCTGTCATATAGCACCATTTCCCGAGTTTGAATCCCGGCTCACTGACCTTTCCCTATCCCGTCCCCTTCTTTCTCTCCCATTTCGCTTCCTGTCTGCTTATATAAAATAAATGTACATTAAGATTACGTGATAATTTTAAATTTAATGTATGAATTAACTTATTTAAAAATTTCAAGTAGTACAAAGTACAAAATTGAAATCTGCCAGCTCTGCTTACCTAAACTTTGAATTTCTTAACTTAAAATTTTGATGTAACTGATTACCTCATTTTTTTTTAGTTTTGCCAACTTATTCAGGTTTACAGGTGTGTGGTTTAACAGATACATAGATAGATAGATATGATTTGGTTGGCCTGAAATTGCATTTTAAACAGGCAAATTAAAGAATTTATATATATATATATATATATATATATATATATATATATATATATATATATATATATATATATATATATATATATATATATATATATTTTTTTTTTTCAAGAATAGCACTTCTTTTATCACATTGTCATTCTCATTAATCCAGAGAATTAACAAAAAACATTATAGTTGCCAATAATCTTTTACATGTGTCTTTTTGCCCGTCAAGAGACAGACCCTGTCTAGCAAACAGAGATTTTAAAACATTTCAACTCAGTTATTCTGCAAGTATGCTTAAAGAAACTGAAGCCAGAAGAGAATGCACTCTGCCATTAGGTTCATTTGGCGAGATTGGCACATTGATATTGTGCAGATCCAAGAGCACCAGAATTTGGAGAAGTGATTGATCACTCAAGGCACTGCAGGGATAATTGTATTTCACTTCAGTTGTGAGCCACACATAGCCAACACAAACGGGAAAGAAAACAACAGAAAGCAGGCAACTACTTTCTTTCTGCCTCTTCCAGAAATCCTGATGCTGACAGATGGCTACTTCAAATGTATTTAAGGACCTGACCCTCTACCTTCTAATATCAGCAGCCATTTCCTTTTACTGAAGTACTAATGAAGGGAATGAAGTGAAGAACTTTTAAGTCAAATAATAATAAATAAATATTGTTGAGAAAATGCTTGTGCTACTTTTATTTTACAGTGCAATTTTTTTCTAGCATCTTTCTTTTACATTTTATTTAGCATCAATTTGTAATTACCAGAAACATAGACAAACAGTAGGCTATTTGATCTTTTAGGGGAGTGAAGGTGTGAAGGATTCAACTATGAATATAATTTATATAAAAATTTCCATTTCCATTCCATTAAAAATGCTAATTTCATGATAATCTGGTATTTGTCACTAGAATAAAATTATAATTAATGCTTTTTTTGACAGTTTGTTCTTCCCTCATTTTAACTTACAGAAAAAAAAAAAAACAGCCTCAGGAAATCAAAGACCCATCTGCCATTTATGAAGCAAACCACATAAACCGTTTAAGTACAAGCAATTGAGTTTAGCAACACTATTTGTTTTTGCCACCCATATTAAATAGCAAATCCATTGAGTTATGAGAGGTTCCCTACAGTCATTTTTTATGACAAGCAATTAAAAATGGTATATATCACGGTTATCTGTGGTATGAGATCAAAAAAAAAAACAAAATGAAATCAAATGAGGTGAACAGAGAGCAAACAACTGCAAGCAAGATGACATGGAAGCATTGAACTGCCTTTATATGAATCATAGAACATTGTGGTTAAACATTTTTGAGTGGGAAGATTGGGCCACAACAAATGGTCCTTTTCACACAAAGAGTGAAATAAATAAGCACCAGGCTAAAGAAAATGCAAATGTATTTTCCCAATATCAGAAGAACAGTACGCAAGAGGAACAATGTCATCAATAAAAATAAATAATAAAACACAAACATGATGTTTAAGTAGTAAGACTTAACAAGTTAAGTTAGTTATAGATGAGTTTGATCAGAAGAACAGCAGGAAAGACATTGATAAATATGGTTAAATTAAATCCATAAAGAGAATTAGAATTCGTTACAGACATTTTTTGCGCCCTCTATTGTACAGGCATTTCCTACAAATGTGTGTTTCCTGTATAAATCACTGCTTATTGAACCATGCCTGTAAATAATTTTTAAAAAGTCCTGCATTAATATCTAATTGGGATTTAACCAATGAAAAAATGAGATTTTCCAGTAAAACCTCATTGTGCATCAAAGTTTTACATCTCTCATTCACAGAATTCTTCAGTTTTCCCCTTCCAGCGAATGAATGATGTGTTTCGTTTGCAACGAGCCCCATATAAAGCTCATGAATGGGAGGGAAGGGAGGAGGCGAGAAAAATAATGGTGTGTTTTACAAGACCACAGGACTACTAGCTGTTTCGAAATAAGGGACAAACATATTAAGGGAATTTGTCCTGGAGAGACAAGCCTTTACACAAAACCCTGTGCTTTATTAGCATCATTCCGTAGTTAGCTTGTTAATTAAAAAATCATTCTCGGTATCCAGACCCAGCAGGATCTGAAACAGAATAGGTCTCTCCCAGGTGCTATAGAGAGCAAGTGATGCAGTCACATTGAAGAATCAAAGGTCTCTGTGAACCAGAGTTAATTTGAATTCTTCCACCCTTGTTCGGTTTTTTATTCATTTTTAAAAGCGGTGTAGGATTCTGAAGCTTAATGGCTTCGGCTTCCCACAGTCAGACAATAAAAAAAGGGGTGGAAACAAAACAGAGCAGAGGTATCTCCCCTCCTACTCGATTTATCCCGTGATTCACTCAGTAACAGTGTCCTAGTGGGCAGGAACGTCAGATTTTTAATGCAGATTTAAGACACATTCAAGTGTGAAGTAAAAAAGGGGTCTCCAGTAGGGTCCCCAGGGGCCACAGGAGGTGTTTAATGGCACGCAATGACCCAAACGGCCGGGCTTGTTATGGTCTCTCCACTGGAGCTCCGGGCTTTCACAGAACCAGCATTGTTGGCACGGCACTGCAGACACTCCACACAAAACACAGAGGTGACAGGGCTGTTCCCCCAGTGTGCTTCATGTACTGAATGAAATCACTATAATGAAATCAAGCAAAGGCACTCACAAATATTCAAAACCCTTTCAAATAGCCTTTCAGATTAATGCATTCGCACTTTTTATAATATTACTTTATAGTTAGAAAATGAATGAAAAATTTGCATTATTCATCTTATCTTTTTTTTAGGCAGCATAATTCAACATTCAGTTTTCCATTCCCTCATTTCCATGAGGAATCTTTTTTAAATTTGACCAGATGAGTAACATAAGCTCTTATGCTCGCAAAACTTATAACATGTCAGCTTTGTTGTCGTCGCAAAGACATAAATGGCTGTGGATGTATACAAAAAGATTTAATGCCATGTTGAATACAACATAAACCTTTCATTTTGGCAAGACTGTATTGAATTACTTTAGAAAGTAAATTAGAACAAATGTTTCTCCGTTATGATGATTGCTTGGTGTAATGACCCTTTTGGTGTGTAAAATGAGTAACTTTATATTTGAGTCATTGAAAGCAAATAAATAAATAAAAATGGCCAATATGAAAAATGTGAACCCTATTCTTTTTCATCAAGCTTTTATAAAATGCATGACAGCAGCAGTCTGGGTTTATAAAATACAATAATCAATTTTAAAACTAATTTTGAATAATAATTAAAAAATAATAATAATAAAAGCTGTGAATGTGCATGTTTGCTGGATTGTCCTCTTGTTGGCCTCCCGCTGGATCGGGTGTAATGTAGCAGCGGCTCCCGTTGGCTGGTGGGCGGATACGTCAGCACCTCACTCCGCTTATGCCTGCTCCCGTGGATTGTGGCGGTCAGAAGAAATAAGTGATGTATCACAGGTTATGCACGAGACTGATAGAACTTTTGAAACCACTTCCTCGGTGTACTGCGTTAAAAAGCGTGAAAAGCAGCTGCTCTGCAAACCGCGTCATTGGAAAACGTCATTCATACTGGAATCCTAAAGTATGTTTTAATATGTGCTAGCGCGTTTTTGTATCTATACGGCATTCAATCGTCTGGAGACCTTTTTCTGTCTTTGCAACATGACTTTTAAATGTGTCTTTTTGACGCACCTGATACTGCTCTGGGTTGGATCCGAACCTGGCGCGTCTGAAGCTGTTTGGAGAAGTGCGCGCGACAGCACGACAGACGCGCTCGTGGCCACAGATGCGCTCTCGGAGCATATGTTTAAACTGTATGAGAAGTACAACATTGAACCTAACCGACTCAAAGAGGGAAATACTGTAAGAAGTTTTAAAGCAAAACCTGGTAAGTATGTTTTAAAGAATGTATGATGCAAACGCCATGCTGCCACTAGCGACGTTTAAAAGGAAATGTGATATTTATATACAAATTCTGCGATGATTACGATTAGCTTAATTGTATCTTCTGAATGGTTTGATTTTTGTTTGCTTAAAAATGACATAAGTCTTTTCAAAAACTTAAGAATTAACGATATTTAATGACTTTCTTGGGGAATCTTGAGGAATTCCTGTCAGTAACTTACTTTCGGCTCTTTTGAGGTTTGTCTCGTGCAACGCAAATGTCTAGTTACGCACATTTGTGATATATATATATTTGTACAGTCTATAGGCTAGTCAAGTGATAAATGACTCTAGGATATTCTTTGCAGATGTACTGTGCGATATCAGAACTGTTGCGGAACCACCGCAGACGATCGCCAATTTTTGTGAACTTTTGTTGTTAATGAAAAGCTGTTTGAAAACAGCTGTTTAAACCTCAGCATTAAATTAACATTTGTTACACTCTCACGAAACCTGCAGTCTCACTTTTCCTGCAGTCTGCTAAAGCATTTAATCAGTGACGATTAAAAGACTGACATTGTTGCAGGTTCTAACTCTTAAGGGAACCTAAATAAACATTTCCATATGTCTGCTCTAGGAGTAACATGTCTCCTCACTTCCTTGTGCTTTCTTCAACCCCATACGCAGAACAAAAAGCCTGTTGTTTGAGCCCATATTCATAATTAATATGTAACTCAGCAGTTTCTCTCGTATCTTTGCAGAGAATGTGGAGCAGAGGGCCTCGTACTGGCTGAATCTTACTTCTCTTCAGGGGTCCGAGGTGATTCTCACATCTACGTTTCACTTCTTTTTTGACAAGCGGCCACGCCAGAGGTCCTGGTTCTGCAAGCGCTTCAAGAACCCCTCTTGTCGCATCCCGAACTTCCATCTGC
This sequence comes from Chanodichthys erythropterus, assembly GCF_024489055.1. Classification (NCBI taxonomy): domain Eukaryota; kingdom Metazoa; phylum Chordata; class Actinopteri; order Cypriniformes; family Xenocyprididae; genus Chanodichthys; species Chanodichthys erythropterus. The sequence goes on from NC_090225.1 coordinate 19,722,681, forward strand.
TACCTTCTGTCCATCTGCTTTTCCGGTCTCGCTCCTTCAGCTCAGCCCCTGGATCACTGCTCGGAAACATCACCGCAGTTCCTCACAGGCGTGGGACCTGGCAGAGCAAGGATGTGTCTGTCATTATAAAGGAGGCCCGAGATAAGAATCACCTTTTGATCACTGTGGAGTTTGACTATGGAGAGCAGTATCAAAGGTATCAGGACCAGCTTTCACCTTCCAGCCTTCCATACTTGCTGGTTTATGCTAATGACCTGGCCATTTCAGAGCCCAACAGTGTGGCTGTGAGCCTACAGAGATATGACCCTTTCATTGCAGACCAGCAGCCAACTCAATCTCCAGACTCCTTACCTGACATACGTGTGAAGCGGGAACTGGAAACGGACTTCTCTGATCCCATTGAGAACAACGAGCTCCCGGAGGTGGAGTACAACAGCTTCAAACAGCACGATATGTGGGAAAGTGCTTACTTTGCGCTCAAGCCAAAGCCTTTTAAAAAAGAACGTCGGAGGAAAGGCCAGGAGCACGCTGATGGATTCGGCAAGTCTCAGGTTCTCCGGTTTGATGAGAAAACCATGAAGAAGGCCCGGAGGAGACAGTGGAAAGAACCTCGCAGCTGTTCCAGGAGGTACCTGAAGGTGGACTTTGCAGATATCGGCTGGAACGAATGGATCTTGTCTCCCAAGTCTTTCGATGCCTTCTACTGTGCAGGAACGTGTGAATTCCCCATTCCAAAGGTCAGAGAACCTCACGCCGAGAATCCACGTATGCGAATGTGAATGGTTTAGACATGTTGAAATATTTAAAAATGACTATGGTTAATACAGCCTCTCTAGCCAGAGATTTTAAACAAAGAATCCCTTCAGAAAATGTTTCGGTTCCAGCACAACTAAAGCACACCATCTTTATGTGCAATTACAGTCAAATAGTTGTACGCTTAATGGGGGTTTTAAGCACATTTTGGACACGTTTTCTTTTGAAATGAGCCAGTTTTAAAGTTTCTCTGTTCTGAATAATAGAAGGGTGTTGTAAGACATAATTTCCTCTGCTCCAATGAAGAAAGCAAAACAAAAGTTGCCTATCTAAACGCTACCATACCTCATTATCCTCTTTTCTGCCCTTTTTCAGGTGGTTCGCCCCTCCAACCACGCAACCATCCAGAGTATAGTCAAGGCCGTTGGGATAATTCCAGGTATCCCAGAGCCCTGCTGCGTCCCCGAGAAGATGAAACCACTCAGTGTACTATTTCTGGATGAGAGCAAAAACATTGTATTGAAGATCTACCCCAACATGTCTGTGGAGACGTGCGCTTGTAGATAGACTTGCTGCTCATAGGGAAAAAAAAGACAAATGGGCATTGTTGTGGTTTTGACATCCGAATTTACCTTGAAGAGGCATATTGTCTTTAGCTTGCACTCGTTAGAAAGTGCACACATTTTTAAGGACTGCATTTCATCTTTTATAAATGCTTCATTTCCTCTGTTTATTGTCGTAAACATTTTTCATTGTACTAGATGAGTAACATGAGCACTTACTCTTACACGTATTGCTTAAATTGTCAGCTTTGTAAGCTCCATGACATAAATGGCTGTTGGACTTATGCTTGTAGATTACTGGATATACAGTAAGGTTTTATAGCAAACCCTTTCCTTTGGCAGAACTGTTGAATTACATTGGAAAGTACATTAGAATAAAGAATTATTCTATTATTGAGTTGAATGTTGGGTGTAGTGGCAGGTTAAGTTAACACCTTGGTGTATATTAAAAATGTAAGTGTAATTTGATATTTGGTTAATTTAAAATCATAAATGATGAATTAGTGTACATGTGAAAAATGTGAACCCTTTAAGCATTTACATCAAACAGGTAGCATGACTGCAAAGCAGTCTCATAGTAATTAATCTAAACTTTTATGTATAAAAGTTAGTTTTGTTAGAAAACTAAGAAGCAAAATTTTAACAACTACATTTTGAAAATGGCTAATCGCTAAGGTCACTGATAGCTAGTGCTGACTAGTTTTTCCTGTGCATTTTTTTTTACTTTAAGAGAAGTTATACAAGGTTCATTTTTCCTCATTCAGACATGTTTGATGATCTTGGTGTGGTGCCATATTCAAGGCATATTTTGGCCAAATGTGTCAGTGTGTATAAACAATTGTTCATTTGGATTCAATATATTATATTTTAGAGAATGTATTTTTGTAAATGTGTGTTTTAAATTATGACAACTAGCCTTATAAGTAGAATAAAATATACGTTAAACCACCAATGTGTATTTTCTGCTACATAAAATGTGTTCCCATTCTTTACTAAACTAAGAAAACTAATAAAATTATTTTATTTTATTGACTAGACAAGAAGACTGTCTAGTCAGCTAGATTTGACATCAGAAACCTGCTTGGTACATTATTTCTTCGCCTGAACATCAAAGACATCTCTAACCCCCACTTCCCACCTTCAACCCACTTCAAGAGCATCAGGTCTCAAAGTGCAGGAAGTTCCAACTCTTACTTCAACAGATGATGTCACTCGGCTCAAACTAATTTGATGTAAACCCTTTTAATCCCACTAGCCCATGAATGAAAACGAGAAGCGTGTTCTCACAAAACAGAACCCAATTACTGTCTGCTGTGTCTTTCCTTTGCATAACAATGTGTGTTGAATGGCTTCTCTGTGCAGTGTGTGATGAAACAACATTTGAAGAGATCAGAAAGTTCAGTTGTGTAGGTTGAAGAGATGTGAGTGTTTGCTGCTTTTATACTACCGTTTAGCACAAAAAAAATAATACAAAAATATTCACAAATGTGAATTTAAAAATTATAAAATTATGTTGCTGAAAATAAAAAGTTTAAACCAGCCAAGTTTGATGGTCTTACCTGGTTTAAAGTAGTCTCCCAGCCTTACCAGTTTACAAACCCCCTAAAACCACATGGCCAGGTTGAAAGACCAGTATATTTATCAAACTTTGACTAATTTATTAGCAGAGAAATTCGGTGGCAACAAACTTATGAGGTGATAAATATATGGTCTCCAATGTAATCGAAAGTTCTTTCCACCTCTCAGGATTTGACAGTGTCAAAGTGTAATTGTCTCACACAGAGACCATAAAATAACAGAAGAATGTGAGAATGTAATGCCAACATCCACAAAAGCTACACTGAGGCTAACTATCCGGCGAATCCCCTTTAGGCAATGTTTTGTTTCCTGGGGATCACTTTAATATTTAAATCAGTTGTATAGGACACCAGAGGCTTCAGCAAAATGTAAATACTCAACAGTTACTGAAAACCAAAGTCAATATTTAGTTTTCCAAATGATGCTTGATCAATTAATGGCAGCGATGAAAGATGCTCTTTAGAGCGAACAGAGGATTTTCTGTGTGTTTGAAATGACTCTCTTCTCAAGTGATTGCCGTCAGGAGCGACCGCTGGGCGTCTAATTGCACCGATATTAGGCCAGTGTATACACATCTTTTCATTCAATATGTCTTCAGAAGTTATGTATTTACTTACTTGAATGAGCAGAATGTTTCATTTTCTAGCTAAATACAGACGGGCGTCCCTTTGAACTTCGCAGCGAGGTCAAAACGTTGACTTTCTGGTGAACTTTCTCAGAGTGTTGAGTTTATCACCTATGCCTATAATTAACGGGATACTTGCAGATGGCTTTAAGCAAAACTAAAACAAACTTCTTAGGAATTGTGCATGTGGCGAAGATAAACCTGAACACAACGGCATGCTCACATTTTCCTCATAACAGCTATTTTATTAGTCATCATTAGACTTTCAAGGACTTAATAATTATTAGACAGTGCACTCTACTGGTCACTCAGTGTTAGTGCACGTGTATCAAAAGAGTGCTTCAATAAGAGTTTCATACTGTGCAATTACCACATATTCACAAACAATGCAACACCTGCATATTATTGACTTGCAAAGACATTTACGACATTTTTGAGATTTACGTTAACATGTAAATATAAACTGACTACATCTATATCTCCTAAATACATGCTTCTTGAAATGAATTGTACACACAAAGAAAATGGTAGGCTACTTCATATGTTCAATATTTATAGAAGGCTAAAATCAGAGGCGAACACATGGGGAATATGTTCAAAATCTTTAATGAAATACAATGACTGTACTTATCTAAAAAAAAACAAGACAAATAAATACATCCTCCTTGTCGTTGTGCTGATAAAAATGTTCAAAAGAAGTAGACATCTGAAAAGAACATTGAAACATAAAAATTTGGCATTCTGAAGGGATGGATATTTCAAATATAAAATCTCTTTACAAAATAATGTTATAAGTTTATAATAGTTTAGTCAGCTGTTAGCAAACCTAAAATGCTGGAGCATTTTACTCTACCGTTTCTCAATAGCATTTACATGTACTCATCCTGACATTTGTAAGGCACTATTAGGTTGAAAATGATCAGGCAATTCAACAGTATTAGTCAACTAAATGGTACAGCTACCTACAAAAAGAGAAAGTAATGCATGTCTATAGCCACCTAGTGGCGATGTAGGCCTACCCTGAATTGCACGACCAAAGCTCACCATTTAAAACACTACATGGCTGAAATGACTATAACTGGTGGAGAAAAAGACATTTTATTGTTGATAAATGGTTGAAAGGTTCAAGTTTTTACCCCTTCTATAACATAGCCTATTGCTGTTTGCTACAGCAAAATACCTCCTCTGTCCAATAGCAGCCTAACTACAAATGTCCATCATAGAGTAAATGCATAATTTATGGTCAATGCATCTCAATAATAGCATATTAAAGTGCGCCAGAGTTTTTCCTTCTTAATTGTGTGATGTCATGTGACGTGAGAGGTGGTGACGCTCTCGAAAGTACTCGTGACAGATGGGGCAGGTGAGTTTCTCTTCTCTCCTCCGCCTCACCTGAGCCTCTGCGGCGAACTCTTTCTTATGATGTGACCTCATGTGAAACACCAAGTCGGAGGTCATTCGGAATGAGAGGTTGCATTTGGCGCACCAGTTCTGCACTGAAACACCCAATGGGGTGAAAGTAGGGGGAAGAAGTGTCAATGAAGATGTAGACTGCAGCTGGCCACCTATAGCTCTGGTCCAGTGCTCGGGCGCGTAATAGAAGGATCCTCCTGTAGCCAGAGGAGCGGGTATCACTCCACCGGCATGAGTGCCTGGCAAGTCAGCGTGAAACAGGTGCGAAGCCAATACATTTCTGTATCCTAAAGAAGGTTTTGGTTTGAAAGAGTCTGAGATATTATCCGAATCTGGTGAAGGATTCTGAAATTCGGCGATGTTGCGTTTGCTGGGTTCACAGAACGCGCTTTTCTGTTCCGAGTGCGCGCTCTTGGGTACAACGAACGAGAACGCGCTGCAGTCGGATTGTAGGCCTACATCAGACGCCATTACATCCCGTGATGGCTGCTCAGAGTTTGACTGCTCTGATGGTTTTCTAACCTCAGTAAATGCGCTGTTTTTACTTCTTTTTGTCTCACTTGTCGATAAGTTGTCGGTTTCTGAGGAATCCTGAAAAGGCAGATAGTCTTTGTTGGCGTTGGTCTTATTAGTGATATTGGTTTTCTCCAATAAAACAGTTTTTTTGGTCCTGGGGCTTAAGGGAGCTTCTTGTTTTCTTTTTCGAGGTATAACCGTGTCTTCAGAAAAACCGTTCATTTTGTGCTCCAGGTCTCTTGCAATGTTGTGAAAATCTATGACTTTGCGTTGCCGCTTGACTTCTTGTTTCTGCTCGTTGGTTGGCCGGATAATATCAACTTTTTCCTGCGCACATAAAAATCGACAGTGGGCAAGGAAAGGGTTTTCGTTTTTGAAGGCCTGGCCGCATCTCTTACATATGTAGTCTGTATATGAAGAGAAACAAACGCTGTCAGATAATGATGAAAACAATAATAAGCCACTTTACATAAACACAGCTGGCAATTTCTTAGAAATGTGATATTTGTATCCATGTTGTTTTCATACAATTCTGAAATCAATATCCATCTAACATCTCTACAATTTTCAATTCTGAATAAGAAATTTCCTTAGGGTTAATCCATTTGACCTGAACAAAATGTGCCTCATAAAAAGACCTTAAATGTCAAACATTCATAAAGAGTGATTTTCTTGTCACATGAAAACAAAATGGCTTCCTGCACTATGGTTATTCCATTGCTTTGGTGGACAAATGCCCCCCACCAAATATGATTAATATTTCACAAAACTGCTAATTTTTAAAGATATAATGCAATATTATGCCGAACTACTGATGTAAATATTTTCTTTTCAAGAATATCTGCCTGTTAAGGACTTTTTTACATAAATTTTTACTTCAAGCCCTACAAAAAAAGTAGAAATTGAAAGAGGTGTATGTTATTTTTGTGTAAATTATATTTTTATGTATTTATAAATTAATTTATTCAGTCAAAAATACTTTGACCTATGCATTAACATTCCATGACATTTGCATTTATGCTATTAAAAATGTAAATACCATATTTATTGTTTTGTTTTTTGAAAGCTGCTACTCACCATCTGTCAGGGCTTTTGTCTTTATGTCTCTGAACCCCAAAAGATGAGACAGCTCCTCATCGTACCAAACAAGCAGTTCCTCCCCTTGTTTCACATCTCGAATAGTCCGAAAGTGCAGCTGTCCTCCTTTCAAGTAGGCCTCAGTATTCTGGTCTTCTGCGCTGACCGCAGCCTGTACTAACCGTAGCCAAGGAACTACAAATGGAGAGCCTTTCATCGCCTCAGGATCTACCTGTTGATAGAGGGACATATTTGCCATTAGAGGAAATCTACAATCTTTTTACAAGAAAAGTCACCATTTGACCTTTTGCACTGCATAGTGTAATACAAATTATATGGATTATGCATGTTTCATTTACTAACACTGCACAAAAAAAATATTGTAAACTGCAGTCTAAAATAAAAATCTTGAGATTAAAAATGTGAGTGTATGCATGTTTAAATATGCAGTAAATTACTCACCCGAAATACATATGATTTATTCCGTTTGTCAAAGGATTTCAATGCAATGAATGCTATAGTGTCATAAAAGTTGTTATGAAGAACACATGGTCCGAATGATGTTCCAGCTGGTATGTCCTGCGTAACTTGAACACTAGTGAAGAAATCCGAGACGTGATGGAGAAATTTGCTGTCATTAGTCCACAAGGCGCGAGGAATAATACTCTGCTCCATGTTTTATTCCTGAAAATCTGAATTAAAATAATCAGAAGTTAAAAAGAGGAAGATAAGTCAATAATGTATTCATGCTTAAATTAAATTAATGGAGCAATCTTACAGCCTAATGCTTTTTGATCTGTGTTCTGTATAATTAATTATATAGGCTATAGGCAGTGATTCAATCAGTTCGACTTTAAGACAGAAATATAGCTAAATAAATCGGATTATGTATATTGTGCGAAATCGATTTATAAATGTATAAGTTTTTTCTTTTTACTTTTAGTTTGATATTAATTAGACTGTATAATGGCGTTTAAATCCGTATAAAGCCGGAATTTTTGTATACAATTTCGAATCTTAAAATGATATGCAGTAAAATTGCAACTTACCTAAAGCAGGTTAGGGTTGAGGATGTTCTGGAGCAGGTGCACAATCCAAGGAGACGCGATTTGAAATTATCCACCGAGAGCTCGCGATCACGACTGTCTTCTGATCCTGACAGTCTCTTGACTGTCTCTCGCGCTGCGCGGTCACGCACTTATCCACGCTGAGGACGCGGAGATGATGCGCCTCATTTCTCCCCAAACCCCCCCAGGTGGCATTTTGATTGGTTCTCCACCAGCTTTGAAGGCGTGTTAATTAGAAGCGAGGGTAATCAATGACAGAAGTCAGAGACCGTTAGATTGTAATGAGTAGCCTACCACAAAAGACGGTATATGCTCAGTATGTATGCACATTTAATGTAGATTTTGTGATGATTCTCCAATTATAGAAACTTTGCTGTCCCTTAGGGTGATTTTAAAAGAAAAAAAAGTCTCTAATTGTGCTCCTAATAACATGGTTTAATATTTGATTCTTTTATTTTAGAAAAAAAAAATTGTTTCAAAATTTAATTTACTTTTTTACTTTGCGCATCATAATGCTTGAGTGGTTCAAATAACATAATATAAAATAGTATTTAAGAAATTTCTTTGAAGCCAGAATTGTCCTTCTCCCGGAAAGAGGAAGTTTCAGTAGCTCTTGGCTGCCTGCTCGCTGTCCGGTCTGTGGTCGCTCCTCTAAATATTTCTCCTTGAGGAGGAGCTTTCTATGTTTTGGAAGCGGGCTCAGATGACTGCGGAATATAACACAGTGACAAGACATTCAATAAATTTCATGGAATAGAGTTGTTTTCATTTTCTGCAGGAGTAATATGAAATGCAATTTTATCCCAGAGCTTTTGGATAGATTCAACTGATGAAATGGCACGTTCACTGATTCTTGTTGTGGGTATTTTAGTGATTTTGATACCCAGTCTTCGTACTGGAAAAGCTGAGCCTTATTTTGAGGAAGAGAAGAGGTCTTCTTGTCAAGGTTCTTTCGACTTGTATTTTGTCCTCGACAAGTAAGTGGCCTTCATATTTATGGCATCTTATTGTCTTCTCACCGCGCACTGCAGAACGACGCTTCTGACGCCCTCAGACGTCTCAGAACAGTCATCGTTTAGACAGCCGAATAAAAGAGCTGAATTGACCCAAATGCTTTGATATTCGAACAATTTGTTGATATTTTTAAAATAATAATAATAATATATTGGTGTATACCAATATTGTAGTTAAAAAAAACGTCCGGCGAGATATTATAGTATAGAGCTATTCCCAAAGGAGACTAGGCAGGATGCATAGAGAAGAGAACACTGTCTCACTGAACTGACGTGAAGTAAGAACAAAATTCCAAACTATAAAAACAATGATCCATTGACTGTCTGTGCAGAATTATCTTATGGTTTTTATAATAGTGAATTCCTAATTTTTTTCTATGTTCATGGCTTTAGACGCAGCAGGAGGACAAGACTCTTTGCCTCGGGCGACGCTTTAATAAACATGATTTTCTCTCACCTGGTGCAGTTCACATGGGCATTTGTGCATCTTTATCTCAGGGGCATGTCAATCATTTAAAAAATTGTGATACAAGAGCATGGAGCACTATTAGTTGCATGTAGCATGTAATCTCAAGATAAATAAAAATGCATTTTTTCTTTCTTTCTTGTATCTTACAACTGTATTCAGTTGTTTACATGTTTTGTTTGAATAATGCAATAACAGTTTTTAGTATTTAAGTGTGTAATGAGCTCTTATTGAGTGTAAGTGAGGAGTAAGTGGCATACTCATTCTTTAGCACCTTGGAGTGAATACCCAAACAAGCTTAAACCTGCCGGAGCATGTCAGTTATAAAACAACTAGTTTTGGGGCCATCAGATTTTAGTCAAATCTGAACTAAAGGTTCAAGAGCAACATTGCAATGTTTTAGACAATGATTTTGTTCATCTAGTGACGTCTGTGTGAAATTTGAAGGAATTCCAGTTTGAGTTCAGGTTTAACAAATCAAAACAAAAATATAATCAGTTCTTCCAACTATAATCCTTTGTTGCACAGTTTGGAGTGCAAATGCGTATTAGTTACACTTCACAGTTTGCTCCTCTGTTTGTAAAGTTTTCTGAATGCCTTTAGAGACCTAAGGGATTGCATGCATCATCAAGCTTTTGCCACACTTCCACACTTTTAATCAGCTGAATGGTTTTGGCTGAATTTTTGCGGCCTTAAATGCCACTCAGTGACCCTACACTAATTGTAAATATCAGGCCATAGGTTCAGAGAGTTTTTGGAAAGAAAAGCAGCTGCAGTGCTTTTCAGAGAGACAATACCTTTGATTATCAGTGGAACGAGAATTAGTTTTATGTCACTATATAGGACTCCCTTTAATTTAAGGCTCCTTTTGAATGGGGAAAAACAGCCTTTGAAAACACTGCTGATGTTTCTAATGTAACAATATTCTGAGCCAGTGGTTTGCTGAAGATTGACCTTAGTTCACAGGAAAAGAGATAATACCAAAATTAAACAGCTTCAAAGGAAACCAGCACAGTCTTGTTATTCTAGACTGGTGCATATCACCACTATGTATTCAATTTAATTATTTATTTCAGTGGCTCCAAACAGTATTTGGACACTTGAGCTACTCTTAAAAATGTCTGAATGTCTTTGCATTAGATAACAAAATATCAAGATGTATATCATCTGCCAGTAGAGAAGATTAGCCCTTGAACTAACTTTTTTCTTTTTACCATCTTCTTTACTTTTTAACCATTCTGTCTTAAAGGGTTAGTTCACCCAAAAATGACTATTTTAACGATGTCTTTAGTACCTTTCTGGACCTTGAAAGTTGTGGTTAAATTGCTGTCTATGGAGGAGTCATATACCTCTCGGATTTCATCAAAAAATCTTAATTTGTGTTCTGAAGATGAACGAAGCTCTTAAGGGTGAGGAACAACATGAGGGTGGGTAATTAATGACATATTAATTTTTGGGTGAACTAACTCTTTAAGGTGATTTTTAGTGGGTGCAGTAGCAGTATATCTATTGTTTTATCATTTAAAAGCTGATAAACGTCTTTTTGAGAAGCTTTCTTTTTGTGTTTCTTCTGTGTTTCTTTCATATAAATGGCACTTGGTTTCCTATTTTATAAGCTAATGCATGTACCATTCATACATGTTTAAGTGTGGCCCAAGTGTTAATTTTGGAGCCACATTATATGAAATTGCAGGTGTGTTTAGAACCGACGTCAGATTAGCATTGATTGCTGCTGTTTCTGTTGCTGGATCCACATGTCCAGTCTTATGTTTCCTGACCCCCTGTCAGTGATGGAGCTGTGAACCTTTTTGGATGCTGATGTAGATGCCAGCTCTGTTTTGGATCCCCAACCTGTTACACTCACCCATTGCCATCTGTTCCCATTCAAATGGCTGGCTCCAAGAGGAAGGGGTGTTACTTTCTGCTAGCAGGAGGCAGATTCATCTGGCACAAAGGCAATTAGCCCTTGTTGGGAGCGCTTTGGGGCCTGTAATTAATTAGTGGCATGTGCGCATTTTATAGAGTACTCAAGGACCTGCTACTCTCAGAGAGTGTAAGAAAAGGTGGTAATTGTTATGTAATTGTGTTCAAGGCAAGCATTATAATGCACAGAAGAGATACTAGCCTCTGAGTTGTTGAAGCATGTCATTTTTCAACACGTATGTTTGATTTTATTATAGATCAGGAAGTGTCAAAAACCACTGGATTGAAATTTACTCCTTTGTGGAGCATCTTGCGGAGAAATTTATAAGGTAAAGTGCTTTAGTTTTGATGCACTATTGCCCTATAATACATTTAAGGAATAATATATGATAAAATAATATATTACAGCCCAATGTTACGAATGTCCTTCATTGTCTTCTCAACTCGTGGAACCACGATTATGAGACTCACAGAGAACAGGTATGACCAAACAAACATCCGAGTCATCTATGGACACTTGTCCAAAACAACATTGTTGCATACAAATACACATTTCTTTATCTGCATTGTAATAACATTCCTCCAACATTTGTAATTCAGAGATGATATTACCAAAGGCTTAAATATGTTGAAGAGAGAAATACCAGGAGGTGATACATATATGAATCTTGGATTGGTAGAGGTATCTTTTTCTTTTTGAAACAACTGAATCAATTTAAATCCTCTACTATGGTTAAAATTCCTGCATTAATGCTGTAAACATCAAATTGCAGGCAAATAAGCAGATATATCATGGAAATTATGGTAAGCATCACTCTGAATTACCATGCAATTCATTCACACTTTTATTCTGGAAAAGTCAAGCCTCAGTGAGATAATGTTTATTTCACAGGGACAGCCAGTGTGATCATAGCACTGACGGACGGGGAGTTAAACGACCATCAGTTTGTCACAGCACAGCAAGAGGCAAGTACACAAGCCAGTGATGTCGCAACGGATGTGGCGTGTTCTCTGGCAGATGTGTAATTGACAGTGGCATTTGCTCAGTAATAGAGCTGACTGTATTTTGCCTGTCTGTGTGCAGGCGCAGAGAGCTCGGTCTTTGGGAGCCATTGTATACTGCGTTGGTGTAAAAGACTTTAATCAGACACAGGTAACATAGCACCATTGTGCAATGAGTTGCTTTTGTGCCTCAGATTTTAACCATAATTACTTTTCTGCACTGGAGGAGTCTCATTTAAACTGTATCGACTATATTGTATTGCTTGTTTAGCTGGCCACAATTGCAGACACCATAGAGCATGTGTTCCCTGTTATTGGAGGATTCCAGGCCCTTGAAGGAATGATAGACTCTGTAAGTCTCTTTATTTCTCTGTCTCTGTCCTTGAGGGAGTGAATCACCTAAATTATCCATCAGCGTGTGTGTATGAAGTCACTTTCAAAATGGCAAGAGTTGGTATCTTGTGGCTGTAAACAACAAACATGGATTCCATGCCAACCATTTAACTCAGTTGGAGTCAAATATTTTTGTCAAAAGAAAAGAGACGAGGATGAATGCCACCTCAGAGTAGAAAATAAAAAAGTAATTAAAAAAAATGTTTAAAATATGAAATAAAGTTGCATTGCACAATGTAAAGTCACACTGTGAAATATAGTCATATATTGTGAGATAAACAGCCATAACAGTCACATTGTTAGACAACTGGTGTGTTCAATTTGAAGTGGCGCTGCACAGACCAATCAGTGTATGACATCAAAGTACAGCGAGAGCGGTTAGAAAGTAGACGGCTCTGTCTTATTCTATTAAGCTTAACCCTAACCTAAGTCTACTAATACTCTTAATGAGAGTTAGTTGACATGTTGTTGCAAATTAAAGGTGCAGTAAGCGATTTCTGAGAAACGCTGTTGAAAGTGGATCGGACCGGGCACCAAAACACACTTGTGGCCAATCAGCAGTAAGGGGCGTGTCTACTCATAAGGGGGGAGGTGCCTGTGCTGCATAGCATGTTAGTGAATTTGGGGTTGGAGCTTTCAAGAAAGGGGTGTGTGATCCTTTTGGGTGGGGGCGTGTTTGTTTTGGTGATTTCAAATATCAGCAGTGTTTCTCAGAAATCACTTACTGCACCTTAAATGAGAGTTAGTTGACATGTACAGTAGTTGCAAAGTTACTTATAGTCAGAATGTCATTGGGGGACCATCAAAATAAAGTTAGCAGACATTAAGCAGACAGACTACTTGTAGATGACATGTAGTTGCAAAGTTACTTAGTAGAATGTATAAAGTGGACTGTCTAAATAAAATGTTACCTATCAAATCACATTGCAAGATTTTAAAGTCACATTGTGAGATATAATGTTGCAATTGGGAGATATACAGATTGTGCTGCTGACGTTTCAGAGAGTGCTGTTGCAGCATTACCAGTTAGTAGTTCAGTTTGCATCTGGGAGTGAATTTGGTTGCAGAATGCGATTGTTCCTATAAATGGCTAAGGTCATTGAGCACTCAAGCACTGTTTTTTTTCTTCTTCTTTGCAGATCATCAAGAAATCCTGCATTGAAATTTTAGCAGCCGAGCCATCCAGTGTATGCGCTGGTGGTAAGTGTCACCTCAGCACTCGCCATGTTAATTTTTTTGTAATAATTTGACAATAAATGTAATTTACACCTTGATTTCTACATTAAATCGGAAGAATGTGAGAAGACAGGGCACAAAAAAGCTCATCTGTGCTAATTTTACTGAAAGCCCTGAGCGGTTTAATGGTGGCTCACGAGCTGTGGTCTCTTGAACTCACCAGAAAATGAAAATTGATCATGTCTGGGCAGAGCTCATCCGCCTGTTCGCATCACCAGGGAGAAGGCGCTGTAAGTGCACTCTCGCGCAGTAAGTGCATGCTAATAAGGTCATGTCAAGCCACATCCATCCTCTCTGGCCTACACACCAGTGCTCAATGTGGCAGGCCTGTCTGCTGAGCAGCAGCCAATTAAACAAATGGGCTTTTCACTGGTAAAGGCGGAGCGGAACTGCACCGCAGTTATTCAGCAGCACTTCGGCTAGACAACAGATCTGATGTGGCAAACTAGGCCAGGAAGAATCAGCCAGGCAAAAAACACAGCTCTCTAATTTCACTTGAGCATTCCTAACAATAAGTTCTCTGTCACGTTGTGGGACATCAAACACTGAAGCACACAGAGGGAGAGAGAGAGGGCATGCAGTGACCACTGGCTAATGATGGTGGTTAAAAAAACAATACCCCTGCAGTTTGACCACACACTCTCACTCTACAATAATGTTTCATTTGTTAACATTAACTACATTCGTTAACATAAACTAACAATGAAAAATATGTTTACAGCATTTATTAATCTTAGTTAATGTTAATTTTTACATCTACTAATACATTTTTAAAATAAAAAATTCTATCTGTTTACATTTGGTAATGCACTATAAACTAACATGAACAAGCTTTGAACAATCATATTTTCAACTAACGTTGTAAAGGTTAATACATGCTGTAAAATATATTGCACGTAGTTAGCTCATAGTTAATGTTAACAAATGAGACCTTATTGTAAAGTGTTACTTAGTTAATTTAAATAAAAATGATCTCTTTTGGTCATTATTTGTATTAGATTTAAAGGGATAGTTCACTCAAAAATTACTTGTGTTGTTCCAAACCTGTATGACTTCTTTTTTTTCTGCATTTTGAAAAATGTTTCAACTGTATTTGTCCATACAATGAAAGTCAGTGGGGCCAAAACAACATTGGACCCATTTTTGTGTTCTACAGAAAAAAATAAATACATTTTGGTTTAGAACAACAAGACAGTGAGTAAATCATTTACATTTTTGGGTAAATTATCCCTATATCAAATAATCTTTTATTATTTATTATGTTAATGACCCCAAACCACTTAGATTAACATGATTAATGAACATAATCCTTAATGGAAACATTGGATGACAATGAATGTCATAATTAGTGAAACATATTGTTGTGTAATTAAATCAATCCTTGAAGTAATGCACTGTGAAAATGGCTATCAGCCATAAGTGTGTTAAATTCCTCTAAATATTACAGTGTAGCCGAAGATTCATTTGATGCATGGGACTCATTCTTTGGGCTAATGTGATGGTGGTTAGTGGTTTGTTTTGGTTTAGTGTGCTGTGGAGGCAGTTCCAGTGCCTGACAGTCTCAGCGATCAAACTGATGAGAAGTGACCAGCCCGTGCAGCCTGCAAACAGGCCATCACTCGCTGTTCTGAGAGGAGGCCCAGCCATCAAACGTGACAGCAATCGTTGCTTTGATTAACCCTTGTGATTCCGCTGCACCCCATCCCCCGTTCGGGCAGTGATTGAAGTGTCCGTGCTCGGACGTGGCACCTCTGCTCTAAACAGACCGAGCCATCAAGCTCTCAGGTGTGGATGGGAAGCGTCAGCTCTCCCGTTCTGCACAACGGGTGTGAGCCGACAGCGTACCAGCCCCTGCCCACCATCTCGCTGCCAGCGCTGCCCGTTGCCAAGCCAGTGTTGACCTTTTTACCCCTGCGCTGTCCTGTCAGAACCCGACACACCACGTCTGACAGTAACGCGGGAAGAAAAGGACATGGATGTTGATGCCCGGCCTCCAAAATTAAATGGAATTAGCCATTTCAGCTGTATGGACGTCACATTAAGCAGGCATGAGCAAGAGAGCTGGGCAAATTTAGACGCAGAGGTGGGGTGGAGAGGGGCTTCTGCATGGCAGACGGGATTAGTATAATTAGGGAGGAAATGACAGGTTAATTGGATCGGATGGGAGTGGAATTTGTTTTGGTAGATCCATGATGAGACAAGGGACATGCAGAGAATTCTGTTCACTCAGATTTTCCCTTGATCAGCCTTTTCGTTGTTCGCCAGGTCTTATGTAGATATACTGGATGAAGGATCTTTACAGTCAACATGACATTAAAATTGATTCTGTTTATATTGTTAATGCACATTCCTGGTCTTATTGTGATCTATTCATCGATGCTCCAAAGAATAAAATTGTCTTTATAATCCTAAATTGGCATGAAATGAAATGAAATTTTGAAATTCATGAAATTTTTTTTTACCTCATAATTTTCGATCTTCTTGTGATGTTTCATTTAGTCTGCTTAAAACCCACTACTCTATTACAATCAATTGCAAGATCACATTCAGCCTGTTCTGTCTCCATCCAATCAACAACTGATGGACAGAAGTCCTCACTCAAATTTTTCTTTTTTGATAATCCGTTTAGCTCTAATGTACAGTACTTTGCAAAAGTCTTAGGCACGTTTTGTATTTTCACCCCCAAAAAATTGATTTATTTATATATTTTGCTATATCAATATCAGTTTACATTTCCAAACATTTATTTTGCCATTAATTGTAATGATATAGTAAGATTTTTGTATGCACAGGGAGTCTGACAACAGCCGGTATGTTCCACGCGGAGATCTCACCATCATCAAGTCCATCTGGGATTACATGAAGAAATAGAAAAAAACTGAGACAGACTAAATCCAGAAGAACTGCGGCAATGTCTCTAAGACGATTGAAAAAACTTGCCTACACCTGAAAAACTATGCGCAAGTGTACCTAGGAAAAAAGCTGTTTTAGGGTGGTCACACCAGATATTTATTTGATTAGAAGTTCATTGATAAATACAATCTATTTATGACATTATTTTTGAAAGCATCCTCACTTTACAGCATTTTTACACAAGTGCCTAAAACTTTTCACAGTACTGTAGTGTTGGAGGTAGGTTTCTTCAACCATATTGGAGATGTTGCTGCAGTTTTTCTGGATTTACGATGCATTCACACAGAGCATCGGCATTAACGCTGACGTCATGCATTGCTGAACTGAATTGTGGGTTCCATTGCGTCGCTTCACTCGCATTGCTCATGGCAGAAGTTGAACATTTCTCAAATTTTCAAGCGCCAACACAGGTATCAGCCAACCAGATCGCTTATGCAAAGACCCTAGCGCAGATGCCAGCCAATTGCGTAAGTCTGTCTCAGTTAATGCTACAGCGGAAAGTAATGTGATTGGCTGTTGTTACTATGATGGTCACGTCAACACCAAGCTTCAGACATGCCCTCTGTCAAGCTTTGACGCCGAGCCCCGTGTGAATGCAGCGTTAGTCTGTCTCAGTTTTTTTTCACATAATCACACATGGACTCAATGATGGTGAGATCAGATCTCCATGTGGAGCAGCGGCTGTTGTCTGACTGTTTGTGCATACAAAAATCTCACTGGATTAATACAATTAATAGCAAAAGGAATGTTTTAAAATGTAAACTGATATTTCCTACTGACACATTACAGCAAAAGATAAAAATAAGTGTGTCACAATACGAAAAAAGATCTATAGCTACTTTTGTTACATCAGATCTTTAAAAAAAAAAAAAAAAAAAATCTTTCTCTGAAATGGCTTTCCTTTTCTGCTGATGTCATTTAGGTCATGTGGGCTATTGAATAATGTTAACCAATAGCGAAAGAGTTTAGGCATTATTTTAGAAAACTCTCATTCAGGGTTGGTTCAATCCTGGTATGTAATGACCACTTTTCACAATCCAATCGATTCATAATAAATAAAGTCAGGTGTATTTTTGAACGTATTTGTTAAATATACTCACTTTACAGAAATGCAGTGAGTTGTGAATGGCAAATTAAATTGACTTAAAGGCTTTTTTTTCAATCTTTTTTAGGTGTCTATTGGAGGTAAAAACAGATATCTACTATATTTAGGATTTGATACATTATATACTGGTAATGCTGGTGTAAAAACTGTGATATAGAAGAAGAGAACTGAGACATACAGTATAGCTGTTATTTCTCACAGCAGTGATATTCTCCTGACCTTTCCATACCACTGTCTTCCCTGATGGCACACTGCACAGAATGTTTTTCATCCTGTGAACTTTACACACTTAAATGTTAAAGGTTTACAACCAGAACATTTTCTAAAAGTGTAGCATTATTCAGAGATGAATCAGTACAAATCCACTCAAATCCCCTTCAGTGCCATGAGTAAGGTCACATCCACTCTGCATCCTTCGACGCCCGCTGAGACAGGTTCTAAGTGAGCGTGTTTTTCTCTCTAACATATGCTGCTTAGCAGCCGTCAGAGGGTCTACAGCATCGCCCCGGGGGTCTCAAAGGTCAGGCAGCCAGCTTTGTCGGCCACCAACGCAGCACCCCCAGCTACACGATTCCAAAAGATTTGTGAACCTCTTCACTTTTATTATTAGCAGCACTGGAGCATATGCATTTGCCCAGTTGAGTTGAGTGTTCCTGAAAGGTTATGGGTGGAAAAAAAATAAGAAACCTGCCCTCTGGCTGAGCACACTTTATAATTTCACAGTATGGCATTTTTTTTTTAAAGGTCTACATGAGACAAAGATCTTAAAAAACAGACACCGCCTTGTGTAGGCATTTTTCTCATACTATATTTCAGTATAAATAGTACATAAAAACAATATTTAGTCTACTTTTTGGTTACCTTTTTTTCTGGAAAAAGCAGAGGAATTTCACTGTGTATTAAAGGGACTCGCAAAATGTTTATTATTATATTTTTGTTTTGTGTTTCTTTAAGATTCTTTCCAAGTGGTTGTGAGGGGAAATGGATTTTTGCATGCCAGAAACATCAATCAGGTTCTGTGCAGCTTCAGAGTCAATGACACAGTTACACTGAGTAAGTAATATTACATTACAAACAGTACTTTTCCCTTGAAGTTTCCAATGACGCATTTTTTAAGATCTAAGACTTCAAAAAACGCACTATATGCACTTTTATTATTTATATGACTGTTTCTTTTATCACAATAATAAAGTGTTTATTCTGGCTGTGAGGTCATCGAAAATTGACCTTTTTCATACAATTAACTTTCAGATGAAAGACCTGTCAGCGTTGAAGATACGGTCCTCCTTTGTCCCGCGCCAATCATAAATGAGGCTGGAAAGTAGGTGCTCTTCATCGCATTTTATTTCTTAATGCATTGGCACCCTTGAAAAAATAAGGTCAATGTCATTTGGAATTATTCTTATCAGTCAATCTCCACGCACCCTAACACATCAAGACAACAGGCATGTGGTGTAAAAACCCAAGATGAGCGTATAATTAGCCTCTCTGAGAGATTAGTCACCATAGGCTTGACCTGCATGAGAAGTTTCCAGTGAGTGTGCATTATAGCCCAAAGCTCCGGTGGTTTTCTAAGCTGAGAGAGAAAAGAACAGACAGTGAAATACAGAGCCGCCCTTATCCACATGAACCAGAGCAGAGCCCCGGAGACTGACTACAGGTTACTTTACAGGCCTCCTACAACAAATGAGCTGCTGCTGGCGGCTCATTTCCCCTGCGAGCCCTCTAAATAATTATGTGTACCGGCGGCTCTAGACACCTTGAGGATTTCATCTGTCTTGTTCTTGTCAGGAAAATTCCTTGATGCCAATGAAGGAGCGTCTCATGGCACCTTAAGCAAAACAGGGCTGTATTTTTTTTTTACTCTTGGTCAGCCTACATCACTACACACTGTATTGCATTGGATTTGCTAATGTGACACTGAAGCAGCTGATGTTGATATATCGATATTCAGCACTTTACATTCATTCAAAACTATTCTGACTGATTCAAGTGTTCTTGGCTATGTTTGTTATAAACTTTATCATAATGCACATTTGTGGATTAATAACAACATTGCCCAAGAATATGGAATACATAGTTTTTTTTAATTTATCTTACAATTCTCTAGAATACCCAATTCTGATTGGTCAGTTGCACCATCCAGCAGTCATTTTCATTATTGTCTATGGCAATGCCGTACTGTATATCAATCCACTCATCCAGGCAGTAACTGAAACCGCAACTATTTTTAATTTTCTTGTATCACACCACAGACTCACTCTAATATTTATATTGTTTTATTTTATATTGTTATACTGAGATGATGTTTATTTTGCGATAAAATGACATGTCTGCATGCCATTATTTGGTTTCAGAGATCCTGTAGAGTCTGGGTCTCTCAAAAGTCAGCCAGATGTGGTATGTATTCATATAAGTGAAAAGCGGAGATGAAACATTCCATCATAATCCAGTTACAAGGAGGGGTGGAATTATTCAGGCTAATTAGAGCCAATGAAATTAAACATGTTGTGATGCACAGTAATAAGACCAACCATTGAATCAAATAATGTCTGTATAAGCGAATTCCATTGTAAAGGCCATTTTAGTGGTGTTCCTTAATTTTTGAGGGGTGAGAAAAGGCAATTTTAGGGCAAAGTCTGCCCTCTCCTCCTTCTCTGCATCCACGTCTTGTGTGGACGAAGCTGTCAGTGCTGTCACCTAAACGCGTGGTGACTGAGTGGCCTCCTGAAGACGTGCTCAAAAAGAGCCAGCCGCCTCCTGATTGATGGAAAATGAGATGGATCTGTCACTGGACCCCCCTCCACACAAACCCCCACTTTTTTATCCTGTTGTGCCCCCTTTGAGCCCATCCCCCATCTTGCCAACAGAGTGGCACCGGAAGGGGTGTGCAGGACCGACAGAGAGGAATTGGGGCATTACCCCTTTAGTAACTTATTTTCAGCTCCGTCTTCTCACCCACCAATGCAGAGGAAGAGGGGTCGCCTAGATCAAGAAAGCTGAGACTTTTTCCACTGTACCAGCGCTCTGAATGCCCATGGTAGAGCCAAACATCTCTGATATTTGGGGAAATTCCCTTTTTGAGAAAGTTGTAAGGGGGAACTGGACGTGGCATTGTCAGTTTTGATGTCCATAGACAAGTCTTCAATAGACTGTCATCAGTCACATGACAAAACCTTTTTCATCTTTCTTATCTCAGGATTTTAAAACATGTTTTACTGAAGATTTTCAAAGAAGACTTCATTTTAAGTCGATTAACGTAATCTTTTTCTATATGTAATATACTTTTACTCTACCATTCAAAGGTTTGTAGTTAGTAAGATTAAAAAAAAGAAATACTATTTTCCAAGGACACATTAAATTGATCAAAAGTGACAGTAAAAGCATTTATAATATTACAAAGATTTCTATTTCAAATAAATGCTGTTCTTTTTAACTTTCTACACATCAAATAAACTTGAAAATGTATCACAGATTCCATAAAAAAAAAAAAAAAAACTGTTTTTAACATTCAAATTAATGTTCATTGAGCACCAAATCAGCATATTAGAATAATTTCTGAAGAATCATGTGACACTGAAGACTAGAGTAATGGCTGCTGAAAATCTAGCTTTGCCATTAGGAATAAATTACATTTTAAAATAAATGAAAATTTTGTATTGTTATAATATTTTACAGTATTTTTTATCAAACAAATGCAGCCTAATCCTGAGAAGCAGGAGATTTAAGCAAAAGTCTGAACCCGTTTCACCCACTGAATCTCATTTGTGACTTTTCATAGATTTTGAGATCACATTTGAAGCCTGTCTAATCAGTTTTGCAGGCTTGTTGTTCGTATTCTGGGATTTAAAAACAAATTTTAGACATGCATAGTTGTTCTACCTTAAACAGCACTTATCGGTCAAGTTCCTGTACCTACATGATTTCAGTCTGCTGGTCTTTGAGGGTTGGAATTATCCATCCAAGAGGAATGCATTGGAAGTCATTCAGCCAGCTGTGTGAAACAAACATTAACATCTCTTTTTTTTAATCCTGGCTCCAGATTACACATTTTGACAAGAAAATGCTGATCTTAATGGCTTTAATAATAACCACATAACAAGCTCACACATGTCCATCAGAGGAATGCAGTGAATTTTTCAGCAGGTGTGATTGAGGTGTTTTTGTTGTGTTGCAGGGTGATATATCTGCAGGTTAGCATGAATGAGGGTTTGTCCTACATCACAAGCTCAGTGCACATCACTACTGCTGAATGTGTAAGTAAATCTGTCTTCATTTGACAAAACCACTTCTGCCTGTAACAACATGAATGGCAGATTGTTGTGACAGTGATTCAACCTCTCTGAATCTCTTTCTCAAAGACTATTCGACATTGTTGTTTGCTGTCTGCAACTTGTTTGGTTCTTTTCCCTTCTCTTTTACCGTTTCTTTTTCTCTTATGAGGTCTCCTCTGCTTTCTTTCATCAGAGGAGTCTGTTTTTTTTCACGTAAGTTCAAATTAGCAGTAAAAAGACAAATTCCAGCTCTTGGAGCAGCCATTTGCCCTCTTCTTCATTCTCCTTACCTGTTCATTTGTGTTATGCCATTAAATACTCATAAAGGTGTATGTGTGTGTCTCTCTAACTGCAGTTTGATGGGACCATCCTGCTCATCTCATTGCTGGCTGTTTTCCTGTTGTTGGGTTTGGTGCTGATGTGGTGGTTCTGGCCTCTGTGCTGTACAGTGGTATGTCTGTATGTCTCCCAGGTTGAAGCTGTACAAATTTAACATTTACAGTGGTAAAAAAAGGGTAACACTTTACAATAAGGTCAATTTGTTAACATTAATTAATGTATTAACTAACATGAACTAACCATGAGCAATACATTTGTTAATGTCTTTGTTAACGTTGGTTAATAAAAAAAGAGCTGTTCATAATTTGTTCATGTTAGTTCACAGTGCATTAACTAATGTTAACAAATAAAGCTGTTGATTTTAATAATGTATTAGTAAATGTTGAAATTAACATTAACAAAGATTAATAAATGCTGTAGAAGTGCAGTTCATTATTAGTTCATGTTAACTGATGTAGTTTTTAACTAATGAACATTATTGCAAAGTGTTACCAAAAAAAAAAAAACAATTAAAGGGTTAGTTCACCCAAAAATGAAAAATTCTGTCATTTGTGACCACAAAACCAGTCTTAAGGGTCAATTTTTTGAGAATGAGATTTATACATCTTCTGAAAGCTGAATAAATAAGCTTTCCATTGATGTATGGTTTGAGGGTGCAAAAAAATCTAAATATTGAGAAAATCACTTTTAAAGTTGTCCAAATGAAGTCCTTAGCAATGCATATACACTCACAAAAATAATTTTTTATATATTTATGGTAGGAAATTTACAAAATATCTTCATGGATCATGATCTTTACTTAATATCCTAATGATTTTTGGCATAAAAGAAAAATTGATAATTTTGACCCATACAATGTATTGTGGCTATTGCTACAAATATACCTGTGCGACTTATGACTGGTTTTGTGGTCCAGGGTCACATTTATTGCTCATCTTCATGTCGTTCCACATCTGTGGAATTAACTCCTTTGTTAATCTTCAGAACACAAATTAAGATATTTTTGATGAAGTTTAAGAGGTTTCTGTCCCTCCATAGAGATCCAATGCAACTACCACTCCAAGGTCCAGAAAAACAGGAATGACATAATTAAAGTACTCCACGTGACTCCAGTGGTTTAACAAATAAAGCACTCATGTCTCTTCAAAAATTGAGTTTAAGCCACTGGAGTCACATGGAGTACTTTAATGATGGCATTCCTACCTTTCTGGATCTTGGAGTGGTAGTTGCATTGCAAGGAAACATAGGGAGAACCCCCCCAAACAGATCTAGGCAGGTGGTGCTGTGGAAGTTGGAGGGCAAGCGAAATTCCATGGTGCGCTGCAATGAACTGATCCGATTCAAAGTCTGGAATAAATAGGTTATGTAGATAGAACAAAACGAAATGACTGAACCAATCAGCTGCTCTGAAGAGTTTTATGACTGAACTATATATTATCATTATTATTAATACATTTTTCATGTTATGCACACATTCAGTGATTTAACAATATTGGTATATTGATAATAATAATTATTATTATTATTATAAATAATACATTTATGTGTTATTCATACTCAAACAATGATTCACCAATGTTGTTACATTCCCCCAGTGACATTAACTCTGCTTATGCTTCATGCAATATAATGCCTTCATATTTTTATACTTTATAATGTACTGTTTATAGTGATTATGTTTATATTGTACTGCTCTTTGCCTAGATTACATTCTTTCGCTGAGAATTATTTTTCTTTCAGGTCATCAAGGAAGTGCCTCCACCCTCTCCCCCTGAGCCTGTGAGTTTAACTCCCTCTAACCTCATTTTGTGCTCATGTTTGTGTGTGTGTGTATTTAGGCACAACCATACACTCTAATGAACCATGAGAATTTAGAGCCGATATGAATCAGGGCACTAAAAAAACAGATTGCACACGATAAAAGAATAACTCTCATAAGCTGAATCCAGTGCGTTCTAGAAATGCCATCATTCCTTCTAAACCACATTCCCTAACACTGCCAATATCAGCTTCTAACTATTAGTGCAACAGCTTTCAAAAACTGTCCGTCACCATTTAAGGGCATTTTCTATGGCACAGCCGTGTAAATAAAGACAAGTGAGCAGTGTAAGTGGACACAGTGGGGACCACAGGCTCAACCGCAGGATGACTGAATAGCAAAATTCAGGGAAAAAGGCTCATAATGATCCTCTTGTGTTTGCTTTGTTTCCAGAGGTCAAAGGCAAGCAGTCACTGAGGCTGATAGGAAATAAAAGAGCTTTGTGGAAATGGCTTTAGTGTGTGCATCTGTGCTTCTTAACACTGAGAGCGCAAACAAGGCACTCTGTCTCTAAGGCTTCCCTTTGATTTGGAGACACAATGTGCTTGCTACTTTTTGGCTAACATTACTTGACAGTGTCATTGTGTTTATCTGTGTAGGCTTATGCGTTGAGTTTGCTAACTGTGAATTTTAAAAGACAATTCCAACTAAAACAAAAAAGGAATGTTGTTTTCTACATGACTTTGAATCATAGTCATTTTGCGAATTATTATTATTATTATTAGTGTGATATTCGCTTTATGTATGTTTTATGTGCTCAATAGGAGCCTGATGACGAAGATGGCATGCCCAAAAAGAAATGGCCTACAGTAGATGCATCCTACTATGGTGGAAGAGGAGTTGGTGGAATCAAAAGAATGGAGGTGATGCATATTTTTTGTACACGACATGGCTTTATATAGGGTGTCATTTGATCATAGGTTAACACAGGCTATGGGGGGATGGAGACCACACATGACGAGTGATGTTATGAACCCTCAAGGCACTAGAGCACATCACCGTGACCTTAAATGCTCCCTGTCTGCCTGGTGCCAAAACTAGATCATGTGACATCATAAGACATGCTGATGCCTGTAGATTTACTCCTGTAATTTGCAAAGGTAGCAATATTGGACATATTCATTATTGTTCTTTGTAAAACACACACCTTTTTTACAGCTATTGTACCTGTTACATGTTAAGTGCACTACTTAAACACAGTATAATGCAAGCTTGCGTGAAATGTCTTTTGCTCTCAGTCTGTGTGGGATATAAGTGGACTGTGTTCCTCTGGTCTTTAGGTCCGCTGGGGGGACAAGGGCTCCACTGAGGAAGGAGCTAAACTGGAGAAGCCAAAGAACGCTGTGGTGAAAATGCCTGAAGATGAATACGAGCCATATGAACCCAAACTCAGAAAGCCTTATGGGTGCAGACCTGCCAATCATAGGAAGTGGTACAGTCCTATTCAGGTACAGGAGTTTTTTCCGCTTAAAATTTAATATGAAATTATCTGTCTAATCTTTGAAAAGTTTTTAAGGCGAAAAGGTTTTAATAGAACAGTTCTATGTGTCTTAGGGGAAACTGGATGCTTTGTGGGCCCTTTTCCGTCGGGGATATGACCAGGTGTCACTCATGAGACCCCAGCCTGGAGATCAGGTACAACCATGAACCCATTTAAGTTACATACCTAATTCTTTCTCAGAATAGTGACCTGACAATTGTGCTTGAATTTTTCATAATATGCCTCATAAGCAGGATCTACTGAGCTTCATAGTGCTTTTGTTTATCTTATTTATTCTTAGAATAAGCTGCTTTTTTTTGAATGACTGACTCTCATCCATTGTCAGCTGTAAAGGAAAAAATCCGGTAACACTTTATTTTAGAGTCTTTTAGTAAGGTAGTTGTTAAGTTTAGGTATTGGGTAGGATTAAGAATGTAGAGTAAGGTAACGCAGAATAAGACATTAATTTGTGCTTAATAAGTACTGGGGCTGGACGATATATCGCATGCGATTGTCATGCGCATTTCGTCAGTAAAGCCGGTTCCCTGATTACCGCTAAATCGCCATGACCTGCTTTCAAGGGGAGCGGCATTTAATAGACAGGTAATCAGGGAACCGGCTTTATTGACGAAATGCGCGTGATGATCGCATGCAATATATTGCCCAGCCCTAATAAGTACTAATAAATAGCCAATATTCTAGTAATATGCATGCTAATAAGCAACTATTAATAAGCAGTAAATTAGGAGTTTATTGATGGAAAAGTCATAGTTAATAGTTTATATGTGTTCCCTATACTAAAGTGGTACCAAAAATCTTTATGTAAAATGTGAAGTTTATTTTAAAGTGCTTAAAGTATTTGTTACAGTCAAACCAAAATTTATTCAGACACCTTGAACATTTCATTCATTAATACAGTTTATTCACTATAGTTAAAAAAAATTTTAATAAATATGACAAGATCTCAGAGTTAAACTGTGTCAGAGAAAATTCATCTTAATTAATCTAATTAATGATAATTAATTAGATAACACTTAAGCAAAACATGGTCAGGTCAAAGTGTCTGAATAATTTTTGGTTCCAAATTTTTATCAATTTTACTGGTAGTCCACTGTATGAAAAATTTTTGGCCAATCTCAGTGTAACGAATGGGAGGCTCAGGCAGGAGATCCAAGTGCAGCATTTATTTACAAGTGAGAGTGGTCGTACAGGCAGGGTCAAAACAGGAACAAACAGGAACAGTGAGGAACAGGCAGAGTCATAATCCAGGTACAAGCAGAGGTCGGGACTGGCAGATATCACTCACAGGTCGGTACACAAAGCAAGAGTCAGGACAGGAAGCAATGGGTCAATAAACAGGAAACAGGCAGTAACGGCAACAAACAGGCAGACAGGAATAATAATGCTCGGAAATGACACACTGGGTAATCAAGACTTCGCGGTGAGGTGGTGTGTGTGTGAGTCTTTTATAGTCCTGGTAATGAGTATCAGCTGGGTGTGGTGATCAGTGTGGAGTGTGCATGGCTGTATGTGGCAACAGGTGATTGGTGGAGTGAGTGCATGTGATAGGCAGAGAGGATTATGGGTAATGTAGTCCGGGATGTGACAGGAACAGACGTGATCGTGACACTCAGTGGCGTGCAGTGGTGTTCTGAAATGAGGAGGCAAACTATGACCTGTTTTTTATTTATTTTTTATTTTTTTATAAATCAAATGTAAATTCATGTCCGTTACTTTTAACGTTTTCACATTTTTCTTGTTAAATGAACATTACATTACACCACAGTTCTATTTTGTATTTTTACATTAACAATATAATTAATGTTCTTTTTATTAAAACCAAGTCAACCTCATCAAGTTAGTGTTTTAAGCATGTTTACATTTATTCCTAAATAATAACTAAAGGCAGTAACAATTTAAATTATATATTTTATTTGTGAGTTGATTTTCAGCTGTTCTTTGTAATAGTCAACTTATTTCGGATCATCAGTCATGCTTGGTAAACACTGTCACAGACACGAAGATGTATCTTTAATTTCACCAAGCTGATTGCTCACTAAAACCCCCACAGTCATCATGTTTTCAGGTTTTTTCACATTTGAATTTGACGTGACATAAAGCGGTGATGTCTAATGGGTGAGCTGTTTACTTTATAATTAGTTGACGGCATCATTTTGTTCATTCAAATTGACGTGCGGAACACACGTAAACAATAGGCGGGATTTATTGCACAAACCAATCACATCCAATGATAATCAATCATATCCAGTCATAGTGCAATGGAGGCATTGCCTCTTCTCACGTAAGTTTCCCCCATTCATTCTCAATTACCGCCCACAAAACCCACCACACACTTTAGGGGCTTTGTTCATTCTCTATGAGCTCAAGGGCTCATATATATATATAAAATCTGTGCTTTACCACAATTCTGTCTCTGAGCTCTTCAGGCTGTTCCTTTGACCTCATGATGCTCATTTGCTCTGACATGCACTGTGAGCTGTAAGGTCTTATATAGACAGGTGTGTGGCTTTCCTAATCAAGTCCGAATCAGTATAATCAAACACAGCTGGACTCAAATGAGGGTGTAGAACCATCTCAAGGATGATCAGAAGAAATGGACAGCACCTGAGTTAAATATGAGTGTCACAGCAAAGGGTCTGAACACTTAGGACCATGTGATATTTCAGTTTTTCTTTTTTAATAAATCTGCAAAAATGTCAACAACTCTGTGTTTTTTTGTCAAAATGAGGTGCTGTGTGTACATTAATGAGGAAAAAAATTTAACTTAAATGATTTTAGTAAATGGCTGCAATATAACAAAGAGTGAAAAATTTAAGGGGGTCTGAATACTTTCTGTACCCACTGTATATATATATATATATATATATATATATATATATATATATATATATATATATATATATATATATATATATATATATACATATATATAATATATATAATTAATATATATATATATATATATAATTAATATATATATATATATATATATATATATATATATATATATATAATATATGGACACATTAAAATTATCAAAAGTGACAGTAAAGACAAAAAATATTTCTATTCTATTAATCAAATTAATTCTGTTCTTTTTTACTTTATTTTCATCAAAGAATAAAGATGTATCACGGTGTAACGAAGTTCGTAAATATGGGAAGAAGGATGCGGGAACCGGCGAACGTTCAAACAAAGTTTAATTCCAAAATAAACAAAGAACAAAACGAAAGTAATGCCGGCAGACCCTCGCGGACGTCTGCTGGCCACACAAACATAACAAAACATAAAATAAAGTCCAGGCCTGGTCCTCTCTCGTCCTTCACGGTAGTCGCTCCTCCTTTTATGCTCCCGGAGCTCCTCCGTGAGGGACTCAAGGCCGGTGCGCCTCCCAGGTGAAGCTCATTAACACCCGCGTCACCGGCCTCGCGCGTTCCCTCACGGCTCTCGCCAGCCCTGGTCGCCACACACGGTTTCCTCTAAAATATTAAGCAGCACAACTGTTTTCAACTGTGATTGTCACGATCACCGTCTGCCCCTGTCAAGTTTCGGACTACATTTCCCATCATCCCCCCCTGTCAATCACATGCACTCACTCCACCAATCACCTGTTGCCACATACAGTCATGCACACTCCACACTAATCACCACACCCAGCTGATACGCATTACCTGGACTATAAAGGACTCACACATACACCACCCATTTGCGAAGTCTTGTTTACCCTGTGTGACATTTCTGAGCGTTTCCCTGTGTTTATTGTCTGCCTGTTTATCGTTACCGATCCTGCCTGTTTCCTGTTTATCGACCCGTTGCTGCCTGTCCTGACCCTTGCTTTGTATACCGACCTGTGAGTGATATCTGCCTGTCCTGATCATTGCCTGTTCCTTGACCACGATTCTGCCTGTTCCTTGCTGTTCCTGTTTGCTCCTGTTTGACCCTGCCTGTACGACCACTCTCACTTTAATAAATGCTGCACATGGATCTCTGCCTCAGTCCCGATTCGTTACAGAAGACTTCGCCACCACCACGATCCAGCAGCTTTCCCGGAGGATCTCTACACGGTATGGACATTAATCAATTGTTGTTATGGAGTACGCAGGGCACACGATCACTGGAGGATTACATCACAGAATACCTGAACATTGCATATTATTCAGATCTGCCTGACTGTGCACTTATTGACTTTTTCTGCGATGGTGTCAACCAACCACTCAAAGAACAATTAATTCGTGAGGGACCCCGTTCTTCTCTTAGTAATTTCCTGGACTATGTGTTATTGACTGTTGGTTCTCTGTTTACCGTGGGGGTCGCGGAGGAATGGGACACCGAGATAAACCACGTAATGGCCGCTGCGCCAAAGGACATTCACAAAATGGCGGCTACCACCATAACAACACCGAGCCACATCTCCGCTGATCGCCCAGAGCCACGTCAAGCCTACGCAGATCGCCCAGAGCAACGTCACGTCTCCGCTGATCGCCCAGAGCAACGTCACGCCTTCGCTGATCGCCCAGAGCAACGTCACGCCTTCGCTGATCGCCCAGAGCAACGTCACGCCTTCGCTGATCGCCCAGAGCAACATCACGCCTTCGCTGATCGCCCAGAGCAATGTCACGCCTTCGCTGATCGCCCAGAGCAACGTCACGTCGCCGCTGATCGCCCAGAGTCACGTCAGGTCTCTAGATCAGTCCGGGAGTGGAGAGGGTTGCGTTCCAGTGTGACCGATCCCCCGTTGATTTCAGTCCGAGCAGCTGGCAGCCCCAAGTCTCCGTCGGCCGCTTCGCTCTCAAGCCCGCCGGCCGCTTCGCACTCAAGCCCGCCGGCCGCTTCGCACTCAAGCCCGCCGGCCGCTTCGCTCTCAAGCCAGCCGGTCGCTTCGCTCTCAAGCCAGCTGGCCGCTCCGCTCTCAAGCCAGTCGGCCGCTTCGCTCTCAAGCCAGCCGGCCGCTTCGCTCTCAAACCTGCCGGTTGCTACGCTCTCAAGCTCGCCGGTCTCAACGCTCTCAAGCTCGCCGGTTTCAACGCTCTCAAGCTCGCCGGTTTCAACGCTCTCAAGCTCGCCGGTTGCTATGGACTCTTGTTCGCCGATTGCAGTGGACTTATGCACCCTGGACGCGATGGACGAAATGGCTGCTTTGCCAGTGCCCACGGGCAAGATGGCCGCCCCTGCGGTGCTCAAGGATGCAGGGGTTGTTCCAGCCATTGAGTCCGCTTCAGCCAGTGAGTCTGCTCCAGAAACCGCTTCAGTCGGTGAACCATCGACTCATCCTCGGAAGAGGAGGAGGAGGAGGAGGAAGGCTCCATCTGTTCTTCCCCCTCTTACGTCCAAACGTCTTGTCCTGCCGGCGCCACCTGTGCTCCTCGCTCTGCCGGCGCCACCTGTGCTTCTTGCCCTGCCGGCGCCACCTGTGCTTCTTGCCCTGCCGGCGCCACCTGTGCTTCTAGCCCTGCCGGCGCCATCCACGCTTCTAGCCCTGCCGGCGCCATCCACGCTTCTAGCCCTGCCAGCGCCATCCACGCTTCTAGCCCTGCCGGCGCCATCCACGCTTCTAGCCCTGCCGGCGCCTTCCACGCTTCCAGCCCTGCCGGCGCCACTCAGGAGTCTTGCCCTGACGGCTTCACCCACACGCCTGGCCCTGCCGCCGCCACCCGAACCCCTTGCCCACGAACCTGCGACGGGCCCCGCTGAAATCCCTAAGAACTTTTTGGGGGGGGGCAGTATACCTAGGGGTGGGGAGTTTGTGGGTGGGAACCCTGCACGGCCGCGGTCATCAGCGGTCCCTGAACTGCCCAGACCACCTGACCCGCCGTGGTCGCCAGAGACTCTTGACCTGCCATGGCTGCCCAAGCCACCTGAACTGCCGTGGCCGCCCTTGCCACCTGACCTGCCGTGGCCGCCCTTGCCACCTGACCTGCCGTGGCCGCCCTTGCCACCTGACCTGCCGTGGCCGCCCTTGCCACCTGACCTGCCGTGGCCGCCTGAGCCACCTGACCTGCCGTGGCCGCCTGAGCCACCTGACCTGCCGTGGCCGCCTGAGCCACCTGACCTGCCGTGGCCGCCTGAGCCACCTGACCTGCCGTGGCCGCCTGAGCCACCTGACCCGCCGTGGCTGCCCGTAGCACCTGACCTGCCGTGGCTGTTCTGGAACCTGCATTGGAGATTCCATTCCTGTCAGCTGTTTAATCTCCAATGCACCCACCCCCCCTCCCTTATTGGTGTCATCTACGGCGCGAGGTCGCGCCTTCCGGGAGGGGGGCGTTATGTCACGATCACCGTCTGCCCCTGTCAAGTTTCGGACTACATTTCCCATCATCCCCCCCTGTCAATCACATGCACTCACTCCACCAATCACCTGTTGCCACATACAGTCATGCACACTCCACACTAATCACCACACCCAGCTGATACGCATTACCTGGACTATAAAGGACTCACACATACACCACCCATTTGCGAAGTCTTGTTTACCCTGTGTGACATTTCTGAGCGTTTCCCTGTGTTTATTGTCTGCCTGTTTATCGTTACCGATCCTGCCTGTTTCCTGTTTATCGACCCGTTGCTGCCTGTCCTGACCCTTGCTTTGTATACCGACCTGTGAGTGATATCTGCCTGTCCTGATCATTGCCTGTTCCTTGACCACGATTCTGCCTGTTCCTTGCTGTTCCTGTTTGCTCCTGTTTGACCCTGCCTGTACGACCACTCTCACTTTAATAAATGCTGCACATGGATCTCTGCCTCAGTCCCGATTCGTTACAGAAGACTTCGCCACCACCACGATCCAGCAGCTTTCCCGGAGGATCTCTACACGGTATGGACATTAATCAATTGTTGTTATGGAGTACGCAGGGCACACGATCACTGGAGGATTACATCACAGAATACCTGAACATTGCATATTATTCAGATCTGCCTGACTGTGCACTTATTGACTTTTTCTGCGATGGTGTCAACCAACCACTCAAAGAACAATTAATTCGTGAGGGACCCCGTTCTTCTCTTAGTAATTTCCTGGACTATGTGTTATTGACTGTTGGTTCTCTGTTTACCGTGGGGGTCGCGGAGGAATGCGACACCGAGATAAACCACGTAATGGCCGCTGCGCCAAAGGACATTCACAAAATGGCGGCTACCACCATAACAACACCGAGCCACATCTCCGCTGATCGCCCAGAGCCACGTCAAGCCTACGCAGATCGCCCAGAGCAACGTCACGTCTCCGCTGATCGCCCAGAGCAACGTCACGCCTTCGCTGATCGCCCAGAGCAACGTCACGCCTTCGCTGATCGCCCAGAGCAACGTCACGCCTTCGCTGATCGCCCAGAGCAACATCACGCCTTCGCTGATCGCCCAGAGCAATGTCACGCCTTCGCTGATCGCCCAGAGCAACGTCACGTCGCCGCTGATCGCCCAGAGTCACGTCAGGTCTCTAGATCAGTCCGGGAGTGGAGAGGGTTGCGTTCCAGTGTGACCGATCCCCCGTTGATTTCAGTCCGAGCAGCTGGCAGCCCCAAGTCTCCGTCGGCCGCTTCGCTCTCAAGCCCGCCGGCCGCTTCGCACTCAAGCCCGCCGGCCGCTTCGCACTCAAGCCCGCCGGCCGCTTCGCTCTCAAGCCAGCCGGTCGCTTCGCTCTCAAGCCAGCTGGCCGCTCCGCTCTCAAGCCAGTCGGCCGCTTCGCTCTCAAGCCAGCCGGCCGCTTCGCTCTCAAACCTGCCGGTTGCTACGCTCTCAAGCTCGCCGGTCTCAACGCTCTCAAGCTCGCCGGTTTCAACGCTCTCAAGCTCGCCGGTTTCAACGCTCTCAAGCTCGCCGGTTGCTATGGACTCTTGTTCGCCGATTGCAGTGGACTTATGCACCCTGGACGCGATGGACGAAATGGCTGCTTTGCCAGTGCCCACGGGCAAGATGGCCGCCCCTGCGGTGCTCAAGGATGCAGGGGTTGTTCCAGCCATTGAGTCCGCTTCAGCCAGTGAGTCTGCTCCAGAAACCGCTTCAGTCGGTGAACCATCGACTCATCCTCGGAAGAGGAGGAGGAGGAGGAGGAAGGCTCCATCTGTTCTTCCCCCTCTTACGTCCAAACGTCTTGTCCTGCCGGCGCCACCTGTGCTCCTCGCTCTGCCGGCGCCACCTGTGCTTCTTGCCCTGCCGGCGCCACCTGTGCTTCTTGCCCTGCCGGCGCCACCTGTGCTTCTAGCCCTGCCGGCGCCATCCACGCTTCTAGCCCTGCCGGCGCCATCCACGCTTCTAGCCCTGCCAGCGCCATCCACGCTTCTAGCCCTGCCGGCGCCATCCACGCTTCTAGCCCTGCCGGCGCCTTCCACGCTTCCAGCCCTGCCGGCGCCACTCAGGAGTCTTGCCCTGACGGCTTCACCCACACGCCTGGCCCTGCCGCCGCCACCCGAACCCCTTGCCCACGAACCTGCGACGGGCCCCGCTGAAATCCCTAAGAACTTTTTGGGGGGGGGCAGTATACCTAGGGGTGGGGAGTTTGTGGGTGGGAACCCTGCACGGCCGCGGTCATCAGCGGTCCCTGAACTGCCCAGACCACCTGACCCGCCGTGGTCGCCAGAGACTCTTGACCTGCCATGGCTGCCCAAGCCACCTGAACTGCCGTGGCCGCCCTTGCCACCTGACCTGCCGTGGCCGCCCTTGCCACCTGACCTGCCGTGGCCGCCCTTGCCACCTGACCTGCCGTGGCCGCCCTTGCCACCTGACCTGCCGTGGCCGCCTGAGCCACCTGACCTGCCGTGGCCGCCTGAGCCACCTGACCTGCCGTGGCCGCCTGAGCCACCTGACCTGCCGTGGCCGCCTGAGCCACCTGACCTGCCGTGGCCGCCTGAGCCACCTGACCCGCCGTGGCTGCCCGTAGCACCTGACCTGCCGTGGCTGTTCTGGAACCTGCATTGGAGATTCCGTTCCTGTCAGCTGTTTAATCTCCAATGCACCCACCCCCCCTCCCTTATTGGTGTCATCTACGGCGCGAGGTCGCGCCTTCCGGGAGGGGCGTTATGTCACGATCACCGTCTGCCCCTGTCAAGTTTCGGACTACATTTCCCATCATCCCCCCTGTCAATCACATGCACTCACTCCACCAATCACCTGTTGCCACATACAGTCATGCACACTCCACACTAATCACCACACCCAGCTGATACGCATTACCTGGACTATAAAGGACTCACACATACACCACCCATTTGCGAAGTCTTGTTTACCCTGTGTGACATTTCTGAGCGTTTCCCTGTGTTTATTGTCTGCCTGTTTATCGTTACCGATCCTGCCTGTTTCCTGTTTATCGACCCGTTGCTGCCTGTCCTGACCCTTGCTTTGTATACCGACCTGTGAGTGATATCTGCCTGTCCTGATCATTGCCTGTTCCTTGACCACGATTCTGCCTGTTCCTTGCTGTTCCTGTTTGCTCCTGTTTGACCCTGCCTGTACGACCACTCTCACTTTAATAAATGCTGCACATGGATCTCTGCCTCAGTCCCGATTCGTTACAGTGATAATAATGTATGAAAATGTATGAAATAATACGAGTAATATGAAATAATAATGTACGAATAATACGAAGCACCAAATCAGCATATTAGAATGATTTCTGAAGGATCATGTGACACGGAAGACTGTAGTATTTGCTACTGAAATATAAAAAATAAACTTTTCCATCACAGGAATAAATTACATTTTAAAATATTTTATATTTATATTTAGAAAATAGTTATATTAAATTGTAATAATATTTTAAAATATTACTGTTACAAACAGTAAATGCTGCCTTAGTGAGCATTAGTGTCTTGTTTAATAATAATAATAACAATAATAATAATTGATTCCATAGTGAAATTTATCAATATAAATAGAT
The DNA here is from genome assembly GCF_024489055.1 of Chanodichthys erythropterus. Classification (NCBI taxonomy): domain Eukaryota; kingdom Metazoa; phylum Chordata; class Actinopteri; order Cypriniformes; family Xenocyprididae; genus Chanodichthys; species Chanodichthys erythropterus. The sequence continues at coordinate 19,758,122 of NC_090225.1, forward strand.
TATTCTGAATAAAAATGAATATTTGATCCCTTGGGTATGCTTATGGGTTGCTGCCATAAAGGAAAGTGAAGCAGTTCACTTGTTTTGGAACAGAGCTGTTGTGACATTCCCATCACTCCTGAGCATGCTCAGTTGCCGGGACAGGAAATAGCAGTGTAATTACACCGCTCTTAATTCCTCCTCACATGGAGCAGTCGTGTGGCCGAGCACAGTCACTCATTCTCTTGTGCCTTTTGTAAGAGACGTCCCTCAGTGTCTGAGCCCTGCTCTCTGCACCCTGCATTATTCTATCAGCACAAGCTGTGTCATGGCAACACATCTGTGTGTCTGTGAAAGGCATCTTTCATGTGGGCCGCAGTGCTGAGGGCCGTACAGTATGATCCCATTGACATGAGCAGACTATAGCTCCGTTCCCACTGTAGATGGCCCGATCTGATTTACTTTGGTTTCATTCTTCACTGCTCCATAATGGGCCACTTGTCTGTGGGACTGCCAGTGTCCAGCTGCTCAATGTACTTTGCATGAGCTTTAGAAGGTGCTGGTAAAGGCAGCAGACACTGCAAAGGGCGAGGTTTGGATGGAAACAGCTGTGCCATTCAGGGAGATTTGGGGTGTAGTTGTGTGTTTCATGCCCACCTGCAACACACTAGACAGCAGACACAAACAACTCGCTGTGCCCAAACAAGACCTCTGCTCAGCTACAGACGGCCTAATCTCTATATTAGTCTACATCTTTCTCTTTTTGTAACTCTTTGCATTCCCTAGCTGTGACTGATCCTCTGTCTGTCTCTTTCTCCTCCGTCTCTGTATTCCCTTTGTCTTTTCTTCTGTTTTCTATTCCTACCAAAGGGCCTCTTATGTATATGGTTCCGGTCTTGTGGAGTTCAAAGATGGATTGCAACTAAACAGACTATCATTATATTGCTGGTAAAGCAGCACTGGATTGATATTCGTCAATCACATTGGTTATGGATTTTTTCTAAATTAGTTCACATCCTTCTCCCTTTATAAGACATATTTCGAAATCCCTTATGCTTCGTATTGAACTTCGTCATTCAGCATGAAATGTAAAGTCTTTTGGTAACACTTTAGTATGGGGAACAATTCTCACTTTAGTTGCTTATTAGCTTGCATATTGCATATTTATTAGTACTTATTAATGCACATATTAATGCCTTATTCTGCATGACCATATTCTACATCCCTAAATCCTACCCTATACCTAAACTTAACCACTACAACAACTACCTTATTAACTATTAACCCTTTGACGCGTATGATCGCACCGGTGTGATTAAAAAGTTCAGTGCAGCACGTGATCAACTGCCAAATTCAAATGTAGGCTACTTGCGCATTTAGCTGGTGCCAAGCCAGAGGCGAACACACTCCGCGCTTTCATATCACAAATATACAGTGTTTTCAACCACATAATGTTTATTTTAGGTTTCATATATTTAAATACATATGAGTACTAGCAAACCAATACATTCAGAATTTGTAAAATACACACTGATGTCTATGGAATTGGCAACAACATTCCTTTCCATTATAATTAGATGACACGTTTTATTCATATAAGATACACAAATGTGTAAGTAACTTTAAAGTTTACTCTATTCTTCCCCAGTTCACCGACTCACTTACTTTCATGTATTTCAGGAGAAGTGGATGAATTCACATGTTGTAAATCCAACAGATCCGATTCTCTGTTCGGCGCAAACTAACATGGCGGCGCCCATTGCACATATAGTTCATCTAACATAATCGTTATAAAGGTGTTTAAACAGCAAAACACATCCACTTGCACATATTTGACAATCGGAATATCAGATATTTCATGCTATAGTTAACAAAGTTGAATATTTTGAATAAAAAAGGAAAAATGAAATAAAAGCATATCTTCAAGACTGTATTTTGAAAATCTCCCATTTATTTACATCAAAGTCCCTTTAAAGCAGAACTAAGTAACTTTTTTTACCTTCATAAATAGTTTTCTAAGTCCTTACGATGGTTAATTGACTTGTAGTGGTGTGCTTGAGGCGTGCACTAACCCCCTCTGGCACGTCTACGCCAGAATACAGCACTTGCAAGTTGAGCTGCATCGATCCGACACAATCTTGCCTCATGTTCACGCGAGAGTGACAAAATGCTTTACGGTAATTCAAAAACAATGTATATATTATGACTTTATAAGACAATTTCGAAAAATTACCCACCTCCATCGAGATTTCTTGTACTGTATTTGCAAAACTACTGCGCTGGTGAGCGTTGTAGTCGTTGTAGTCCAGAGCTGCGCTTGGAGTATTTATGACAGTGTGATTCACTGAAGGAACCTGTAGGGGGAGCTTCGCAAATCTTACTGAGTTCCGCTTTAAGTGTTATTCTATTGTCTTTGATTTACACTGATAGGATGCTTGTGCATTCAAATTCTGCAACCGCATGACATTATTTGCATTCTGGATTGCGATTGGTCATGTTTCTTACATCTATTGCATACTGAATTGTTCTTTTTTTGACTGAACTGTTCTTTTTCAAGATTTTTGTCAAAAACTGAAAGTTATCCACAGTTACTGTTACTAAAATAAAACTGGGGTCATTTAGAATTAGCCACTATTGTTGATTTTTTTTTTTTTTTTAAATGGCAGATTGTGAAACCTCCTTACAGTACATTAATATGAGGTCTCATATTAATATGTTATTTGTAATTTTACTATAGCAAAAAACTAATGAATTTTGGAAGAAACTACTTTTACCATGGTAACATTTTGTAAGAGCAATGGAAACAGCAGTGTTCAACTGAAACCTAAAACCTGTATTTACATAAAACTTCAACAGTAATCTTCTGCAGTCTTCTAAACACTATTTTCCTCCATGAAGTGCAAATTTAGTTATTATTTCTGACTTGTTTCTGTTGGCTTCAGAAGCTACTGTCTACACTTGCCGTACATTTTATTAGTTTCAAAATATTGGTGGTGTTATATTATAAATTCAAGTAATTGAAACATATTGAACAGTGTTGTTCAAATCTTTGAAGTCAAATTGATCTTATATTTTGAATGAATGTTAAACATTAACATGTATGACCTGAGATAATGTGTAGATGAGTCACAGATGAGTCCTGGGTCAAACTCTTTACCCACTGGCCTCAGTGCACACATTGTGATGCAGAGGTGACAGCCTTGCTTTATTACTCACTTATAGTTGTTGTGTAAAGAAAGAAGCTCTTGTTGTTGAAAGTCTTTGTCTGGTCAGTTTACAAGCTTCACCTCACATGCTCAGTATCTGCCCCCTCACGTCTAAGTGCCTTCTACAATTGAGACAAAGAAACTCTGTGGAATAGAGAGTGTTTTTGTTTTGTTTTTCTTAATGACCCACATGAATGTAAAAGTTGTGGCAAGAAAGACTCTGGTTAACAGAAGGAAATGGCTTTTTAACATAATTTACGAGTCAAGGTGAATGACATGCTCCTCCGATTGTTCTCAAGGATTCCTCTCTCATGTGCGGTTCCACGTTAGAGTCTAACCCTCGCGTAACCAATGCTTGGTGGTCTGATTTAACAGCTTATTAAACAGAGAGCCCCGTAATGTGACATGGGGCTCATTCGGCAAAGGGGGAGCTGAGTTTTATTGTGATGGGCTATTGTCAGGTTGGTGGGGGGTTGTGGTGATTGATTCATGTCTGTCTGGCTGGGGGGAGCAAAGCCATCACTTTGCCAGTCTTGTGCAGCGAAATGGACAATTTGGCGAGCAGCACAGCAACAGGCCTGCACAAGGGTGAGCATATGGGCCGAATGAGAATGGAGGCTCATGAATACTGTGCAGATGTGGGTGGAGGGAGTGGGGAAGAGAAATCTGTCCATATGGTGTTTTAACTACTGTGGATGGCCCCCAGCAGGCTACAAGATTCTACAGGTTTTAGATCAGGGGACTTAAACTCAAATTACCTGGTGGCCACTAGCTAGGTGCTGCTTTCCATCATGGGCAAGTTGAACAGTTGCAACTAATACAGGTGTTTTGAAAAAAAAGAAAAAAAATTCTATTGTAGTTTTATTCTGTCACACAATAATAGTATTTTTGAATAAATAATTTAATATTTAAATGTAATTAATTAATTTATATTAGGTATTTATTTAGTATTTACATTAAGCTACCATTTAACAATCCTTAATAGAATCAAACCAAAAGTGATTATTAGAGTGAATGATGGTTGCTGCCTGGCTTGTTTACTGTAACAAATAAATAATAATAGCAATAAATATCCCCAAATGAGGACCAAATGTCCCCACAAAGGTAATAGTACCAGTAATTTTTGCCCTTTTGGGGACATTTTTTTTGGAAGAAAAAAAAATGCTGATGGGTAGACAAACAATTATGTGGATAGAAAGTCTATGGAAAGTCCCCATAAAACAAAGAATCCCAACGTGTGTGTGTGTGTTAAAAATTACACAAAGTTACATTTTGATAATATATAATGAAAATTCTTTTTAAAAAACACATATTACCAGCAAAATGTTATTAAAAGGTAAATGTTGTCTTTATATTTATATGTTTATGACTGTTTATAACTTATTTATATAACTGTATTTATATATAATATATATAAATACAGTTCTCAATCTGTATGTGAAGATTAAACCACTAAACAGAAAGATACATCAACTGACAGCTTTGCCTGCCCATCTCACATGTATTTAAACCATCCCAACACACTCAGACAACAATAATAGAAAACAGACACTCCCTTACAGTGAGTCCTTCTCTGTCCATCTGTTTCATATTTATACGGATCACTCCTGCATACTCAGTGATTTGAGACCACCCTTATTACTATTACACAATAAAAGGGCATATCCTATCCTGGCTCAGTCCTCTAAGACCCTTGAACAAAAGGGAGGGAATCTCTCCTGTGACAATTTAGCTAGTGGCCTTTAAACTGTCCATCTGTTTGTCTGGTAAGTGCTCAAACAGCATGGCAGAGACTGACTCCCCCTTAACCGCTCTCCTTTCCACTCAGCAAGATCAGAGTAGGACACATATTAGTTCACACTGTGCTTTTTTTGTTGAAGGTGATAGTAACAATTGCTGTGGTAGTTCTTGTGATTGATTAGCCATGGCTGCCATGCTTTTCTAGCTAGCTAATATTTGATTGTTCACAGTTTATTTATTTATTTTTTGTTATGCATATTGAATAATGTGAATTATTTTTTAAAGTTCATCATTATCATACTCAGTATTAAAAATATGTATACTACCGTTCACAAGGTTTTTTTTTTTTTTTTTTTTTTAAAGAAAAAACAACAAAAACAACATTAAATTTCGAGAAAAAAGTCAAAATAAAATGTTGAGAATAAACTCCTTAAATTACGAGAAAAATGTTGTTAAATTTCGAGAAAAAAGTCGAGATAAAATGTTGAGAATAAAGTCATAATTTAATGACTTTATTCTCAACATTTTATCTCGACTTTTTTCTCGAAATTTAACAACATTTTTCTTGTAATTTAAGGAGTTTATTCTCAACATTTTATCTCGACTTTTTTCTCGAAATTTAACGAAATTTTTCCCATAATTTAATGAATTTGTTCTCGTAATTTAACACGTTTTTTCTCTTAATTGAACGAGTTTATTCTCAACATTTTTTCTCGACTTTTTTCTCATAATTTAACAAGTTTATTCTCAACATTTTATTTCGACATTTTCTTGAAATTTAACACGTTTTTTCTCAAAATTTAACAACTTTAATCTCGAGATGGTTTTATTTTTTTATTATTGCTTGGCCCTAATCCTCTTCCGTAGAATACTTTTATTCAGCAAGTAAGTAATAAATTGAGCAAAAGTGACAGTAATGACATTTATAATGTTACAAAAGATTCCTGTTTCAAATAAATGCTGTTCTTTTGAACTTTCTATTCATATATAACATGGCTTCCACAAATAAAAAAAAATAAAAAAAAATTATCAAATGAATGCATCCATGATGAGCATAAGAAACTTCTCAAAAACATTAAAAAAAAAACCTGACCAACCCAAAACTTTAGAGCAGTAATGTTTGCTTGTTTACTTTTTTTGTACAGGATTTACTTGCATTAATGTTCCGAATTCAAAATGTAACCAACTAGTATATAATAGTTGAGCGTATAGGACTTGATAGTACAATCCCTTAGAATAATTGGCACTTTGTTGACATCTTGAGTGGGGAGTAGGGGTAATCACTTCACTGGGTTCATCAGGTGGGCACCCTCCTTCCTTGGTGTTTCGTTGATAAGACTTCTTTTGAATCTGAACGTTTGTTCTATGCAACAAACTACCATATAAAAGTTTAAGCAATTGTGTTTATCACTTCGATTTGAAAATGTTTTATTACGTATAGCCAAGTATACTGTGTTTGAGAGGAAAAAGATTTAAAGCTTTGCTTCCATTCATGCACTTGCATATGAATACGTCACTTTTATTAAGCCCTGACAAAAGTGGGTGTTGTAGTAGATCCTGAGTCATCCAGAGTTTCTATTTATGCACTTAATGAAGCGTAAAGTGAGTTTTGAATGGCTTTAGTCAGTCGGTCTCAAAGTTTGAACCCTCTCTGACGATTCCTCTTGAACAATCAGCCTTGCTGACAACAATGAATCACTTAATCTTTAAGAATATAAGTTTTCTCAGAGACCAGTCCCTTGTTCCAACACCGTTTTCACAAATAGCTATTATTCCTTAAGCGCAGCGCTGCAACTCTTCAACCCCACCCCCATGATTTTAGGGACAGAATTGCAGTTGACAGCTGAGTTTCTGGATGTCTGAAGTGCTGTGGGTTCATCTCCTGGGCATTTTCGAGCGAACGCAAGCAAGACTCAGCCTAGGATCAGCTGCACCAGCGCTTGAGCTTTTGTTTTTGAATCCCACGCGTTTCACTGTGAACTTGTCACCTCGGGGGTTGAAAATACAATGTATCCATACAAAATATGTAAAGAGTTTGGGTTTCATTTTATTCCCAGAAGTTATAGCTACTGATGGCAATGAAATTTCAGCTTTGAACTGACAGTGATCCCACCATCTGTCTTGTTTCCATAGGGACGATGCATCAACTTTACCCGGGTGAAAGCAGAGGAGCCAAGGTCACCGCCAAGCAGCCACCTTCCACCTCCGCCGCCCCCTTCGGACCATCAGCCACTCATGCGCCCTCCGCCCAAAAGACCACCATCCCGGGGACCCTCCATCAACCGCTCACCCCCAGGACCTCCACCAGCCCGGGCACCCCCAGGCCCCCATGGACCCCCTCCTGCACGACCTCCACCCTGCCCTGGGAACAGGCATTGAGAACAATGGAGGGTCTTCACAGTTACCATAAAATCTCTGCCTTTAATTCAAATTTGTGATTTTTTTTCTAAAGCCACTGGTTTGCTATTTTCAAATACATGAAATGGTTGATTTAGATTGAATGAAATGTGATTTATCTGTGGTACACTCTTAAAAATAAAGGTGCTTTATTGGCATATATGGTTCCATGTAGAACCTTATCATCCACAACATTTCCATTCTACATAAGGGTCTTTATAATAAAAAGGGTTTAGATTTTTAAAATGTTCTTCACGTTTAGCAAAAAAATGTCCGTTGAAAGGTTCTTTGGGGTATCAAAAATGATTCTTCTGTGGCATCACTGTGAAACCCTTATTTTTAAGAGTGTGTGTTCTTACTATAAAAAGAGGCACTGAAAGAGGGACTGCATCAATGCATGAGATTCTTACACGTGCAAAATTAATGCATTTTTAAGGCACTTAAGAACTTTGAATGTTGACTTTGGGTATTTGTATATTCGATTTTGCATGAATGTGGTCATCTACTGACACATTAATGTCAAGGATAGCAGAGTAAGTATGGTATACGTTATGCCCTGTTTTAATTTTTATAATATTAACTGGTCACATCTTTAAAAAGAAAATCTGACATGTTGTGACTGCAGGGCAGTACAAACTTCTAATTTATTTAGCCTTGAGTTCCTGGTAGGCACTTGAATATAAAATGACAGGGTGTCCACCACTGGTACGGGACACTCAGCATGATATTTTATGTAATATATTTTGTGTTTTGCTTTGTAGATCATGGTCATTAAATAGTAGTCCTATACAGCAAAAAATATTAGTCATAAATATGTTCATGGGTTGGAAAAAATTGCCTGTACCCATTGTTAATTTACATATATATATATATATATATATATACACATACATACATACATACATACAGTGGGTATGGAAAGTATTGAGACCCCCTTACATTTTTCACTCTTTGTTATATTGCAGCCGTTTGCTAAAATAATTTAAGTTCATTTTTTTTCCTCATTAATGAACACACAGCACCCCATATTGACAGAAAAACACAGAATTGTTGACATTTTTGCAGATTTATTAAAAAAGAAAAACTGAAATATCACATGGTCCTAAGTATTCAGACCCTTTGCTCAGTATTTAGTAGAAGCACCCTTTTGATCTAATACAGCCATGAGTCTTTTTGGGAAAGATGCAACAAGTTTTTCACACCTGGATTTGGGGATCCTCCTTGCAGATCCTCTCCAGTTCTGTCAGGTTGGATGGTAAACGTTGGTGGACAGCCATTTTTAGGTCTCTCCTGAGATGCTCAATTGGGTTTAAGTCAGGGCTCTGGCTGGGCCAGAACAGAGTTGTTGTGAAGACACTCCTTCATTATTTTAGCTGTGTGCTCAGGGTCATTGTCTTGTTGGAAGGTAAACCTTCGGCCCAGTCTGAGGTCCTGAGCACTCTGGAGAAGGTTTTCGTCCAGGATATCCCTGTACTTGGCCGCATTCATCTTTCCCTCGATTGCAACCAGTCGTCCTGTCCCTGCAGCTGAAAAACACCCCCACAGCATGATGCTGCCACCACCATGCTTCACTGTTGGGACTGTATTGGACAGGTGATGAGCAGTGCCTGGTTTTCTCCACACATACCGCTTAGAATTAAGGCCAAAAAGTTCTATCTTGGTCTCATCAGACCAGAGGATCTTATTTCTCACCATCTTGGAGTCCTTCAGGTGTTTTTTAGGAAACTCCATGCGGGCTTTCATTTGTCTTGCACTGAGGAGAGGCTTCCGTCGGGCCACTCTGCCGTAAAGCCCCGACTGGTGGAGGGCTGCAGTGATGGTTGACTTTCTACAACTTTCTCCGTTCTCCCGACTGCATCTCTGGAGCTCAGCCACAGTGATCTTTGGGTTCTTCTTTACCTCTCTCACCAAGGCTCTTCTCCCCCAATAGCTCAGTTTGGCCGGACGGCCAGCTCTAGGAAGGGTTCTGGTCATCCCAAACATCTTCCATTTAAGGATTATGGAGGCCACTGTGCTCTTAGGAACCTTAAGTGCAGCAGAAATTTTTTTGTAACCTTGGCCAGATCTGTGCCTTGCCACAATTCTGTCTCTGAGCTCTTCAGGCAGTTCCTTTGACCTCATGATTCTCATTTGCTCTGACATGCACTGTGAGCTGTAAGGTCTTATATAGACAGGTGTGTGGCTTTCTTAATCAAGTCCAATCAGTATAATCAAACACAGCTGGACTCAAATGAAGGTGTAGAACCATCTCAAGGATGATCAGAAGAAATGGACAGCACCTGAGTTAAATATGAGTGTCACAGCAAAGGGTCTGAATAGGATCATGTGATATTTCAGTTTTTCTTTTTTAATAAATCTGCAAAAATGTCAACAATTCTGTGTTTTTCTGTCAATATGGGGTGCTGTGTGTACATTGAGGAGAAAAAATGATTTTAACAAATGGCTGCAATATAACAAAGAGTGAACAATTTAAGGGGGTCTGAATACTTTCCGTACCCACTGTATATTTGTGTTTTTCTCTTATGATATGAGAATAAGAAGAATATTATTGCATTTCTATGTAAATGTATAAAACACAGGAATTATAAATATTCAGTTGTAAAATAGTTTAGACCTTGAGTTGAACAAGCTTTATAGTAAATTACAGTTGTTCACAGCCGAGAAAGCAACAAAGCTACCTAATGCATAAACATTTTTAAAAAAAAATGTTTTTTTCAATGGAGTCCTTCTCAAAGAGTTGGTCAGTTTTCAAGACTGCATCATTTTGACATTCTGCACAAAGGATTGATTTGTCTACTTGACCGTACTTGTTGTGTATCAATTTTTCAGTTAGATAAATTGTACAGTGTAACAGTAGTGTAAAAGTAACAAAAATCCTTGTATGATTTGAATCTACATAAAAAAACTAATACTTAGACTCTACAGACAATTAGAATGAGAATCTGGGAGCTGCCTGCATGTTTTAGCCTTATTTTTCCACCCTCTCCATTTATTTCCACCCATTCCTTACAGTTCACCTCATTCTGCTCTGTAAGGAATTAATACTCAGCAGGAGCTTGATTCACATCATGTAACATGACATGATTCATATGGTCTGATGACTGCAGCTCCTTTGGCTGGGTGCACCGAACACTCATGAGAAACATCAATGTGTTGACAGTGGCTACAAAACGTGGAGCCCTGTGGCAGCACTGGGGATGTTCCCATTACAGGCACTGACAGCCACACATAGTGACTAATCCCTCTGCCTACTGTGCTGCGACAGCTTGACTGCTTTTGTACCAAAGGAGAATCATTCGGAGACCACACTTAAACCTGCACCTGTACAGTCTATATTTACCATATCAGATGCAAACAAAGTAAGAATGGAAATTATTTTAGTATGCATGCCTGAAAGCAGTTACAGTCAGAAACGTACGCCGTAACGCTCCTAGAGTGAATTTCACGTCATTGACGTCTTTCTTAAGTGAAACAGTGCCCTCTCTTGGCCAAATTTACTGCGGTTAGGGTTCATTGATTGAGGCTCTAACGTTTAATTTAATAGCAATTAATTGCAACCAGGCTGATAAAAATACGAAGACCATTCATAACTGCCTTCAATGACATGTCAAAGTCTCATTGTAGAAATTATATTTGGCTGAAGGTTCAGCAAATCCCCCAAAATGGTAATTTTAAGGTGAGTGAAAAGAAGCCACCATGCACAACAAATCAGTTCATTAAAACATTAAAAAGGAACGTTAAGATCTCACAGGACATCTTGTTCATGTCAAACCTTTCGCAAAGCCCCTCTAAATAACCAATTTTTAGGACAATTTGCGTCGAATTGCTAAATGTTGATGACCGCCCTGTTGAGAAAAAAAAAAAACAACAGCATAGGCTGTTATGTTTTGAAGCATGGAAACTGGTTTGAGCTGGTTTAAGCTGGTTAGGACCAGCACTTGACCGCCTTAAACCAGCTAAGGACCAGCATAAACCAGCTCAAACCAGCTTACATGCTTTAAAACATACCTAACCAGAATATATATATATATATATATATATATATATATATATATATATATATATATATATATATATTTTTTTTTTTTTTTTTTTTTTTTAATTCATTTGTTCTTTTTCAGGGCTGTGGTAAGAGAACACTGCTAAATGATTTAGATAAAGAAACGCCAGTGTTTACTTTAAAAAAGACATACCATTAATGAACTGCACTAAATTGGTTTAGATGTCTCATGAAGTCTGAACTAAGGTGGATAAATGTTTGACGGAAGCAAATTTCAGCCAATAAATTATGCTTTGGTAAATACTAATTATGAGATTAAAAAGTTATAATTATGGGATAAAAAGTAATGAAAGTCAAAATTATTACCAATATGAAATAAATAAAATAATTTAGATTAAAAAGTCGAAGTTGGCATAGGCTACGGTCATAATTTTGAGGGAAAAGGTCAAAATTGACATCATAATTAGGAGACATTATTATAAGTCATATCTTATCAGCCTATTAACTAATAGAAGTCAAAATTATGATTTACTAAGTCATAAATTGAGATAAAATGCATCCATAATTTTAAAATTCAATCCAAAATTAAATTATTTACCAAAGAATGAATTTATATCAGCTTTCATGATTATTGTTTTACAGCAAAAAAAAAAAAAAAAAAAAACTTATACCAAGTCATGATTATTTACTAAAGCTTTTATTTTTTGGGGGTGGAACTAGGAATCCAGTTTTAGTTTATGTTGGTGTACATTCACAATGCATAAAATAACTCAATAGGCTTTGTCATGCATTGTCAATGAAAGATGGTTCTCAAAGCCAGCTGTAATGGCTAAAGCCAGCAGACGCCACCATAAACATATGAGCCTGTATCACTCTACACTCACTGGGACCATCAGGGAAAATACAGTCGAGCTTATTGGAGTAAGAGGACACGTCTGACCTCCAGCAGACCTCATTCACTCTCACCCACAGCTGGGATCTACGTTAATACCACCAATATCCTTGGTGGAAAAACTGTGGTACACAATATCAATCACTCTTGTAACATTTATGAGATTTAAGACTTTGAAGGGCACTTGGGGATTACTTTATTAAGTTTTAGATATCATTCAAGGTACGCTTTAAGAAAACACTATTGTTTAACAATGGAAACATGATATTAGTTTTCTTGGGAAGGTGAATAATGCACAGGCAGAAAGCCCAAGGGAATATGGGACTGTTTAACCTAAAACAATTTTTAAAAAACTGCATGACTGATAATCATTGATCATGTAATTTTCTACACGTGTATTGATTAGAATGTCTCAAATGTTAAAAAAAAGGGGGAAAAAAGTATTAAGCATAAAATAATGAAAACAAACTACTATTTCTGTAAAGATAAAGTTTCACGTCATACTATTTTCTGAACATTTTATTTTCTGTCCAACACAGCAAGTATATAAATACATTAAGCAAACGCTATTAGTATACTGCTATTTTCTTATATTCCAACTATAGAAAACATCAACTAGGACCCCTTGAAATCATCGTTTAAAGAGACTCTTCCACAGGAAGTTCACAAATGAGGGCAGATCTAAGAAGACCACAGCAGGGACACATCTTAGGCTTTCCTCTTCTTCAGTATTCTTGTTCCAGAGAGCGCTCCTTTCTTGGCCCCTCTGACCATGCCTTTGAACTGGCCTTGGAGTTTGGCCTTTTTCCTGTTAACACAATTAAGTCATGTTTGATCAGCTGCATCACTGATATATTTAAGGAGAAAGCGTGTAAGAACAGAATCTGTCCCTTACCTGCGATTGAGCTGGGACTTCTTCAGAGGAACGTAAGCATATGGGTCACACTTGCCTTCCTTCTTAACATCCCCTTTTCCCTTCTGCAATGAACAGAGAGGTTTAGCAGAGGTCCTTCAGATGTTCATTTTAAATGTTGGTATATATACACAAAATGTTCTGTGCAGAAAGAAGCTTTTTACTTCTCACCTTAGATTTATACTCTTTCCCAAACTCTGGTCGTGCACCCAGAGGCCTGTGGATTCCAATGCCACCAGCTGAGAAGTTCAACAATACATACAAATGTTAAAATGCTCAGAAACTTTATAGAATTAATTTATTATAACTATGTACCATGGTAATTCCATTATATTCTTTGAAGTACACTGGAGTGCAATGGTAAATATTCATTTGAATGATACAAGTACCAAATTTAAAAGCCCCCAAGAAACATGTCTGATCAGGGGTTCTGTAAATCTGAAACCAGTCAGTTTGAACATCCTTAAGGCGTGTTCACACCAAGGACAAGTACTAATGATTATGATAAAGAATTTTAAAAATCGTTCTAAAAAGAAAGGCAGAATCCACACCACACACACTAATGGAACATTTTTAAATGAAACTTGAAATTATGTTGTCCTCCTACCTTTATATTTCATCGTAGGTTTCACATTCATGTCATCATCTGAATCGTCATGCATTTTCCATTTTGGATTCTTTCTCTGTTCAACAAAGAAAAATTAACATCACACACTCCAAACCTTTTTGTGCATTTCTCAATTATGTTTATTATGAAGAAAATGAAATACAAAGAACACCCACAGTTTTGACACCCGCCTCTTCGAGTACATCATCCATTTCAGCGTCTGGAGAGATATATGCATATTAACATACAGTGGTATATTAAAATAATAAATGCAAGTCGATACACTTCAGCAAAAATGATCAAGTCCCACCTTTAGTTTTGTTATCATCATCATCATCCTCTTCTTTGATGATCAACCGACCATCGGATGTCACCTTGAATCCATGCTCTGCTCTGGTAGCCTTCTTTAGGTTGGGGTTGGTGGCTATATCAAAAAGGAACGATATACACAAGATATATTAATGCACATGATCAATTTAATTTGATCATGACTGAATCTAAAGGAACATATGGAAAGACCTCTTACCCAGAACTCTCTGCGCTGCTTTTGGATCAAGGAAGTTGAGTGGTTCATCAGACACACCTTCCTTTAACCAGGCCTGGCCCTTTTTCATTGGCTTCTTTAGCCCCTTCTTGGGCTTCTCGTCTTCATCCGAGTCAGCAGAATCAGTCTCAGCCAGAATGTCCTCAATACTGCAAGGAAACAAAAGGGCATTAATCCGGAAACATTTGAAAATGGTGCATTTGTTTCAAAACGCTCCCGGTCAATACAAGAGTTTTTCAAAAGTTGCTCATCCACACTGAAAATGCTTAAATCATCTTATTGCACATGCATTAACATAAAAGCTCTGGAAATTATACCATGAGAGCAGACAAAGTTCTCAAGCTATTCTTCTGGCATGATCATTTTATTAGCAAAATATCCACTTATAGTGGCATCAAGGTCATACTCAAAATCGTATGGTCAAAAACACACTTGTCTTCATGTTCTGGCACAGGACATGAATAAAGTAAATTTAGAGTAAATTGTGTCTCATCTTTGCAGGAATGCAATATGAATGAACATTAAGCTTTAGCAATACTATGCAAATAAATAGCAGGCACAAGAATGACAGTATAACTAGGGCTGGGCGATATATCACATGCGACTGTCACGCGCATTCAGTAATCAGCCGGTTCCCTGATTACTGCTAAATCGTCATCACCTGCTTTCAAATGGAGCGGCATTTAATAGACAGAGTCGTAGTTCACTGACAAGCTACGCAATATCGCGTTCATTATCGAAGGCGATTCATCTGCGATATGAACGTGATATTGCGTGGCTTATCAGTGATCTACGGCTCTGTCTATTAAATGCCGCTCCGTTTAAAAGCAGGTGATGACGATTTAGCGGTAATCGGGGAACCGGCTTTACTGACGAAATGCGCGTGACAATCGCATGCGATATATCGCCCAGCCCTAAGTATAACCATAGATATAGGTACAATGTGCGTCACATGACTAAACATGCGTATTCATTTTCGAATACCTCAGTTTTCAGTCCACACTACAAAGTACAAACAGCGTTTTCAAATTTATCCACTTGAAAGAGCGTTTTTAAAAAGCTCCATCTTCGTTGACAAAAATGTAGAGAAAAAGATGTTTTTAAACTAAAATTATTAGTGTGGACAAGGCCAAAATACAATAAAACATCTCTCTGAAGCATAGTCCAGCACTGTCAGCTAAAATATTTCCATATATACCACACAAAACAATCACAATACTCAATCATAAAGCAAAAGATTTCAATTGAAAGCTTTGTACCTCTCTCCTTTCACTTTAGGTGTTTCGTCCTCAGTGTCTGAGTCGCCCTCTTCGGTCTTGGTCACGAGTTTGCGTCTCTTATTTCTGGCCTCCGTTTTACGGATATTTACTAGGACCTTGTGTTGATCGGCCGGCAACATGCTTTTGACCAGCTCAAATCTGAACACATATTACATTATTAATCATACAAAGTTTAGAGAATAAAAGAAACCACATAAAGAAACAAAACAATTGAGTGGTTATGTTTGGTTAGCCGCTTAGCTTACCCAAATTTCCTAATCATTTTGGTATAAATACTCTTGAGTTTCACCCTAAAGTGTCTTCGCATATCATTCATATTGCTGATACCTTCCATCTGCAAGATGATAGAGAAAAAAAATAATGAATAACATGGCCATTTCAGTAGACACTTTTTGAAAGTTCAAATATGAACATTCTTTCTTCCTTACTTACAATAACATTAACATGGCTGGCTAAAACCTTGACATCTAGAGAAAACAGGAGAACTTTTAGGAAGCCAAGAGAGGCCTTGACAATGTCTCGTGTCCTGCAGCCAAGCAGAAGACAGACATTGTGTAGCAGCTGCTCCAATGAGGACACATCTATGGAATCTGGAGATAGAGACGAGACAGTATTTACACATTTATTTTTGCTTTACAATCAAGCAATGATTACAAACACTTAATGATTCTTTACAATCGTTAATATCACTACAGTTTCACTTTTTTTTTCTTTTCAAAAGTAGTGTTTTTATAGAAGCGGTCACTCTCACCTTTGTAATGGAACACTAGCCTGGTTAAGGCAAGAACTGTGCAGGTGATCATCGTTACAGAGCCAGTAAGTCCAATGTACACATGGCCTAAAAACTCATTTATGGCATCTGACAACACATGATTATGATAGATAATTATTTCAGCTCTTCACTTAGCAACATATATTTCAGTAATGAAAATAAAAATATAATAGATTTTATTTTCACCTTTTGTGTTCCCACAAAACCGCAAAAATGCATTTCCAATCTCAACCAAAAGAGAGTAGGCATTTTTGCGGGCACCGATAGACATTTCCTTTGTGCAAAGAATGACCTAAAACACATTTTAAAAAAATCCCAATATTATAGCTTTTCTAATGAATAACACTAATTTAAGACTGCACGGTTACACTTTGTTTAAAGTGTCCTTGTTACCATGTAATTATACATTTGAATACGGAGTATAATAATGAACAGCCTGTACTTACTATAGGGCTTAGTTTTGGGTTATTTGCATGTGATTATGGTTACCGTTATGGTAAGTACATGTAACAAGGACACTAAAACAAAGTGTTACCGATCACGCTCTATGCAAGACATACCTCGGGAAGCAGAGCAGTAATGAAATCATGGTGTTCTTCGTTGATCTGCTTCACTATGTGAATCAGACACTTGAGTCTAGGCTGAAAAATGTCAAAAAAGCACCACATATTACTCCATTACACATTCTCAGTACAAATGTGATTACGCTGTGGTGTTTTTTCATAGCTCTCACCCGTTTGGCAGGTGACGCCGCAGACGTCAGGCTGTCTAGCAGCATTCCCTTCAGCTGCTCAAGATTCGCCAGAACAAAAGCCTTACAAGATGCTCTCTCTCCACCACACATCTCCTCAAGCACTCTATAGGCTTTTTTCTGGATGCCAGCATCCTTGCTCTATAAAAACACACATATACGCAGACAAACATTACATGAAGTACCCTCAGAATGCAAAGAGTGAAAATATGGTTTAAAGTGGTAATAGGAAGATCCTCACCTCCACAAAAGGTTTAATCAATTCAAATGTCTGGGTCATAGATGGTTCATCCACAAACGGAGCCATTGCAACAATCAGGTCGATAACTGCAAGCCTATAAAATATGAGCCACTCATTTTCTGATGCAAGATATAAACATATTCCAATGAAACTTGACACGCTTGGTTTCAAAATTATGCAATATTCAGGTTTCCATCAAGGTCTCTGCCTTTTTATAAGTATCGCAAAGATCTGTTGAACATACCTAAAGCCTTGTAAGAAAGACAGTAAAGGTGTGGAGCTGAATTACCTTGTGAACTCAGAGTTGTCTGCATTGTTGAGTCTCTCCGAAGCTTTGTGCAGGAACGTGCATACCATCTGAACCAACAGGAAAAGATATTTACAACTGACAACAAGAGAGCAAATTTGCAATGAAGTAATTTTACATTTGTGCATTTGGCAGACACTTTTATCCACTGCATTCAAGGTCCACATTTTATAAGTTCTAGCTTTCCCTGGGAATCAAACCTATGATATTGGCATTGCTCTTCTGTTTGAGCTACAAGCCAGAATGTAATTCTTGCAATTATGTAATATATTTGTTAACATGGTAGATGAATTTACCTTCTGGTCTGTGATGGTGAGGTAAACTCTGATTGTCTCCAGGACAGCCATCCTAGCAGATGCCATCTCTCCTGGTTTAGGCTGCTGACTATAGACATTAAACAGGATGGGAAGGAAGTTCTTGGAGAAGCGACTTAATTCCGACTTCTCTTCCTCTGCAGATTCAATACACAATCATAAATCTCAATGAACAGTCATCAGCAAAAATGTAGCCAAAGCAATAAAAAAAGAACACAACGAAGAGCTGTTCAGATTTTGAGACAAATGTTTTAATATCTCAGCTGACCTGTCTCACAGCTCTTGTTGATGAGAGTCCGCAAGGCCTGACAGATGCACAGGCGGAGGTCAGGGCGATCATTGAGGGCCATACCCAGAGGCCGAGCAATGTTCTTGAATGATGCCAATAGGTCGGTGGGTTTAGTGCAGAATCCAGGTAACATAGTCCATATCTGGAGGGGAAAAATAACATTTTTAACATTGGAAAAGTATGTTGTTGTTTTTTTTTCTATGTACATATTTTCAGCATTACAAATGTTTTATGTACATAGTAAATACTAGTTTGAGAAAACTGTATACAAGATATTTTGCTTGTGAAAGTAGTCGGTTTAAAAGGTTTACATGGAAGATGGGGTGGGAAACAATAGTTATTTTTGCTGGAAATAAGGTTGTTACAATATTAGAATAAAAAAAATAAGAACAAAAGAAATTACATTAAACAGGACAGATTAATAAAATAAAGCACAGTTTATTTTATTTGTACCCTTGCTCAACATTTTTCAGGTAGAAGTAAAAAAAAAAAAAAAAAAAACATTGCATGGTCTAAAGCGATAGTTGACCCAAAAATGACAATTCTGTCTTCGTTTAGTCACCTTCATGTTGTTCCAAACCTGAAGTTATACATTTTTGGGTTAACTACCCCTTTAACTGATTTTTCAGCAATACATTGTGAATGGCACATTATTTTGACCATAACTGTGTCAAAATCCTTATCTTACCTGCATCTGTAGAGTCTGATACACTTTTGCCATCAGCTTCTGTCCTGACTGCTCCAGTTCATCAGCTGATATAAACAAGAGAATGAGAAATTAAATGTTGATAAGCATGTGCATATGATTCAGTACTAAAAACCATTTTGATAATTGAATTACAATTTAAACCATAGTGTGTGTATTACAAACCTG
Source organism: Chanodichthys erythropterus (assembly GCF_024489055.1). Taxonomy (NCBI): domain Eukaryota; kingdom Metazoa; phylum Chordata; class Actinopteri; order Cypriniformes; family Xenocyprididae; genus Chanodichthys; species Chanodichthys erythropterus. The sequence goes on from NC_090225.1 coordinate 19,777,228, forward strand.
TCTGTTTAAGTTTGTTTGCCAAAGGGAAAAAGTGTGATGTGAAGTAAGCCAGCTGAGTGTTCTTCACGTGATCTCTTATGACCGGGATCAGCCAGCTGCGCGGGAACTCAAGGTCATCACTGTAAATAAACATACACAACACATTAATAACTTAATGTTTCATTCAAAGCACACAGAAGACTGAGACTGAGAAGCATCAGCAGAGTAACTCACTCTGTCCCAGTGATGAGGAGGGGCACAGCGTTCAGGACCACCTCTGGACCCATGCTCTCCACCGCACTGCCCACAGCCAGATCCAGCTCCCCAGAAAAGGGGAACTGAGGGGTGGCCCGCAGGTCACTGAGAGACTGCAAACTCTGAAGATCGCACACACATATTAATCTTTGAGTAAACTATCAATGGGACACAAACTTAAAAAAAAAAAAGAAAAGAAGATTTAATATTAGGCATTTTTAACTACTATATACTTACAATAAAAAATAAGTATTAGGAACAATGTATTTATTGTGTTTATGTAGGGATAGGTTTGGTGGTACAGAATGAATTACATACAGATAATTTTGAAATAAGTACAATGTTCAAAACATCTGTATATATACACTTTCTTTTCTTCAAACTACCTTTATCATGAAAGGATGGGCCTGTTTTCCTGCAGCTCGGTAGAAGCAGCCCAGGATCTGCAGCACAAACGGCCAAGAGGCATGAAAACGATAGGACAACCCTTCCTCCACGATACTGAAAAAGAAAGGTCAGATTTTAGAAAGACCGGGCTCTAGAAAAGGACATGACATTAGGACAGACGGGGGTCACGGGTAGCTCACTGAAACATCTTCAGGATGCAAGCCCCATTTCCAGTTGATGTGTTTGTTAGAACGGGTTCAATCTCAGCATTACGGGCAGCTACACACTCATTTATCAGAGTCTGGAGGGAGAGGAAAAAAAATACACAAGAATACTAAGACAAATTCACTTCTGAGAAAAAACTGATTACGCTGCTTATAGACAACATGTGGCAAACCTTAAGAGTCTGGGTTGCAGCAGAGACGACTTGCGTGTGCGGGGATAGAAGACACGACATGGCGACCGAGAAGAGGCGAGGAAGATGACCGAGACTCAGAGAGCTCTGTAAACTAGAGCCCAAAGATGATGGAATGAGAAAGATTCCTCAGCAAGCTAGCAAACAAAAGACTCAGTACTGAAAAGGCCTACCTGGAGAGATGAACATGGGCCTTTTCCATTACAGCAAGCCATGCTAGTAAAGGCTGCAGATCATTCTCACTAGGAACATAGTCATATAAAGCCTGGAAGGAAGGTGTTTGATATATGTGTCAATCCATACAGTTAAAGATGATAAAATTAAAAGTCAAAAATAAGATCCAGCACAATATGTTTTGAATTCATATGCATGCGTTTATAAATTGTGACACTCACTGTGATGATCTGGGCATTGAGCTCTGCAGACATACTGGAAGGACTGGGTTTGCTAATGAAGAGCTTGTGGAAAGCCTGCATCGCATTTGCGGTCACCAGCTTCAAAGAATCAGAGGCAGGTGTTGAGAATGGAAAAATCAATGGAAATCAAATAAAAATGTCAAAAATATATGAGTTAAACTGCTCTCCCACCACATGGCTCAGGGTCATGACACGGAGAAGGGTCTCACAGCAAGACTTGACTGAGTTCAGGGGGAATGCAGACAGCAGGTCCTTCAGAAGACCCAGCACATGGAGAGTGGTTGTGTCTTCTTTGCTGCCTTAAGTCAAATAAAAAGACAAAATATTTAATATTCCATCATTATAATAAAAAACTAGACATTTTAAACTTCATTGGAATGGTACGAAACTTGGTGACTTTTGTGGCAAAATATTTTTTTCCACATTCAAACCGGTTATACTTGTATTTATTACCCCTCTGGTGGTTTTTGCTCATTTTAGATGAAAAAATTTTATGTTTTGAACTTTTAACATTTACTAAATTGGGATGGTACAAAACTTGGTGACTTCTGTGACAATTATTGACATATCAGGACATTATTCTTGTTCAAACTGGTTATATCGGTATTAATCACTGTTTGGATGCTAGGTGGTGCTACAATTTTCTGAGCAATTGCCTACACACTAACCTAAGGCAGTTTGACTAAATTTTGAATTGTGTTTTAACTGAAATAACTTAAAAAGTATAGGAAATTAAATGTACACACTTAAAAGATTAGTTCAACCAAAAGTGAAGGACACATATGCAGTGAGGTGTTAGAGTGCCTATGTGAAAAGCTGCATATGTTTACTCTACCTCGGTCCTTTAAAGAAAAGCATTGTTTGTAATTTTCCTAATTTTGTTAATATTTTTATTTTACCTTTAATATTTAGTTATAGCTTTAGACTGAGTAGGTTGACCCGCTATGACACACAGATATCATTGGTAGATTCGAGCATTTCAACAGTAAGAACATGAGTTCAGCTGACCTCCTGACTGCTCCAATTCTTTGCAGCAGAATTTGGCTGTGGTGACGGCTGCTGGGTGGTGACTCGGGGCATTATCTGAGAACATGAAGTCGCTGTAGCGAAGGATGGAGCAAACACCCTGCTGTGCTGCCTTTCGCACCTGCAACACAAGGACATAATCATCGTTCAGAAACCTCAGTCATGTGGCAGTAAAGAAATTGTGTATCTTTTGAGTATTACTATAACAACAAGTGCTGGAAATGACTACAATCTTACATGGCATAAAAAGTAATGGTTAAACGGATCGTTGTTGAACCGTGATCCATACGGACCAAGCCCTGCAGTTTGGCACGCATGTGATTCACGGATCAATTGCAATTTTAACCGCAATAGAGTGAAAGGTTATCATTTGCAAGTGTTTTGTCTTGCTAGTTTACACATTAAATAGATATAAATCCATTCCAGCGCTAGAAGAGGCAAAAGAGGATTTAATTCTGTATCGCATACCACGCTGTTATTGGTGCACACAGACGCACACACGAGGCTCACGCACACACAAAGAGAGAGCGGCACGTGTCAGATCGCTTGCGAAATCCAAATTGATTTCTCTTTCGCATCCTCAATGCACTTGGATGGACAAGTACACACATTATGTCAGTCAAAATACCCCTCTCGGCAAGTATTCTCGTAAACCGTGACTTTTGTGATCCGTTGAACCACTAATAAAAAGAATTTTTGTATCAACAGTAACATTGCAGCACTGACTGGATTAGAATCAAACAGACAGACCTTTGGTTTAGAGTGTACTGTGAAGACCAGCAGGCCATGGTACACCTGTAGAGTTGATGGGTAACTCCACACTGACAGTTCCTGTTTACGCAGCAAAGTCGCCAGACAGGATAAGACCTGCAAGGAATATAGAAACAACCAACTTTAGTCTAAAATAATAAGGAGACACAAAGCAGACTTATTCCTTGCATAACTATGTCATTACTTTGGTTACACCTCTGGTGGTCTTTGGTCATTTTAGATTTAAAAAAAAAAATATGTTTTGAATTAACATTATTACTTCATTGGAATAGTACGAAACGGAACTTGGTGACTTTTGTGGCACTTGCTTTATGAACAATGTGGACTTGATTATAAAAGACTAAATGGTCTTAAAGTCCCACTTGTGGCTGTCAAATAATCGTGAAGATCACAAGAAATGAATGGGAAATACAAAAAATACAAGTACAGAACAAATTTTTGGGGTACAAACTACAAATTAGCCATGATTAAGTAGTCCAACAATTTCTAGTATGTTCTAGTTCTAGTATTTCTAGTATAAAATCATTTAATGTTTTTAACTTAAACATTGTATTACTTGAAAATATTTTTCTAATATATACATTTTATATATATATATATATATATATATATATATATATATATATATATATATATATATATATATATATAGAAATAGTGCATAATTTCGAGTTGAAATATTGGCTAATACCATGAAACTCCCCTCTAAATACAACAAAGAATGAATATTATTGAAAAAAAATAAATAAAATACATTCATTTCATTAAAAAAATTTGCTGAGGATCACAAGTGTGATGTCAAAGAACACCACAGGGTTACATTTATAAGAAAAGTGTACAAACCCATCGAAGGCAGGACAAAGAGTCAGAATTGGCGTGGTTTGACATCACATCCATGAAGGCTTTGGCTGTGTCCGAGAACTTTTTCTTAAGCACTGCAGCTGGCATCCTTGAGAAGATAAGCAGAACATAACTTATCCCGATCAACAGGCCGAGCCAATCTAAATCACTACACTAGAAATTCATGCCGCTCACCTTTTCATGACCAAGTTAAGGAGGTATGCAACAGCTGCCAGTGACTCGCTGCTATCTACAGCCTCAAGTGTCGTCATCTGCCGATTGAAAATGGAAAGACAGTCATAGGTTGATCCGAAGAAAGCGTAGACACGTTTAAGCATTTTGACAGTTGAATTGATTTAATGGTGACTTTAATTTACCAAGGCTGCAAAGTACTCCGTCTCGGTCTCCTTTCCTCCTTGAGAGCGAAGCACTTCAGTTACGGCTGCCAATACAGCACAGATCTAAAGAACAAGACGATGTGAATAAAACACATATCATATAATCTAGTAATAGTGACAAAAAAATACAGCTCTCTGACCATCAAAAAAAAGAATACAAACCTCTTTATGTGCAGCAGAGTTTGACTCCCAGTAGCGCTGCACTTTTCTAAAAGTGAGGTTGGAGCAGTCTGACAGTCCACTGAGAAAAGTCCCAGAGGTTTTCTCTGTGAGGGCTTGATCTTCCATGGCTTCTGCTGCCAGATCATCGCTTCTCTGCAAAGATCCTGACTGAAGCTCATTGTGGAGTTTCAAGGCATCTACTGTCAGATCACTTTTTTCTGTTTGAATAGAAAGAGGTTTGATGAAACTCACATTTACCTCAAGCGTGCCATCTAAACACAATGTTATGATATCCTAGCCATGAATCCAGTCAAAAGAAAGGGCAGTCTTACTGTCAGAAATGTAAAAAGTATCTAAGGATTTAAACTACTTTATAATAAACGCTAAAATAAATAAGTCGTCGCTCTCTAAAAGTTCCCAGGCAGGATTTTTAACTTGTTTACAAAGTTCGATCAGCTACCCACGTGTTGTCACGCAGGCCAGAGTCTCACCTGAGGGACGGCTGAAATATCGGCTCCTCGCGGCTTTTCGATAGCGACATGTCTCTGGATTGCTATCACTACTGTGCCCTTTCTTCCACCGCCTTATTTTCTGGGCTGCTCCAGATTTTAGTTTTCCAGACTTCACCATTTTTGCAGGTGGAAATCCTTACAGTGCTACAAGCACGATGATCTCTCCTCCAGTCTGCGTGTCGCGCTTGGCATGCGTCATCATCGTGCGTTTTCGTCTTCATCTCTCTTGTTTTACGACGGATGACATCCAGCTTATTGGTGCATTACCGCAACCTTCTGCTCCGGAGTGTGGATCAGGACCACCAAACTTTGCTAAAAGGTTATTTTTTTTGTTGCAATAAGAAAACATAAAAATAACGTTACCAGAACGTTATTATTTGATTCTCAAAAAAAACAAACAAACCAAAAAAACAAACAGGAACCAAATGCTAACAATTTTTGGTTGCCAGAATGTTCTTTTTGTACGGTTTGTTTTTGGTTAGCCAGGAATGTTTTCTAAATGGGAATAGAACATTAGTTTTTGGTAATGCTAACAGTCTCCTAACATTATTCTAACATTCCCCTAACTGTCATGTTCCTGTCACTTCCCGGACTCTAATTCCCATAATCCTCCCTGCCAGTTACCTGCACACACTCCACACTAATCACTAATCAACACACCCAGCTGCAGCACATTAACCGGACTATATAAGACTCTCATTCACCACACATCATTGCAAGGTCTTGTTTGCTCTGTAGTAATTCTAAGCGTTATTTACCCTGTCTGTCTGCTTTTTTTTATTTTTTATTTTTTTTTATTTAATATAAATAAAGATCCTGTCTGTTTCCTGGTTACGATTCTCTGCTGCCTGTCCTTGGACTATTTGTGTTTCCTGGTTTTTGTGAATGATATTTGCCTGTCCCGATTCCCTTCCTGTTCAACGATCACGATTCTGCCTGCTCTCTGCCATACCTGTTTGACCCTTGCTTGTTTAACTACGAACTCTGCTTTAATAAAGCTTGCATATGGATCCGATCCTGAATCCCGCCTCATTACACTAACATTATTGTAATGTTATTTTAATATTCCCTCAGCGTTATTCTAACATTCCCCTAACGTTATTCTAACATTCTCCTAATGTTATTCGAACATTATTTTAATATTATTTTAACGTTCCCCTAATGTTATTTTAATGTTCCCTTAATGTTATTCTAACATTCCCATAACGCTATTATAACATTCCCCAAATGTTATTCTAACGTTCCTATAATGTAATTCTAACATTATTTTAACGTTCCCCAATGTTATTTTAACATTCACTTAATGTTATTCTACTGTTCCCCTAATGTTATTATAACGCTGTTCTGACGTTCCCCTAACATTATTCTAACATTACTTTAACAATATTTTAACGTTCCCCTACTGTTATTATAATGTTATTCTAACATTCCCCTAACGTTATTCTAACATTATTTTAACGTTCCCCTAATATTATTTTAACATTCCCTTAATGTTATTATAATGTTCATTTAATGTTATTTTAACGTTCCCTTAAATGTGCAATATGTAATATTTTTGCAGAAAACAAATTGGTGTTATATAGCTCAACACGTTTAGTCTTATTGTTTAAATCTAATTTTCTTGATTTTTTGCGAGTACCACGCTTTTTGCCTGCTTTTTTCCTCTAATGTTATTCTAACCTTATTCTAACATTCCCCTAACGTTATTCTAACATTATTTTAACGTTCCCCTAAATGTTATTTTAACGTTATTCTAATATTATTTTAACATTATTTTAACGTTCCCCTCATGTTATTTTAACGTTATTCTAACATTATTTTAACATTATTTTAATGTTCCCCTAATGTTATTTTAACATTCCCTTAACGTTATTCTAACATTCCCCTAATATTATTATAACGTTATTCTAACATCCCCCTAAGGTCCAGTTCTGGTTTATTTCTTTGCTCTTGGTTGACATTTGGCATTGCTATGGCCTGCTTGTGGCAAACAGGAGCGGTCTGCCTAAGTGCCATCATTCCACACCACATGTGGCCCAGATCATCATACCACGCGTGGCAGATTTGGGCCGGCGCAAAGTTGCTATCTGGGAAGTGTCATTTGGAACTCATTTATTTTTATTAAAAATATATGTTGATAATGATTAAACACTTCAGTGCCCTCCAAAAGCACCATTTTAGGTAGCCTATATAAAGGGATGGATTGTGTGTGTGTGTGTGTGAGAGAGAGAGAGTCTGTTTTTTTATTTTAATATTTTAATGAATAATACCTATTTTATTACTATTTAAACCAGTAAATCATTTTAAGGCAGTGTAGCCTTAAAAATGTGTGAAGGTGAGTGAAATCAGGGGGTTAGAAGCTGAATAAAAAGTAGTTCTAAATGTGTGTTACAAAGTTTATTCTATACTTGTACTTGTGTGTGTTTTTTAACACTTGCTTTATTTTTTTCTTTGTTAATTGAGCTATTGTTGTCATGTCATTGGTCTTAATGGCCATGAAATATGTATCATGGCCTGTTTCACATAACTAAACATGGCTTGTATTAATCGAATTAAAAGATCAAAAGATGAAAAAAAAGGATTCTGTTTACTCATACATGGCAAGACATATGATGATTTGATGTTAAAGGGAAAGAAAAAGGAATTGTCAGTGAGAAATATATCTTTATAAGTTGTTTATCAATACACTGTATTAAAAATAAACCATGCACTGGTATTTACACTGATACACAGACTGACGTGTTTTGAAATTTCTATTTAATTCCATTCATATTCGAGAGAAAAAAATCTGATAATAAATCCTCTCTGTGGTGACTGACATCATGCCACAAAAGCAAATTTGTAAATGAAGCCAGCCAACATTTTTTCAATAGAAAATTCAATAAATAAATAATAATAAAAAAAAAACTCAATTTGTTTTGCTACAGTATAAAAATCAGTCAAATTTAGTAAAAACTTGTGAAATACTGACAGTGAGATTGTTTTTTTCTCCAGATACACAATTAGTTACAATTCTGTTTCTTAATGAAACAATATAATATTACAATATAAAATAATTGTACAATTTAGAGTTTTTACAGTCAATAAAAAAACCTTGTAATTTTTAATAATTTAAAATTAATTTACATTAGAAATCATAAAATGAACCTGACTGTGAAAATAAATTACAAACCTTGATAAAAGCATGGCTACAAACAAATGTAAAATACATATTGCTTCGGAATATGAACACAAATTATGACTGGCAAATAAAATCGGACAGAGTACCAAAGTTTGAGGTTTTTTTTTTTGTTTTTTGTTTTTTTTGATAACAGATGTAACAGACAGATTTATAAGTCTCCGAACAGAAAATCAAAATGGCATTATGATGCAATAACCATTTAAATAGTGTCTTAATAAGATTGAAAAATCCTTGCACTCTGAAAAATTCACCCTCTTGAAAATAGTTTATGCCTGCTAAGCAGTGGACAGCAGACTGTATCAAGGATCAAGGCAAAAGATACCATATAGAATATGGAAATGATTATCCACACAACATATGGATATTAAAACCAAGAAGGCAATATATGTAATTTAGTATAACACATTTTAGTATGCTACAGTTAAGATGTTTATATAAGAAATGTTTGTTCTTCACATTTGGAAAAGAAATCCGACCTGATCAGTGGGCTACAATGGAAACATAAAAGCAGTTTTGAGTTTATTTAGTCCTGGTTCACAGTTTTGTGCGTTTACTAGTTGGGAACAATGGGCTGACAAACAATGACCTGTATTACAAAGTCCTTCTGGATCTTGGTGTCCTGTAAACGTGTTTTATCCGTGAGGAGCTTTCCAGAGAAAAACCAGCGCTGATTGATGGTATCAATATCTTCCTGAACTTGAAGCTGTTTCTTCAGCTGACGGATGGAATCGGCCATAGTGGCACTGAGACGAAGGTCTTTTCCGGTGGAGAGACGCACCTTCAGCTGGAACTCCTTCTCTTTCTTCTCCTGTGGCTCAGTGGATTCAGACACATTATGATCGTTGCACTCAGAGATCAGGTTGACTGGAGGAGCCAAGCAGTATGCAGGGAGCTGATAGCGGTTGCCCAGTTCATCATAGCACTCCATAAGGGATCCTGAAAGAGCAAATCAAATGCTATAATTCAGCTATAATTCAGCATAATTCAGCTAAATGCTTCAGTCATTTAAGCAAATGTGTATATTTAGCATGTGTACACAGCTGTTCAAAAGTTTGGGTTCTACATTTTTAAAGTGTTTTTGAAGTCTCATCCTCAAGCAAGGCTGAAATTATTAGATCAAAAAATTGTATTATTGTGAAATATTACAATTATATATATATATATTGATATCTTTATATATTTTTTAATGTAATTTAATCCTGTGATGGCAAAGCTGAATTTTCAGCAGTCGTCAGTGTCACATAATCATATATTCTGGTTTGGAGCTCAGAAAACATTTCAATTTTGAAAATTGTTGTAGTGCTTAATATTTTTGTGGAAACTAGTGATCTATGAATAAAATTATGTTTAAATGTTTACCATGAGGCAGTGTGATGCTGGCTCCATCTACAATAGCCTGCGCTAGTTCATGGTCGTTACATTCAATCGCTACAGCTGCAGCTTTTAGCGCGTCCCAGATCTCTTTACGGCCATCAAAAGCTGGAGCCGTGTCCCAGAATTCATCTCTTTTACTGCGCAGCTGGCCCTCTGTCATAGGATAGTCACTTTTCCACTTGGGCCTATCTTTCTTCAGGGGCTCATTGCGTCCTACAGAAGAAAAAGATATCAAGATAGAAATGTTACCTTAACAATAACGAGATCATTTAGAGATGCGTTAAGTTGTCAGTCCGATATGACATTTGTAAAAATCCTGTTTTGCAAAAGGGGTCCTGACCCAAAGAACTAGGACAACAAACACATGTAACACATGTGACATCACAGCTTTTGCCCAAATGAGATTCAGTGGGCCTGAACAGATTTCCCATTCTAGAAGCTTTTTTTTTTTTTGACATTTAGCAAAAATAAATCAATTTAATCTAAGCTCAGAACTCTTGTTCGTCAATCGCTCATTAAAATTGCACAACAAACAACAGTTTAATAACTACTTGTCCTTTAAATGAACAATGAACCCTTTATAACAGATCAAATGTAATAATAAACAATAACAATCAATATCTTCATCTAAACCACAGGCTAAAATCAAGCCAGCCAAGCTCAGTGTCACCTAAAGGCGAAGAGCTCATGTGGGCCAAAGGGAAATCCCTTTGGGAAGAAAGCTATTGGCTCAAAAATGTGGCTGAATCATTTGTATACAAACAAAACGTGACAGAATCACAGTACAGATTTCAAAAGAAACTTTGAATATTCCTCCAACCGTGATAAAAGCCTGCTCTGGAGTCAAAGCAATGGATACATTGGGGAAAAAAACAAATTATTTATAGTGGCTGAGATTAAAGCCTTAATCGGGTGATGCAAAACAGGATTTAGTGGCCTCTTTCCCATCATGCATCACTCCTAGCCAGATGAGAGTTTACAAATGTAGAACGCCACAAAACAAACACGTTCATCATTTTCATTTTAACAATGGACACCAAAATAAAATAAAAAAATCAAACCATTTAGACACAAGTACTAAACTTCACCATGTCATTATGCATTTTTACGATAAAAAGACCATAAAAATCATGTATGTTGGCTAACTTGGCTTATACAGTACAAGTCCATGATGTATAGTAATAATCCGGCATGTACTGTATTAACACGCTGGGATGCCACACTCATACAAATCAAACTGACTCTGTAAGTCAGCAAACTAAACACGGCCAGGCCATCTGGCCTCTTGCGAAATTACAAATCCTTTTCAATTACTAAATACAGGAGATTAAATTGTTCATTTAATTTGGCTTCCATTCAAATAGCAGGACGACTCCAGTCAGAGAACAGGTGACTAAATATGAAACTAAATCAAATTTGCTAGCATGACCAAAAAACTACCAAAATGTTCATCAGATATAGGACTACATAATAAGTATGCTAATGTACACATCAAATCAACAACCTTCAACAGTTCTAATACTTAAAGTATCTCTAAACAATCTTATTACATTTTATCTTACAAACAGCTACAAGTAAGCTACTTACTTTTGAGCACAACTGTTACCGTTGGTTGATAGTCTCTCGAGTTTGCAACTCCCATGGTCTGATTCCTTTAATCAGTGAAAATTTACTGGAGAGTCGCTCCTATGAGTTCATGCAGGTGTTTGAGGGACAATCAACTCCACATACACGGTGCTATAAGATGTCACTCACAGTGTCAAACTCAAACACTCAGCTAGTAAATCCAGTTTCTTGTACACAGTACACGCCCATCACCTGTTTTCTGAAACTAAAAATAACACTGTACAAATATAAATCAGAGCTGGCCACCAAGATAGCTTCTAGCAGCAAGAAATGGTCCTTGCTTTTACAATCTCTAGCTTGGGTTTAGGTGTATGAGTGACTTTTCACAACAAACTTAATCCAGTCAGCTCTATTTCAGACCCGGACAGAGTCAAAAATAAACTGTAAATCCCAGGATTGTCCAGAGCAGGTGCATCCAAGCAACTCCACAAATAAGTCTTATCTAAGATGTCCCAATCTTAATGGATTTCCAAGTAAAGGAAGAACATTGATTTTATAATTTAAGCAGAGAAGAAATCCACAATTCATTCAGAACTCTGAATGTCCAATATGTCAATCTTATATGCACCGTGCATCAAAATGAAGTAAAGGAAAACTTTTATGTTTCACATGGCTCTGAATCTTTCCCTTGTGTTGGGGTTACTTGAAGAACCAGTGAGTCTTTACAACAGGAACTAATGGGTTCTATAGTGTAAGTCCTGCCCACGGAAAAGAAACAAAGTTAACTGCCCTTTTTGAAATGGTGCCTAGAAGTTTTTAAGACTATTTAGTTTTCAAAATGGGGCCTGCGGACCCCCAGGAGACTGCAAGGAAGTGCTAGGGGTTCTGTGGAAAAGTTTAGAGCTAAACAGTGTATAAAATTTTAAATATGTAAATAAATAATCCAACAATACAGTACCATAATAATGTCATTTAACAGAAACTAAATATTTTTCAGATAATATTTTAAATGAACTTATTTTTCACTGTATAAATTGGTCTTTATACAAGAAACTAGGCTATAAATTCCTTTTAAATTTTAGGATGGGGGTCTCTCACACAAGAATGTCAGTGGCATCTAAAAGATTCAAACTCCTTATCTAAGGGTCCCATATAGTGCCTTTTTACATTGATACATTCTCTAAAATATAAGAATAAGCTTGCAAAGGCAGTGTTGATGCAGTAGGACAAATAGGTTTCTCAATCAAGGAACATCAGATGCATTTACACCATTTGCAAACAGAATTCCTCGGCAGATCAAGCCTTACCTCCTCGTTTGGTGCTGTATCTGGATGCGTTCCTGGAGGACAGGCGAGACCTTTGATGTATCACTCCAAAGCAACTTCCCATTACTCAAACTCACATTAGGAGCAAGCCTCGAATGCCTGGATGCCCGAGTAAATGCATTTCTACAGGATCCAAAATGTAAAAAGTGCCTGTTCGTGACGTCAGCAAATGATTTTTTGTTGTTGCAGATTAAAGTTTGTGTCTAGTTTATTGTTTTGTTCTGTTGTCAGATGCATTGTTGTCCGAGGAGAGACACAAGCCCGTTGTATTCCGCTGAGTCGACATTTGTCTAAGACTTAATCTGGTCTGATCAGTAAACCTTCCACCAGGAAGACAAATGAATCACACTAATGCAATCAATGGATAGTTACTGGTAATCAAAACTTGCTATTTACTTATCCTCTGAGTTAAACGTACATCCTCCCCGATGTAGTCCACATTCTTGTTGGCTCATGAAGAAGAATAATTAATTGTAGAGCTAAAGGATAATATTAGTGACGTAGTAAATCTGACTAGAGGGCGCTCGTGCACATTATCGTGAGCGTGGCTGACTCTTCTGAAGCTCTGCGGAGAAACAGCAGGGTCACTGAATTTTTGCAGCCGCTGCCATTTTCTTCCTTATTCTGGAGTTGCAAGCCACTATTTCTTTATTCTCGTTTCCTTTTAATTAATGTATATTTTTTGTTGTTTATTTTCTGTGAAATTGCTTGTCTGTCCAATGTTCACCAAATTCTCCTTTCCAACAAAGTTTGTTTTAACATTGAGTTCAGTATTGTACTAAATTCAAAACACATACAGTGCTTATTATGTGTACTTGGTCTTAACTACTCAAGCTGTTTGATAGAAATACCCAGATGTCAGAAACTGCACTGTATAAAACTTATGGAGGTATTAAGTGCAAATAAATGTTGATTTGCCATCATATGAAACTATATTTAGCCATATTTCTTGAAATAAAATCTTAAAAAATAGCAGATATCTCTATTTATAAATTAATGGTTTACTAAAAAATTTTAAACTATTAGATATAAATGTCATTTTCAATAATAAATTAAAGATTGTAATATTTTACATATGTTTTCCAAAACATCATAGATAGCAGTTACTTAGTACTTAGTTACCACCACTGACCTGGTATAAAAAGATTCTGAAATGGTAAAATGATAGTACACTGCCATCTAAAGGCAGTCATTTGTAATTCACGGTGATGAGTTTAAAAAAAATTGTAAGGGAAAAAAAAGAAATAAAAAAATACTGTAAAAAACATTTATTTTACATTTAATAAAATGTTAAGCAAGTTTAAGATTTAAATAATGATACTGTACGTGTAATAAATAATGTGTTAAAAATCATTTTTACACAATTAAACATTAAAAGGATAGTTCACCCCCCCAAAAAAAGAAAAAAAAAAAAAAACCTATGGAAGTCAATGGGTGCCGTCAACTGTCTGGTTACCAGCATTCTTTAAAATATCTTCTTTTATGTTCAACAGAAGAATGAAACTCGTTCAGGTTTGAAACAACACAAGGCTTGGTAATGACAAAATTTTCATTTTTGGGTGAACTATCCTTTTAAGCCCCTCATGGCTACAAACCTATCTTCCAATAGATATCACAGACAACTGCCATGATTTCATTACAAAATATTGATAGAAAACATCCAAATGCATGGTATTTTTGGAGGACAGCCCTTTCATTTGGCCAGAAAGTGCAAATGTCATCCAATGAGATCATGTCTAAATCTGGGCTCTGCAGACTCCCGTGTTCCCAGGGCTCTGGATCTGCTTTGGCACAGCGGGTGAGACTCACCCTGATGAGTGTGTTGGTCTTCGTCAACTAAGACAGTCAAGTCTTTAATGTCTCAGACTGGCATCATGTCTTTTTTAAGAGGGTAAATGTCCCATGTCAGACCGTCACCATATGGGGTGTGTCCAGAGGGGAGGAGAATACGTGTCAGCCAATGACTGTGGAGGTAATTATAATAATTTACATTAAACCACAGTTTAAAGACTGCAGACTACTACAAAGAGCAAGTAAAATGTGTAATTTTACCTTCTCTTTTCTACACCAAAGAACACCTTCCAGTTGTTTAGTTTACCATAACTGAAGGGATTCCGATAGACCTTTAAAAAGAAGGAAAAGGTTAAATCATAGGAAAAAAAGTATTTGATGCAATTATAAGAGATCTCAAATAAAAGAAAGAAATTAAATCCCAATCATCCTGCTCTGTTTAAACATATAGAATCGAGACTTTGATTCTGTACGGCCTGAACGCACCCTCACCTTTCCACGTTTCGCCAAACGTTTGGCCTCTTTGTTGTTTATATGGCGTTCAATGCTGGTTTCTCCACGGGTGATGAGTATAGCATGCCACAGTGTGAGAGCCCCGAGGGCAACTGACACGGTGCTGATGGAAAAACCAACAAACATAACAAAAGATGTGAGTCTATAGAAATAATAAAACCAGGACTGGGGACGCTGCGAAAGAATAGCCTTTTGAAATGACGTACCTTGTGAGGACCCACATGTAGATAATACTCTTGTGAATCATCCTGTCCTTGTAGGTGTATGGAGGTTGCGAAACCTCCTGTATCCCATGAAGCATCAAAAGAGGAAAAATATTGTATTTATTCAATAATAATACATTAATATATTAATAAAAAAATAATTAAAAATCCCAAATATTATAGATACAAATAATTTAACTTTTTAAAATATTATATAAATTGATATTTATATGAATGCAACTATATTATTTATGCATGTATAGACTAATGTTCAAGTTGGTAAGATTTTTTTTTTATGTTTTTTTTTAAAAAGAAGATTCTTATGCTCAATTATTCAATTAAAAATACAATAAAAACAGTAATAATGTGAAATATTTTTACCATTTAAATTAAATGTCTTCTATTTTAATATTTTTTAAAATGTAATTTATTCCTGTGATGCAAAGCGGAATTTTCAGCAGCCATTACTGCAATCTTCAGTGTTGCTCAAGAAACATTTCTTATTATTATGAATGTTGAAAACAGTTCCTTGATGAATACATTAAAAATAACAGCATTTATTTGTTATTTATAACTTGTTACTGTTAGTTTTAATTAAAGTATTACTTGCTTTTAAAAAAAAAATTACATACATATATATACATACATATATACAATATATATCAAATCTTACCAACCCCAAACTTGTGAATGGCAGCATGTGTGTATATGTATTACAAAAGTGTCATTCATTTACATATTCCACTCAGTTTTATATTTTGTCATATGATGCAAAAGATTCACTATATCTGCTTATAACCATAAAACAGAGAACTAATCCAAATGGAAATTCTAGAGCACCAGATCTTACCAACCAGAGCTTAAAGAGTCTAAAGTAAATCCGTCCTCATCCAATTGTGACAAAAGCAAAGTCAGTAAGTAATACCCATTTAAATGTTTGCTGTTAGAATTGGGATAAGGAAGGTCAGAAATAATTTATTGGTGTTTCATAGCATGTTGTTTTTTTAAGAGTGTTAAATAATGAGACGAGATACAGAAAAATACGAATTCCAATTCTAAAGTGAAGCCAACAGCAGGAACAACAACACCTGAAGTACCTTCCCAGCCACGCCTTCTGATGGTACAATGCCGATGAGCAACCCGATCCCCGTCACCGGAACACCCTGTTTCTCTGCTTCCATGTGCCTGAATTGCTATAGAATGGCAGAGAGACAGCTGGCAGTTAAGACAGGCCCACTACCCCAGACTTTGAGAACAGAAAGAGAAAAGGAGAGGCACAACCATTCAGAAAGAGAAGAGTTAAACACCATCTAAGAATGGACACAAAACTCCTTATTCATAAGAACAAGAGGATGGAAAAAATGCCTACTGAGGAGTCTTCCAAGCTTTGAGTGAGTGAAAGATTCAAACTTTTATGATACAAAATTATGAGTTACACAAAACAGAGAAGCACTAACATGAAACAACAAATGTATTAAAAACAAAGGCTTACATCTATGGCATTATATGCATCAATAAAGAGATTGCGACCGCTGATGCTACAGTACATGCAGCCCATAGTCAAATAGAGACAAAAGGAGAAGAAGTAACGATGATTGTAATGACCAACACAGTTGTTAAGCCAAGCTGAAAATATAGAATTAAGGAACCAACTTCACAGAAGTGTAAAACCTAAAGTATATGGGCTGTTAAATGAATAACTGACATTTAATGAATTTAATTTAAATTCCATCTTTTTCTGATTGTTGTTGTCACTTATGCACATTCTAAATCTTTAGATCTTTCTTCTGTGGAATGCAAAACTCGAAATGGAGAGCAACATTACCCTCACTTTTTTGAGCAGCATTGCTTCCGCAAGTATTTTTTCCATAGGGATTCTTAAAAAGTCTTTATTAAAAAGCTAGAATATTATAATATGATAATATTACAAACTTTCAGTTAAGCACAAAAGTATTTGAATGTAGGACTAAAAGACAAATGTACAAGATTGTGTACTTAATGGCTTTAATAAGGGAAAGAACTTGGGTATCCTGGGTAATGTAGTTTTTCACCAGAAATTGCATTGTTTATTTTTTTGAAGGTGCCCTAGAACTTTTTTTAAAAAAAATGTAATATAAGTCTAAGGTAATTAATTTTTTTTTTTGTTTATGAATTATACAGACTGCAAGTGTTTAAAAATGAAAATAGCGATGGCTCTTGTCTCCGTGAATACAGTAAGAAACGATGATAACTTTAACCACATTTAACAGTACATTAGCAACATGCTAACGAAACATTTTACAAATATCACTAAAAATATCATGTTATCATGGATCATGTCAGTTATTATCACTCCATCTGCCATTTTTTGCTATTGTCCTTGCTTGCTTACCTAGTCTGTTAATTCAGCTGTGCACATCCAGACGTTCTGCCCTAGTCTAATGCCGTTTATGTTGGGAACATGGGCTGGCATATGCAAATATTGGGGATGTACATATTAATGATCCCGACTGTTACGTAACAGTTGGTGTTATGTTGAGATTCGCCTGTTTTCTGGAGGTCTTTTAAACAAATGAGATTTACATAAGAAGGAGGAAACAATGGAGTTTGAGACTCACTGTTTGTCATTTCCATGTAAATGAACTTGTTATTCAACTATGCCGAGGTAAATTAAATATAATGGCTTCAACAAAAGCATATGCCATTGCTTAACAACCTCGTAGCTCAAAGCAGGTCTGTATTTAAAGTTATAAAGTTTGTTAAAAATCGTTTGCCCTATGGAGAAAATTAAAGGGATTTTTACTTTTGGAAATGTTACACTATTTTGAAAACAGCTATGGTCATTCGTTTCCATACAATTATAATAAATGATGGCAAAAGTATGATAAAAGTAGTCCACACAACTTGTCCATATCATGAGGGTGAATGAATGATGGCAAATTGTTAATTTTGGCTGAACAAACCCTTTTAACAGAATGTTGAACCACGTAAAACATTTTTCCAAAATGTCAACAATATGGTGATTTAAAAAGGATACGGCAATGATGATCCATTTTTAGAATACAGCTGGAAAGAAAGATGTTTGTATGTTACTTTTTCACAATAACAGAATAAAATGCAGCTGACATTGAGTCACCAATTCGATTTTATAAGTCTTTTGTTTCTCTTACGTTTTACAGATGCCACAGTGATGACTTCGAGCTGGTTTAGGAATGATACACTTTTTACAAACCGACACAAACGGGATGTCATTTTTCATCTGAAAAACAACATGAAGAAAGAAAAAAGCTGTTAGGTAATGACTGACACTGGACACACACACAGCAGCTCTACTGGATTGTGGCGTGTCTAAGGGTGCTGAACCTTTGGAGGGTATCCAGGGGGAGTGCTTGTGGCCTTGTAGTAATGGAAGGCTATCATGACTATGATCCAATGTCCGTAACAAATGTGCCACATTATCCAGCCAGGAGAGTACGTTTGGAGGACCAACGGTAGAAGGCAGAAATAAGCGATGAAAATCACAGAACTGGTAAGAGCAACTACTAAAAATACAAAAACCTAAAGAGAAAAGAAAAGCAAAGGGTGTAAGAGATATGCAAAGACATCTTGAGAAAATTGTTATGAGAAATTACAGATTTACCATTCCAAACCAACGTGTGACAACCTCCACCATCCAAAACACTGGTTCAAGGATGGAGTCCATCACTACTTCTGAGTTAGTGAGTGAGTTAAAATAAAGGGAATTGAAGATCAGTTTGATGTAGCTCAGAGGCCGCCTCAGTCTTCTGGGCATACGACTGCGGCTGTGCCTGCCACACCCGCGCATACATCTCAGCAGCAGGTGCATGACTGTAGAGCAGGGACGCATGTTCAGCCCCTGGAAAGACAAGATGTTATCTTTCCTTAACTTGTTCAAACTTCCTGAATATCGGCACAATGTCCTGCAATTTCCTCAGTGACGCTTACCCCCATGCTGAACTTGTAAGCCAATTAGATTAACAAAGTATCCACCTAAGCAGTTGGTGTGGTCTGATCCAAACCAATAATGCAAGCATGGTTTATGGTGATACCCATGGATTATCTGACATAATACAATACAAACGATGGATTAACTCTTTTGTCAAGTGTTTCGAAGGCAGCATGCTTTAGATGATTGCACTGATAACAATGCATCTAAAAAGGCCAGCCCATTTTAAGTTTACTTAGGTTTACAAAAAACATGGGTAGGCTACTGACTAATGCATCTTTCCTTGAATTTGTAATTGTAACCAGACCATTAATTTTTCTAGAAGCCGTCTCATAAAAAGTCACTGGATATGAATTTGAGATTAAAATGTATACAGGAGCTGGGATAATGAAAATAAGCTTTGTTATAAGGCAGAACACAATCTAAGGGATGCTAACTTTTTAAAAAAAAATTAAATTTATGAATCAAATAGGTGTGCCCCAAGTTAGAATTAAAAAAACGTTAAGGTTAGCACAGCACTACATGCTCAGACATTGTAAAATTCACACGTGAGATATGGATCTGGACAGTCTACATTCCGTCCACAACAATTAATGTGGAGGGAACACCACCCATATGACGTAACATTGAAATTTAGAGAAATACAGACATAAGCATAAAAGATGTAATAGTTATAGTGGCCAATAGACACTTATTGTACAAATGGCCAGCATCATACACCATCCCCCATGTCATAAACAAACTATAATCTCAGGGACAGATTGAGAGTCTGTGCCTTTAAAATGATCATTAAAGACAAAAAATATGCGTACATATTGGTAAATTGGTACATTGATCAGATTACAGTGTCAAAACTGTGGGTAAAAAATAGACATCCAATATATACTGCGCATCAGCGATAAGACAAAGGTTAATAGTGATGTTGTTTAGTACCTCGACCTGACTGAATCAAACAGCAAGAGCTAAACATCACAGATCACAGCGTGGAAGAAATGTATGCAGTCGGCTCTCTTACCTGGCCAAGATCTTCTCCTGAAACTGCGATGGACTCAACTCATGATACCGCCGAAAGATTTTTTTTGGGACAGATGGAGACAAATAAATAGAAGAGGTAGTTTCTACCCCCTTTGATTTCATCTGCTGTCTGTCTGTCTGACGCGCAGGGATGTGAGCTGTCACGGTGGGAATTCTGGGAAATGGAGTTTCAGGTGCGGAAAGCGGAATGGGAAGTTTTTTTATAATCATTTTTTATATTATCAAAAAATCAAAATTACATTATATAGTGTGGTATTTCATTAAAAAAATAGTAGTTCTGTTCAATTGTATGTGATCCTCGGCCAGCTGCTGCAGAGAACTGTGGGAATTGTAGTTTGATTTATGTCCAATTCATTTTCGCGAATCGGTTCTTTTGAACGTGTTTTTTCAAAGAAACGGCTCAAAAAATAATTCAGTGATTCTTTTAAGTACGAACGCAATTATGTCATCGTGTGCCCTAAAATCCCGGTTTAGTGCTGTAAAACGTCCCAGTAAATGCATATGCAGGCACACTTTGCTATTTATTACGTGTTATATTCTACTACGAATGTAGCGTAATGTTTCCCAGTTTGATGCAGTAATTATTATTCAGCCCATAAAAACAGTTATAATTTGCATTTACATTACTAAAATTGATTTACATCTGTTGGCTGAAAACGTGTTTTTGTAAATAACTCGGACCGATTTCTGAACCGGTTCAACCAATTCATTGAAAAGATCCGACTCAAAAGAACAATTCGTTCAGACGATACACGTGCTCAGACACTACTGGCGAACAAATAGTACAAACCATGGCATTCAGTTTCAACTTTGATATTCCTTTACAGACAGAAGAAGAAACAAATGATAAAGAAAAGAAAGACGACAACTCAAAAGATGTGCATCTTAAATGCTCGGTAAGGGAATTTATCATTAGCTTGTTAAATCCGGCTATATTTGCTAATAATGCTACAAGATAGCTTACTTTAAGATTGTTTAATATCTTTAATTATGCTTGAGAAGTACAACGCCTCAAATTATACTCTATTTTAACAGTTATTTATGTGAAAATAAATCGAGAATATGTGGGTTTAGTTACTCATGCTACATCCCATGTTATTGCATCTGTCAGGATCATATGCACAATGTATCTTTTAATAGGAATCCAGTGAAACCGTCCCAACGAAGATGAAGAATGCTATTGAGCACGAACCTTTGTTGGATCCTCTCTCCCACATTGAGAACTGGGTGCCTGAAACCATCACCATAGGTGCCCTGCCTCCCCTGCTCTTTCTAAATGAATCAGTGTTTGAGAAGACCGCTCCTGAACGAGAGGACAGTGAGGAGATACTGGCCAAAACACTGACCCAAAACTCTGACCTCATCACTGGAGTGTATGAAGGTGGACTTAAGATATGGGAATGCACGTATGATCTCCTTGAGTACATTGACGATGAAGGAGAGACCTTTGCTGGAAAAAGGGTGTTAGACTTGGGCTGTGGAGCAGGTCTACTTGGCATACTTGCATTGAAGAGAGGAGCCTCTAAAGTTGACTTCCAGGATTATAACAGCACAGTGATAGAGCAGTTAACGGTGCCAAATGTGTTTCTCAATTGTGAAGAAGATGATGAGACCGAGGAGAAAAATGGCAGCCCACCGTCTAAGAGGAAAGCCCTGAATTCATCACAGAAATTACTAGAGCGTTGTGGTTTCTTCTCCGGCGACTGGAACTCTTTTCTCACACTTATGCAAAATAAAACCTCATTGCCAAAATATGACATTATCTTTACATCAGAAACCATATACAACACAGACTACTACTCTTCTCTTCATAGTGTGTTTTGTGGCCTGCTTGCTGAGGATGGGTTTGTTTATTTGGCAACCAAGTCTCACTATTTTGGAGTAGGAGGTGGCCTTCATCTGTTTGAGAAGTTTGTGGAGCAGAATAATGTCTTTCTAATCAAATATTTGAAGGATGTGGAACAAGGCCTGAAGAGACATGTTGTGTCATTGACATTCAAAAAGTGACATTCAAATTGTATTGATAAGTGTTAATGTGCACACCACATTATGGTGCAAGTCAACTTAAAGGAACACTCCACTTTTTTTGAAAATAGGCTCATTTTCCAACTCCCCTAGAGTTAAGCAGTTGAGTTTTACAGTTTTTGAATCCATTCAGCTGATCTCCGGGTCTGGCGGTACCACTTTTAGCAAAGCTTAGCATAGTTCATTGAAACTGATTAGACCGTTAGCATCTCACTCAAAAATGACCAAAGAGTTTAGATATTTTTCCTATTTAAAACTTGACTCTTCTGTAGTTGCATCGTGCACTAAGACCGACGGAAAATGAAAAGTTGTGATTTTATAGGCAGATATGGACATTTGGCATTTGTAAGAAACGCTGCTTAATATCATTGCGCCTGCTGCACCCATGGTACAGCAGCACAGTTTCTTGATTATTACGCCAGAATGAGAGTATAGTTCCTAGCCGTATCGGCCAAGAAAATCGCAACTTTTCATTTTCCGCCGGTCTTAGTACACAGTGTAACTACAGAAGAGTCAAGTTTTAAATAGGAAAATATCAAAACTCTTTGGTCATTTTTGAGCGAGATGCTAACGGTCTAATCAGATTCAATGAACTATGCTAAAAGTGGTACCGCCAGAACCGGAGATCTGCTGAATGGATTCAAAAACGGTAAAACTCAACTGTTTAACTCTAGGGGAGTTGGAAAATGAGCCTATTTTCAAAAAAATTGGAGTGTTCCTTTAAGATAATGGACGCCCATCCCTTTCAGGCCAGATTCTTTGCTGTGGGAGCCTAAATTGTGCTTGGCATACATAACTAATGGTAAAACGCACTGAAACTGGAATAAGTTTGTTGAAACACTCTTGACAGTTTGTTACTTAAATCTAATGTTCAGTCTGCAATGTAAAGTACACATAATATATTGGCTCATATAACACTGCAAAACCATCATCAAATAAACAAGGACTGACATAAGTTTACATGTACCAGCTTACATCTCTTCAATTTATCAAGCAGGCCAACAGATGAAACAGTCATTAGGTTCAGTCTCAACATTGGTTTAATGTGAAAAGAAATGTACTTGCCGCATTGAGAACACATGACCAAACATATTCTTCAAAATAAAGTGGAGACAGTAAATTATGGAATGAATTACATAAAGACAAATCCAAACAAAAATGAGTGGTCCTTGTAAACTGTTTATAACTAATAAATACTCCCAACCATTTCAAAATTCTAGAATTACATTTTGGTTACATATAGGTTCTATATTTATTTTAACTCGTAGACACTTATCCAATCGAGCTCTGTCTCGTGGATGTTAAATATGGGAATCTTGTTTAAAGTAATTCAGTGCTGATGTACAATTTAAAATGTTTAAAGTAAATACTCTATTTCTTGGCTTTGCCCTGGGCTGCCACAGCCTCCATGGCTTTTCGAACGGTTTCCTCGTCTCCGAGGAACTGCATGGGCTTGATGGGCTTCAGGTTCTTGTCCAGCTCGTAAAGAATAGGAATGCCTGTGGGCAGATTCAGCTCCATGATGGCCTCCTCAGACATACCTGTGAGTGAGAGAAAACGCACTATGAGACTAGAAAAAACTGAAATGTCAGTAATTTTTGGTGACTTCCCATTAAAGCATGTTACAAAATATTTGTAAAAACAGCAGTCAAATGTCCTCAAGTAGTAGGTTTACATTTTAAATGTATAACTTATTTAATAAGATGTTTTCCCTGCCAATGGCCAGTGTTGAGTTTCTATTATATATTGTGATATTTTTTGTTTTAATTTCAGTTAAAGTTTTAGTAATTTTGTTGTGTTTTTGTCATTTAGTCATGACTCTTCCAGACCTTTAAATCACAATTTTCCTGATATTTTGAGAATTTCAATGATGGTGAGAACCCTGAACAAGGGATTGAAAAGATCCTGCAATTACCTTCTAAGTGTTTCACAATGCCTCTCAAACTGTTTCCATGAGCAGCAATCAACACTCTTTTTCCTTCCTTAATTTGAGGCACAATCTCCTCGTTCCAGAAGGGTAGTGCCCGTGCAATAGTGTCCTTCAGACTCTCGCAAGAAGGCAGCTGGTCCTCGGTCAAATCAGCATAACGTCTGTCCTAAAAAAGATAGGACATCCAACAAGAAAAAATTGTGCATTAATAAAATGTTCATTAAACAATTCAGTATGAAATTGTACTGCTGCTCATTTATTCTAATAGAAATTCTTGAATTGTTCATTTGTTTTAGGACATAGCAAGCAGTTTCCTATTCAAATACGGTTTGACCTTTGGTTTTTGAGCCTTTGCATTTATTAACTACTAGCACGTCAGTTTCAACATGTAATTCCAACATGTTGCAACAATTTTTTTACATTCGTACACCCAAGTTTTTACACTCATAAGATCAGATGGAATACTGTATGGTAAAATGATTTATTTTGTAATGGATGCAAGAATGCAGATAATAATGTTGATAGGCATGCTGTCATTGGGGACAGAACCATGTGCATGTATACGCTCTGCTTCTTATACAATTATGAATCTGATGAGGACGACTAACTAATTATGATGACATTAAACAGATAAAGTACCATAATGAATGAATGAGGTTGAGGACCTCACCTTGCTGATGACGCTGTAAAAGTCATGATCTGCATCCATAGTTGGTGGGGGGATGTCATAAGAGCGCCTCCAAATCTTGACCTGGGCTTCACCATGCTTGGCCGCAGTCTCAGCCTTGTTTAACCCAGTGAGACCACCATAATGACGTTCATTCAGGCGCCAGGTCCTGTGCACAGGCAGCCACATCTGATCAATACTGTCCAGAACAATCCATAACGTCCGGATGGCTCTCTTCAGCACCGAGGTATAACAAATGTCAAACTCAAACCCCGCATCTGCAAAGACACAGTGATACACATTATAGATTTAATATGGCAGATAGAATATTAAGATATAAATTAAAATACCATAATCATTTATTTTTCTTCTTATTAAATTATTATTTAATACATATAATACAATTTAGCCTTATAGACTTAGACTAATAAAAATTTAGATTTAAATTATAATTTATTCTTAAAAATATATTACATATATTTTATATATTAATATTATCTATATTAAATATATTTAAAATAGTATAAAAAAGTTATTTAAAATGTATTTATATTATATAAACAGAATTCCTAACTGTAATTGTGTAAAAAAGTCACTTTTAATTGGGAAATTCAGCACGTGTGTAAAATCACGTTCTTTGCTGCACGTTCACATCGCGTAGGCCCCGCCCCACAACCTGTCAGTAACAGGCAAACTGCCATGTCATTGGTTCAGAGCGTACACACGTCACTTCGAAGGCGGGGCAGTGCCGGGGATGCACATTCTTCTGAAAGTCATTTGATTTTTCCTGTTTGAGTTTTCTTATTTAAAACGCAAATGTCATCATTAACACAAAGCATTTATTCTCCATTTAGACATAATGTACATATTCTTTTAAAAATAAATAAATAAAACGATCTAGAATGCTGATATCCTTGGGAAGGCAGATTTACAACGCTCATTCACAACTCTGGAAAATGTAAAACTATACAAACCTTTTAAAGCCTGACCGCCTTTCTTTGCCTCCTGAGCTCCTGTCTCGCTCAGGTCCGCGTCGAACCAGCCGCAAAAGCGATTCTCCTGGTTCCAGCAGCTTTCGCCATGGCGAATGAGAACCAGCTTGTAAGCAGCCATTTGAGGTTTTCACAGAGACAAATCTGAAGTTAGCAGCTGAAGACAGCACGATGGCTGAGCTCTGATCTTCTCGAGTACTGTCAAAAAGACCCTCCTCTCATCCTAGTCCCGATGACAATGACGTTTCCGACCTCCCCAGCTCAACGCTCCACCAATCAACGATGCGCCACACTGTGAAACTGCAACACGAGATGGAAAAAAACCGTGACCTTCCTGTAATGAATGCCTCTGCATATTTTATATTTATCCTTTTGCATTTTGCTTTTCAAAATATATTAGCCAGAATAAGAAGGACTATATAATATATTTAATCGTTCATAGTTAATCGAACCTGCCAGAGATACAGTATTAAAAATCACTAAACTCAGGAGGATTGTAACTTCCCGTTAGATTTCATTGGGTGTATCTTGGAGATGATGTACAGGAGAGCCAATCAAATGTTACTTATATTGGTGTGGGCGGGGTTTAGCGCGGAAGAGAATGAACTGAGCATGGTGTGTAGCCTTTGAGGGTGCTTGTTGGTAGGCTATAGGAATGAAACAAGGGTGATAACTATTAATTCCTTACAAAAACATTATTTGCTTTTGTAAAGAGCAGTCAGAAACAATCTTACATTTACTTTTTAACTGTAGTTATCCAAAATTATTTTTGTCTCAAGTTTCATTAATTTTTTTTTTAAGTTTAGCCTATTCCAGTAACTGTTAAATGGTCTTGTTTATGGATTGTGAGAGTGGTTTAAGACTGACAATACAATTCTAAAAATTCTTGCTGAATTTGGGATCATATGCACAAATCAAAATACATGTCAACTGTACCAAATAGTAGACTGTTTTCTGCTGATTTTACTTTCCACATGATTCTTTATTGTCTACAAAAAAGAATCACAAATATGTAAAGACATTGCTGAAAAAGATAATTGATATAACAGTTAAAGGATTAGTTCACTTTCTAATTAAAATTTTCTGATAATTTACTCACCCACATCTCATCCAAGATGTTCATGTCTTTCTTTCTTCAGTCAAAAAGAAATTAAGGTTTCTGAGGAAAACATTAATTTTTTCTCCATATAGTGGACTTCAATGGAGCCCAAATGGTTGAAGGTCAAAATTACAGTTTACAGCGATCCCAGACGAGGAATAAGGATCTTATCTAGAGAAACCATTGCTCATTTTCTAAAAAAAAAAATAAAAACATTTATAAGTTTTAACCATAAATGCTCATCTTGAACTAGCTCTCTTCTCTTCTTCTCTATTAGAATTCCGGCAGTGTAGACACTGCTAAGTGTATTACTGCCCTCATCAGGTCAAAGTTTGAACTAAATTGTCATATACAATATGCTAGTGCAAGTATATAACAATTAGTTCAAACTTTGACCTGTGGAGGGCAGTAATACACTTAGCAGTGTCTACACTGCCGGAATTCAAATAGAGAAGAAGAGAGCTAGTTCAAGATGAGCATTTATGGTTAAAATGTATATAATTAATTTCTTTATTTATTTTTAAGAAAATGAGCGATGGTTTCTGTAGATAAGACCCTTATTCCTCGTCTGGGATTGTGTAGAATGTTTTGAAGCTGCAATGAAACTGTAATTTTGACCTTCAACCATTTGGGCTCCATTGAAGTCCACTATGGAGAAAAATCCTGGAATGTTTTCATCAAAAACCTTAAAAAATTTTTTTGATGACATGGGGGTGAGTAAATTATCAGAAAATTTTAATTTGAAAGTGAACTAATCCTTTAAAGGCACAATATGTCGTTTTTCACCACTAGAGGTCGCCTATTCAAAACAAAGGCGTATCTTGATGACGCCAAAACTGAACGCGGATTCATGAAAGATGTCGTCCATGTGCTAAGATGTGCTATGAGACACTTGTTGCACATTACAGTAAGCTAGATCATGGTATTAGTCATGATATTAGTCATGGTAAAACATGGTACTCGTGGTAAATCAAGAAAACAAGATTCAAACAATAAACGTGTTGAGCTATATAACAATAATTAGTTTTCTGTCTATAAAATGTATCCAAACAGTTGTTCCCTTGTCTAAGAAAACATATAATATATTAAAGTGTCTCTTGTTTTTTATAGTTTCATGGGTAACGCAATGTCATTGACAGGCGACGCACATACATGGTCCGTGTCCTGATTAAAATGGCTTATTTCTCTGGATTTAAACATTCTTGGAAACATCTGGATAATGTAAGTACACAAGTCAACAACACAAAACACTGTTTTAGTGGTTTTTGAATATTTGAATCCAAAAATCTTACATATTGTGCCTTTAAGGTGAAAGAGATATAATTTTCAGATTCAAGATTTAATATGTTGTAATTGTTGTAATATGCCCCATGTTAAAAAATCAATAAAAAGACTATTAAACTTCAGTATTATGTTCATTTTTATATGTACCTGACTTCAGATCTGACCATAATCTGATGTTATACTTTTCTGTAATGGTAGCCTAACTGAACACCTGAAAGTCCTAGCTACACACAGCGCAATTGAACATTTGCACTGTTATTGCCCAGGGGTAAAAACAATCTTGTCACAGTGGAGCCAATGAACTAAAGACCTTGCTTTGCTTAC
This sequence comes from Chanodichthys erythropterus, assembly GCF_024489055.1. Lineage (NCBI taxonomy): Eukaryota > Metazoa > Chordata > Actinopteri > Cypriniformes > Xenocyprididae > Chanodichthys > Chanodichthys erythropterus. Next base: position 19,805,644 of record NC_090225.1, read on the forward strand.
CTTACTCTACATGCTGGAGATTTTTCTTGCCAATTACTCTAACTCTGAGTACACACTTAAAAGCAGCCAATACTTGAACTGAAATGTAACATAGATCTTAACAATATTTTAACTGAAACAAAAGTAATGTTTTTAATTTCTAATGTTTTAGTTTTTTTCTCTTTATTTCAACTTTTCTTAATTTAATCTTATTTGATCTTCTGACTGTCTCTATCAGCTTTACACATAAGAAAATTGAAAATATTATTTATCTAAAAGATTAAGAAAAAATAGTCAAAAACTAAACAAACCTTTTCTATTGGTTTATTTTATGTTCTAAAATTAAAAATTTATTATTATTATTATTATTATTATTTTTTTCTGTCAGGCCGTGATCTATGAAGGATTTGGCGGGCAAAATCGTCACTGGCTGCGTATGAAACGTTTCCCACTTTTGCGTCTCTAATTAATCTAAATACGCATACAACGACTCACACACAACATAATACATTTTCGTTATTTTCATTTATTTAACGTTATTTAGGCTATTTATAAAAAAAAAAAAAAAAAAAAAAAAAAAAAAGGTGAACGTTAACCTGGTTCACGCCCCACCTGCTGGCTGGGCGGAAAGAGATGCTGGAAGGGAGCGCGAGCGGACGCGTGTTAGTTCTTCTCGGCGTGTGACATTTTGCAATTTTTACATGATTTTTGAATGTCTTTTGCAGGATGCATCAGGCAATCACATCAGCTCAGATAGCCCACTGGTTTACAGTCGGGGCACAGTTTGCAAATATCAGAATCACTAATGAAGTGAAAAAGGAAGCAGAGCCCGAAGCTGCAGTCAGGTAATGAAGTCATGAGTGGTTTTGCATGTACTGATGAAAACTCTTTAGTTTTATTATGCAAACTTACTTTAAGAGCAGTTCATCATTTCAGAAAGATGTTGGACATTAAACATCGACGAAACTGGAATTTTGGACCACGTGCAGTTATCACTAATTAAAATGAAATCATAATGGGAGACACGTGCATTTGGGATACGTAGTTTATTTTTCAGTCTGTATACGCATATATTTTAGAACATGCATTTTCATATTATTAAATAAATATTAGGGCATGACACTTTGGCCAAGTTTGTCCATACCAAACAACATTTAGCATTTCGAAAATATCCACAGCAGTTTATATGTGTACGCAGGTGAATTAAAATGGTTGACCGTTAGTAAACTAAGGCTAGGGGTTTTCAAGGGAGTGCTAGGGCCTCCGTGGAAAGGTTTAAAGAAAAACGGTGTATAAATTATTTAAACTATGAAAAAATTAAACTAAATAAATAAAATGAATAAAACATTGGTTAACATAAACAGATTTAAAAAAAAAAGTGTATAGTGAGTAGGAAAATAGAAATTGACAGTGTAAATTTGGTCTTTTTACATGGAAATATATGAGGCCCTCGCACCAGGATTATCATATTTGTGGGTCCATGGCATCTATGATCAGAAACCCCTTAAAGGTGCTACAGAGGATGTTTTGTTTTATACATTTTTGTAATATTACTTGAAACTGTCTTTACTAACTGATAAAAGACTATTTATTAGGTGCACTGAAAGGAATAATATTAATATACATCATCTGTGCACGAGGTAGGGCCTTAAAAACATCAGCCAATCATTTACGCGATCATCGTGTAAACGATTGGCCCTCTGGCTTGTCAATCACTGTCGTGACGTTCCTTGTGAGAGACGTGCGCGGCTGCGCGCTCCAGTAACTTTCCACACTCCACAGGCACCGCATGCAATGTTTTTGTCAGGAGACAGGAGTAACAACTGCAGATTATGAGTTACCTGCGGTGAGTCCGACATAATGAATCCACTAACACGACACAGCGAATGCCGGTGGTAAACACTCGTGTTCCAATACTCGTGCATGAGTTTTGGGAGGTGTTCCCTCGAAATGAGCTGTGAAGGAGGGGGGTTGTTCTTAAGGATGCTCTCATTTCAAAAACTCAGTAACAGTCTTTGGTTTCTCAGTCGACAAAAAGATCCTCTGTAGCACCTTTAACTTAGCAATAGATTGGAAGGAGACCCAAGAACAGCATTTTTCTCTTAATGTGTGCATTTGCTGCAGGTCTGAAGGGCTGTTATCTGATAAGACCTCTCCAGAGAAGGTAGGATCAGATGGAGGAAACCAGAAGAGCAGGAGGGCAGAGCTTCCGAATAGTAATTACAAACAAGCCTACATATAAGCTGCTCCTCACATACACACTACACTGAATGTTCCTTGAACTATTGTTTGTTTTTACTGATTAACTTGAATCAGTACTGTACGATGCTATTAACATAACATCTCTCCTATCACCATGTTTAGCTTTTATCAGTTCAATCTGTTTTGACATGTGACCTCTGAACTATAGGTCCAGGAACCACTCCCCCTTCACTGGCCAGTTATGAGTATCCAATTCTGCCCATTACTAAAAACAGACAAGAGGTACATGCATAGAGATACAAGGCACATATGGACATATTTATTTATAATTCATTAGAAGATTTGTTTTTTTTTTTAAGATTTATTTGTGTATTTTCCTCTGTGCATATGTCAATCCCTGTCTGTGTTTGTGTGTGTAGTTGGTCTCTCTGATTGAGAATAACTCTGTCATCATCATTCGTGGAGCGACAGGCAGCGGAAAAACCACACAGCTGCCACAGTTCATCCTGGATCACTATACAGAGAGAAAGACACCCTGTAACCTAGTTGTCACTCAGCCACGCAAAATCGGCGCCACCAGCATTGCCCGCTGGGTGGCACGTGAACGCAAATGCACCCTGGGCAGCTTGGTGGGGTATCAGGTGTGAGATGCATGCAGTAGAAACTAGTGATGTTCGATTCTTAAAGGTGCCATTGAATTGAAAATTTAATTTACCTCGGCATAGTTGAATAACAAGAGTTCAGTACATGGAAATGACTTACAGTGAGTCTCAAACTCCATTGCTTCCTCCTTATATAAATCTCATTTGTTTAAAAGACCTCCGAAGAACAGGTGAATCTCAACATAACACTGACTGTTACGTAACAGTCGGGATCATTAATATGTACGCCCCCAATATTTGCATATGCCAGCCCATGATCGAGGCATTACATAAGGGCAGCCAGTATTAACATCTGGATCTGTGCACAGCTGAATCAACAGACTAGGTAAGCAAGCAAGAACAATAGCGAAAAATGGCAGATGGAGCAATAATAACTGACATGATCCATGATATCATGATATTTTAGTGATATTTGTAAACTGTCTTTCTAAATGTTTCGTTAGCATGTTGCTAATTTACTGTTAAATGTGGTTAAAGTTACCATCGTTTATTACTGTATTCACGGAGACAAGAGAGTCGTCGCTATTTTCATTTTTAAACACTTGCAGTCTGTATAATTCATAAACACAACTTCATTCTTTATAAATCTCTCCAACAGTGTAGCATTAGCCGTTAGCCACGGAGCACAGCCTCAAATTCATTCAGAATCAAATGTAAACATCCAAATAAATACCATACTTACGCGATTAGACATGCTGCATGACAGACACTTTGTAAAGATCCATTTTGAGGGTTATATTAGCTGTGTGAACTTTGTTTATGCAATGATAGATTTGAGAGCTCGGGAGGGGGCGGAGAGTGCGAGCAATTAAAGGGGTCGCAGCCTGAATCTGTGCATTTCTAATTATGCCTCAAAATAGGCAGTTAAAAAAATTAATAAAAAAAAATCTATGGGGTATTTTGAGCTGCAACTTCAGACACATTCAGGGGACACCTTAGACTTACATTACATCTTGTAAAAAAAATGTTCGATGGCACCTTTAAACAAATTGTTGTTTTAAGCTGGTAACTGGTCAAGCTTGTTCACAGAATAGAAGTGAACTTTAGTATGTCGTTGTATGTTTACAACAGTGTACTAAAAAAATGGAAAAGTTTTTCCTTTGCATTTTTTGCGCAGATTACAACGTTGTCAAAATGATCCCCATTCACGAAGATCCATGAAAATGATTAAAAACGCTGTATTTTGCATGCCAGGCCAGTAGTTGCGAGGTCGATTTGAAGTGCCTATAGACTGAACAAATAATACACATGGGCATGACGTTACAGTTTTCACAAAATCGTGTTTTACACTGACAATAATGGTATTGTTTTATAAAACTTGTACTTTGAATTACGTTTTTTTTTTTTTTTTTTTGCGTTTTTAGACACCCAAAGCACATTAAGTTTTTCAATTTTATTTGAAAAGGTGTCATGTCAAACGCCCCTTGAATCAACCTTCCGGGTTGCTTCATCAACCAGAAACTAAGGTTTGATTCATTTTGATTGAAGTGCTTCAAAAGAAAGATTCTTTCAAGAATTGAAAGAATCGTTAGTAGAAACGCTTTTCCTCAAAAGTATGAAAAGAATACTGTAAGGCATAGGGGTGTGACGAGACAGGTATCTCACAAGACGAGACGAGACTCGAGATTGAGTTCACGAGATGAGAACGAGACAAGATTTTTACACACTATTTTTAAGAAATCCCCAATGGTGAAATACATGGTTAGAAAAAATATTGTGCAGGTGTATTTGAAATGTTTTAACTAATCATCTCGTAATGAATGTCATTTCAGTTTTACTTTCTGAGTATGAATTATCATATGCAGTAAAAGACAACAATACTCAAGCACTGTAAAAGGTTTAGCTTAACTCAACTGACTGACTTCTCTTCTGTATGATTTCAGTCTTTTTAGGCCTTACTGTACACGGTTTATGAGCTTCTACAACTTTTGACCTCCTAACTGAACTCCTTTCCACAAACTGATCATATAATAAAAACAGTATAAATAAAAATGGTAACACTTTACAATAAGGTCTCATTTATTAACATTAATGTATTAACCAACATCAACTAACAATGAGCAATATATGTGCTACAGTATTTATTAATCTTTATGTTAGTTAATAAAAATAGTCATTCATTGCTAGTTCATGATAGTTCACAGTGCATTAACTAATGTTAACAAATGAAACCTTATTGTTTGTGCTTAATAAGATTAAGAGAAAACTGTTATTCATTTTTAAGGTAGCATTTTACAATAAGTACAACCATAATCACACTCTCAATATTCAAAGTGCAAATAAGACCAATTTTGTCTTTGATACAGAGCTAAGAGATGGTTACAACTACACTGCCCAGCCTAAGATAGCTTTCATATTGAGAGATACTTGCATTCATGAGGGAGCCGCTTTCAAAATGCGGGTATTGAAATCGCGTTTGAATGCGCGCTTATGTTTACTTTCATTTTCAGCGATCGCGCGTAACTCTGTAAACATGGAGCGGCGGCCACCGTTATCCAGCTGAATTAATTTTTTTTTTATTTAAACATAAAGCAAAACGACAGTGGATGCGTAATGTAAACGTAGCGGTGGCATATTCTTTCCTAATCATCCTAACGCTCTGTCTGTCATGGCAACATCACGATACTACTTTTCGCCTCGACGAGAAATCTCGTCACAGTTTAGTCTCGCGAGATCTCGTCACACCCCTAGTAAGGCAGTTTCCCAACCCTGTTATTGGAGGCTCCCAACTACACATTTTTAAACTCTTCTTAATCAAACACTCCTAAATCAACTCATTAGTAGAGACTCCAAGACCTGAAATGAATGAGTCAGATAAGAGAGACATCCAAAATGTATACTGTTGGGGTGCCTCCAGAAACAGTATTGGGAAATGCTGTAAGGAATGGAAATTGAATTCCCTTTTGCTAAGATTGTAGTAAAAATATGCTAATTAAAATTATAAGCATATGTTGTTAGACTCACCAAATATATTTACATTTAAATAGATGTCTTTTTCTCTCTTTATATCTAGGTGGGTTTAGAGAAGATGGCCACAGAACACACCAAGCTGATTTATGTGACCACAGGAGTCTTACTGCAGAAATTAGTGGGATCCAAAACACTCACAGAGTACTCACACATCTTCATAGATGAGGTACACAATAATCTGCAGTTTATCGATACAGCCATTCAAAAGTTTAAATGAAAGTCTCTTATGCCCACCATGGTTATGAAAAGGTTAAATATTAATATGAAACTTAAGTAAATGAAAACAATGACATGCAGACTTAATTTGTGTGTGATTATAACCCGATTCAGGTCCACGAGAGAACAGAGGAACTTGATTTCTTGTTGCTGGTTGTCAGAAAACTTCTACGGTCCAATTCCAGATATGTCAAGGTTTGTGCAACACACATGCTTGCATTGACACAAGCACATTTTAATCATTTTTACCCCTTCTTCATGTATCCCACCTCTCCTGCTGCAGGTCATTTTGATGTCCGCCACCATAAACTGTGCAGAGTTTGCAGAGTATTTCGGAACTCCGATCCGCAATCAGATGAATCCAGCATACGTGTTTGAGGTAGAAGGAGCCCCATACACCATTGAAGAGTTCTACCTGGATGATCTCAAAGCCATCCTGCCTCTTGGAATCAATGTATGGGAAGCAACAAAAAATGCTATATTTTGACCTTTTCTACTCAAATGCTTTATATAAATGTGTTTGTGTTATGTCACAGGTGGACTTATCTCTCCCATATGACCCTTGTATCACAGAGGAGATGTATAATGTCGCCGTCTCTCTCATCCAGAGCTTTGATGAAATGGAGGCTAAAGATCAAAGGTCAGAGATCACAGTGAGACACACACACACACACACACCAGTGTTTCTCACAAGATTTTGTGAGATTGTGGTGGGTGGACCTCAGGGCATGTCCTTCCATAAGAAAATTTTGTACATTTTAGTTAAATTCTACGGAAGAGGATTAGAGCCAAGCAATAATAAAAAAATAAAACCGTCTCGAGATTAAAGTTGTTAAACTTCGAGAAAAAAGTCGAGATAAAATGTTGAGAATAAAGTCATTAAATTACGAGAACAAATTCATTAAATTATGAGGAAAAAAGTCGATAAAATGTTGAGAATAAAGTCATTAAATTATGAGAAAAAAATAAAACCATCTCAAGATTAAAGTTGTTAAATTTCGAGAAAAAAGTCGAGATAAAATGTTGAGAATAAACTCGTTAAATTATGAGAAAAGTCGTTAAATTATGAGAAAAGTCGTTAAATTATGAGAAAAGTCGTTAAATTATGAGAAAAATGTTGTTAAATTTCGAGAAAAAAAGTAGAGAAAATTGAGAATAAACTCATTAAATTATGAGAATAAAGTAATTAAATTACGAGAAAAAAGTTGTTAAATTGAGAACAAATTTTATTCTCAACATTTTATTTCGACTTTTTTCTCGAAATTTAACAACTTTAATCTCAAGATGGTTTTATTTTTTTATTAATGCTTGGCCCTAATCTTCCGTAAAATTCATCAATCTGGTGCACTTTGAGAGTTTAAAATGAAGAGCTCCAACCCATGTTCAGTGTGCAAATTGAGCAAAACAATAAAAAATGTTGGTGAATTGACTTGTTCCTGAACTTAAAAGTATACTCAACCCTCTTTTTAGTTGTGATGTAGTGTCTCAAGCATATTCTACTGTGTACAACCCATGTAAATGGGATTTCATTTATTTGATTAAATATGCGTTGAAAACAGTAATGTTATTTGTAATATTGTGGTTTGTTGTAATAATTGCATTTATTTGAAATAGATTTTTTGTGTAACATTATAAATGTCTATATGGTAATTTCTGATCAATTTAATGCATGTTTGCTCAATTTAATGCATCCAGGTGCTCAAAGCAGACTGGAAGTGGTACTCATCCGGAGAGAGGCAGTGTGCTTGTCTTCCTGCCTGGGCTCGCCGAAATCCAATATATGAAGGAGGCCCTTTCAAAACTTGTGCGCAAGAGGTACGTCTGTGTGTAGTTTGTGTTTATACAAGCATGTTTGTTTATAAATGTTAACGTGTGTTTGTTTGCCTACAGGTTGCAGGTATATCCTCTACACTCTACTGTCACTTTAGAGGAGCAAAATGGAGTGTTCCTGGTTCCTGTACCTGGATACAGGAAGGTAAAATTTACCCTGAAGTCACTTCCTTGTGTAGGGTTTGAATAAATGTGGTGATATTACATGACGCAAATTCCTGCTGTTTGTATTTACAGATTATTCTCTCCACAAACATCGCAGAGAGTTCTGTCACAGTGCCCGACGTTAAATACGGTGGATGTTTATTTTTACACCAGGCCTCTTGAGTTATTGAGATCATCCCACAGTGAGAAGTATAAATTATGCGTTATTTTGTGTGTTATGCAGTGATTGACTTCTGCCTTGTGCGTCAGTTGGTTTGCGATAAAGAAACCAATTACAGCTGTCTCTGTATCACCTGGGCATCCAAGACCAGTTGCAATCAGCGTCGAGGTACTGCCCATGTGGGCTGATGTTCAGTGGCACAGATAACTATAAAGGAGCACTTTGTTCATGGGTTTTATTAAATGCGGCCTATATGTGTCTCTTCCTGTGCATCTTTCCAAGGTCGTGCCGGACGGGTATCTAAAGGCTTCTGTTACCGGCTAGTGTCCAGACATTTCTGGGAGCACGAGATTCCAGATTTCACAATTCCAGAAATGCTGGTAAGAGAGTGATCGCATGTCTGCCAATGCCAGCAAAATTAGGAGGATCTTCAGAAATAATGCATTTTTTAATTCTAAAGTATTTTCTAGTTGTTTAAAGTAGAGATGTGCGTGTGTATTTTGACTTGCAGCGGTCACCGTTGGCCAGTACCTTGTTGAAGGTGAAGTTGCTGGATATGGGTGATCCCCGCTCTGTTCTCTCCACAGCCCTCACACCACCCAACCTCAATGACATCGAAAGGACCGTCCTGCAACTCAAACAGGTCAATAAGTTAGTGATTGCTGTCAGGATGTGAAGAGACTTTCAACTAGCATAACAAAAAATGTTTCTGGTACAAATCTCCTACCCTGCCAATTCAATATTTTGAATTGACTTTTAATTTTATATTTTCAATTTCGATTTTAATTTTGGCTTAATTAACTACAATTATTAACCCTGGTTTGTGACCCTGTGTTTGTAGATCGGAGCTCTTTCTGTGCAGAGCAACAGTCAGAGGCAGTTTGATGGCGAGTTGACATTTCTGGGACGGGTGTTGGCGCACCTGCCTGTGGACCTGCGCTTGGGGAAGCTAATCGTTCTTGGACATGTGTTTGGCTGCCTGGAGGAGTGTCTTATCATTGGTATAATGCTTTGAGTATTAGTGTGTGTGAAAATATTTGTATATCATCTGAATAATCTATAAAATGAGGTCATATCATGTTGCCTTGAAATAATTTTAAAAAATGATGAAAAGATATAAACTTTCTTTCAGCTGCGTCTCTTTCTCTGAAGAGTTTCTTTGCCTTGCCATCAATGCAGCAGCTGGCTGGGTACAGGTAGGTTGACCTTTGATCCCATATACACATCATAGGTTTTCTGAATCGGGCTTCCACTTGATCCTGAGATTCTTCTGTACCTGTTCTCTCTGTTTGACCTCACAGGAGTAAGTTGAGCTTTGCACAAAATGTTCCAAGTGACTTCATTGCATTCGTCAATGCCTTCAAGGTATGAAATGCCAGCTCTGACATGATCAGAAGACTTGTTTAGACCTTAGATGCCATATTGAATTTGAGGCTGTGAGGGATAGACATACATTTTTTACAATGGCAAGCTGTGTTTAAAGGTCCTAGATTATGTAGTTTTATAACTTTTTTTTTTGTTGACTGAACACTTTTTTTTTTTTTTTTCTCAGAAAGACATTTCATCAGCTGAACAATCAGGGTTTTGTAAATCGACTGAATGTATTTTATCCCTCACAGCCTCTTTTTTCATTCCTGTCAAAAGTTAAATATGCTGCTACCCTAAGGTCTATAGATGTCAATCTTATAAAATGAATAAAATGTCTGTAATTGTAAAATCTTAGTTACAGCACTGTTTATCTGTGACATCATTATGGGACAATATCAGTTTGTTTTTTGTTTGTTTTTACTGACCTAATTGATCTTTTTTTTTTTTTTTTTTTTTTTTTTTGTAGGCCTGGTACACTTCTAGAGCTAAAGGAGAACTCAGACACCCAAAGGTAAGAACATATTTATACATATATAAATAAATAGATAGATAAATAGATATAGAGATATATTGATTATATATTTGAAGATGGGAAAGGAACGGTTAGGGCATATTTTCAAAATATACAAAGTTTTTGCCTTCAAAAACAGCTAGATGGAGCCCTATTCAAGACGTGTTTATAATACCCTTACACACAATCTTAAAGGCACTCATGCTGTGATATGCTGAAAAACAGAGCCACAATACAGGCTGTGCTTAGACTAACAATTAAAAACCATACAAAGAAAGACAAGAATGTGTCCTGTGTGCACACTCCAACACTTTTTCCCCCATTTTTTTCCCAGGACGAACTGGAATGGGGCAAAGAGAACTGCATTCAGATCAAACGAATCAGAGAAGTAAACACACTGTGCACACACAAACACATGCTTATTTTGTACAGATTTTGCACTAACACCATTGTATATGTGTTACAGGTGGCAGAACTCTTTGAGGATCTGAAGAAGAGAGTTTCCAGATTTAACATGCACATCAGCAGCTCCTCAAACCCCACAGACTACACCAACCTGCACAAACAGAGGTTCATCCTGCAGGTATAGAGACACATACAGCAAAACACTACTGTTTAAAAGCTTGGGGTCGGTAAGAATTATTTATTTTAATTTATTTTTTTGAAAGAAATGTACTTTTATTCAGCAGGGAAGCATTAAAATGGATTAACATTAAAGACTTTTATGTTGTTACAAAAAAGGTTCATTTTCAAACAAAAATGCTGTTTTGAACCTTCTATTCTTCAACAAATCCTCAAAAAATGTATGTTTAAATAATTATTCATTAATTTAAAATTGTAATTTTTGAACAGTAGTGTATGTTTGAGAGTGTTTTTGTGTGTGCACCTACTGAATGTGATCTGTTTATCCTTTCTTTGTCTTTCTGGATTAGGTGGTCATTGCGGGTGCATTCTTCCCAAACTATTTCTCTCAGGGAGAGATTGATGAGCAGCTGGCATCTAAGGAACTTTCTGGAAATGATCCAAAAACAACCATTCTGGTACAAGTGTCTCCCCTTATAAAAGTCCGATTTAGTCAGAGCTGTGGTGCACATGCTCAGGACAAATAAGAGCGATTGGCTCTTATTGAGTATGACCTGGGTCAGGTCCCAAAACCATTCCTCATCACTCATCTCTAATTTCCGGTCTCCACTTAACAATCCAATAAAATAATTCCAGTAAAAGTAGTGTAACTTCTATGGTTAGTTTGCTCTTTAAGGTTAACTACTGTCATTCCAGAGCAACAGTTTGAAATAAATCTTGCTTAGCAAGTTTGATTATATAGATTTGCTTTGATATAGACATGTTTATAGCTAGCTAACTGAATAACACATCTGGATTATTGGCACAGAAAACTTTACTTTAAGGCAGGGATGGAGAACTCCGGTCCTGGAGGGCCAGTGTCCAGCAGAGTTTAGCTCCAACCCTAATCAAACACACCTGAACCAGCTAATCAAGGTCTTTAGGATTAGTAGAAAGTTATAGGCAAGTGAGTTTTTATCAGGGATGGAGATAAACTCTGCAGTACACTCGCCCTCCAGGACCGGAGTTGTCCATCCCTGCTTTAAGGTATTAACATTTAAATGTGCCCCCTTTAGAACTGGAACTGTGCTATTGGACCTTACACTTGCAAATGAATGGACCATGTACTTGTGTAGAGTATGACTCTGGACTAATGCCTTTTTACTCTTTTAGATTAGGAATTTGCCTCCTTTTGCATTCTTGTGCTATAAGCAGCTACAGTCGCTGTTCCGTCAGTGTGGACAGGTCAAATCAATCTCTTTCGATGGATCCAGGTAACTTAAAGTAAACTCAGAATTCCAAAGGAAAAAGTCAGTTGCGAGATGAAAACTCGAAATTGTGATAATGTCAGAATTGTTATAAAAGCAATTATTTTTCAAGAAAGTCTGAATTACAAGATGTTTACTTGCAAATCTGAGAAAAAGTCAGTCAGCATTGAGAGATGTAAACTCAACATTGTAAGATAAAAACTCGGAATTGTGAGAAAAAAAGTTGCAATTATCCTTTCAATTATTTATGCAGAGCGTATGTGGAGTTTTATCGCTCGTGTGTGAGGGAGTCAGGCGTGTTACCCGAGGTCTCGTTAGCATTGTTGCGAGCTCGCCAGACTCCCGGTCTTCACCTGCTGGTGCACCACACAGACGAGGTGGAGGTCCAGGCTAAAGGAAAGCCCATCGCACACCTACGCTACGCAAGGTAGCCGAAAGTCCACACACACACAGACCTTGACAGAGGCATTCAGTTTTCAAACAGAAATCTGTCTTTCAGGGTTAACGTGGATGTTCAAAGCCATGCTGTGTGTCCTGTTGGAGTTCTGAGCAGCACTGTAAATCCAGACAAACTTCCATCCAGCAGGGATTTTATCATTAACATCACAGAGGTGAGGACTAACACATCAGCCTTTTTGATTTGGAAAGCTTTTGACGGCGCTTACAAAAATATGGCCTAATTATGACCCATTCTTAGTTCATCTTTTTGAGCAGTGTGCAGGTTGTTAATCTGCATTATTATTTGTAGGTGATCGATGTGGGCCATTTTTGGGGCTTTCAGACGGATGAAAGCAGTGTAGAGAAACAGTGTCGGTTAACAGAAGAGCTAAACATGAGAGATCTGAGACCTGTGTCTGTCTCTCTCTATCCAAACCTGCTGTGTGTGGCACCGTTCAAAGATGGACAGCAACTGGCCAAATACTACAGAGCCAAAATACTGCACATCCTGGACAGCAACGTAGAGGTACAACACACACTCACAATGCTCCTGTGCAGAACAAAACAGTCATATTCGTAATTATTGCTCTACATGCATAGCTGAATTAAACTCATTTCATAATTGATGAACTTTACACATTGAACTGAATTATTGAATTGAACCATGATCACTGAATTGACTTGAGCTGAAAAATGACACTCATGTTTTTTTTTAGAGCTGCTTTACAGCAGAATTTGCCTAATATTTGATTATTGTTTTTTTTCCTGTTTATTACTGTGAAGCTGCTTTAAAGCAATCTCTAATGTATAAAGCGCTATATAAATAAAGGTGACTTGACTAAATATACATGTATGTGTGCATAGGTGTTTTTTGTGGATTACGGTAACACCTCTATGGTCCCATGCAGCAGTCTGAGAGAGCTCCCATCTGACCTCATGACTCCCCCCTTTCAAGTATGTACTTTTGTTCCTGATTTTATGTTTGAGTTCTCTTTATTAAGACAATATTGCGAAGTCAAGTATTGAGTCAAGTAGATTCAATATGGTACAATACAAGTCTAGTTGTAGAATACAATACAAATCTATTTAAAAATAAATATTTATTCAAGGCATGTTTTACATATTTTTTTTTTTTACATCAAAATATAATATATTTAATATATAAAAATATACATAATATAAATAAAGATATTTATAGATACTTTGATTCATTGAAACTCGCAGTTTGAACTGATTAACAGAAATTAGACTAACTTACCTACTCTAACAAATTTTTTGCTACTGAAGTTTAAATTACAGACAGTATTAAATTTAAGCCTTACTCCAAGAATGACAATAGCTGGGTCATTATATACTATCACTGTTCTCCTAGGATTAAAACATTTATTAAACCTTTATAAATTATAGTTATCATCCTTGATGCGAACTGGTCTGTAGTCAGTCTTAACAGACTCCTTTAGCAAAATCAATGCCCAAATAAAAAGTAAATCAAGTCATTGTGATTATATGGATGGTGTGTCTCCCAGATCTACTCTGTATTACATCTGCACTATTAATGGATTTCAGTGAGAGACAAGCTGTATGTGCATGTTTCATTGCAGGCCCAGGAGTTTTGCATCGCAGGCATGGGTCCGTCTGCACAGTCGCTGATTCTGGGCGATCGCTGGAGCAGTCGGGCACGTAACCGTTTTAAGACACTCACAAGCGGCCGCTCTGCCATCGTGTCCCTCTACTCCATTCTGCACGGCGTCATGCGTGTTGACCTGCACATCTCCTTGGAGATGGGTGATGTCAGTGTGGCTGACCTGCTGGTGCAGGAGGGACATGCCTGCCACGCCCCTGAAAGTTTTGAGAGTCAGGTAACCATGTCAACCCTATAGTTTTGTTGCCATCATTATATAATTCATGGTCTGTTGTTGCTTGGTAACAGAATAACTCTAAAATGATAAAAGAAAGTGTTTTCACACTATTAAACATCCTGAATTGAAATGAGCCAGTTAAATGTCCCTCTCATTTTTTTGTCTCTGCAGCAGTCCCATGAGGTTCTGATCTCTCTGTATCAGGATATGGCCAGTGGCAGATTCACCCCTAGTTCAGCTAGTGGTTCCTTGAACAGCAGGATGGAGGAGGACAAGCAGCTCGTCAACGAGCTCCTTCAGCACTTTTGTTCATCCGGCAGAAGCGCCCCCAAGTGCAAGGTGCTGTCATAGCAGCCCTGTGATCACCTGTGTTTGAACTTGCACACTTTTTTACTGATCATGGGCTGCTCAGTTATTTACTGGTCGTGTATTTCAGAGAGAGTACTGATATGATTGAGCTTTTCTTTGCACATTTTCTCCAGTGCATATTGTTCTATTTGATAAAACAAAAATTTACTGTTTTCTAACACATTTCGGCTTTTCATATTGTGCCGTGTTAAAGGTTTAATTCACCCAAAAATGTAAATTCTGTCATCATTTTCTCACCCTCAAGTTGTTCCAAACCTGAATAAAAATCTTTGTTCTGCTGAACACAAAAGAAGATATTTGGAAGAATGTTTGACTATGGTTTGACTACCATAGTGTTTTTTTCCTACCATGGTAGTCAATGGGGGGCAAGATCTGCTTGGTTACAAACATTCAGGTGTGTATTTTCTCCTTAAGATCTGTTCTCCCTGTTTTACAGGCTTTAGTTCACGGTCCCAGCAGCCCACATAAGGTCAGCGTTCACAGCATGAGCAGGATCAGCAACTTCAGGTAAGACCTGTCTTTCCATCTCACAAACAAAACAAGTTTTATCCCTGGGTAGGATGGGGGGAGGTGAATGTTATGGGTTTGGTTTTGTTTGCAGGTCTGTTGGCATTGAGAGGGACAGTATTAACTCTGTAATGGTGAATGAAAAACCACAGGACTGGCATGAGAGGATGTTGGTGGCTGCAACCGTGTCTCTCAGTGCCTCAGGTGTGCACATGATCACACATGATGATTGGTTGGGTTTGTCATGGTAAACATTTGTACGCTAATGTTCAAAGGTTTGGGGTCAGAAAATGTATATATAATATAATATAATTTTTTGCTGAATACTTTTAGCAAGGTCATATTAAATTGATCAAAAGTGACCTTAAAGACATGTATAATGTTGTTATAAAAGATTTCAAATTAATGCTGTTTGTTGGAACTTTCTATTAATAAAATACCCTAAAAAAAAATGTCACGGTATGTTTCCACAAAACTGTCTTCAGCTTTGATAAGAGATTATTCTTGAGCAGCAAATCAGCATGTTAGAATGATTTCTGAAGGATCATGTGACACTGAAGACTGGAGGAATGATGCTGAAAATTTAGCTTTGCTATCACAGGAATAAATTGCATTGTAGAATATAATAAAACCAGTTCTTTTCAGTTGTAATAATTCACAATATTACTGTTAAAGAAAACTTACTGACTCCAAACTTTCGAACAGTAGTGTACACCATAATAGTTGGCAAGAAAATACCATTAGTACTACCACTGCACCTACAACCTACTGCTGCAAGACCATAATAAATAATGAACTTAAAAAATGCATACAAAGTTTTCCGTTTATTTATTAAACTTCCTGTACTTTTTTTAAAAATTATTTTAATTTTATTTATTTATTTTTATGCCTTTGGTGGCTAAGTTACCACAACTGGTAAAGTTAGTGGTAGTATGGTTGCCATACTTTCTCAGATAAATTTGTTTTTTTTTTTTGTTTATGTTATTCATATACAGGTTCTCATATCTTGCTGAAGGAAACATCTCTGATGCCTCATATCCACGGCCTTCCCTCCCTTGTTACGATGCTCTTCACCCCTGTCATGGAACTGCGGTACCAGGCACCATGGAAACGTTCACTCACTTATATAAAGATTCTCAAATCAGTCTGTAAAGAAGAAAAATTCAGTTGGTGCTTGAGGGTATTGTTTATTCAGCCCCACCAATCACAATACTCGAGCCCTATTCAAACCGAGTGTACATTTTCACAACCAGATGTTAAAACTATCCATGCTTATGAACCCCTTCAGTGCTTCATGCTTATGAAAATTCACCTTGCATTTGTAGGCAGCAGGTTTCAATCCACACTTGTTTACCTTCCTGAATATGCATTTTATGTATTATATGAACATTTAAATATGACAGCGTTAAATGGCACGCACACTTCCTTTGCAGTACTAACGAGGAAAGAACCTGTTTTACTGGTGCTTTGTGCGGGCTGGGCTGGAACCCCATTTCCCTAGAAGCAGTGCTTCCCGAACATGACATTGAGCTTGCCTTTGATGTCAAGTTTGACATTGAAGACATCACTGAGGTATGTTTTGGTGTTTGTGTGTGTAATGGAGAGTGAGGTTATGCATTCAGTAGTCAGCTTTGTGTGTCTGGCTCATCCTGAACAAGCGTTGTGTTCTTGGCTAGAATAAGTTGCAAAGTAAAATGTCTGGTTTAGCGAGACTATGCATGCAGTGACGAATGAGGTGTATGTGTAGATAAATGCGTTGAGAGGCACAATGAACAAGCTGGTGTGTGACGGACCAAACGGCTTACTGAACCTGAGCCCTGAGAAGATCAGCAGCCTTCAGGAGGAGGCCCGTGATCGACTTGTTAGGTACTCAATCATCCATCCTCCTTCAGAGACATTTTGAGTGTCCATGACATGTAAATACTAACATAGAAACATGTGACTCGTTATCTTTAGACTGTTCATTAAAAACCCTCCCAGACCAGAATGCACACCTGTGTACTACGACAAATTCAAGAAATGGAACCTGGTAAGAATACTTAATTCCTAAAGCCTTCAGTTCTGAAAGCCCCTCAGAAGAATTGTTAATTGGGTTCTTCACCCTGTGTGTCATCAGGTGGATCGCTCCCAGCAGATGGAGCTACAGGAGAAAGATGATGGGAAATCCAAAGGTGTACTGTTTCAGCTGCATCCCATCACCTTACTGAACATGTGAGGAGCATCATACAGAATTGTCTCCCAGAATCACAGAGGATGTTTTGTTGGGTTTTCAGTATTATCAGAAGAAAGATGATGATGATGGAAATGCTTGAATGTTATGCCTATTAAATGTGCAGTGTTTTAGTTTTGTTAGTCATTTTTGTTACTTGAGAAAAATAATTTGAGTTGCACAATGCAGGGTTCTTCAATCTGTATTGGAAGAAATAGTATTCAACTGCACTTTTTTGAGAAATTCATTTCTAATTTTGATATTGTTTTAAAAAGTTACAAACATGTCTGTTTTAATTAAGTTGAGTTCTTGCTGTAGTTTGATGTGTACAGTAAATAATTTGTTAAAATTCCTGGACTTTTCTTTTTGAAAGTAGTTTTTTTTCCCTAGAAAATGCTTTACTGTCTCTAACATCAGTAGTTCACCTATTAGTTTTCTGAATGCTTTGTGCTTTATATTCCAAGTGTTCTGAAGATGAACAATAGCTTTTTGAGGAATAGACCAAAGAAATGCAAAGGTAACACTTTAAAATAAGGTTCCATTTGTTAAAGTTTATATTTATATGCTGATAATTGTCTCCAATTTTAGCTCTTGAATCTCATTTAAGTTGGCATCATGAAATGTATATTCACCCTCAGTGTTGGTAAAGTTACTTTAAAAAGTAATGCATTACAATATTGCTTTACTCCCTAAAAAAGTTACTAATTGCATTAGTTACATTTTATTAAAAGTAATTTGTTACATTACTTTTCCATCACGTTTTTGTCAGCTGGGCTTGCTTGTTTTTTTAATAACAAAGTAGTTCTCTTTTTGGCAAATGTTAGGGCCCTTTCACACTAAAAGGGAAATGAATAGGCCTCAGGCTGAAGGAAATGCATATTTACGACTGTACAGTAGAGGGCGCAGCTCAAACGATTCAGCTGTGCTGCCATTCTGGATTAAAGAAGAATAGAAAATAACGATACAATAGTGAGATTAAATACATAAAATATATTTGTGTAATTTAATACATTTATTACAGGTTTATGCAAAAAAAGTCACTGTTTTTATTCATGTTGAGGAATACTGAATGTGTTTGTGCCAGTGAGATGAGTAAATGCAAGTTCACATTTAGTCTAGAACTACGATAACCTTCATGTTCACACAGCGCACACAACACCTCTGCACTTTATTTCTCTTATCATGGGGACAGGAGAGCTGTCCATCAATAAGTGTCAAAAAGTAAATTTGATATTTTGTTGTAATGTAAAAAATAATGCATTACTTTACTAGTTACTTAAAATTGAGTAATCTACGTAACTCAAGTTACTTGTAATGTTTACCCCAAACACTGCTCACCCTATCTCTCATTGATCTTATTGTTAATGATTCATCCACTTCATTAAAAAAATTAATAGTCAAAATGTCAACTCAATCTTATGATGAAATGACATACTGTCTAGTGACATGCTGGACTTCTCTAGTCTGCTTAAACCCTGTCCATTTCTTACAATCGACTGCAAGCTTGCATTCAGATCTGCCTCCATCCAATCAATAACCAATTACTAGAACCAAGTTCTGCCCTACATTTTGTCTTTTCGATCATCTGTTTCAAGAAAAGATCTGTTGCTACTTATCTGTTTGATAATGTCTTCATTTTACATTTAGGTTTGAATTTGGACACTTTATTCACTAGATAAAAATTAACTGTTGAAATATGGAAACTAGAAGTTCTGGTGTACAGACTGGCTGCCTGTCCAAATCTATAATGAAAAAAATATATACACAATACTAGGAGAAAAGTTTCAACAATGTTTATTGGAACACTATCATTAACTCACTTTTGAAAGAAAAAATTGGGCGTGCATTAAAAGAATTTATGTAATACACCAAGCATATACTGTACCACTTTTCTGTCCCATCATGACTAACTTGCTCAATAATTTTCCAATGAATGACAAGACACCAACCCTCTTACATTAAGGAACATTTATTTTTTTCTCATTCGTCAATTAAATACAGAGTGCAAATAGTTAAAGACCTTAAAATAACCGAACACTGAACATCGTACAAAGTTGGACAGAGTTTAGTACAGCTGGAGCTCTGCAGTCTGACCATCATTTTCCCTAGATACGGACCACAAAGCTTGTCTTTAAACACCTACACGTATCCCTACAGTTCTGCAAAAATTACAGTTACACATTTAGTAATAACATCTTCAAATTATCATTGTGCTCGAATACACAGAAAAAAAAAAAAAAAACAATCCACAATTCAACTTGATATTAATAAGTATGTCTGTACACAGAGCCACTCTAGCAGTGACGGTGAATTAAGCGATTAATCGACATGGCAGCAGGAGATTATATGACAGGCATGATTTTCATTTTCGTGTCACGTTTTACAGCAGGAAATATGCACTGCAAAATAAAGCAGAGAGGAAGAGCACTGCAGAGATAGCAAATATTTACTCAAGACTGGACTTCATGCACTTAAATCAGAAGCAATGAAAGAGAGAAGCACTGCGTGTGTGTCCCTCTGGTATACCTATAGCTCTACGATCGCCCACAAGGTGTCATTAATGTGAATCAGTGTTAGTTATTTATGCAGGGCTTCACCTGTGACTGGCAACAGGAGGGGGTTTACTGGTGCCGCTATACTAACATGACGATCTTTTATTTTTTGTTGATGCTTTTTTTTATCATTATTTTTTGAGGTGATATATTGGCCTCCTGTGTAGTTGGGGTCCTTCAGTGCTGGCAAAAGTTGTAGTTTTTACTGGCTATAGTGTTTACTCATACAGAAGCAAAGAGTTTATTCCTTCTTTTTGGCCCCAGGAACCTTTTCTCTAATCCTGGAAAATAAACAGAAAATTAGACCGGTAATATTATGTAAATAAATAATCCAATTTATTTAGTCCTAACATGGTTTAATGTTCATTAATAGTAATACAGAACTTACTTTCCCATTATCGAGTTAACCTGGGTGCGCACCAGCCCCAAGTACTGATCAATTTGTGTCTGAAAGGGAGAAAAAGATTATGAGGATTCACCATACGCAATATGGAAGTCAAATGCATTTGTATTTTGGTGCTATATTAAAAGTCAATACTAAAACAAAAAAAGGTAACACTTTATTTTAGTGTCCTTGTTATATGTAGTTACTGTAGTAATAACTATAAATTATGCATAATTACATGCAACTAACCCTAAACCAAACCCTAATCCAATAGTATGTGTAGTTAATTAATATTGCTCAGTACTTATATGTATAATTACACTGTAACAAGTACACTTTAAAATAAGGTAGCACTTTATTTTACAGTCCTGTTCCCCATGTACATACTATGCACTTATTAATAACTTGGGTAATAACTAGGTAATAACCATGAACCTACCCCTAAACCTAACCTTAAAGAGTTATATTTCAAATAGACTGTTTGGAAGTTAGTCAGGCCACGTCCAACAACAAACGTCTAACCAATCAGCATTAGGGGGCGGTCGAGGAGAGAGAACGAGCAAGAGGGAGATTTGAAAATAAGAAAAAAATAAATAAAAACTGCAGAACGAGAAATGGGACACAATATAAAACAGCTCAAAAGAATGTCACTGGAATGAAGGTTCATGCCTGGGCAAGCGCTTTAGGGCCCGGTTATATTAGAAAGGCTTTCCAGCGCTGGAGAGAGCTAAGAGGGAAGGCCTGAAAACTGCTTTGATCCTGCTTATCAATTGAGTAACACTGGGTTTTGTTTGTCTGGAGCTGCTGTGCTGTTTGCAACTAACAACGAACACTTTGTATTTACTCTCGTGTACTGTATGTTCATTTTTTGTGCTTCCTTGTCGTTCGTTCATCTGCGCTTTATTTTTCATGAAGCATTTTGTTGCGCGTCAGCTGTGATAAACAGACATCCACTGGCATTGCGTGTGTAACAGTGGCCAGATAGTGAGAGTTTTGCTGTTAAACCACTGCTCACTGACGGCCGCTAGAGAATGAGGTGTTTAGCGTCATTGTTAGTGCATTCGCCTCACATGCCAGCAGCGGTTCGAGTCCGACTCAGAACAGGGTGGTTAGAATTGGAGGGTGCATTTTGGAGGCAGAGCAATGAAGAGAGGGGTGGGTTTGTTTGGGTTGATTTCAAATATCAACAATGTCCAACAGTGTAGTTCAAATACCACTTACTGCACCTTTAACGTGTACATGTAAGTGCACGTACAGTGAAATAAAGTGCAACCTAAAATAAAGTGTAAAAACAAAAAGAAATGCCATTCACTGCTCTTTTTTAATGACTGTACTTGAATCATTTATCAATGTTTACTTAATTTAGAATTATAAGAATAATTTCAAAATAAACCAGTTTTAAATTTCATTTAATATAACTTTTTTTAAATAAAGGTGTATGTTCAATGGCATATTAGTTACTGCTCAAAATTGGCATTGAGAATCAAGAAATTTCACTGGTATAGCAATCCACATCTGGCATTTTGATAGCGTGGCACAATATGGACCTTAGAAAGAAAAAGAAAAAAAAACTTTTTGGGGGGGAACATTACCTGGTACTTTTCATAAACCACTGGCACACTAAACATGGAAACAACCGCTAAAGAGAGAAAGACAAAGGAGAAATACAGTCAGGACAACTGAGCTGCTCTCCCAGAATACTGCATGGTGTCATTTGATTACGGATGTTTGAGGTTATAACAACCTGACCTACAGAGTGTTTGTGAGATCACCAACCTTCCTGACATGAAATTTTGGTTGTGTAATTAAGATGTGGATGGCAATCAGACAGCAAACACACAACACACTAGAAACATTTCTTAGACCATCAACAGTGTTCACAAATCAGTGCTGATAGTTTTCAAAAATGTATTTAAAATTCCAAGACATTAATCAGCTGTCTGCATCCACTGGTGTAGAGCAGTAACTACCGTTCAAAAAGGTTTTTTTGTTTCGTTTTTTGAAAGAGATGAATACTTTTAACCAGCAAGCACACATTCGATTGATAAAAACTGACAGTAAAGGCAATTGTAATGTTATAAAAGATATCTATTTTAAATAAATACTGTTCTTTTGAACTTACTATTCATCAAAGAAACCTAAAAAAATTATTCAGAACAATGTTTTCAATATCAATGATAATAAAAAATGTTTCGTGAGCAGCAAATCATCATATTAGAATGATTTCTGAAGGATCATGTGACACTAAAGACTGGAGTAATGATGCTGAAAATTCAGCTTTGCCATCACAGGAATAAATGACATTTTAAAATATATTAAAACAGAAAATTGTTATTTTAAATTGTAATATTTCCCAATATTACAGTTTTACTGTATATTTAATCAAATACATGCAGCAGTGAGCATTAAAGACTTCTTTCATAAGCACTCTGATCCTAAACTTTTGTATGTTTGTGTTGTATTCTTACCCAGAATCAACAGGGTCAGTCCATTAAACAGAGCTCCAACATACGTCAACAACCACATCAACACTGCAAACTAAACACAGACACACGGTCAACTCAACTCAAAGGTACAGCTGTTTTAACAATGTTTCTGCTGTCAAATTACCTTGACATCTTTTAAATCCTTTAAAGAAACACTCACTAACTTCTACCACTGTCCAACAAAATTATTAGTACTTAAAGGAATAGTTCACCCAAAAATGAAAATTTGATGTTTATCTGCTTACCCCCAGGGCATCCAAGATGTAGGTGACTTTGTTTCTTCAGCAGAACACAAATGATGATTTTTAACTGCAACCGTTGCCGTCTGTCAGTCAAATAATGGGAGTGAATGGGAACTTCTACTGTAAGAGTAAATAAAACTTGCACAGACAAATCCAAATTAAACCCTGCAGCTCGTGACGGCACATTGATGTCCTAAGACACGAAACGATCGGTTTGTGTGAGAAACCGAACATTATTTATATCATTTTTTACCTCTAATACACCACTATGTCCAACTGCGTTCAGCACTCGTTTAGTGAGGTCTGATCTTAGAGGTAAAAAAACGATCGTTTCGTGTCTTAGGACATCAATGTGCCGTCACGAGCTGCAGGGTTTAATTTGGATTTGTCTAAGCAAGTTTTATTTACTCTTTTAGTAGAAGTTCCCATTCACTCCCATTATTTGACTGACAGCCGGCAGCGGTTGCAGTTAAAAATCATCATTTGTGTTCTACTGAAGAAACAAAGTCACCTACATCTTGGATGCCCTGGGGGTAAGCAGATAAACATCAAATTTTCATTTTTGGGTGAACTATCCCTTTAATACCTTAAAAATTATGTACACCTACATGAGATGAAGACTTCAGTGGCCTAAAACAGCCGTTTCATTCTAAAATGGGTGGGCGACGCTCATGTTTGAGATCACCAGTTGAAAACAAGCTTGAAAATTACTTTGTTGTAAATACTTCATCCATGTTAATAGGTGTCAGTATAAAGACTGCTGTTGTATCAACCAGTAAAGCAAAATTAGTGAGTGCGCCTTTAACACAAATTGAAATTGCAATAGTATCATCGAAAATTTGGGAATGATATATTCCTAAATTAAATATTAATAGCTGTTTTCACCTTAATGGAGTCAACCAGATCCTGAACCAGAAACAGCCTGCGGAGCTCCTTCAGGGTGGAGTTGATGTACAGCTGAGTCTTATCCACATACTTACTGATCTGATCTGCAGAGAGAGCGATTTCCACTTCCAGATAGTTCCTGAAAAAGAGAGAAGCCACGAGAATGGATGAACAGGTTCATTGCTTAATACACACAAATGTAGACAACAATCTGAGATTTAAACTAACTTGAAGGGGTGACCCTCGTCGGTTTTTTGCACTGCCTGCAGGACTGATTTGTAGACTCGGAAGCTGATGGTGGCAGAGAGGACAGCCAGAGCGAGATACGCTATAACGCTCACCACACTGAACTGGGTTAAAGAGAACAGCAGCAGCAACACGCTGCCAAAC
Source organism: Chanodichthys erythropterus (assembly GCF_024489055.1). Lineage (NCBI taxonomy): Eukaryota > Metazoa > Chordata > Actinopteri > Cypriniformes > Xenocyprididae > Chanodichthys > Chanodichthys erythropterus. Next base: position 19,829,858 of record NC_090225.1, read on the forward strand.
ACCAGTCCAGACTGCTTCAGATCCCGCCAATGTAACAGATCTACCACTGAAGAGACAGAGGGAGAAAAACAAGTTGAAAAGTGATCAGAACAGTTAAAACGAGTTCAATCCAGTGGTCAGTTCTTATGTACTTTTGTGCACAAATATTACAGCATACACCTGATTGGTCAGCATCATGTCTACACATTCACAGAATGTAAGTTTCTTTGCAATTGTTATATTTTAGTACAGACATTATGATCTGAAAAACATGCTTATGTAGACATCTCTCAAATTAGCAGCTGTTTAGTATTTGTGTTATGCTTATCACTATCTTTATTAGGGAGTATTGGCCATTAACTCATCACTACTAAATGAAATGAGGAAATTGGGTCTCATTTACTATCCATGTATTCAGACAAATTTGTGTGAAATCTGGGTATGAACTGCGAGGTTCCTGCATAAAAAACAGTTAAGCCTATGTACTGCTGGCTAATCTTTAAAGGTGCCCTAGAACCAGTTTTTACAAGATGTAATATAAATCTGAGGTGTCCCCTGAATGTGTCTTTGAAGTTTCAGCTCAAAATACCCCTTTTTTTTTTTTTATTAAATTTTTTAACTGCCTATTTTGGGGCATCATTAACTATGCACCGATTCAGGCTGCGGCCCCTTTAAATCGTTCGCTCCCTGCCCCCCAAGCTCTCTACTATAATTCAGTGCATTTACAAAGTTCACACAGCTAATATAACCCTCAAATGGATCTTTACAAGATGTCCATCAAGCATACTGCATGCATGCGTCGGATCATGTGAGTATAATATTTATTTGGATATTAACATTTGATTCCGAATGAATTTGAGGCTGTGCTCCGTGGCTAAAGCTACATTACACACTGTTGGAGAGATTTATAAAGAATGAAGTTGTGTTTATGAATTATACAGACTGCATGTGTTTAAAAATGAAAATAGCGACGACTCTCTTGTCTCCGTGAATACAGTAATAAACGATGGTAACTTTAACCACATTTAACAGTACATTAGCAACATGCTAACACAACATTTAGAAAGACAATTTACAAATATCACTAAAAATATCATTATATCATGGATCATGTCAGTTATTATTGCTCCATTTGCCATTTTTCGCTATTGTTCTTGCTTGCTTACCTAGTCTGATGATTCGGCTGTGCACAGATCCAGACGTTAATACTGGCTGCCCTTGTCTAATGCTTGAACATGAGCTGGCATATGCAAATATTGGGGTCGTACATATTAATGATCCCGACTGTTTCATAACAGTCGGTGTTATGTTGAGATTCGCCTGTTCTTCGGAGGTCTTTTAAACAAATGAGATTTACATAAGAAGGAGGAAACAATGGAGTTTGAGACTCACTGTATGTCATTTCCATGTACTGAACTCTTGTTATTCAACTATGCCAAGGTAAATTCATTTTTGATTCTAGGGCACCTTTAATAATTGTGTTTGAACTGGTTTTGAGGATGGCACAATTGGCATTGCTCGAGAGTCTTCCTGCACATGCTTTCTGGTAAAAGCGCATCTTTAGATAGGCAGAGAGTGACAAAAGGCTGTAACAGAAAGGTTATGTGGAATAGCCTTATATGGAGATATTTTGGCTGTGTTTTATGTAAATACTAACCTCAGGCACATGGTTGCTTGTTTAATTAGATCACTATAAATTTATTAGCAGTAAAATGAGATGAACAAATTCATGTGTTATTGAAGCTGTTGTGAATTGGACGGAAAAGTTTTGTAAGAAGTTCTCCTGTCCGTAAAAGTATGAATAATCCAATGAGTCCCAATTTAGACACTTTCTGATCATTTCCATTTTAATTTTTTTTTTTTTTTTTTTTTTTTTTTTACATTTTTCATATAAACAAAATACATTTAAATAGATGTAGCACTTCCAAAGAACAACTTCTGACCAATATTTTAGAGCTGTGAATGAAATGTATGTTCACTATAGACATTCCCATTACTTTTATTCATTTCCATAGATGCCTTTTTACAGATCTGAAAATCAATTTTTTAAAACTCCCATTTATTTTATTTGACAGTAATCCTCCCATGAAGAGGAAATGTGTAACCTTGAGGCTATCAGTTCACACCTGTCTACCTCTCACAGCACCTGTTGTCAACTTATCTAACCCTAACCATCTGTGTGCGCACACTGTACTGGGTTAATTATTTCTGTTAGCTAAGATAGTGCAAATAGTCATGTTATCAGAAGTGTTGTAACGATCACACACACACAGTGAGCTATATGCCTTCGCTAATATATCAACAGCAATGAAATGAAGAGGAGAATGAAGGTTGTAAACTTTTACGCCACCACAACCTGCTCATTCTAAAATTTCAGGTTTAGTTTGCATATGGTAAAGTTTAACCATGTAAAATGACACAGACAAGAAGCAAAACCTCTTCTAATCCAAGTTAAAATTATTGCCACTCTATCAAGGGAGTTGAATTTATGTTTGCAACATCGCTATAAACTTGTACCATCTTAAGTTACAAGAGTAATCCCCCTTGAAGCAACCTCATGTTAACTGTCTTGCTCAAGGATCACCCCTTGCAGGGTTCAAAGCTTTTGGTTACCAGCCCAGACATCACACAATCCTCCACATGCAAACTGTACAAATCAGTCCCACCGTTCTCTTCAATGCACGTCTGCCATCTACCAATTACATCACCATTGGGAAAGTCTTTGACCATAAAATATTTACACTAAAGAGATTAAAACCAAGCACACTCGCTGACCAAATATAACTTTAATTATAGGTCAAGAACACACTGTTCCTGCTGGAAGAGACCTTTCACAGAAACTCGAAACATTCTGGAGCTTATATTTGCTTTTGTTTTGAATCTGACCATCTTACATTTGATGAAGAACTAACATCCTGTACTAATAATTTGACGTTCTGCTTTTCATATAATATTTAGTAGGGAAGTAGATATATTTGGATGGTTAGACCTGTATATGCCGATTGTTCAATATGCCATTCTAGCCATGCTAAAGTACACATACACTACCGTATAGTATATAATAACAGCTATGACCCATTCATTTGGTCAAAGAGAATTTCTTTGCGTTCTTGTATGCAAGTTCTTTCTAATTATTATGATACTTCTTACCAAGCAGGTTTAATGCAATCGTGTGAGATAGTGAACCAGCTTCAAGCAGGTATCTAAAGGGCTTTTCACACTGCGCTTAACCCCGGGTTATCATCATTCTAAACACAGCTTTTAACCCCAGGTAAAGGAACCTTTCACACTTTTAATTTAGATGCGGGGTTAACACAGCTTTTTACCCAGGGTTATGAAACCTTGCTCCAGAGCAGGACTTTAGCACCACTTTTGCAGTGTTAACCCTGCATTGTGGTGCCAAACTTATACAGTGTGAAATGATTCGGTGTTAGAATGTTACAGCTAGCAACAGACATCCAATCAGGTACTCATATATTGCATATATGCATGCTTTGGACAGTCGTGGAAACACTGTGCATTGAATACGTATAAACGATAAATTTAGCGTTTGAGAGGAAAAACGTCAAACAGAAACCGCGACAATTTGAGTGAAGAGACTATTTCATTCTTACCTTTAAAGTCAAAAATGTCCATTCAGTATAAACTCGATAGTACAGTTGGCAATACTAGGTTGCGCAATGCTAGAACTTTATGTAAACAGGTCACATGCTGCGTTCATCCAATCGATGACACTAACACCACAAATAAGAACGTTAACCCAGGGTTTAGGAATGTACAGTGTGAAACATCAGGATTAATTGTTAACCCCGGGTGAAGCTTGAAGCAAGATAACCCAGGATTTAGAATGACCCAGGGTTAATTATTTCAAGTGTAAAAAAGCCCTTAAGAAGACCAGGTCTTTCTTATCTGGCTGCTGGAGGAAAAATCTTTCACCTTTCCACCGTTGCCCAAATATCACAAAGATGACACAAGTAGAATTAATAACTTGTTGCCATGCGAACCAGCAGATTGAGATCTCTGAATCATCTCTTCAGTCTCTGCGGCAACCGAGAGCTCCCTGTAGCTGATGTGTGTTTTCTTTTTTTACACCTATATTTTTACACCTTTGGAAGAAACTGTTACACACACTCAGGGAAGCTGGTCTGTCACACTCTAGCGTGTGCACGACATCTGTAGTCCCCTGTGTTGTTCTCCCATTGGTCCCACTGGGCTAAATTTAGCCCGGCAGAGCTTAGAGAAGGGCAGAAATATCGGCCATTTTTATCTCAAGATTTTTGCTTGAATCCAAGTCCAAGATGAAATGCAGTTTTCAGATTTGACTGAGCTGCGTACACCATCAATTATTCTTAATTCTGACTGTATCTCATCAATAACAATGTTAAACACTTTAACAGAATTATTAAAATAAAACCCTTGATAATGATACACTTTTCTACTCTGATCAATCCTTCTGTTAACCGCCTCTTTAAATAGAACAAGACTAAAAACAGCAACGCTCCCACTCTTTCTCCTCACACACACCTTTTATCATTGACTTAACTAATGTAGACTAATAATACTAGTGTTTAAGTATATACAGTAGTTAGGTGACTTAACATGGGCTCTATGATCACATATGGACAGTGGACACTACAGCACCACCGAATTCACTTATTCATCAAAACCGGTGACATCTATAGTTTACTCCACTGTTACAGACTCATAAAACAATACTCTCACAAAGGCCCCTGGTTTCTGATGTCAAAACACCAAAGCACCAAAACTAACAGAAGAGAGAGAGAGAGAGATACTGACCTGAACCACCCATGACTGCAGACGGCAAGAAAAAGAGAGAGAGACAGTGAGTGAAAACGCACACAAAAGGAGAGAAAGGCAGAGAATGAGAGGGAGGGGGACCGGCTCATACTACCATTGGCTAATAATGGACACACACACACACACACACACACAGCATACCGGGTGACAAATAGTTGAAACTGAACAAAAACACAATCGAAAACAGAATTATTTGTGACCCATCACAGAACCTAATTAATCCATCTTGTTTCATACGTCCTATGTGGCAAGTGTGTGTTAGAAAAGAAAGGGGGCAGCAGCAGTTGCTATAGATACAGTGTTCCAGTTTCCCTTACACACATTGCTTAGGGGGCCAGCTTAAAATACGAAGGTGGTGGTGGGGGGTAATTGTGTGCATGTGTGCTGGTGTTTAAATGTCGGAGTGTAATTTTAGCATCAGAGAGCTTGGCAGCTAGGGCAATCTTTACCCAACTATTCACTTCCTGAGTGAAAGGTCATTGCCACGGGACAAAGGCCAAAATAGAGTGCTACTGTGGAGCTCTGGAAGTAAAAATCTCATTCATTTTTTCCATAGAGGAATTGATTTCAATTACATATATATACAGTAAATATTTTGTAAATAAACTAAATATATTGTTTATATTTACATAATCAACATCTTTGGATTAATAGTTTTATATACCTCCATCGTAATTATTTAAATTATGTCATTCACAATGCTCCATAGCTCTCATTAAAGCCTTTGTCTTTCTGTCCTATTTTCAAATACTTTTTTGCTTCAATTCAAAATTTGTAATATAGCTGACTGGTTTCATTCATAGCTTATAACTAAAGACTTTTTTTAAAAGTCCCAATAGGATAAATGAATGGGAAAAATACTTCTGAAACCAAGGCTGCTGTGAAAGTGGGCAGGCACTGTTGCACTCTATTTGCACTGAAAGCCTCAATGTTCATTCAAAATGGCTGAATATCTAGATATTTTGTTTTAGCAAATCAAAAGAGGCTTTCTTAATCGGTTAGTGCTATGCTAAGCTAGTATGCTAAGCTGTGAAACACATCCTGGACCAGAAAGGGAGCATGTGTGACCTCCTTAAACTCTGAACTTATGACCTTCACAATGCCCAAGCATATTGAGTTACTGCACTATTTTCCTATTAGACACTTTATTTTCCACCATTTTAATATTGTATGAGCATATTATTTGACCTGAGGCCACACTCACTTTGTCTTTGTTCACCCTGCCACAAAAGTTAAATATTGAAAATTCTGTCATCATTGCCTTCACCTGTATAACACAAAAGATGATAATTTGAAGAATGTTGGTAATCAACCAGCTTTTATTACTATTGACTTCCAATGTATAAACAAAAACAATCTATTTATGTTCCAAAAAAGAAAGACATGCAAGTTCTGAATGACGTGAGGGCGAGTAATGATAGAATTTTAATTTTTGTTTGAACAATCCTTTTAAAACAAGTCTTCACTGAACCCACACCAACAATGATCTTTTTGTCACATTTTTGTGCCAGTTTAAGTTTTAATTAGGGTTGGTGGTAGCTTATTGGTTAACGATCTGGGCTGCTGACACATAAATCTCAAAAATAGGTGACCCAGACGGCAGAGTTACTGCAATCAGAATCCTGGTACTCATACAGTACATTGTGCTCATAATCTGAATAAAAAAAACTATGCAAAATATTTAAAAAACCTATCCAATTTTCTGCAAGCCAAGTGTAATATGTAAGAATCAAAAGCGTTGCACACACACAACCATGGAAATTCCAGAGCTAAACAGGAAATGGAATCCAAGTGGATAGGATGTGTAGCCCCACCAAATGATACAAAGATAATTTAAATCTAGAGGGAATATATGTTCATAATGATTACACATATCATGTGACAGGGAAGGGATGTGTCTAGCTGATTTGACAATTCATTATTATACTGAATTTTCAGAGATGCTTCTATATGAGTAGACAACTAAATAACAATACTGTACTAATGCATTGTGTACACGTTTCCATTTAAAAGTGTACTAAACTAAACTAAACTTCCTCAGTGGTTTAGTTAAGCATAATCAGGAAGAAAACCATTAATTAGAATAATTATTTGATTTACTTGCTTTTGTTTAATTACTGAAGTTTCTGGAAAAATGTATATAAATTAGTTCAAATAAAACATTGGCTTCAGGTCGGTGGGTGGTTTTAAAAATACAGCACTGAATGTTTTCTCTCTGTGCATGAGAATGCATTTAGAGAGGTTTAGAGAGTTCAATATGAATCATCAAAAACAAGAAATGATTTCAGTAATGTCATGCGGCCCTGCAGGGAAAATGTGATGTCATACAAATAGCATAAATACAGAGAAACTGATTAAGAGTAAAGAGAAAATATGCACATGTGCGTCCCAAAACGTGTGGAATGTTGGGACACTTGAATTTTCCTTATAAAATTCATACGCGAGACGATTGAATATATAGTGCATATAGTATACGTTCATAGTGTATAGTATGTCATTTGGGACACAGCTCATGTTTTTGTTTATTAAATGATCATAAATAGAATTTCTAAATTGTTTCTGTACTCAACGGTAGACACAGACTGACTATGTCTCAAGGCCGTAACCATGTCTTGAACATTGGGGGTGGGGTGGACAGTGTTATTGGTCTTTTTATTTAAAGAAATTAAATAAAGGATTAAAAGGGGTTTAAGAGAATAAAGAAAAGAAATAATAAGTGCTAGGTCTAATTGTAGCCTAGTTGAGATTTAAACACCTTGCAAATAATATTTTATTTAAAAATATGCACTAGTGCTGTGCATATTAATCGATTAATCACGATTAATCACATCTAACATAAAAGTTTGTGTTTATAGAATATATGTGTGTGTGTATATATTATTAGATATTTATATGTATATATGTGTGTATGTGCATACAAATACAAACAAAATATATATATACATACTTACAAGTATTATGTAAACAAACTTTTATGTTAGATAAAATTAATCATGATTAATCGATTTGACAACACTAGTATGCACACATTCACTCTTATTAGTATGTCTATGTCAAAAAGGTTAAACGGTTTTTGTCTTGTCACATTCAGTTATGAATGGCATGGATCAAATGATAGCATATTTTCAATTCAAAATGGCGAAATTCCATAATAAAAAAGTTGAGTAGTTTGCATCACTGTTTATTACTATGGGTCGTTAAGCATATCTATCGTAAAACAGTTGTCAAATATTAAATGTTAAGCTACTTACATCTTACCACGCCCTTTCAGTGTAAAAACTAAAGTGTTGCATTGGAATTCGCTCTCTTCTTCAGCAATCTTCAATCAACAATAAGCCTCACCTTCTTTTATCTGATTGGTCGTCTCAGGCTGCTGAGGTCGAACAGCCTTAAATGTAAAGTTTTGAACTGTTTGCGTAATGGAGTGCAGCAGAACAGCAGCAACAATATCAATATTGGGGAGAACAACTAATTTGTAATTAGAGGGGACTTGTCCCCACTCAATGCCTATAGTGGTTACCGCCCCGATATGTATTTTAGTGGTAAACATACATTAAAAAGGGCCCTGCAGATGTATAAGCACCAGAAAGATGGATTTTTTTCTTTTGGGCCAGCGACCACCAACCACTTAGCAACTAACTAAAACCATATATATGTGTAGATGCCATATTTGACCGCTCCAGACGTATCAGCACCATCTTGAAACGTCAGCATGTGGTCACTCACATTGAGCAGCTTCCAATTGTAAAAACCACCAAGATTTAAATTCTCAAAGAAATGGGATAAGCTTTCACATGTATGTATGAACTTAATATTACAGGTTTTCACTATGGTACTTCTTAATGTTTCTTCTTTTACTATGGTGTTAGCTGACGCCTTTGTGTTGTTGTTTTTTGTTAGTTTAGCTAAATCATCTTCTGAAGACTATCTATGACTAATACACCCTAGCAAAAAACTAGAGACGTCATAGCAAGCACCCAGAATACCTTACATGTCTAACACTGAGAATGTTTTCAGGCTAACTATAATGCTTAATTTTTCATCTAGTTACAGACAACAATTTCAGCTTTAAACACAACCCTACACAAATACTGTAGCTTTACAAACACAGACGGCTAACACTCACACAATGCAGTATCTATAATTGCCATGTCTGCACTCCCTTTATCTGGGTGGACCTTCAAAAAGTGCCTGTCATTCTACTGGAACAGCCTAGAGAACATGTTTTCTGTTTTTTCTCTATTAAAAAGATCTGTCTTTGTCTCTTTTTTGCAACCTCTCTCTCTTCCATCCTCTCCCTCATTTCCTTCTCCAGGTATCATGGATGCCTGTTGAAGAGAATGATGTAATCAGGATGGGTGTGACCTGGTTGCTATAGCGACAGCCTCATCTAGCGTTGCTGTAACCGCTATTGAATATAAAAACAGCCTGAACTCTGTACCATGGAAACCCGGAGCCTAATCTAACGACACAGCGGGGTTTGCATATCAGCATTACTATGAAGCAGACAGACCACCTGCCAGCCCTCATCCCAAAACAGCTGCCTCTCCTCTCTTTGTCCCACCATCGCAGAGACAGAGAGGAAGCTGAGGCTTCACATAAAACCTAATACACACTCACATTCATGGCTTAAAATACGCATAGACAAATATGGAGTTGTAAAATGAATACGATTTTACACAGACAAACATGAAATATGTATACCCTGCCCTCTCCAGCAGCTCCAGGTGCACTCTTTCTTCCCTTTATCCATGTCTTCCCCTCCTCTGTCGCTTCTCTCGCTGCTGTCGTCTTTCTTTTTCCCTTTCGCTGATATGTATTCCCGAGACCCACTATCTCACACGTCCGAACGGCATGAATGGCCAGAAAAGAGAGAAGAGAGCAGGGGAGAGAGATGCTACAGCTACTCGACGGACAGAGAGACGGAACGAGAGAAAGAGAAGGAGAAGGAGAGGTGCCGCTCGGCTGGATGAAACAGTAAACACTGCAGCCTCCACCGCAGAGAGCGGACTGTACCATATGCAGCGCCCGGGGCGTGATGGGGAGGGGGGATTAGATCAAAGAGGCCCCACCCTACCCAACAAAGCTAATACATAAACATAAGCACGGTCATGTGACCTCAGCGGCATTGTTTTCGGCTGAAAATGGGTGGAGTCTGATGTTTTTTTATTTTTTTTATTTCTTGGTATCTGCAAACAATGCAATTTTATGTTATTGCATTGTTTCGCCACTAAATTAAAAAAGGAAATAAAACTTTTTATCTCACAATTCTGATTTTTTTCTCGCAATTGCGAATTTATATCCCGCAATTCTGACTTTATAACTCGCAATTACAATATTTATAAGTATAATTGCGAGATTAATATTTTTTTTTTTAAATAATTTTTTTATTCCGTGTCGGAAACAAGCTTTCATACTTACCAGAACATTGCAGGCTGAAGGTGAAATATAGGTTTTACAGACTGAGTTACAAATAATAATAGGCCTACATACACATTACAACAGAGAAACAAAAAGTGAATGTTTTCAAAAGGTCTGGTATTTGATGATTTCAGTGTAGGCTTATTAATTTCCATCATCTTTCCATAACATCTTCTCTCAAAGGGCTCACCAGGGTAACCGCTTAAGCTCCCTGCCTCCAGTGTTGCTATGGCAACAGGCTGATCTGTGCTGATCCAGATTGTCTCAGAATTGCAGTGAAATGCAGAGCGTTGTTTCTTTGAATGGTTTAATCTCACCACATTTAAAACACCTCGCCGGTTCGCATGAAGATATACTTTACCACCGGAGCAATCAGTTGGTAATGTTATAATAAAGTATTTTAATAAAAATAAATAAATAAAGCTTTGTTGTACAAAACTGCGGTCTCTATCGCCCTCTGCAGGTGATTCAAGGGAGAGCTGCAGAAAAGGCGTTGACCTCTTTTTCAAACATTCCAGAATCTTCAGTTTCACTCACCAAACAATGAATGGAATATGTGTGTGTGTGTGTGTGTGTGTGTGTGTGTGTGTGTGTGTGTGTGTGTGTGTGTGTTTGTGTAAACGCAATTCACAACATCAGATACAACCTATCTGTCAATTTATCTGTATCCACCCGCAGCATTGTAATATAAGAAATCAATTAATAAAAGAAAAGTAGCAAATTAATATATAATCTCAACTGCTGTTCCTTCAGTCAAAATGATGAAGAAAAACAGTTCAAGATGCTTGTTGCATCATATGTGCATGAACTGCCCACATTTTACAAGAGGATTATAAAATACTATATAAAAATACAAGCTAGAGAGTCTTCTTTGCTGAAGAGAACCACTTGATCAAAAACACAATGTTCATTCCTCCCACCGCTGTCACAATTTCATGGCTTTCAGGTTCACGTAAACACTGCGAGGTGGACTGACTCCAGAGATGAGTATGTTTAGAGATGTTGGTTCTGGACAAAACACAAAAGGCTTGCAGTTTTATTAATGAGTCTACAGAATATGAGCAACAGCAGTACTACATTTCACTTTAAATGTTGTTTAGACATGTTAATTTAATTCACAAAACATAATCATGATCTATGCCACAGTTTGAAGAAGCTGTGATATCTTTTTTGGGTCAGGGTACACTATTACTAGAGCTTTTTTGGCTGGTTCTTTGTTATTGAGAAGTTATGTAAATAAGCCACCTTGCAGTTGTTTAAACCACCACTAGAGGGAGATTATCGCCTAATTCAACCTCAACTGACCTCAGAATAAAGTGCATCTGTCTGTGGCTGTGCCTGCCTGGTCAGTCAGACACTTCACAAGCAGTGTGTACTTCACAATGAAAATGGTTTCTTATCGCTTCCAAAGGACTATAATGTCATGTCTAATGATCTCTAGACATAAACAATAAATAAATTCAAGTGAGCTCTAGTCAGCTTTTGGCTACAACGGCTAGTTTAAATGCATCAAATAATAAACCTATGCTTGCTTCAACATAATTGATAAATAGATTAAGGCATCTTAGTAGACAGGATGTTACACAAATATCGGATGTTCTTTAATGCCTTACAATAAGGCTGCATTTTTGTGTTTTTTGGACACAGCCATTGTCTCTCAAACTCTCCACCAGCTTATCAAATTAGTCCTTGCAACATAAGCAGGCTTTTCTGTTTAAACTTTTGTGGAAAACACCAGCTGTGACAATAATCTTCTTAACACTGCATCCTCAAATCAACTCAACTCTGCATCCTCTGAGCATTATTGAACTGGCATGACGACACATTCAAAGAGATGATGATAAAGAATCAGATCAGTGAGCTGAATTGCACAGAGAATCCAGAAACCCATGATTTAAATAATATTTTGGTTTCAATACAATAAAAATTAAGGTTACAAAAATGGTCTCTAATGCTGTAAATTATATAGCATCTCAGATTGATTCAGACTATAACTCACCTTTTTGAACTATTCTTTGAAAGAACCAGCACAGAAGAGTCAATCGTTTTGGGGAATGGTCAATACACTGGCCGTTTCTTGCATTATTTTGTGGTTCATGTCATTTATTTTATTGCATTTAATATAGACTGCAAGACTCATAACTCTTTTGTCTGGCATGACAAATTTCAATATGCTAATTAGATTATACTGTTAAATACCTTAATTCTGAATGACCTATATTAAAGGTGCTACAGAGGATGTTTTCGACAACTGAGAAATCAAAGACTGTTAGTGAGTTTTTGAAATGAGCGCATGCGTAAGAACAACCCCCCTCCTTCACAGCTCATTTCAAGGGAACGCCTCCCAAAACTCGTGCACGAGTACTGGAACATGAGTGTTTACCACCGGCATTCGCTGTGTCGTGTTAGTGGATTCATTATGTTGGACTCACCGCAGGTAACTCATAATCTGCAGTTGTTACTCCTGACAAAAACATCGCATGCGGCGCCTGTGGAAAGTTACTGGAGCGCACAGCCGCGCTCGTCTCTCACAAGGATCGTCATGGCAGTGATTGACAAGCCAGAGGGCCAATCGTTTACGCGATGATCACGTAAATGATTGGCTGATGTTTTTAAGGCCCTACCTCGTGCACAGATGATGTATATTAATATTATTCCTTTTAGTGCACCTAATAAATAGTCTTTTATCAGTTAGTAAAGACAGTTTCAAGTAATATTGCAAAAATGTATAAAACAAAACATCCTCTGTAGCACCTTTAAGTAAACTACCTCTTGTGTTGCTATAAAGCTGTTATGGTGATATACTGCATCATAGGATCTATTCAAAATGGTTTTTGTACTGAATGTGTTTAGAGATGCCGTTTGGTGATAAACAGGAGATGAGCTGGTACTCCTACATCGTCACTTCATCAGCTCATGACACTCTCCACCTCTCACCACAGCTGTCAGGCAGCAGTGGAGGTTCTCTGAGTCACAGCGCTAATGTTAATTGGGTTGCAAACCTTCAATCTTCTAGAGCAGCAGATCTCAACCTTTTTGACTCCAAGGCCCCCCCCATTGTTCAACACAATATTCCCTCCATATTGGCTAAGATATTTTCTCTGGCATTTATGCTGTAATTATGATTGTTTTAAAATGTATTAACAGAAAATGGGGGTGTTGATAGATTAACTCTTTTCCTGTCATTTTTGACACAATGCTTCCCCACCACTGATGTTTTCACTTCTATACGGTAGGGGATTCAAAATAGGTGAAAAAACAGAAACATGCGATACAAACATTGCTTACGCACATGTAAAATAACACAATAATCAAATATTAAACAGCATTTAAAGCAAAACTGCCTGTCGTTACCGAAGGAAATGTCGACCCTGAAAGAGGTATAGGACTGTGCAAGCTTTGGGGGTGTTGATGGAAGCAATACTCCATCCATGTTTTGATCATTATTCTAGACAAAGTCTTTGACAAAAACGCAATTTTCTCAGCTTTTTGTTCAAAATGTTGCTTTTTATGAAACTTACCCACATTCAAAGTGTTGATAAAAAATAAAATGTTTTTGTTTGTTTAAAAGCAGAGGCTCTGTTCTTTCTTTTGATATACTGCAAGTTCAGATCTTCATACTGCAAAATATTCTGAGGCCATGAAAGTTTTGTGAAAATGATCAAAAATGCTGCCGCTGGCTGGCAACTTCTTAAAAAACACTGGCAGAGAAAGAGTTAAATGAATTAAATGGGGATTTTTACAAAATTCAATATTCTAATTTTCAGTAAAATTAGTAGTTATTGTGCGTGTTGTTTTTAGCATTTTGATTCAATTTTAATTAATGTTTAATTAATGTTAGGATACAAAATTGTGCCATACTTGTTCCTAGTGAAAAAAAATACTAAAATGTATTTGACATTTATTTGTGCTAAGTATACTACAAAAACCTTTACATATTTATGTGCTAAATAAAAATACCCTGCAATCGTACTTAACTTTAGTATACTAAACTGGTATACTTAAGGTACGCTAAATTGGGAAAACTAATTTTGCACTTCAATTGTGTGGAAGTGGTGCTGAGGTCCAACTAAAGATATACTGAAGTATATTTGATTGTGCTAAAGTGGAACTATTGCAAGTATACTTAAGGTACACTTTAAATATCTTGCATTTAAAGACTGATATTACACAAAGATCATACAATGCTTATTAATAGTGATATTAAAACATTTTTTAGGCATAATATTAAGAAATGTGCATTGTGAAGAATAAAGAAATACTCCAAATAAAGTTTAATTATAATTTTATATCAGTAAGACTTAAGTGATATGTCAATAAATATCATTTGAAGTATACTTAGTATGAAATAAATGTATTTTAAATGTATTTGTTTTGGTAGTTTTAGTGTACCTACTAAGTGAAAAGAATGACTGAAACTATATATGAAACTATAAATTATGCATGCATTATTTTCATTTAAAAATGCCTTATTTAATATTATTATTATATTATTTAAATGATAATAAAACAGCACTGCTTGTAGGAAGAATAAGCGCAGAGCGTCTTACCTTTCTGTCTGCTGAAGCTTTGGAGTAACAAGGGCAGATCAGCCTCTTTCTCTGTGGTTGAACTCACAATACTGCTTGTGCTTTTACTCTCCTTCTCCTGACTGGAGTGCTGCTCCGGAGTCACTGTAGACGTTCCCATTACTGCAGGCCTGGGTTTGGTGGACCAGCTGTCCTCTGGTTGCGGCTTGGGCTTCTCAACAGGCACTTCTTTCTCTTTTTCCTTCTCTTTTTCTTTCTCTGTTTCTTTCTCTGTTTCTCTCAGGGTGCTAGCTGGAGGGTCGGTGAAGGGAGAGGCCGAGGTGGCGGAGGTTGTGATGGGCTTCGAGGACGTGATGCCTGTTGTCACGGGAGAAGATGTTTCAGGAGGTTTTGGGGCAGAATATTCCTGCTCCCTCTTGGGACTTTCTTCAGAAGCTGATTCGATTAGCAGGTCGCTGTCGAGCTCCGCCTCCCTTTCCTCTCTTAACAGACTGTAAAGTGGCGGGTTGCTAGACTGACCGAAGCCCATCTTGGTACCCCCAGATAGCTCAAATGGGTTACTTGCACTGACCTTGTTGGTTTGTGGCTTGTCAAATGGGTTACTAGCTTTATCAGTGGCAGATGTATAGTTGGTCTCCTCAAATGGGTTGCTTGTTTGACTGAATCCGCCTTTTGCAGGCGGGGTCTTGGATGTCAAGTCGTGTATCGGTGAATCAGAATCTTCAGCCACTTGCTCAATTTCTGAATCTCCAGACTCATCTCCACTGCCATGAAGGTCTTGATCCCATGGGGATGAGGGTTTGGCTGAACTCTTGATGTCCTGGGCTGCAGGAAGATTGGGTTGAGAGCTGATGCTGCTGGAATCTTGGGTGGAGCTCACAGACTTCATTCCTGCTGGCTGGAACAGCACATCAGATGGAGACTCTCGACCTGAAAAAGAGTATTGAGGAAAGTAACAGAATATATCTATCCATCCAATCTATCCAAACCATCCAATCTCTAGATCCGTCTATCCATCTATCTACAGGGCTCTAAGATAACATTTCTCTTTAGAAGCACTTGTGCTCCTAATGAAAAAAATTTAGGAGCAAATTCAAAAATTTAGGAGAACTTTCTCAATAACATACATTAACTTCCCCATTACAGGGCGATATTTTCCCCTTTAAATTGATTTCCAGGGGCATTTTTACCATTATAAGAGCATTTTTTTCTAAATGTATTAAATGTATGCATCATATTTTATCAATTTCTTGAATTAAAATAGAAAATCTGTTTTCAAATGTTAAATAATAAATTCAGTTTGATTCAGAACAATAACACCCAATGAGACTGTTACCCATTTAAAAGAAATCATCAAAAAAGCCATCTTTGCACTGCAGAAGTGGCACAGAAGCTCCATCTGAAGTGGTTTTATTTAGACACATTTACATAGACTGCTTCATGCAGCTATTGGTAAATATGTTTTTTTAATTTAGAAATTGTAAAAAATTAAACTTTAAAAGTGGGATATTTAAGTAAAAACTGTTTCATTCATTCAGTCCTTCAAAAGGCACATTCATTTAAAATCACTGTTGCTTGGAGACGCACAACAGTTCTGGTGTGGCTTTGTTTGAAACTATTTTCATGAAATAGAGTTCACTTAATATCAACTTGTTTATTGGACTTCAATAAGATCAGTAAGTACCACATTTGCAATCATGCCAATATTCGGAGAAAGAGTTGCGATAGACGGTGTTACTGGTGTTCAGCAGCAACACCGGTTATATCACTTGTTACCCACCGTGACTGCAGCACCGCCCCCAACGTCGTTTCGATTTTTTTATAGTAATAATAATCAATTAGTTCAATTAGAGAATAGACACTACAGTTAAAACGGAACACGTCTGCTAAATTCAGTGAGCCGAACGAGAGTGGCAGCACAGATCAGCAGCAGATTTCACCTCACTTCGCCCATTTCGCCTAACTTTTCTGAATGACGAAGAC
Source organism: Chanodichthys erythropterus (assembly GCF_024489055.1). NCBI lineage: Eukaryota > Metazoa > Chordata > Actinopteri > Cypriniformes > Xenocyprididae > Chanodichthys > Chanodichthys erythropterus. The sequence continues at coordinate 19,846,588 of NC_090225.1, forward strand.
GATGGATGAAGATTTGATTGCAAAGTGAAATCTAAATGTGAAAAAGTATGTTGTTGTGTATGTTGTTTTTTTATTTTATTTTTTTGGAGCCATTTTTGCCCCAAGCCCCCGTTAATTTCCGACCTTGCTTGTGATAATCCAAATGTAGTATTTCCAGTTAATTTGTCTGAAACATCTGCAGCATGAGACGGTCTGGTAAGTGCGTCATACCCATTTCACCTTTATACAATCTTTGAAGTGTCCTTCGCATATGTCTTTTGCACATGCTCTGCTGACTGAAGCAAAGTCTTTGAATGAAGGTATGAAAAGCAGTCGATTGCAGTATGAAACATTACTGTTGTTCAGTGTAGATGCATTTTGGGAGTTGTGCTTTTTATTCCGATCGTATTATAGATCTGTTTATGAGAATCAATCGGATCACTCACACCAGTGCGCCTAAGTATTTTTTCACAGTTATTTTAAGTCGCAAATGCAACTGAATTGATTGCACTGTATAGAGCCCTGATCTATCTATCATACTCTCCATAACTATGTCTGATGAAGGCCTTGACAATTGTCAAAACATTATTTGTTTTAAAGGTAGGGTAGGCAATTTTTTTTTATTTTATTTTGGTTAAAACTTTCTTCACATCCTGATAGCAATCAATAACAGAAGTGGTCTAAACATTAAAGGGTTAGTTCACCCAAAAATGAAAATTCTGTCATTTATTACTTACCCTCATGTCGTTTCACACCTGTAAGACCTCAATATTAATATAATAAAGTGGCGAGAATACTTTTGGTGCGGCAAAAAAACAAAATAACGACTTATTTAGTGATGGCTGATTTCAAAACACTGCTTCAGGAAGCATCGGAGCATAAATGAATCAGTGTATCGAATCATGATTCGGATCGCGGGTCATACCGCCAAACTGCTGAAATCACATGACTTTGGCGCTCCAAACAGCAGATTTGACACACAGATTCACAATGCTTCGATGCTTTCTGAAGCATTGTTTTGAAATCGGCCGTCACTAAACAAGTCGTTATTTAGTTTTTTTGGCGCACCAAAAGTATTCTCGTCGCTTTATAATATTAATATTGAGCCACAGTACTCACATGAACTGATTTAAATATGTTTTTAGTACGTTTATGGATCTTGACAGAGGAAGTGACATTGCTCCCTATGGAGGCCTCACTGAACCATCGGATTTCAACTAAAATATCCTAATTTGTGTTCCGAAGATCAACGAAGGTCTTACGGGTGTGGAACGGCATGAGGGTGAGTAATAAATGACAGAATTTTCATTTTTGGGTGAACTAACCCTTTAAAACATGTACATATATCTTCTGTGGAAGTCTCAAGACCAAAAAATGCTTGTCCAATCGGTCCAAATGCAATGATACAATGTCCTACCTGCCTGTCAACATATGTATTTACATTTACATTTATGCATTTAGCAGACATATTTCCATACCTCAGCGCACCCTGCTCGTGCAGACATCACACGTCATCAGCGCGTTCCGTAAGGCTGTGCAGAGTTGTGGAGAGAGTCACAGAGCACCGCAAACTTACAGCAGCTGCCTTTTACAATTCCTTCTGAACCAAAACAACAAACCTTTGTTGCGTTCACGCCATGTCGTAACCGTAATTACAAGATGGCAACCCATGAGGTTCTGCCCGGAGCTGTTCACGTGCTCAGACTTGGATTTATGCGTTTCTCTGGCAACACTATCAACGCCGAATTTAACCTGTAGCAGTCAGGTGGTACAAGTCGGAGCTCTGTAAGTTGTTTACGTTTATTATTATTGTAACGTTATGTGCTTTGAGACATGAGTTAATTTAACGCCGTCTCTCGTGACGCTTTGCAGAATTTGCTCTGGCTGTGCGTGACCTGCGCGTTCATGTGTTTGAAGGAGGTGAAGGAAGGGTGGGATCTAATGCTTCCAAAGCTAGCTTGCTATTGCTAGCCTCTCAGAAATTGCCTACCCTACCTTTAAACCTTTTCTTTAGTTGGGATAAACTTTTGATTTTTGGTTGCACCTCTTCAGCTGGTTGAGGATCTCTATTTGACCTTTTTTTTTTGGTATACTTTCCATTACCACCTTTCAATCCAAACTACTAGTCTAAACTTAACTTTGCTTTTCAAGTCAAAAATTAGTTACATGAATTCAGTTAATTCTGTATCCTGTTTGCTAGCCCTATTTAAATTCACTTTAAATACCAAAATGGATTTGTAATATAAAGAGTATTCTGAATGGTGTACAACCCTGGTGCATGAAGCAGGTGCATCACAATTGGGAGGGATCTACCTGTAGGGGAATGATTAGGGGAGTGGTTAGCGGACGAGGCTGCGCTGTCATCCTCTGGTTCTGACAGTGTTACAGTGGGAAGACCCTGCTGACCGAAACTGAGCACGCTCTCTCTCTCAGACATTCCCCCTTGTGGAGACACTCTCACTGGCTGGGTCGTCGCAGTGTGGGACTCTGTTGTCACGGTGATCTTTACAGGACTGGCACTCTGTGGCGTTTCCATCCTACGGTACGATCGGTAATCTGCCATCTCTTCGTCCGAAGGATCCTCCACGTACGGAAACGCGTGCTGCCCGCCGGCTGATCCCTGACTGTTCTTCACCTCTGTATCTTCAGATCCAAGAGGGCTCTTCTCCAAATAGCGACCCAGATCGAAGGGGTCATGGCTGGATTCCTTACTTTCTTTTTCTTGAATCTTAGGCTTGAAGTCCTGGATGTCATCTTCGTCTTCATCCTCTTCATCTTCGTCATCTCCATAGCCAGACATTGGAGGCTGCTGCTTGTTTTTGACATTGCCCACACTACCAAAATCACAGAGATCGTCCCCCATGTCCATGTAGCTGTAATGGTCAGTCTTGTGTGAGCCCTGCAGGGTCGTCTGATGGTCTGAGGGGTCACCTGGGGTCATGCCGATTCCAGAGTCGGTTCCAGTGGGAGCAGGTGGGGAACGGTTGCCCTCAGAGGAGAAGAGAGAGGCACCATCATTAAACGGATTGGAGGAGGATTTTGAGGACAGAAGAGAGGTGTACAGATCACCGTCCCCTGGCGATGACTTCATAAACATGTCAGACAGAGAGTCACCTAGAGAAAGAGAGACAACATATGTTATTAGAAATGGAAATCGATAACTGGACTCAAATGATTTTTGAATGCTTGTTTCCAAGATTGTGTGGATTTTTAAAAACACCATACTAAAATACTAAGTGTTTGGAGACTTAAAGGATGTTTGTTCATATGATAATGTGCATTCAAAGATACAAATTCAGAAATTCAGTTTGTTGTAGTAAACACCTATTCAGAACCAAAATACTTTCCAGGGAAAAATAATATGACCATGCTTTAGTTCCTTTCTAAATACAGCCATAAATGATAATCAATGAAAAAAAAAAAAAAAAAAAATACCATCATAAATCATTCATCCTATGATTTACATGGTTTAAAGATAATATTGAATATAAAAGTAAGAATTATGCCACCATGCTTTGTTTTAAATTAATACTTTTTGTCAAAAAGCAAAAATATATGATTTGGTACTAGATTTTCAATCTAGTAATCCTTTGCCATTTGGGTGGGACAAAATGACAAAAGAATTTGCATTAATTCTAAACGCTTCAATACATAAATATGTTAGAAAAGCACTTCGTATAACATTAAAGGTATAGTTCACCACAAAAATAAAATTCTGTCATCATTTACTCACCCTTGAGTTGTTCCAAACCTGTATGAATTTTTTCCTTCCGCTAAACACTTCAAAATATCTTCTTTTGTGTTAAAGAACAAATTCATACATGTTTGGAACAACTTGAGGGTGAGTAAATGATGACAGAATTTTATTTTGAAGGGTGAACTATCCCTTTAAAGGACTTAGACACATAAAGGCCATTATAGTTTTGCCTATACACACAGTGGACTCCCTGCACAGCCACCAAGTGCAGGGGTCAGAGGACAGGCTTCCTATATTTAGATATGTAGACACTCATGAAGTTTTAGAGTATATTTGTGCACTAAAAATTAGAAATAAACAAGAAAAATACAATAGATCAAGATAGCCCTGCACAGAGATATTAGACAAAGGACAGAGAGTAAGAGATCTGAAAAAGAATCTACGCAGAGTCAACATGATAGTCGATTCTTTTCCCAGAATTGCTGTAAATCTGATTCCCAGTTGACTGAGAGAAAGAGCAGATAGGAAGTTTGAACATGTAGTGACATTCAGACTGGTTGGGCACTGTGAGCCCTCTGAGACACAGCTGGAAACATCTGCTCTTTCTCTGTGAAATCAGTTGAGTCTTAAGAGGATTAATGAAAGCTGACAACGAACCCTGTGACTGTTACATTTACAATAACAAGTACACACACTTCTATTACACGCCCATCACCCTGCTCTAAAATTACAGTAGGAAATAAGATCATAATGGACCAACGGAAGACTGCAGTTTGAAGAAAGAAATTATGTGATTTCAAAACCTAGCAACCTTGCTGTCTACAGCCTATGAAAGATTTGAATGAAAATGAGAAATGTTGTCTGTCTTGGCAATGAACCCAAATAAATAAGTTGAAGTGCTAAAATTATTAAAACTAATTTATTTATATAAAAAAATAAAGCTTATTAGAAATTCTCCAGTATAGAATACTCGCCTCAACGTACATTTATTTTCAACATTTCTCTTGCTTCATCTGCCAGTTTTGATAGATTTTTTTACACTGAATTTGTCACAGTGCTTTATGGAATTGCCTTCTCCATTTTTGTTTGTGTGCATAATGTTTTAATATCAGACAAATTGACAATGTGTGTGTCTTGCCAACACATAATGGCAGATAAACAGAATGAGATAAATGGAGGACCCTCTCTCTCTTTTAACAGATTGCAAGAGTGACCGCCTGTGTTTAAGCAGCCTTGATCTTGGAATTCATTTTAGCCACAGACATTTCAAAATATTTCAATACAGAGTTTTTAGCAACAGACCAATACAACCACAACCAAGATCTTTCAAAGTGGAAAAGTACTTTCACAAAGATAATTTTTTTACGGGTGTGGCAAAATCTACTATTTCAGCCATGTCTCTACGTGTAGAGAATTCAGCCAGTGACTCATGCTGTGTCCCAATTCGCCTACTTATACTACGCCCTAAAAGTATGTACCTTTTTTTATATATATAAAAAGTACATACTTTTGAGTGTGTAGCAGAAGAGTAGACAAGCTTTGAGATATATTATCACTTCATAAAATTGCGTCTTTAATGGATGCTCTGTCATAGTTACATGCATCCTGTCACAGTAAACTGGCCTGTCAAGCATCTTCTCACAGTTAACATCCTCCACATTTAATTTAATTTCCTACCATATTGGAGAGAAACGTGGCATGTTAATCTGCCAGTCTTGGGTCTTTCATGCGGAGACTCTCCTCATATTTTTGCATAATGATGAATTTAAAAATTAACGGCCAAACAGATCCTTATAAAAGTATACACTGTTGCAGATAAACTACAACACTGATAACGTCAAATACATTTTTTTTTTCATTAGGTTAAATGTTGATTATTAGTCACTCAAATCCCTTATCGACATTTCTACTCAACTGTGGGTCGTGTACATCCGCTATATTTGTAGTTTTTAACACTTTTTTTTATTCATGTTTGTAGTTCTGAACCGAATCCTCCTCCAAAGCGCATTGGGTTGTGGGCAATATTAGCCATTACAGGTGCTAAATAGGATGTTTTGTTTTATACATTTTGGCAATATTACATGAAACTGTCTTTACTAACTGATAAAAGACTATTTATTAGGTGCACTGAAAGTAATAATATTAATATACATCATCTGTGCACCAGGTAGGGCCTTAAAAACATCAGCCAATCGTTTACGCGATGATCGGCTAATGAGTGGCCCTCTGGCTTGTCAATCACTGCCATTGTGAGAGACGTGTGCGGCTGCGCGCTCCAGTAACTTTCCACACTCTACAGGCGCCGCATGCAATGTTTTTCTTAGGAGACAGGAGTTACCTGCGGTGAGTCCGACATAATGAATCCACTAACACGACACAGCGAATGCCGGTGGTAAACACTCATGTTCCAATACTCGTGCACGAGTTTTGGGAGGCGTTCCCTTGTTGTTCTTACGCATGCGCTCATTTCAAAAACTCACTAACAGTCTTTGGTTTCTCAGTCGACGAAAAGATCCTCTTTAGCACCTTTAAGTGCGTGCACGGATCCACACTTCGAAAATCTACCGGAAATAGTAAACCATCCAGGGACTTTTGGCATACTCTTTTCAACTATGCTTTGGGACACATTTATTGTAATCTCACATACTGTTTAGGAGAGATAGTATGCACTTTGGGAAGCAGGGTCAATTATGTCATTTGCAATGCTTGCTGGGAGTAGGCCACTGCTGAGCTCTTTTGGCAGGACTTGCATTTCCATGGTAACAGTGACTACTCTGATTAATGGAGGATCATGGATAGTGTAGTTCTTTACTGGCAGTGAAAGTCTCTAGTTGTCGATACAAAGAACGTAATCAGGCTCCAATGTTTTTTGGGCTAATTTTGTGTTCAATAAAATAAATAAAGTCATACAGGCTTAGATTTGGAATGACATGAAGGCAAGTTAATAACATAATTTATAACATTTATAACATTAATTAAAAAATAAATTAAATTAAGCTGAAATCACATTGACTTTTGTGCCACCATTTAACAACCTCAAAATTCTAGGTAGGTCTGTCTTGAACGGTTTATACAATCAATTTCTCGATGAAGACCCCTAGTGTTGCGCTCTTTTCGAGTGGTCTTTGTATGCTGCTGACTGCCTTTGGCTGAAAGTGACAGAAGGAATGTTCTTTTCACATTCACCCTGCACTGTTTGTTGATCTCGCTCGGCCTCTCTCTTATGCCCGAGTGACTTTGTGAATGCAGACAGACAGTACACTCCAGCATTCCTCCTCGTCTAGGCCTTTCCTCTCAGTGTATTAGACAGGCAGACAGAGAGAGAGAGACAACTAGGGGAGAGAGACAGTCAGAACTGGATTACGGTGGACATATTGACATGTGTGAGTGATGTTACTGATGGTACGATCAGAGATATGGGATTTCTGTTGTGTTGAGCTGCTCACCATGTGGACAGATCTTTTTACAGCTCTTTTAAAGAGCTGTAAGCTCCTTGACTTGGCTACTGTAAAAAGACTGAGCTATGTCTTGCTCTCACTCAGCCTATAAATAGACCTCCCTCTGTTTGTTTAAAAAGGGAGAATGCTAAAGACTGAGCCAACTACAGCCCAAACCAACATGAAAGACAGGAAGAGAGAGAGGGGGGATGGAGGGAAGAAACAAGAACCTCACCATAGCCAGAGTGTGAAAGAGGGATAGAGAGAGAGAAAGAGTCTTTGTGTGAGTGCATTTGAATGCCTTAAAGAGAACATGCGTAATTGGGCTCGCGTCCATGAGAGGAGGAAAGACCTTGTGTGCATTTTCCCAGCTAACAGGCAACATTCTTTGGCTAACATTCTGGCAAGGTTCTCATAAAGTTATGAACAAACATTCTTCCAGTAACATTAATAAATATTTAGTTATCTAGTCGTAATAATGTTCTCAAAATTTGTATTTCTACATCGTTCATGAAACATTTTAGTTGAACGTTCATCTGTTGTAAATATTACTTCATTTTCGTTTCAACATTCAAAAAGTAATGTTTACATAATGTTTTTTAAAATAATAAAATGGAATGTTTCTTTAATGTTTTTGCTAACCTTTGCATAAACAAGAAAAAAACATTTAAAAAAAATTGATGTTTTAAACATTCTGAGACCATTCAGAAATAATGACTCTTATGTAACTTAGTGGGAATGTTATCAAAATGTTCTTAGAATATATTTTTGTTAGCTGGGCTTGTGTAAGCGTGGGTGCATGTGTGTGTATAAAAGCCAACCATGCAGTGTACGGGGGGAGCTGAGGGATTTCAGGCCCCGGCTCATGAATATTTGAGCATGTGAGAGAGACTGTGCATGGGCGTATGTGTGTGTATGTGTGCATGCCCAGTTTCCCTATAGCTAATAATAGCACTCTGAGCCATAATGGCAGCTCATTCAGACTCTTAATGGACCGAGGAGCACCTGCAGAAGCAGAAACTGACAATTAGCAAGAAGAAAAAGCAGTGAAAAGCTCTGATGGTTTTCTATGAAAGTTTGAAAGCATGTGTGAGTGTGTATTTCACCTTATGTATTTTGCATGATATGTGCGTGATAGGCTGTAGTCACATGTCTTCGCTCTGAGAGGGTTTCTATAGATACGTTGCTACTTTATCTGTCACATTGATCCACAGAAACACTAAAAGCACATTAAATGCTGCAGCATGAGGTACAATTAAAGTAGCACTAAGAGTGCCTGGATGTCTACCTCCGAACCTGCAATCATGTACACTTCCTTCTTGATCAGGTTTTAGGTTTTATTGTTGTCCAGTATTAAATCCACATCATTGTCGGAGGTTTAGGTATCAGGCTTTAAGATGGCAGACTGTCTTTTCTTAATAAACTCACTGTCATTATTTGTTAGAGTCAGTGAGGATTTCGTTTTAGCAGCTCAGAAAAAAAAGAGAGAAAACTCTGGCTTTTCAATGCAGGATAATACTTTCTCCATCAAATGTTGTTCAAACAGCTACATCAGAGTTGCTTCAAAGGTTGAAGCAACATCATGTTTAAGCCTATAATACAATCTTTGCTCTACATGAATGGCGACATCCTGAACAAAACTGTAGCCAGAACTAGCCTTCTACCTTTCCTCTGTGTTATAATCATGGCATACTCAAGAAAACTCTAATATATTCTTGAACATCTCTAATATACTCATCTCTAAAATAGTTAAAGGTAGGAATGTGCCTGAAGCTGAATACTGTCAAAGCCACTTGAAGGCAAGCCAGAAAAAAGTGTAATGCCTGCTAACGCTATGGAACGTATTAAAAAACTCTTCACTATACTGATTAAACTGCTTTTGTGAGGAAATAGCTCACCATTTAATGAATCAACAGCCTGTCTGCTAATCTTCAACATGTTTTACGCTAAATACTTTTGTTGGTAAATATATGTAGATTTTACAATGATAAAAATGTTTTTTATAAGAGAAGAGAGAGTTGCGACAGGTAGGACACATGTACGGCATTAACACCAGCAAATGTGTGGTAAAAATTTGAATAAATAAATGTATGGGTTACGCTAGGGGTTATTGAAATCACTTTTGAATGCGAGCTTGCTTTTTACTTTCGCTTTCCAATTCGTGATAACGCATACTCTGTGTAGGGACCGGCACCACACATTTCACAAGATAAGATATTTATCAATCACGCTCAGAGTCTGTTGCGTACCACATCCTCTGCCATCGTCCTGTCAGTCATCTCACCTTACTCTCTTCACATGATAAGTGAAATCTGATGTACTGTAATGGCCCCTTTAGGGGCTCTGTAGAATGCGGAATTCATTTTCCATGCCTTTCCGAATTTGGAATTAGGCTTCAGGCACATCCCTAGTTTAAAGTCCCCCTGAAATCAAAATTTATGTTTTTTAGCTTTTAGTATAAATATATTAGCCTGATTTTCTTGACATCACATCGCACTTCAGCTTCTTATCAAATCTTCTGTCCAATCAAATGCTCTCTAGAATCTGAAGTCCCGCCCCCTCCTACACTATCAACAGACACTTAAGCTGAGGCTGAAATCGGTCATTTGTTCACACATTTACTAGTGAATGGCAAATAGTGCACTATATAGAGAATAGGGAACGATTCAGACAGTGTAAATATACTTTCTTTTGACGTGAATGAAGTCCGTTTTCGCGCTAGTATAACGTGAAACGCAGCAGAGCGAGCACAGTCTGATCTGGTCCAGAGACACGAGAGCACAGAGAGGATCATATCAGTGAGTCGCCTCAGACCACGAAAGGTATCGGACCCATTTAAAGGGTTAGTTCACCCAAAAATGAAAATTCTGTCATTTATGACTCACCCTCATGCCATTCCACACTCGTAAAACCTTCGTTAATCTTCGGAACACAAATTAAGATATTTTAGTTGAAATCCGATGGCTCCGTGAGGCCTTCATAGGGAGCAATGACATTTCCTCTCTCAAGATCCAAAAGGTACTAAAAACATATTTAAATCAGTTTATGCGAGTACAGTGGTTCAATATTAATATTACAAAACGACGAGAATATTTTTGGTGCACCAAAAAAACCTAAATAACAACTTATATAGTGATGGCTGATTTCAAAACACTGCTTCATGAAGCTTCGGAGCACAAATGAATCAGTGTATCGAATCATGATTCAGATCACGTGTCAAACCGCCAAACTGCTGAAATCACGTGACTTTGGCACTCCGAACTGCAGATTCGATACACTGATTCATTGTGCTCCGATGCTTCCTGAAGCAGTGTTTTGAAATCGACCATCACTAAATAATTTTTTTTTTTTTTCAAAAATATTCTTGTCGCTTTTTAATATAAATATTGAACCACTGTACTTACATGAACTGATTTAAATATGTTTTTAGTACCTTTATGGATCTTGTCATTGCTCCCTATGTAGGCCTCACGGAGCCATCGGATTTGAACTAAAATATCTTAATTTATGTTCCGAAGATGAACGAAGGTCTTACAGGTGTGGAACGACATGAGGGTGAGTAATAAATGACAGAATTTAATTTTTGGGTGAACTAACCCTTTAATTCTGCACAGAATGCTGTATTTTAAAGTGATATAGAGGACATTAGGAGGATAAACGGTTATATATTAAAAGGAAACAGAGGTTTTACTGAGTTTAACAGCTCTGGCTGAGTTGTGATATTAACAAAACGCTATTGGCTATTTTAAAAAAAGGGGCAGGGCTGTCTGATATATCGCCCTGTCTTCAGTTGAAATTACGTCACCACACTGAATAATGCTGTGCATTTCAAGACACTTCAGTGGGCCTTTAAGGTGCACTCATTTTTCTTTATGCATTAGCACTGGCCAGTATGATAGTCATGTTAGGCTTTTATGCAGCAACCTTTTGTTACCGATGTCTTTGAAGAAATGTGCAGTTCAAATTAATTTATTTAGCATGCAAAAGTGTCCAATAACAGGGACAAAATGAGTAGGATAGAGTGGGGGAAAATGCCCCCCTTTAAAGACTGTGTAATTTTTTCCTAGTTTTCAGTGACAATGACATAAATTATATACCTAGAATGGAAAATGTCCAGAGTGTTCATGTTATTAGATTTTTAACAAAAATTAAATTTGTACCAAGGGGGTGTTTTCCCCCACAGGTGGGGTAAAATGCCCCTACTATGACAAAGCAATTAGCTTAAAAACTGCTTAAAGTACAAGCTGTTTTGCTTAAAACTTAAAAGCCAGATAACAGTAGATAAATATGAATAATTTTAATGAAACATGCTGAAAATCATTATAATAGTCTATTTGAAAAATATTGTTAGCCGATGCTAAATGGCTAGCTGATGCTAGGCATTTTTGGCCGGTCATGTGATCTCAACATGGTGGCCCCTCAGGCCTGAGGTGGTGTTCCATGTAAAATAGATTAGGCTACTGATGTTACTGGAGTCGTCATTTGAGTGGATATCATTTTCAAGCAGCCTGCTACTCAATTCTTCCTCTGTACGGAAAAAAAATACTAAGTGCCAGACTCAACAACCAGACATAACTGACCAGACTACTGAATAAAATACTAATTAATTGAATGCAAATGTGTTTTTTAAGTTTGATGCACATCAGCAGGTATGACAACACACTCTCATGCTAATTCAAAGCTAACTATTTTATCTTTATGCTAATTAGTATGAATTCTCACAATTTCATTTGTACATTATCTGGTCATGCCTCACTGACGGGTTAGATTTAAGGGTGGACCTTCATTCTTACCTTTTTCTCCCCTAAAAATTGCTTCAGTACTAATTACATTGTAATAACTCATAAGAAACCACCAGCTTGTAAAATAGTAACATTTTCTCGTGAGATCAGACTGTGTTGTCAATATTGAGATAAAGTTTTCATAGTCCTGCTGTGCTAGAGGTCTATTAGAGGGGCGGACAAAGCCCAATCATTGAGCCATACCCTGTGTTTTAGACAGGCTGAGCAGAAAGAGAGCTGTGAGACACGATGAACACAAAGACAAAGAAATGATGGTGATTACATTATTGTGGCTTTATGAACACGCATAATCATTCTAGGACTTCTGTCATCATCGTTGCGCAATTATAAAAACCAATAGAGAGCAGCATGAGAATGTTTTTGTTTGTTTTATTGCGTGTCGTTTGTTTGATCGTGTTGTTTGAACTAGCAGTTGCCTAAGCACACTGCGCGTTTGTGTATGCAGAGACATCCAGGCGCTGTCACACCCATGGCCTGGTCTGTCTCTCTTCATCTCCAATTCATCATCATCGTCGTCAGCTTCTAGCTTCTTCTGCTTCTTTTCTTTTATCCCCAGCACTACAAAATACGGCTGTCGCCGCTAAAACACACAAAGCGAAATTATACAAAGCCCAAATTTACCTGTAGATGCAGTTTCCATGGCAACGCCGCTTCCTTCAAAGGGATGGAATTGTTGCTTGGGCGCGTGCAAATCGTCCCGCATCTCGTCGAAACGGGGCCCTGCGCTCCCAAACATCCCGTTCTTCTCCTCATCCTCCTCGAACCATTTCCCATCCAAACCCGGCCCCTCGCTCGAATTGGCGGACATGCTTGCAAGTAATCGCGCGCAGAGAGTTTGTTCCGAAGCGAGAACGATTCCGTGAGATGGCAGAAGGAACTGAAAGATGTGACGCTTAATATGGCCGATCCTGACCGATGCTTCCCGTCTCGCAGCAGCGGAGCCAGTGGGCTTGATGTGTTTGGTTCAGTGTCTCGGAGCTGACGTCACTGTATCTGTGCGGCTCGCGGTTGGCACGGATTTAGGACGGAGAGCGAGAGCGACATTCCGGTTAGAGGACAGTCCGTGTGCGCGCGCCTCCACACCAAGGGCGTGGTTCATGATACATCACAGTACACATAATACTCACCCAACATTTAAGCCTTATTAATGGACGTCAACGGAAATGACAAAGATACATTCGTAAAATGAATGATGAAAAATACATTAATAAACACGACTTTTTCCTAGTTATTGACATTAGCTAATTTATAGCTTATTATTTAAATTAAACATTTAAATATTTATATGAGCAATGTATTTGTTTATTTAGCATTAAATCGGACAAAATTGGTTGAGTTTGGATTAAATCTTGGAAGACATAACAAACTTTTCGAAAAATTGTGGCTCCCTTTTATTTATTTTCTTCAGAATTGTGATGGATAGTTTGTCTTTTATTTCTATATAAATATATGGTTCTGAGGGTTTGGGGTGGGAGAGATGTCTTCTGTTTTTTTGTTGTTGTTGTTGTTGTTGTGGTTTTGGTGGGTGGGGGGTTGTGAATTAGACCTACCAAAGACTGTGTCTATTACCATTCGGATGTTATTTATTTATTTTCTTTATTATATAGAAATGTACGTTTTTTCATAAGTAATTTTAAAAAGTGTAATTACAAAGGATTTCATTTTGTGAAATTCCAAATAAAAATTTAAACATTAAATTAAATAAATTCTATCATTCTATCTAATAACACGGGAAGCGTCGCATTTAAACCTTGTTTCAAAAGTGCACATAGCCCTGCAACGCTTTCTCATGTACTCACCCTCAAATCTGTATAAATTTCTTTGTTCTGTTGAACACAAATGCAGATATTTTGAAGAAAGTTTGTAACCAGGCCACTTTAGGGCACCACTGACTTCCATAGTAGGAAAAAAAATACTACAATGGTGCCCCAAAACTGTTCAGTTGAACACATTCTTCCAAATGTCTTCCTTTGTGTTCAATAGAACAAAGAAAATTATACAGATTTTGAACCACTTGAGGGTGAGTAAATGACGATAGAATTTTCATTTTTGGGTGAACTATTCCTTTAAGTTGGCTAAAACAGAAGTGAGCGGGTTGTGCCGTGATCCAGTGTTTTAGCACCGTCTGCTGGAGAACAGCAACACATTCCAACAGTGCTTCCTTAGCACCGACGAGCCACGCTTCCTTAGCAACGGCCTGATGTAAACATTGCGGCGACCAAAATAAAAAGGAAAATCACTACAAGTGCGGCTCTATACTGGAGAGTTGATATGTTCTCACTGTTAAAAGGTATGTTTACAATTGACAGGCATCATGCTGCTGTTAAACTTTATGTTGGAAAGAGAGCTAACCGATCTGTTGGATTTGTAGTTCTAAATCATGGAGTGTGAAGGAATTTGACTTTGGTCATCTCACTGTCCGGACTATACAGCCGGACATACACAAACAGGTGAGGATTTTCTAGTAGCCTATAAATATGCATTTATACAATTAGTAAAAAAATTTTTTTTGTGTATTTTTGTATTTTTGAGTGAGATTTTTTATTTTCATGTATAAGTAAAAGTTTTTGCAGCATTGTAGGAGTTTGAGTCTGTATTAACTTCACACTTTTCTAATAGAAATGCAGAATCGTTTTATTATAATGTTTAGTACAAACCCGATTCCAAAAAGTTGGGACACTGTAAAAAAAGAATAAAAAAGGAATGCAATAATTTAGGAATCTCATAAACGTATATTTTATTCACGATAGAATATACATAACACATCAAATGTTCAAAGTGAGACATTTTGAAATGTCATGCCAAATATTGGCTCATTTTGGATTTCATGAGAGCTACACATTCCAAAAAAGTTGGGACAGGTAGCAATAAGAGGCCGGAAAAGTTAAACGTACATATAAGGAACAGCTGGAGGAACAATTTGCAACTTATTAGGTCAATTGGCAACATGATTGGGTATAAAAAGAGCCTCTCAGAGTGGCAGTGTCTCTCAGAAGTCAAGATGGGCAGAGGATCACCAATTCCCCCAATGCTGCTGCGAAAAATAGTGGAGCAATATCAGAGTTTCTTAGAGAAAAATTGCAAAGAGTTTGAAGTTATCATCATCTACAGTGCATAATATCATCCAAAGATTCAGAGAATCTGGAACAATCTCTGTGCGTAAGGGTCAAGGCCGGAAAACCATACTGGATGCCCGTGATCTTCGGGCCCTTAGACGGCACTGCATCACATACAGGAATGCTACTGTAATGGAAATCACAACATGGGCTCAGGAATACTTCCAGAAAACATTGTCAGTGAACACAATCCACCGTGCCATTCGCTGTTGCCGGCTAAAACTCTATAGGTCGAAAAAGAAGCCATATCTAAACAGGATCCAGAAGCGCAGGCGTTTTCTCTGGGCCAAGGATCATTTAAAATGGACTGTGGCAAAGTGGAAAACTGTTCTGTGTTTTAGACGAATCAAAATTTGAAGTTATTTTTGGAAAACTGGGATGCCATGTCATCCGGACTAAAGAGGACAAGGTCAACCCAAGTTGTTATCAGCGCTCAGTTCAGAAGCCTGCATCTCTGATGGTATGCGGTTGCATGAGTGCGTGTGGCATGGGCAGCTTACACCTCTGGAAAGGCACCATCAATGCTGAAAGGTATATCCAAGTTCTAGAACAACATATGCTCCCATCCAGATGTCATCTCTTTCAGGGAAGACCTTGCATTTAACAACATGACAATGCCAGACCACATACTGCATCAATTACAACATCATGGCTGTGTAGAAGAAGGATCCAGGTACTGAAATGGCCAGCCTGCAGTCCAGATCTTTCACCCATAGAAAACATTTGGCGCATAATAAAGAGGAAGATGCGACAAAAAAGACCTAAGACATTTGAGCAACTAGAAGCCTGTATTAGACAAGAATGGGACAACATTCCTATTCCTAAACTTGAGCAACTTGTCTCCTCAGTCCCCAGACATTTGCAGACTGTATAAAAAGAAGAGGGGATGCCACACAGTGGTAAACATGGCCTTGTCCCAACTTTTTTGAGATGTGTTGATGCCATGAAAAAAATATTATTTTTCCCTTAAAATGATACATTTTCTCAGTTTAAACATTTGATATGTCATCTATGTTGTATTCTGAATAAAATATTGAAATTTGAAACTTCCACATCATTGCATTCTGTTTTTATTCACAATTTGTACAGTGTCCCAACTTTTTGGAATCGGGTTTGTAAATACAGTACAATTTTGGTAATGTTCAGTAAAGAATTAGTGACTACATTTTTAATAGTTTACATTTGTTGAATGAAAAATACTGTTTTCAAGGAGATCATGACACAGAATGAAAAGCTGGGTCTAACTGCAGATGAAGAAATTATAAAAGAGCTGGTGAGTTTTTGTGTGATGCTTCATTTACTTGAGTTGTGTAGGTTGTCTAAAGTTTGATTAATGAACATTAACTTCTTCAACTATAGGAACATCATGTGCAATTTGCTCTCAAGGTTTTGTTTTCTAATCTAAGCCAGATGTGCTGGTCACTGCTGAGGTTTCTCGGGTTTGTGCTCTGTTCATTCCCTCAGTGTGTGTCTAATGGACTCTGCTATGAGAAGGTGTGTCAGGAGGGGAGTGGTGAAACAGTTCTGGAGATGTTTTTCTCTGGGTTTCCATGCATGGTGGGATTTTCTCTCTTCCCCAGACTGTCCAGACTCACTATTGTAGGCCAAAGCATCAGCTCAATCCAGGGCCTGGAGTATTGTCCACTCCTCAGAGAATTATGGGTAGTGGAGTGCAAGCTTAATGTAAGTTAATGAAAAGATTTGGCATATTGTAATAATATTTCTGGAAATGTTTTATTTATCTAGTTTATATAGTTTATTTTATATAAATCTAGCTTATTTTAACCTATTTGTTATTGTTTGTGTGTGTTGTAGGAAATCTCAGGCCTACATAACTGTGTGCATCTGCAGAAGTTATTTCTGTATGACAACAACATCCAGCAGATCTCAAATATAGAGATGTTGGTCGACCTTCGCGTTCTGTGGCTTAATAAGAACCAAATCTCTGACATACAGGTAGCCTATGTTTATGTCTGGACATACTGTAAATAGAATTTCAAAGTGTAATATTTGTGTTTTTCCCCACTGTATTACAGGGACTGAATTCACTTGTAAACCTTGAGGAGTTGAATCTTGCTGATAATGCTATTGAGACTCTTGGTAGGTCCACTGTACAACCCCAATTACAGAAAAGTTGGGATATTTTGTAAAATGCAATAAAATTAAGAATCTGTGGTTTGTTCATTCTCTTTAACCTTTTTATTTTACTGACAAAAGTACAAAGAAATTAATTTAAATGTTTTCACTGGACAAATGAATTGTATTTTGTAAATATAAACATATTTTGAATTTGATGGCTGCAACACACTCCAAAAAAGTTGGGACATGTGTTTACCACTGTGTCACATCACCTTTCCTTTTAATTACACTTTTTAAATGTTTGGGAATTGAGGACAGTAATTGTTGAGGTTTTGCAATTGAATTTTTGCGCAATCTCGCCTGATACAATACAGCTGCTCAACAGTCCGTGGTCATCGCTGTCTGATTCTCCTTTTCATGATGGGCCATGGGCCTTCTATGGTCTAGAGTGTCTACCAAACCACTCTGTTGTAGCACATGCAGAATAAGAATTGTCTTGCTTCCCAGGAAGGATGTCATCTTGATGGCATAATCCCTGTATAATCCCAGTATACGCCTCCATGTCAATGGTACCTTTACACATATGCAAGTCACCCATGACAGATGTTTGCTTTTGAAAGTCTGGATGGTCCCTTTCGTCTTTGGCATTGGGAAATCATTTTTGAGGGGTTGAAGGTCATGCACATTCAACAGAGGTTTACTGCCTTGCCTGGGATTTCTCTGGTTTCTCTGAATCTTTTCACAATATTATGTATGGTAGATGGTGAAATACCCTAAATACTTTGCAATCTTGCATTAAGAAATTTAATTTTTTAATTGTTTGTCAATTCTCTCATGAAATTTGGCACAAAGTCGTTAGCCATGACACATCTTTGCTGGCAAAGACTGAGCTTTTGGTGGATGCTCCTTTTAAACCCAATCACAACCCTCAACTATTGCCAATTCACAGTTTAACTTGGATATTGTATAATCTTTTTACTTTTATTTTGCCTCTGTCCCAACTTTTGTGGAGTGTATTGCAGCAATACAAATTCAAAATTTGTTTATATTTACAACATACTATTCATTTGGCCAGTGAAAACATTGGATTTTTTTCTTTTGTTGGTTAAATAAAGGGAATTAAGAAATTGTACAAATTTTCTGGAATTTTGGCAATTTTGGCAATTTTAGGATTTAATTAGTACTATAATTGTAGAATGCACATAGATATTCAAAATCTGTTGCTGAATACTCTAAAATTTAACATGTTTATTTCTGAGGTCATAGCCTGGATCCCAACATCAATCTCCAAAATCTAAACCTCTCAGGGAATAAAATCAGTTCCTTCAAGGTATGAGAAATATAACATTATTCAACCTGCCATTTTAATGAACTATATCAAAATCAATAGTATTTGCTAACCTATGCTACTCATGCAACCCTACTATTATTGCTCATACTTACATTTTTAATTCTTAATCTTAATGTTAATTTTAATTTCTTAATGAAATGAATACGAAATTTCGTATTCATTTCAATACGAATAAGATCGAGAGTTTCTTGTGAGGGCAAAAAAAGTTCCCCTTCTAGATTTCACTCATGTTCAGATTCCCCACGAAGATTCGCCATGCTGACCAACAGAAAGCTGCTTGGTTTGAAAGTGATATACATGTGTGAGCTGCGCTTTATACATCACTATGCCATTGCCATTGACAAAAAGACAATAGACCTTTTTTTTTGTTGATGAAATTTCATTAATTTGACCACACAATAAAGGGTCATGAAATCCAGTTTCAGCACCAGTTAGTTCTCACCACAGTTTTTAAAAAAAATGCTACAAAAGTGGGCATGGTGAGCTGTGGAGTGGAGGGGAAGAGACTAACAACACAACAACAGTTTCAATTTAGATAATTTTATTTCGCTCTCATTGAGATAAAATCATCAAAGTTTCCCACAAATTCATTTCAAATAATTTTTGATTCATAAATGCATCTCTCACTGTATGCAGTCTCACAGTTTGAAGCACCTGTCATATCGGAAATCGACACGTGCTGTTGTTAATAATTAAGTGTGGCATCTTCTCATAGGATAAGGACATGCAGTCTCATGAATAATTCTGAGACACCAATGAGTGATAGATGTACTATGGTACAAGAAAACGTTACATCCTGTGACATTGGCACAAAGACGAATTTAAACCCAGAAGATGAAAATAGTGCAAAAAAAAGCTTAAACTGAACTAGTTTTCTCCTACAGTTAAAAGTAACAGATGGTCACATTGTCTTCTTTGATGTTAAACACACACAACTCAGAAAGTGTAGTTTAGGGTTCTATGATTAATAATAAACTTGGGTTTTGCTGTGTATGGTTACCTTTCCAAAAATCCAACTATTTCTATGGTGTACAATAAAACAGGCCAAAAATCTCATCCCTACACCCTAACATTGTGGCAGTGAGTTTTCCATGGCCAAGTACCACTCACATTTTCTGTAAAAATCTAATTTTCATGAGTTTTCTATTATCAGATTGTTGATTGCCCTTTGTGTTGGGCGCATTTTGTTTGTTTGTGTCCAAGATTACAGAGTAATAATTTCCTTCTGGCCTTCACATCGTTATTACTGCAGGCCTATATCAACAGGTCATTATTGCATCCTCCCTCTCCTGCTGACTATAGATCTGATTACTGTTATTTCTGTGCATACTCCCTACTTTCTCAACTACCCCAGAGAGACCTGATCATTTCAGGAATGGCAAGATTCAAACTTTACCTTTTCGGTTCGCATCATTATCGTAATGCGACATCTCTGCCCACGCAGTTTTCACCTGTCTCTCCTTTACGAGAGGAAAAGGACGATTTTTTTTTTTTTTCAATAACACATAAATATTTTCATTTTCAAGTGGTGTGGGGTCTGAATGGGGTGTGCATCTCTAAATGGGAGCCTTTATTATTATTTTGTGTGAGTCGGGTGATTGAAAGCTCCTCTGTTTGTCAGATGGCTCTTCACAGCTCTTTCTGTCTAACACACACAGAACTATGACACAAGCTGACAGGTGTTTGTATGGTGCTTTTTTTGCTGTTTGTCTGTGGGCTCATTGTTCAGGTTAACAGGCTATAATTTGAGGCTCTTTTCTCTAATGGGAAACTAATACACTTCCATTTAATGTCCAACGTGTAGAAAAAGTTTCCTATTTCATAAATATTAATAGCAAAATAACAATAACAAACAGGATTTATACATTCTTGCAAGAGATGCCAGCTTGATGCTACAGTGTTTTGAGTGGTTGCCAGTGGTTGCCAGATATTTAGTACATTGCTATATGGGTTGCTAGGATGGTCAGGTGTTTGCTAGGTGGTTTCTTACTGGCCCAGGTCAAAAAAGCCAAGACTCTATAAAGGTCCCTAAATACAGCTCAGGTCCCTCCTTCAATATAAGTCTATGTTCACTGGGATTTTGTCAAGACATGTTCCTGGATCAACATATTTTGTTGCTCCTGGAACAATATTCCTTTACGAAAAATTACGAAACCCTATCCCTAGCCCTTAACCTAACCCTACCCATAACATATCTCTAAAATCTAAGGGAAAAGATAGGTAAATAACGTTGATGTAGAAGCACCTATCCCTGGTTGTTAGCCTAAACTTGACATAAACTGCAAGCTTGTCCCTCAAATCTGATTGGTTGATTGGAATGTTGTTCCAGGATCAACAAAGCTGTTGTTCTTAGTGAAATCACGTTCACCATCATGATTCATGCCCGGAGTGTAAACAAATATACCATAAGTATTAGTAATAATAGTGTTGCTTGACAAATAAACATCAGTAGAAATATATGGTTTACTCACTTATTGTAGAAATAGTTTTTTTTTGTTTGTTTGTTAATTTTCAAACATAATTTATATTCATGAATATTCCTGATCCCTGAAAGCAAAACTTATAGTATGTGAAATTTGTACAATTCTTGTTTTCCTTATAGGAACTGACCCATCTGACTCGGCTGCAACGACTGAGGCACCTGAGTTTGAAGGACCCTCAGTCTGTTCCAAACCCACTGTGTCTGCTCTATAATTACTACATACATGTCATATATCACATGCCACACCTGCAGTGCCTGGACACATATGACATTTCCAGCAAACATCTCAAAGATTTTGCTGAGGTGAGAGAATGTATATTTTATGCATCTGGTTTCAGGTTAACCAAAGAGATGAGAATTATGGGAACGTGTGATTGTGCTTCAGTCTACAGTCATGAAGAAAGTTATGTATTACACCATGCGGGTACGTTGTGCACAAAGACAGTTTGATGAACTTAAAGCCAAGCTCAGGCAGCAGAGGAGAGACCAGATACAACTACCAGAGGAGAGAATACGAGTGCTAGCACGCATGCTCAGAAATGTGAGTATGTACAGTATGCAGATGGGCTTTTTTCCCCCAAATTAAGACACCCTTACGTAACAAAAATATATGGAAATATACTGAAAAATATAAAAATATTACATAATACATTTCCATATATGGGAAACTAGTGCTTATATTTTTCAATATACTGCAATATATGTATTGACCATGTATGGCTATATATTGATACATATAAAATATGTATAAATGAAGACAAAAATAGCATTACATTCATCAAGTTTTATCCTTTATTGTGTATATATATTGCACACACATGTTTATAAATGTGAATGTATTGTACACACATATATATCCACACATTCATGGAATGAGTAACAATCAGTGGTTACAACAGACTTCTAGTTCCCAGCATGCTTTGCTTCTGACTGTTAAAGGAAAGTAAATGTTCAAATTAAGTGCTATTTTGCTCAATATTGATATAGGAGGAGATCTGTTAGTGTTTAAAGTTGTATTATTTTGGAATTTAAAAGGTTTTCTGGTATGTGTGAGTTTTTGGGGTTACCATTGTGCTGAAGAGTAGAGTCTGTGGTTAGGTTTATGATTGGCTGATCACCATTAACACTATAATAACTTTATTTAAAAAGTAACGCTATAGCACAGTGATAGTCTCTTTGGTAGAAATGTTAGTACATGGCATGCAGGTGTGCTTTTGTTAATTAACTTGAAAATATAAAACATTTAAAATGTAAATTATTATAAAATATAATAAATGTGTTACATAATATATTTTAACATATATGTGTTTATACTGCATGAGTAAATCTATCTGCAATATATTATGCATGCAGTACCATATCTGATCACATATAAATCTATATATTATGAAGTATGTTACTGAATATAAAATTACATACATTATGATATATTAGTAAATATATTATCACATATTTTTCAATATATGAAAAGCAATTCCTTATGTATTATTCAATATATTGCAATATATGCATAGACCATATATGTATATATAATGATACATATAAAAAAATATATTGCAATCAAAACCAAAAAAGGCACTATACATATATTACCAAAATATTTTCCCATATAATTCTAAATACATTATGGTAAATATAATATTGCATATATTTTGGGATATATAAACACATATATTATATATTCATGTTCAATATATTGTAATATATTGAAAGCGGCAATCATTTGTATATTTTGCAATATATTGCAATATATTACATGAATATATAATTTAGTGTATAATATATGTATCATCAATATATTATTCAATGTATTCAAATATATAATATATTTGAAAATAAAAAGGGAAAATAATATATTACAATATATCACAATATTTTCCTTTCGTAAGGGCATCCTCAAATCCATATTCAACTTCTGGGCACAAATTTGTCCCCAAACTATAGCTGAGTATTTGCAGTAAATCACAATTGCCCTCTGTGAGCAGCTGGAGTGTGAGCTGTCCCATGTTCAGGGTGCTGGGAAGAAGTCAGGAGAACCTGAAGACTTGACCTCTGACCTTCATCATGAGCAGAGACTGCAGCACAAACTGGATGCCCTTAAATGCCGACTGAAATTCTGGGAACGGCGTTTGGAGGAGTGAGTGTGTATCATTCTATAAGTAAACCCGTGTGCATGATTATTGTTAGGTTTTGCATGTCTGTGTTTTGTTTTTTTCTCAGGGTAGTGTCATGTCACCAGCATAATGTAGCTTTGGCCTCAGATAGAAAGGAGATGATGGTGCACTTCCTGCTGCTGGAGCTGGAAACCGTGGGGAACATTCGCTTTGAGGAGGGAAACACCAGTGAACCGTGGTACCCCATATATGTACACAAGATTTGTTGTACAAATACACAACATGCAGGATTACTGATCTGTACTGTTATCTGCTTCCTCTCTCAGGTTCACGTCCTGTTATGATCTTTTGCTATCTCGTTTCTGTGTGTGGGATTATAAACCTCAGCACATCACTGGCATTAAGATCAATCGAATCATCCGCATTCATAACCGAGCCCTGCGCCAACGCTTCCAGGACAAAGTGCACTCTCTGATCTGCAGACAGGAGTCTTCACCCTTCTCACAGTGAGTCAGTCAGATGCTAGTCTCGCAGAGCCTGACTATTTACTATAGCGACATAAAGCCTTGTCTACTTTGCAACTTATTTTGGCCAAAAACAATTAATTGATCAAAAGAGGCAGTCTGACTTACATGCAAAATATATGGTCAATTTCTTGTCTTTTTTACTAATTTTTTATGGGCAGATAAATCTGAAATTGATACCAGGAAAACAGACCACACAGATTATAAATACAGATTATTACAGATAAATACAGATTATTCTAAAGAGGAATTTGTTTCCAGACAGAATGATAATCGATAAACTCCCAGAGGTTTCATATCAGACAGCTAAATCAGATTAAAACTTGCAACTTTGTCTTATGCTATTTTTGAGTTCAGTATGCACCAATTAAACGAGTAGAGATGTCACAAAATCCATCAAGAATGTGTAGGTCACATATTAACCTAAATCATTTTTCAGACCATTAAGATTTTTTGTGTTGTCACATTTTTTCAAAATCACTTAGTTCTTATCACAGTTAAGCACATTCCCCAGCCCCAGTTCTCATGCATAATGAAATATATATATATATATATATATATATATATATATATATATATATATTAGGGGTGTAAATGTACACAAAAGTGAAGGTTCAGTACGTACCTCGGGTTTGAAGTCATGGTTTGGTACAGGTTTTGGGACAGCAGGGTGAAAAAAAAAAAAAAAAAAAAAAAAAAATTAAAAAGTGGTTTACTGAACAAACTGTGTCTCTGTCTTTAAATACATTCAATTATAATAAATTGTCTTAAAGATAAAAAAAATATACATCTCTGCTAATGATGTAAACTTTATAGGGAGTCCTTACTTGAACATTACTGCTATATTAAAGGTTACAATTAACAAGAGTGCCTAAATTATTAAATTCAGTTGCTATTTATTTTTACATATAATCATTAACACTCAAAAATTAATAATTAAAAAAACTGTAAACATGTAAAGTGCACATACAAAGCAGTTTTATATACATCTAATTATAAAAATATGTTTCTCCAATTCGTTGTTGAAATATAATCATTTAAACAGTGGCTGTCATAACTTGTTTCATGATGGATTTATTTAAACATTAAATAATTTAGACATCGCGAACAGGTTAAGTAAAATATATTTAAAATATAGCCTAATATAGTGCATATATTTAGCAAAAGAGTTAATTTCTCTTGCGAACTAACAAGCTGTGGACACTGAATAACATTTCTGTGGTAAATGTAATAATACTATGTGACATTGTTTACAAGCTGTTTTATTGAAATTTAAGCAAGTTGTACTGTATCTTTCAACATACCTTCAGATGTTCATTCATATTAATTCTGTAACTAGTTGTGAAGAGGATTCACTTGCGCTCTGCGCTGCCGTTTGAACTGAGGCGCCTATACAGCATATGTTACGCCATGTCAAAAAGCATCAAAACGGCATTTATTGTTTGAATTTCATGATAAAATCGAATTTCAGTGACAAAGTGACAAAAACACAGAACTTACTGCAATTATTGGTGGTTGTTGCTGGTTAAAACAAGTGGTTAGACTACAATGCATTACTGCGTGTGCCCCCTTCTGGATTGGAGTGTGGATCACCTGTGACTGACCAATATTCTTCATTACCGAACCATGACGTCTGTACCGTACAGTTCGGGATGAATACATGTACCGTTACACCCCTAGCCTATACATACATTAGGATGTCTTCAGTTGTCCTCAAACACACTTAAACAGTGTGAGCATTGTCTCAGGTTCAGTACATGCCATTTAAGACTAGAAACCCTCCAAAATCTTTCTTCATTAAACAAAATGGCTGATTCAAAATATATTTTTAATTTTAAATTCATAAATCAAAAAAAATGATCCATATCCATATAATCCTATTAATCCATATTCATAGCTCATATCGATTTTTAATCTCAAGAGAAATGATTCCTTCAGCACAATGTCTGTGGAAGAGATTATATGTATCTGCAGAGTTATCATTTGTGTATGTGTGTGTGACAGGAACTATAAATGTTGCATGGAGTATCTGTTCTACGTGCCCGATCCAGAACATTCTTGTGAAAGTGATGAGATACTACAAATCCCAGAAAATGGTTTTAAAACTGCTGATGCATATAAGGTACAAAACCCATTAAAGCTCAGTGAGGAGTGGTTATGAGTTTCTGTTGTTTGTATTGTTTTTAAATGCACCCATCACCTTGAATATGGATGTGTGTGTCTTGCCTTCAGGCATTAGGCAGAGAGAGAGCCGTCCCCCTCTCTAACAGTGTGAGTGCGTCTGATCGACTGCGAATGACATTCATGCAGAAGAAGAGCTGCTCAACATCGGGAAGTAGCCCTGCAGACCCTCTTCCCTTCAGACATGGTCTGGATTCACTCAGAGCCTTTATATTTAATTATTTTAATTAATTCAATTTAATGTCATTTCTGCACTACTAGTGACACCAAACAATACAAAAATACAATAATAGCCTAATGACCATAATCCCTTATTTGGCCAAGCAGGTAGCTCTTGCCCCAAAACATCATCCAGTCAGCCCAATGAAAAAACTAGTGTCACAGAAATTATACAATTTATAATTCAATAGAAAATTATATACACTGTAAAAAATTTGTGATTGGTAAGATTTTTTAATGTTTACTAAAGAAGTCTCTTATGCTCTTTAAGTCTGCATTTATTTGATCAAAAATACAGTAAATACAGTAATATTGTGAAATATAATTTCAATTTAAAATAACTGTTTTCTATTTTAATATATTTTAAAATGTAATTAATTCCTGTGACGACAAAGATGAATTTTCAGCATCATTACTCCAGTCTTCAGTGTCACATGATTCTTCAGAAATCATTCTAATATGCTAATTTGGTGCTCATGAAACATTTCTTATTATTATTAGTGTTGAAAACGATTGTGCTGCTTAATATTTTTGTGGAAACCATGATACTTGATTCTTTTATTCTTTGATGAATAGAAAGCTCAAAAGAACAGCATGTGATTGAAATAGATATCTTTATAAACTGATCCGTTTAATGCATTCTTTCTGAAAAAAAAATTATCTTACTGACACCAAACTTTGGAACGGTTGCTTGGTGTAGTGTACATCAATGATGAATAACTCAATAATGTCACTGATATTTGAATGTGTTTGCTTTCATGCATGTGTGTATGTTTGTAGGACAGTTGATCATTTCTAAAGTGTTCCTGGGCCGCAGTGCTGCAGTGAAGGAGGGTCGCCCAATAGATTGTCATCATTACCCCAAAGCAAACTCTGTCTATCTCAGTACCAGCTCTAAACCGCAAAATCAAACTGCACAAACAGGTGAGTTAGAATGTGTGTACTCATCATAGAAAAGTGTCTTCGGTGTCTTTAATGTGTGTGTTTTTGTTCATCAGATGTGCTGTGTCCCTCCAGCCTGCCAGACAGCTGCGACTGTAGACAGCAGCAGAAACTGTGGTACATTTTTGACCATGAAATGGTAATGCCAGAGTACCTTGTGGACTTTGAATACGTATCACAGGTATATGTGTTACATAACATCCACTATTATGTCCTTCAGAATGCATTATTCAGTAATCACACCATCTTTATCTAATGACATCTTTCTCTAGGACACAACCCAGCCCTTTCTAGACTCCCTGTCCAGTTCTCATACATCCCCATCTGATGCTCCATCTGTGTCACGTGTTGAGCTGGACCTGGATGAGGAGGCATTAAATTTGGAACCCATCCTCAATTCCCACGCTAAAATGCTCAGCCTAGATGAGAAATCCATACTGACGGTGGCCAGAGCAAATGTCCTCAGTCAGATCACAGTGAGACTTACAATACCTAACACACACCTAAACCCATGTATTTGTTGCAAGTTGGTCAGTTAGTGAATCTTGAATCAATTATTTTGTTTGTTTCGGCTGAATAGTAAGACTTTATTCAATGAGCAGTGGTGGATCCTGACAGTATAGTAATTGACTCATTTCCTCACATACAGGTGCTGAATCTTCATGGCAACAGTCTGAATAAACTGCCTGAGATTTCTCGACTCACAGCTCTGAAGCATCTGACCCTTAGCTTCAATGAGTTCACTCATCTGGATGATATTTCACACATGGTGATAAGATCATACTGTTCATTCATAACCTTTTTCTAAACATGACATTATCACTAACCTTTTAAAGGCAAAAGTCAAAAACTCTGTTTACTGGGTGAATACACATTCTTGGTCTTCATTCGCCTCTAAAGCATTCCATGTTTTCCTCTGAAATTACTTTTCAAAGGCATTCATATCACTAAAGGTGGTCACATTAGTGAAATGTCAGCGATATGTGCAGACAAATTCATTGTGTAGCAATGTATGAATCTCAGCTCACACAGAAGTCACTTTCAAACCAAGCATCTTTCTGCTGGTCAACACTGCAAATTTGCATGACCAACTGAATTTGAAGGAAAATCTTCCGCCCTCATGTGAAATTCCTGATAGATTGGATTCCTATTGAAGTTACTGAATTTCTCCCCTCAAAATTTGCCAAACAATGTGACCACACCTTTTTTAACCACCTGGCATACAAAAAAAATGCTTTTCATGATATAACCAATTAAATAAATAATATTAAGTCCAAGAATATGAAGCATAGAGAGTTTTGACTTTCATTGTCCCTCCATCTTTCTCTCAATCCTTTAGCCAAATCTGGAGTATCTGGATGTTAGTTTTAACCATATTTCTTCTTTGGATGGTCTGCGTGGACTTGGTCGGCTTATAGAACTGGATCTTCGCTGGAATCAGTTGACCCAAGTCAGGGATGACATGAATGTTTTACGTAAACACGCCCCGGCCCTGCTTCGACTAGACACACGGCACAATCCTTGGCACAGGGTACAAGTCACTTAATTTGATTGATCTTCATATTAGACAGTAGAAATCATGAAGCATCAAGATCAAATGAAGAATGACCAAGGCAAAACATACAATAACATTTTTTTTTAAACAAAATGAATAGTTTTATTCAGCAAGGATGCATTAAACTAATCTAAAGTGACAGTAAAGATATAATATAATGTTGTAAAAGATTTATATTTCAGAGGCTGTTAACTGCTGTTCCTTTAAGCTTTCTATTCATCAAAGAATCCTGAAAAAAAGTGATCACAGTTTCCACAAAATTATTAAGCAGCACAACTGTTTTAAACACTTATTATAATAAAAAATGTTTCTGGAGCACCAAATTAGTAAATTAGATTTCTGAAGGATCATGTGACACTATATAAATATGTTAAAATATATTAAAATAGACTAGTTATTTTAAATTGTAACCATATTTCACAGTATTACTGTTTGTACTGCGGTCTTGGTGAGCGTAAAAGACATCTTTCAAAAACATTAAAAAAATTAAAATAGTGAAATATTCACAATTTACTATTGTAATCACCAACCAAGTTTGTCTTCCTGACATGGTATGAGTATTTAATTTATGTTTATGTTTAAATGCGAATATAAATGCATTTCACCTGTGTGTTGCAGAATGAGTGTGTGCGTATGGTGGTTCTCGGCCGGCTAAAGACCCTCACTCATTTAGATGATGTTTTAGTGATGGAGGAAGAAGCGGCTGCTGCTATTCAAGTGGTTGCCCGATCTAGAATAAACCAAGTATGTATATTCTGGACATTATATTTAATGTTAAATTTGTGTCCACATTTGTCCTGTAACGTGTGTGTGTGTGTGTGTGTGCAGGCATCTCTGATGACCCACTCTCGGACTGACAGCGAACGTCCCCGCAGTCTGAGTTTGCTCTCTACAGCACACCTGCTTACACAGATCAGCCCGTCTCCATGGAAACACTCGCAAGAGCTTGAGTCAGGCTGGACCACCAAAGTATGACATATAAACTCACATTCTCTCATCCGCTCACACATTTGAAAGGGTTAATTCAAGCAAAACTGAAAGTTCAGTCATTGTTTACTCATCTTCATGTCATTCCTAACCTGTATAACTGTTCTATGCACTACTTTTTTTTTCTTTTTGGTGCTAAATAGCCCCACTTTCCATTTATTTTCATTATGTGGAAACATTCTGCAATCTTCTTTTTTGTTCAGCAGAAGAAAGAAAGGCATACGGGTTCAAAATGACATGAGGTTTTTTGGGTGAGCCATGCCTTTAAATAATATACTTTGCCATTTGGGATCAGATCACAGCGCTGAATCTTGATGGTCAGCGGTTGACCCGGCTCAGTAATCTAGATCGGCTGGTGAATCTCCGCTGGGCTTCTTTTGACAACAATGAATTAACCCGAATTGAGGGTCTGGAACACTGCCTGCTACTGGAGGAACTTTCCCTGAACAACAACAGTATCAGTAGACTTGAAGGTACTGCTCTCTCTTGGTTTCTTTTACTGTATTAGTTTTGTTAGCTGTGTTATATAACCTTAATTAGTCCATCACACTCTTTTTTTCCCCCTCTTGTTTGTTTGGTGTATGGCAGGTTTGTGTGCGATGCATCGTCTGACTCGTCTGA
The DNA here is from genome assembly GCF_024489055.1 of Chanodichthys erythropterus. NCBI lineage: Eukaryota > Metazoa > Chordata > Actinopteri > Cypriniformes > Xenocyprididae > Chanodichthys > Chanodichthys erythropterus. Next base: position 19,876,674 of record NC_090225.1, read on the forward strand.
GCATTAACAGCAACCACCTACAGTGTTTAGACGGGGATGTGTTAGACCGGCTACCTAACCTTCACTTCCTGTCTGTCGAGAACAACATCATCTCTTCCCTGCATGGACTCCAGAGGTCACGGTCCTTATTTGAGCTGTATGTCGGTAACAATGACATCAGCACCACCCGAGACATATACCACTTAAAGGTCAGGAGATTTTAAAGCTCTGAATATCATTTTGTGCAATTAATGATTTTTTTCAAAAACATCCATTCAAAGCACCTGGTGACGAGAACCCATCAACAGTGTAATTTGCTGTAGGTGGGGGAATGTTGAAGTGAATAGAGTGAGAGTGTGGTGGTGATGTAATGTCTGTTTCTCTCAGGCACTGTCTAGTTTAATTATTCTGGATCTGTACGGGAATCCCTTAGTGAACAAACTGGAGAACTACAGGATATACATGGTTTTCCATCTGCCATCACTCAAAGCACTGGATGGAGCAGCCGTGGTAAATATGTAAACATGTATAGTGTTTGTCTTCATAAGAATGTACTCTTTAAAATGCTTTAAATAAACAATTCACCCTGTCATCATTTACTTACACTGTCTCATCTTCGTGAACTCACGATTTTCTTACTTCTGTGGAACACAAAATAAGACATTTTGCAGAATGTCTGAGCTGCTCTTTTCCATACAATGAAAGGGACAGGGATCGTTACGAGGAATGACATTTTTGGGTGACCTATTCCTTTCTATTTCTTCATATTTATGTATACCACTGTTAAGAAGATTAGGGTATGTAAGTGTTGTGAATGGGAGGCTCAGGCAGGAGATCCAAGTGCAGCGTTTTATTAAGAATGAGAATGGTCGTACAGGCAGGGTCAATCAGGAACAAACAGGAGCAGCAAAGGACAGGCAGGGTCGTAGTCAGGGTACAGGCGGTAGGTCAAAAGGCAGGCAGATATCACTCACAGAACAGTATACAAGGCAAGGATCAGGACAGGCAGCAACGGATCAAAAACAGGAACAGACAAGGTCGAGAACAGACAGGCAAACAGGGAATAAACGCTCAGAAATTGCAACAACAGTTAACAATACTTCGCGGTGAGGTGGTGTGAGTGGAAGTCCTTTATAGTCCTGATAATGAGCAGCAGCTGAGTGAGGTGATCAGTGTGGATGTGGCAACAGGTGATTGGTGTGATGAGTGCATGTGATAGGTAGAGAGGATTGTGGGAAGTGTAGTCCGGGAACTGACAGGAGCAGACGGTGATCATGACAGTAAGAAGTCTCTTATGCACACCAAGGCTGCATTTATTTGATCAAAAATACAATAAAACAATAACATTGTGAAATATTATTACAATTTTACAATTACAAATACAGTATATTTTACAATGTAATTTATTTCTGTGATGGCAAAGCTGAATTTTTACTCCAGTGTCACATGATCTTTCAGAAATCATTTTAATATCCTCATTTGTTGAAGAAACATTTCTTATTATTATCAATGCTAAAAAAGTTGTGCTGGTTAATAATGTTTTAGGAACTGTTGTTTTTTCAGTATTCTTTGATGAACAGAAAGTTCAAAAGAACAGCATTTATTTAAAAAAGAAATATTTTGTAACTATAAATGTCTTTACTGTCACTTTTGATCAATTTAATGTTTCCTTGGTGAATAAAAATATTAATTTCTTTCAAAAAATGTATTGACCCTAATCTTTTGTGCAGTAGTATAAGTTTTACAAATACAAACGTGTCTGTTTGTCTGTGTAGGAAACGTGTGAATCAGAAACTGCTAAAGACGTGTTTGAAGGGCGACTCAATGCAGATATGGTGGCCGAGAAGCTGGGCCATACCAACTACAGGGAACTGTCAGAGCTCAACCTGCAGTCCAGCTCAGTCAGGTTCACTTCAACTCTCACTATAGTGCTATAGTCAGAAATACATCAACATAACAAAACTGGATGTTTTGGTTCACTCTTTATGTTTTCTCTTTCTCTGTGATTTAGGATGGTGGATCTCGTTCCTGCTGATTTGTTCGTTAATTTACGCAGTATTAATCTTGAACACAATAACCTTACCTCATTCAGTGGTCTGATATTCCTGCCCAACATTAAGGTATGTATGTGTTTAGGACAGAGATTAATTACTACACTTTTGTCTGTCTTCGTCTATTGTTACTTGCTATGATCGGAACAGTATAATAACATTATATACTAACAGCAACTGTGCATCTATGTACATATCCCTGCATGTTTTTATGTTTGTATATATGGCCTTTGCAGGTGTTGTCTCTGAACTATAACCACATTGAGTCAATTCTGCCACGTCAAAAAGTTCAGAGTCACATGAGCAACAAGCAGATTCTCTATCATAAAGTCAGTTCCAGTGGATATGGGCAGCTGAACAGCAGGCCCAGCAGGTACACAAACACAACATCACTCCATCATAATCCATTGGGGTTTTATACTGTAGTATCTTGTCTAACCACTAGGGAGCGTCACAATTACATCTAAAAAAAAAAAATCTCAAACAGCAATGAATGTCTTAATGAGCTCAGAGAATAACTTGCATATTCTTATGCTGCAAAGTTTTAGGAGTGACAGTCACATTTATTAACAGACTATAAACGTCATGCACTTTGTATTTTTGAGTGGGCACCAGTGGAATGTCAGATTTAAAACGTGTAGCTAAATTCATCCATTTCTTCAAAAAGACATGAAAATAAACTTTATAATTACATACACAGTGTGTATGCAGCAGATTTGAATTTATCACTTGATGCTGTGCCACTTATGTGATCATATCAAATGTAAAAAATATTATTAATTTTTATCTTTTGGAAGCTGCATTCAAAATCCATTTGGCTCAAAAATCTGAGGGGCCACGTGAATGGGCATGACTCCTCTGACTGCATGCGGTATTAAAGGGATAGTTCACCCAAAAATGAAAATGAAAATTTCTGTCATTATTTACTCACCCTCATGCCGTTCCAAACCTGTTAGACTTTCGTTCATCTTCGGAACACAAATTAAGATATTTTTGATGAAATCTGAGAGCTTTCTGTCCCTCCATAGACAACCTATGTGATTGAAACTTTGATGTTTTAAAAAGTACAAAAAGAGATATTAAAACTAATCCATGTATTAAGTGGTTAATCAAATTTTTCTGAAGAGACTCAATCGCTTTATATGATGAACAGATTGAATTTAAGCTTTTATTCACATGTAAACATTCATCAACTCACACATCAGTTGTGGTAAACGGAAACTCAAGCATGTTTGCTTGACATGCAAGAACCAATGAGGTTCATTCTCGTGTGTTACGCAGCACGTTTGAGCTTCTGGAAGAGGTTTGTTCTCGTGGATCATTCAAGTTCGGTTGAGTTTCTGTTTATATTCGCTAATCAATGTTTATACTGTATGTGAGTAAAAGCCTAAATCACATCTGTTCATCATAAAAAGCGATTGTGTCTTTTCCGAAAATTTTGACTAAACCACTCAATACATATGGATTAGTTTTCAATTGTGTAAGGATTTCTATGGAGGAACAGAAAGCTCACAGATTTCATTAAAAAGATCTTAATTTGCGTTCCAAAGATGAACGAAAGTCTTACAGGTTTGGAATGACATGAGGGTGAATAATTAATGACAGAATTTACATTTTGGGTGAACGAACCCTTTAATGCAGTGTGTAGGTGCTGTACTTTTCTGGACGACACACACTTCTACATTTGCTTTTTCTCACTTCCTTTTGAAATGTCCCACTCTTTTCTTCCTTCTCTTTTTTTGTAGGGAGGGATTAACTGGTGATAATCTGGAGCCTCTGATGTCCAGTTTGGAGGTTTTGCATTTGGGTCATAATGGCATATCCAACCTGATCAATCTACAAATCAGCCGGCTGACTAACCTCAGAGCACTGTTCCTACAAGGTTGCATACTTCTCCTGTATAGCTATTCATCATTGTCTGCAATCATATCTATACTGAAATACTGTATGTGTATTGATTGTAGAGTCAGAGTCACTTAGTTCAATTTACTATGATATACGTATATTCTCTCTTTCTCTAAGGGAATGATATTAGTCAGGTGGATGGATTGGATGGTTTACGAAGGTTACGTGAGTTGGTTCTGGATCGAAATCGAATTAAATCTTTGAGTGAGAACTCCTTCAGTGGACAGGGAGTTCTGCTGGATTTGCACCTGGCAGAGAATCGCATCCGTGAACTGAACCACCTGCAGCCTCTCAAAGGGCTCCGGAGGCTGTTCTTAGACATGAACAAAATACAGGTACACAATAAACATCTACACAAAGTTACAGCCATGATTATAAAGCTCCACAAATGACAAAAACTGTGAGTTCATATTTGAAACACACCATAGTTTCGTTTTATGCTGGAAAAAGCTGGAAACTATCCCTTTCATTTATAATTTAACCATTGTAAAAACATGGCATGGCATATTTCTAGATCAAATAAATACAAGTGGCTTGGTTGGCATTCATTAGTTAGACAGGAATCTCTTTCATATAGTTAATCTTATGATGGGTGTAATTCATTGTATTAACAGGATATATTTAAGTGTGCCAGATCAGGTTCACACATTATTTCTGTAGCCGTATAGATAGTAGCCTATATCTACCAAGCAACTTAGGAACACTGTTACTCTCAACCCCACTGAAAATGTGTGTGTAAGTTTGAGTGCTTGAGACTTGCTTTTATTATTCACCTCTCCATTCTCATCTATCTGTATGTGTGTGGCTGCAGTTTTACTGTAATTACTAAATTACAGTAATTCAGTCACTTAGTGTGTTTGTATTAGTGCTGTTAGGCCCTGTGAGAGCTCTGCCTTTTGCCTGCCCCTGAATATAGAGTAATTACAGACAGCCATTATTACTGCACCAGCACCGCAGCCCAAGGGGACAATTAAGCAGTATTTATATTGATTGAAGGTCAGAGGTGTGTGTATGTTTGTTTGTGTATGTGTTCTTGAGATTCACTGATCTTTTATTCACCTCCCCATTTCTTTATCTCTGACATGGCATGTTAACAAAAATCTTTCATTTGGTGTTGCTTGTGTTCTGCCCATTTCCTAAATATTGAATTTTGAATTCATTGTTTATTGTCCTCTTCATATGATTAACATGACAAAAACTGTTAAAATATTTGAAATTAAAAAGCACTGATGTATACTCCATTTTAATCCTTTTCATAGACAAATATTCATGGGTGAAAGTCAAATAAGCGACAATTAAGGATGCAGAAAGGGAGAAATCTTTTGAAATCTAAAAAACGTCATGTTGTTTTCATACTTTTTTAAAATTTAGATTTAATGACTAAAGTGGTGTAACCATCAAGTAAAAAGTAATAAAATAAAAATAATTCCACACCTTGAATACATGAGTGTATGCGCTTTAATTGCTTCTGACAAAATGTTTTTAAACATATTTTTCAAAATAGACCAATATATATAATTGAACAAATATCACATTTTTTTAATACACTGTAAAAAGTAATACGCTCGATCTACTCAATAAAATTGTGGCAACAGATTACGAGCAATATTATTAATTAAATTCAACATATAAGAATTGAGTTAGAATTAAATAGCAAACACAATTACAAAAACTACAGACTGACATAAAAAGCAAAGAATCGAACTACCCAACTAAATGAAGCACTAATCACCATAATGGTGACCAAACATTTTTAATAAAATCAACATCAACATCTAAACCTCTGTTAATTCTTGTGTTTCTCTTTCCTTCAGTGATTCTGCTTGTTATTATCAGGTGTCTTCTTCTATTTTTGTTGAAATTTTACTCATTTTAAATGGTTGACATTTAAGGAATCAATTTGATTAATTCTAACTCAATTCCATTTGTTGAATTTAATTAATAATATAGCTTGTAATCTGTTGGAGTAGATATAGTGTATTACTTTTGACAGTGTATATATAAATATAATGAATATCATGGTAGTTTCTTGTTGTAGGTTATTTTGACATTCTCTAAAGTCCAGCTGAAATATATATGTAGATAAAATGTATTATATATAAACATTGGTTGGGGTCGGTATGATTTTTAATCATAATCTTTAATAATCTTTTTGAAAGATTCTTGTTTGTACACCAAACCACTTATTTGAACAAAAATACAGTAGTGTTGTGAATTAATATTATTATTATTAAAATTTAAAAATGTCTTTATTTTAATATATTTTGAAGTGTAATTTATTCCTGTGATGGCAAAGCTGAATTTTCAGCATCATTACTCCAGTCATCAGTGTCACATGATCCAATCTAATGACAAATGCTGATTTGCTGCTCAAGAAACATTTCTTATTATATATATATATTTTATATCAGGATTTATATATTATATATCAGGGTTTTTTGATAAATAGAAGTTTCAAAAGAAAGCATTTTGAATAAGTTTTTTGTGACATCATAAATGTATTTACTGTCACTTTTAATCAATTTTTGCTTGTATTAATGTCTTTAAAAAATCTTACTGACCCTAAACTTTTGAATGCTAGTGTAAATATTGCATATAAAACATATAATAGCTAATGTTATTTATTTGTAAATGAGTAGATGCAGTATATGTATATCAAAATCATCTTTAGAAACTAATGTGTCTTTTGTTTGTGTTACAGGATATTTCAGAGCTGGAGAAACTAGAGCTGCTCCCTTCTCTCGTAGAACTGTCTGTAGTGGGCAATCCAGTGAGTCTCAAACACACACACACACACACACACACACACACACACACAAAGTTGTGATAGTCTTTTCTTCCCTATTGTGTTGTATACCCAAGTAAAAGGGCTTCTTGATCAAGAAAAAATGTAGAACTGGACTTTTGTCCATCAAGAATTAATTGGATTGTTGGATGGTTGTGGTTTGCTGTCCCTCCCTCCCTGTTCGTAATTAAAGATTAGGAGGGAGGGCCCATAAAAAAATAAAAATATAAATATAAATCATAAATAATGATGTGCACAGATAAATTATTTATTAAAAATACATCAATATTTCATTAAAAAAAATGGTCAATTTTGATTTCATGGTAACTTTAATTAGGCATACTCTGCACTACCACACAGCATATTTGTTTTACAGGTGGCACGGCGATCACTGCACAGGTCGCTAGTGGTACTGCATCTGTCTACACTGCAGGTTCTGGATGGCATTACGGTCACACTGGAGGAACGAACCAGAGCAGAGCTTTTAAACAATGAAGCACAGGTAGCTCATGCTTACTACATAGATTGACTGAATGGATCAAATACAACTTATACTGCAGATAGAGACAATTACTTTGTGCATGTTTGTAGGGTTCTAGTTCAGGTGCTGAAATGACACTACCTGGTTTGGTACCATTGGTGACCAGACCGGCTCCTTTAAGAGGTACAGGAATACACACACACATACCTGATCAACAGGACGACACGCACGATACCAGCAGATGTACGTATACATAGAGTACAAATAGACACAAATAAACACAAACGCACACCATGTACACATTTCCGTGTGTTTTCAGATAAGAAGCAGAGAGCAGTTGTCTCTCTCTTGCGTGGAGCTCAGAGTGATGTTAACTTCAGGCAGATCAGAGGGTCTTCCGGCCACTACATGACAGCACTGCAGCAGACCGGATTTAGGGTTCTCTCTAACGCTGATCCCGAGACCAGGTCTGTACACACACACACACGCAGATCTTTATGTGATGTTGAAGGATAAGAGGGTATAATAATCTTGATATTCTACACAGGTATCTGTGTCACAGTGGACCCAGACCACCACCTCCTCCTCCTCTGTAACAACAGAGCCATAGAGACACACTATGTGTGTCATATATTTCAGCTTTGTGTTGTTGTTCATTAAGGCTCACACATATTTTCCTCAATCTTTGAATTTTAAATAGGACTTAAAGTCACAATATGTTTATTTATTTGGAATTATGTCAATATCAAAGACATTAAATATATGTTTTCTATTCAAGTTGTTATGTGGTGTCCTTTATTTGAAGTCTTTGACCATGTAACAATCTCACTTTTTTTCTTTTATTTGATTTTTCTTTCAAAAAAATATTCTGTATTCTAATGTTAGATATTCTAATGTTCCAGCGTCGGTAATGCTGAACATCACTAATCATCCAGCAGCTCACCCGCAACCCAGTATAATCAAGTCCCTTTAAGACAAGTCATTTCACTCGGCGGCCATCTTTGAAACGCCTCTCGGGCATCCTGGGCATCATGCAATCTCTTTGAATGGGGAGCATCAAATTCTCCAAAACTGTTCGCCAACCTTACCATTAAATTTCATATTTGAATTCACCAATGAAATCTAACAACAACCGGCTCATAAATTTAGTTTCTAAACGCTCGAATCATGACAAAAAAAAAGTATTTTTCAGGCTGGATCAAGCTAATGCGCATGCGCAGACCTAAATGCGCGTCTCTTCGGAGGCGCGCGTCTGACTGTTTCTATAGAAACCGGCCGCTGAAGAGACGCGATGACTTTACCAGTCGGCGATTGGCTCTTATTTAGAAGGCGGGACTTATTCCGCCATATTGCGCGTTACACTTTCTCCCATTCAAAACAATACGAGTGACACGTCTTGTGTTATTCTATAGTCTTTGGTATAAGCGATATGGAAATTGGATGTATGGAGGCTTATCGTCAACATTACAATAAACGCTCTATATAAGTTATTTTTAGGTTATTGAAAGATGACCACTGCAATGTTATGGGAACGTTATATTTTGGTTGCAAAAAGAAAACTTAAAAAGAACGTTCCTAGAACGTTATTATTTGATTCTCAAAAAAAACAAAAAAAAACAAACAGACTTTCCTTGAAAGGGACTCAGTTGCACATTTAAAATATTAAAACACTTTAAAAAATAAAATTGTAATATTTGTTATCAATATCAATTTATTGTTTTTATTTTTAAATTATTATCAATTTATAGAATTATTAATTTATAGAACACAATAATAATACATTATTTGTTTTTATAGAGCATGAGAAGAAGGAAAAATTATTGGATTTGCTATTATTTCATAGAATAATACAACCTGTACATTTTTATACAAAGGCATAATAATAAATAAATCTAAATAAATATTATTATTTTATAGAATAACACCATCATGACTGCACCTGAACACTCAGGAAAAACATTTACTAATAGCCTAACTATTTATAACACATGCACTATTGCCAGCTTTGCAAATTTGTGCCGGTTTTTCTTTTTAGGTCAAACACATCACACACACGCTTCAGAGTTTTGCCATCAGCTTTTCTCTAAGACATAAAAGCCCACTTTGGGGTGGAATAGTTCTCGTTACAGCTATGGCAAACAGTGATTTGTGTCAGACTGTGACACTGAAAAGAAAGCAGAGGTTTTAGTCTGATGTGTTTATTTTCAGTGGGCTGTATTATGAGGGCAGTTTAGCAGCACAGCTGAAAATCCAATGTCTGGAAAAATTCAAAGGCAATCACACACATAATGTGCCCAGTAAAAACCTGTTATCACAGCTCAAGGTAATTCTCTTCCTGTTTTCCGCTGGAGTATAATGGTGGGGGGTTGGCAGAGGAGAGAGAGAACCAAAACCGACAGAATAAAAGAGGATATATTAAAATGTGGAGAAAATGAGAAAGGAGTGAATGCTGCTGAATTTAATGGTGGACCTGCTGTGGAAATAACACAGAGCACAGTGTGTTGCCCAACTTCTGTTTAAAGGAAAACAGAGATACATCTAAGCATTTTACAGCAGGACGGTTCCTTTCTTTTTATCAGTTGATGTTTCTATCACTGTTGGTCTCAGGGACGTGTTTGCCAATAGTTTGTAATTATAATGAACTAATTTTAACTATTTTTTCCCTATTCTTCTAGATTTTATTTTTGACACATGCATTTTTTTAAATTCTTGCTTCCCTACCATTCACATTGTAGATTTTCTTTAATTCATAAACTAGCAGATATAAACTGTTGCTGGAGTGTCTTCCCAGTGATTTATTTATTTTTGACAAAAAGTAAATATTTTTTGCCAAACGGGTGCTTTGAAAATCAAGTGTCTGTTTACATAATTATTTCAAATTTTGTCTGATTATAATTCATTTTATGCAGTATATTGTCATTTCAACATGTCTAAATATACTAGATTAAATAATCAGATCAACAAAAGGAAGAAATCATATTTTCTTTTATCATGATTTTACAATTGAACATGGGGTGGAATTCATTACTTTGCTTGGACTTTTTCGATATGCAACTTTTGAGATAAAAATGACCAAGACATAAAAATGTTTCTTCATTTTATTATATATAATTATCAAATCTAAATGGCTGAGCTTGACAAGAGGCTATTTCTGCAATAGTTAAACCATACCTCTTTAACTTACAACACAAGCATACTTATAAAGGTAGTCCACTGCGCTACTTTGTTGATAGTTATATCTACGTATAGTTTGCAATTTTGACATTTTATCTTTTCACCACTAATTCTGTGAGGAGCAATAGATGTAGATCTATCTATACGTAAACACGTAACCGTGTGTGTCGTCTAGCGCCGCCCTTTAGGCCAACTGCAGCATCAGCAAAAGCGATGATGGATAACGGGTCCGCTTTATCACTACACAAACCCTCTAACCACCCCTCCAGCACCTCTCCAACCGTTTTGATTTAGAGGTATGTGATAATAAAAACAGAAAATGCTGTTTTTATTTCATTTTTGCCATGTGGAAAAAAACCCCGCCTTCTAAGCCCAAATACGAGCTGCTAACGCTAGCCGCGCTAACCAGTTTAAAGCCGCTTCTCTTCGCCTCTCTTCTTTATCTGCTGTGTTTGGAGGAAACCAAGACAATATTATAATGTAATATGATACAAGCTGTGTGTTTAGTTATTGTAATGGTCTGTAAATCAGTTGTCACGTTCATGTTTGCCTCTTGTTGTCATAGCTGCTGTGTTAGCATGTGAACAGATCAAATCAACATGACTGCATTAAAAACCTAAATCTGAGGATTATAACCACAAATCAAAGGATAAAAGCACATAATTCACAGGATAAACGTCTCTGGTTTGATGCTGATTGACTCCGGATCACCTCCTGGCTATAATCATCTCTCTGCTTGTTATTTTGTTCTTGAAACATCAACAAACAGGTAAACTGGGAATCAAATGGAAAAAAAAGAAAATACACAGATGCTTTGAGCTTATTGTTAAGGCAAGACACCATAGGTGAATACGGTAAAAATATCAACATAATTCCCCAGTTGATTAAACACACAGTTATTTTGTATTTCTGAAATGTTAAATATGCGTTTTAATATGCTTTTAAATGTTTAAATATGCAAAAGATGCATTATCCAATTAAATATGCACAAATTTGCATACATTTCCAGAACAGAAATCTAAATATTGGATAAAGCCAGGTTCAGAATTCATTTTCAGGCTTTTTCCTTGTTTCATTTTACAGAGGGGATTTTAGATATCTCTATAAACCCCTCTTTTCCATATATGTCCTATGAAAAAAGATTGTATGTTGTGTGTTTGTGTGTGTTTCCAGTGACTCATTGTCAGTGGGGCATGTGTGTGTGTTCCAGAGCAACTGGGGGGAGATGACAGAGTCTGTCCCTCCTGCGCTGCATTCATCATGGGGCCTGATGTGCCCCTGCTCAACGACTACAAGCAGGAGTTCTTCTGGAAGCGTTTCCCTCAGACTATCTTAGGGGGGCCAAGGCTGAAACTCGGTTACTGCGCCCCACCGTATGTCTATGTGCACCAGCTGGTCTTATTCCTGACACCATGGCTGTTGGGAGGCATCGGGACCCTCCTGTACCAGCTGAGGGTGCTGGATGAAGCCTGTGCGGGCGTTGTTTCGGGTGTGCTCATGCTGGGTGTGGGAGCCACCCTTCAGGGACTGGCACGGTGTATGGCATGTAGGACCGGATTGGTACAAAGGCTGCCTGCTGCCAGTAACATCCTTGCAGATGAGGAAGAGGTGGAGTTTACTCACTGCGTGGCTCCTGAGACGGTACGATTTGTAGTGCCTGGAAAGAAGTTTATGGGTAATATAATTTTGCACACCTGTCTTGCCGGCGCACTCTGTGGGTTGTCCACATGGTACCTGCTGCCGGACAGACTGAGCAGCCTGTATGGGCACACGGGTGCAGGACTGGGAGCTATCATGCCTTTGTTTGTGCTGAGCTGGGTGATTGTCTGTATCGGGGAGTATTCGCTCATCGTCAACACGGCTACAGAAACAGCAACGTTTCAGCCGCAGGACACGTATGAGATCACGCCACTCAACAGACCGCTCTACATACTCGCTTTCATCGCTGTGGACCTGGCTCTGAGGTACAAATCCAACAGTTCAACACTACTCTTTGACAGCATATAAGTCTGTCCACAATAAAGAAAAGGAAACAAACTTTTAAAAATGTAGTTTGAAACATAACACACAAATATCATGAATTATGAATTTATGAATATCATATACATTAGTCTTTAATAGTTTGAGGTCAATAAGATTTTTTTTTATTGTTTATGATAAAAGCCTCTTATGCTCACCAAGGCTGGAAAAATGTAAATGGAATAATGTAAAATGTAATGTATTCCTGTGATGGCAAATCTGAATTTTCAGCATTATTACTCCAGTCTTCAGTGTCACATGATCCTTCAAAAGTCATTCTAATGACAAATGCTGATTTGCTGCTCAAGTTAAATTTCTTATTATTATCAATGTTGAAAACAATTGTGCTGCTTAATACTTTCATGGAAACCATGATACTTTTTTCAGGATTCTTTGATGAATAGAAAGAACAGTATTTATTTTAAAATAGAAATCCTTTGTAACATTATGAATGTCTTCACTGTCACTTTTTGATCACAAATAAAAGTATTCTACAGAGGCATTCTTTCATCACAGTATTACGTCATAATTTGACAAAATCTGAAAGAGTATTTTCCGGAGCTTGGGTCAAGCTGTTTTTGGACTAACAGGGAAGTTTGGAGTTCTGAAGCTTACAGTATGTTGTTCTAGTACACTGACTGGAAAATTTGAATTCTTAATTCAAATTAATATTCTGAAATTAAAAACATGCTCATCATAAAGACGTGTATGTCATTCATTGTATGTATGAATTACATTTTTATTTTGTTTTTTAATAAATTAAAAGAGCATCATGTCAGTGACTCATATGTGTTTCTCATGTCTCATGTTTCTCATGTCATGCATCTCATTCTTTCTCTCCTCTCAGGTTTTCAGGTTCTGGTGTGGTGGAATTGCAGGTAGCAGCTCAGGTGCTTCACGTGTTGTTTGTGGCTCTGCCGGTGCTTTGGGCTTTGGGAATGCTCTCTCCGCTGGACGCGCTTCTGCTGTGGGCCATGGAGCAGACCTTGGTGCACGGCTTGGGTGGGTCAGCCATGTCTACCGACATCAGGTGAGCACTGAAACCTTCTCTCACAGGTACCTTGTCTCACATAACCAGACTTTTGACCAACTTCACACTCAAAGAATATTTAGGCCTAAATTTAAGATTTATGTATTTTAATTGCATATCAAATTTCCATCCATTTTCCTTGGATTATATAAATAAACTAATAAACTTTAACGTGATGCATATTTGTCAGTCATACATAAATGAAACATAAAAGACGTAAAACGTAATGTAAGATTTCTTTAATGTTACTCATAATCCTATTATGTTTTAAATACACAATAATCAGGTTCATATATTTATCATCAATCAATCCAGTTTGTCTCAGTCTCACATTTTAACTAACTGAATATTGTTTGCTCAGCAACTAACAATTTTTAACTATTTTCATTCTTTTTAACTGAATACATTTAAAGGTAGAAATGAAAATGAAAAATTTAATTTACCTTGGCATAGTTGAATAACAAGAGTTTAGTACATGGAAATGACATACAGTGAGTCTCAAACACCATTGTTTCTTCCTTCTTATGTAAATCTCATTTGTTTAAAAGACCTCTGAAGAACAGGCGAATCTCAACATAACACTGACTGTTACGTAACAGTCGGGATTCTTAATATGTATGACCCCAATATTTGCATATGCCAGCCCATGATTGAGGCATTTCACAAGGGCAGCCAGTATTAACGTCTGGAGCTGTGCACAGCTGAATCAACAGACTAGGTAAGCAAGCAAGAACAATAGCGAAAAATGGCAGATGGAGCAATAATAACTGACATGATCATTGATATCATGATATTTTTAGTGATATTTGTAAATTGTCTTTCTAAATGTTTCGTTAGCATGTTGCTAATGTACTGTTAAATGTGGTTAAAGTTACCATCGTTTCTTACTGTATTCACGGAGACAAGAGCCGTCGCCATTTTCATTTTTAAAAAATTGCAGACTGTATAATTCATAAACACAACTTCATTCTTTATAAATCTCTCCAACAATGTGTAATGTTAGCTTTAGCAACTGAACACTATCAAACTCATTCAGAATCAATGTAAACATCCAAATAAATACCATACTTGCGCGATTAGACATGCTGCATGACGAACACTTTGTAAAGATCCATTTTGAGGGTTATATTAGCTGTGTGAACTTTGTTTATGCACTGTTTAAGGCAAGCACGAGCTCCGTGGGCGGGGAGTGCAAGATTTAAAGGGGACACGCGCTGAATTGGCGCATAGTTAATGATGCCCCAAAATAGGCAGTTAACAAAAAATAATAAAAAAAAATCTATGGGGTATTTTGAGCTGAAACTCCACAGACACATTCAGGGGACACCTTAGACTTATATTACATCTTGTAAAAAAACGTTCGATGGCACCTTTAATTGTTTTCACATATTTCATGTTTAACATATTTATGCTAATTCTAAACTACTTTAACAAATGCATTTTGAAAATCTGATTATTAAAATCAAATAGATGCATATACTATAGCTAATAATAAACTATGCCATGATTTTTTTTATGCAGAAATCTTAACCGTTTCATTTATCTTTGACTGACAAATATGCATTACATTATGTTGATTAGTTGTTAAAATGATAAAACTGTGTAATCCAAATAAATGAGAATTGTATATGCAATTCAAATAATTTCAGTAAATCTTAAATTTAGGCCTAAATACTTTTTGATATAAAGTCTGGTCTACATTAGTGTGAAAAGCTACACACTTTGACTTCTGCTGTATAAAACTGCCTGTTGTGATCTGCTTTTCTTTTTTTCCATCAGGCTCTTGGTGATGTTTCTGTCATCTGTGTGTGTTGCCATCAGTACCTTCTTCATTCCTTCCTCATTGGGTGTGGTTCTATTCACCGTCATCATGGGTTACCTGCTCAGCCAGGACCTGACCCAGCTGCTAGTGCTGGTGAAGGGAACCTCTCCGACCTTGGGTCTGGGCTGGTGGGGGCTTCCTCTTTCCCTGCTGTTCATAATAGGAGCCTTGACTGAGGCTGGACTCCTTCATCAGCTGTATCTCCTTGACTCAGGGAATCTAACGTTGGGTATGAACTCTGTAGAGCATTGGGAGTCTTCTGTGGTACCTCCAAGCCCACAAGAGGTGATCGGCTGGCTCCTTATTGCTCTGTTTCTCATCACCCGTCTGCTGAGAGAGCTCCAGGGGGCTTGCGTGCTGGGAGGTGTGATGCTCAACCCACTTTACCCCAAACGGGTCATGACTGCCCAGGCTTTCAGGAGGAAGACTCATGGTCTGCGTGTCGCAGGAATCATTCGGAGGATCTTATTGAACCTGGGTGAGGAGATATTTGCACTGTACCAACCAAACAATCCTGTCAGAGATGTGCTTTCTGTTTGCCAGTATGGTCTGTTGGAGTGAGACGTTGACTTCTCATTGATAACAAATTAGAGCTGTACGATTCATCATTAAAAGATTACAGTCTCGATTCAAACACCCATGCAAGCTTATTCCTAAATAAAAGCAATTCAGCTATGTCTGTTAAAGGATAAGTTCACTTTAAAGTGAAAATCAATATAACTACGATTGTGTTCATCAGATAGAAGAAAGTCATATACACTTAGGATGGCTTGAGGGTGAGTAAAGCTTGGGGTAATTTTCATTTGAAAGTGAACTAATTCTTTAAGAAGTACTAAGGAAGAATTTTTAGTATGGGCTACTTTTGAATCATTCAAGAGATTTGATTAAAAAACACTAATTCATCCAGTAATGAAGCAAGTGAAGTCTTTATGAGCGAGTCATTGAATCATTAATTTAAAACTGATTTTAAAAAATAATAAATGCAGTTAAATATTTTTTTAATCTGGACTTAAGCAATTTAACATTATTCCAGAACCTCTACTAGTTTTTTTCAATTGCTAACAAGACACTTTTTCAAAACTCTTCATACAGGCTGCATTACCAACATGAATCTTGGCCAAACAGTTAATCTCAGCTCCAAAACTCACTCAGACCAACAAAACACTTCATATATGTCTCAAACTAAGCTTGTTCTACAACACTGGCAACAGTTCTCATTCAGCATACATTGTCATTCATAAGAATGAATGAGAAATGCAGCATTTTTTTCTGTCTTTACATAGAGTAATGTACTTGCGGAAAAAAAAGTTGGGGAAAAATTCCTGATGCAATTATAATTACAAAACAACAAAAAACATAAAAAATATGTATAGTATAATCATGTATGTTCAGTATTCCAGTCCCAGCTGTTGATCAGAACTTTTGTATTGATGCATCGATTCAGTTTATTTTTTATTGCTCTGTTTATTTAGACAAAATAGAATAGAATTCATAATAATAATACAGAATTCTTAATATAATACAATATATTATAAATTATAATTATATATATCATTTATATATTTCTTTACATTTTTTACTAATACATAATAATGCCTTGTGTGTAATTTGATGTTAATGTTCGTGTTTGACTTTACAGTGAGTCCGTTGGCTATGATTGCTTTTTTGTCTGTGGATGAATCTCTAAAGAAGCTGCACACGGCCTCTCTCGCCATTGGCTTTACGCGGGCATTTAGGATGGTAAGAGAGTTTATCAGTAAACCATTTAAATTAAGCACTATCAGAACTATTTGCCCCTTGATCTTTGACCCCTGACTCATTGGTCTTTGTACGGTAGGTGTGGCAGAGCTCTGAGGCTGCTCTGCTGCAGATGGTGCTGGTGGTGATCATCAGACTTGCAGGGGCGCACAGAATTGCACTCTGGCATGATTTGGGCACTACAGTGCAGCTGATTCTGGTGAGCCAAATGTAATTTGTTGCATTTACTGTAATTAAATTGCAGGGACATTTGTGTAATAACCTTTTTCTGGCAGGTCTCTTTGGTTGTGAATCGTGTGTCACAGTTTGTATGCAAGCTGAGTTTCGCTCTTACGGTGTTGATTACATCCTGGACGGAGAGTAAACAGCGTCGTCAGTCAGCGGGCACTTTGCTGGCACTCAACGCTGCTCTGTGTCCACTTCTGCTGGGTGTTGTGGCTCTCTCTGCCCTTCTGTCTGCCCCTCTGCTTCCTCTATTCACACTACCTGTGTTCCTGGTGGGATTTCCCAGGCCGCTGCGCTCGTGGCCAGGCACCCCAGGCACCGCCTGCCCTTGCCCAGATTCTGTTTATTACCAGCAGCTCTGCAAAAGACTGGCATCGGCTATCAGACCTGCACTCGCTAATGGCGCATTTGGTGAGTGACTCCAGCTGAAAAACAAAAACAAATGAATTTTCTTTAAGGAATAGTTCACCCAAAAATGAAAATTTGATGTTTATCTGCTTACCCCCGGGGCATCAAAGTTGTAGGTGACTTTGTTTCTTCAGTAGGACACAAATGATGATTTTTAACTCCAACCGTTGCAGTCTGTCAGTCATATAATGCATTTCAATGGGAACACCATCTATAAGAGTAAAAAAAAACATGCACAGACAAATCCAAATTATTGCATAATTTGAAAATGGAAGGCGGTCTGGCGGAAGCTAGGTATTTGACTTCATAACTTGTTTAAATATGGATTTTTTTTTTATACAAGTGCATCGCTTCGCTTCAGAAGACCTTTATTGACCCCCAGAGACTTGTGGAGTACACGTTTATGATGGATGGATTTGGATGGAAGCTTTTTCTTTAGCTCATAATTATGGGTCCTGTTCACTGCCATTATAAAGCTCGGATGCATCAGGATATTTATTAATATTTCTTCGATTATGTTCATCAGAAAGAAGAAAGTCATATACACCTAGGATGGCTTGAGGTTCAGTAAAGCTTGGGGTAATTTTCATTTGAAAGTGAACTAATCCTTTAAAGGAACACTCCACTTTTTTTGAAAATTGGCTCATTTTCCAACTCCCCTAGAGTTAAACAGTTGAGTTTTACCGTTCTCGAATCCATTCAGCCGATCTCCGGTTCTGGCGGTACCACTTTTAGCATAGCTTAGCATAGTTCATTGAATCTGATTAGACCGTTAGCATCGCGCTTAAAAATGACCAAAGAGTTTTGATATTTTTCCTATTTAAAACTTGACTCTTCTGTAGTTAAATCGTGTACTAAGACCGACAGAAAATAAAACGTTGCGATTTTCTAGGCTGATATGGCTAGGAACTATACTCTCATTCCGGCGTAATAATCAAGGAACTTTGCTGCCGTTCCATGGCTGCAGCAGTGCAATGATATTACGCAGCGCCCGTGAGCCCCTGCTTGCACAGGGAACGTGCCTTGAAACCATGGAGACGTATGTAAGAGATGCTGCGTAATATCATTGCGCCTGCTGCAGCCATGGAACGGCAGCAAAGTTCCTTGATTATTACGCCCGAATGAGAGTATAGTTCCTAGCCATATCAGCCTAGAAAATCGCAACTTTTAATTTTCTGTCGGTCTTAGTACACGATTTAACTACAGAAGAGTCAAGTTTTAAATAGGAAAAATATCAAAACTCTTTGGTCATTTTTAAGTGCGATGCTAACGGTCTAATCAGATTTAATGAACTATGCTAAGCTATGCTAAAAGTGGTACCGCCAGAACCGGAGATCGGCTGAATGGATTCGAAAACGGTAAAACTCAACTGTTTAACTCTAGGGGAGTTGGAAAATGAGCCTATTTTCAAAAAAAGTGGAGTGTTCCTTTAAGAAGTACTAAAGAAGAATTTATAGTATATATTAAGTACAAAATTAGTGCACAAAAATAGAGCACTTTAAGTACATTATGGAAGTGTATTTTTTTCCACCTGGGTGTGTATATAAGGGCTGAGGAAGCCTCTGGAGCTGAAATTCAGATATGGTAATGGTCTTAAAGGATGCATTAAATTGGTCAAAAGTGACAGTTAATACCTTTACATTGTTACAATGCAAAAAAGCCCTAAATTCCACAAAAACATTAGGCAGCAAAACTGTTTTCAACATTGATAGTGCACTAGAAACATTTCTTATTATTAAGTCAAAATATTAAAATGATTTCTGAAGGATCATGTGACACTGAAGACTGGAGTAATGATGCTGAAAATTCAGCTTTGCATTACAGGAATAAATGACATTTTAAAGGAACACTCCACTTTTTTTGAAAATAGGCTAATTTTCCAACTCCCCTAGAGTTAAACAGTTGAGTTTTACCGTTTTCGAATCCATTCAGCCGATCTCCGGTTCTGGCGGTACCACTTTTAGCATAGCTTAGCATAGTTCATTGAATCTGATTAGACCGTTAGCATCGCGCTTAAAAATGACCAAATGTACTAAGACCGACAGAAAATAAAAAGTTGTGATTTTCTAGGCTGATATGGCTAGGAACTATACTCTCATTCAGGCGTAATAATCAAGAAACTGTGCTGCCGTTCCATGGCTGCAGCAGTGCAATGATATTACGCAGCGCCTGTGAGCCCCTGCTTGCACAGGGAACGTGCCTTGCAACCATGGAGACGTTTGTGAGAGACGCTGCGTAATATCATTGCGCCGCTCGTCTCACAAGGAACGGCACGGCAGTGATTGACAAGCCAGAGGGCCAATCGTTTACGCGATGATCGCATAAATGATTGGCTGATGTTTTTAAGGTCCTACCTCGTGCACAGATGATGTATATTAATATTATTCCTTTCAGTGCACCTAATAAATAGTCTTTTATCAGTTAGTAAAGACAGTTTCAAGTAATATTGCAAAAATGTATAAAACAAAACATCCTCTTTAGCACCTTTAAATTTGCAGCTCTAATATTCTTGCATCTGGTTGCAGGTTCCTGTACTCCGGGATCTCATTACCTTGGTCGCTTTCAGGGTCGACTTCTGTGGATCTCGGTTCTAGAGAGAGGCTACGGCTATTGCACTGTCAACATTAAGGTATACCCGCTTTCTTGACTTTGCTCTGAAACAAATTAAATGCTTTATTCTGAGGTCTACATAACACCAGTTTATGAATTCTCATTGGCTGCCATGTTTCACCACAGGGTCTGGAACTACAGGAAACATCATGCCACACAGTGGAGGCTCGGCGTGTGGATGAGGTTTTTGAAGGAGCGTTCGATCACGTGGAGCGGCCTGGCCAGTGTTTCCGACTATTGAACCCTCACTGGGGTAATGCTCTGACCCCCTGCTCTATGTTGCCTGTCAGGGTTTACTCTGACGCCCAGAACGTTCTAACAGGAATCATTGACTCACCTGACCACCTGCGTCAGCTCAACTCTGACTTCCTTAAAACGCTTGTCTGGATTTTATTGCGTTACTGTGTACAGGAATTGACACATGGTGCTCAGCGAACAAAAGGTCAGTCTCTACAGACCTCTGGACGCAAATCACAAAGCTCCCAGCATGCCGTGCCCTCAGAGCCAGATCCAGCTGTAGTTAAAGTTGCCATGGACTCTCAAGTACGCCCTGAATCCTCCTCATCCTGTCAATTGAGGGGGCAGGACAGCTCCAGCCTCTCATCTTTTGCTGATTGGTCAGACGAGGACGATCTGTTCGGTCCAGTCCCCATGCGGCGACCAATGAGAATGATGGTGCGGACAGATGAAGGGCAGACCGAGTTAGGGTTGGGAGTGTCTCTCCCAGGTTCTGTTGAAATCCACAGCCTGTATGAGAGCATGGCCCTGTCTTCTCTCCCTACCCTTAGACCTCTCGGTTTGGGTTTGGGACTCGGTCTGCCCATCGTAGATAAGGGGAAAGATAAAATCCCTGCACTTACTTCGACCACCGTCCCGAGTAACTCCCAGCCTCTCCACTTCACTAGCCCTCACTCAGAGCTCTTCTCTCTTCCAGCAGAGTGGCGGACCACCCAGTTGGCTTCTTCCAAACTCCAGGTACTGCGACCCTGCTTCCCAGAGGCTTGGTTCTGCTTCTGTTTGTCCCAGCTGGTGGTGGAGAGCTTTGGGGAGGGAGAGTTTGAGCAGGTGACCTTGGGTTTGCAGGAGGACCATGCCCTGCGGGAGCTTTATACCCAGGTGGTGCTATCATGCTGTGTGGCACTGGGTGCAGATGCTCAGATGTTCAGCCCCAATCTGCTGTTCAGATTGTACTGTGGGGACGGCCCCTGGACCGAGGGACTTGAGTGGCTCAGAGCCAATAAAGAGCTGCATCAGCTCACACTCAGGGCTTTCAGGTAAGATTCTTACATTACATTAAAAGGTCAGCTGTTACCTAAAACATAACCGCACTTGATTCGTTCTGTGTATGCAGGTACAGTGTAAAACTGTTGGTAGACCAGGCATCTCTTGGTCCAGTAGAGAGTCTGGATGAGCTCTACACAACTTTACAGGATTACCATGAAAACTGGTTCATCGGTCTGGTAACAGACCGCAGTTGGCAAGACAATGTTGTACAGGAAAAACCCTTCCTATTCTCTCTTGGACATGACCTCACCATGGTAAGCATCATATTTACTGGAATGTAACCATGGCTACCAAACATTAAGTGTTGGACTGTGTCATAACCAGATTGTGATGCAATAAAAAAAAATCTCTTCTGAGTACATTAGTTTTTGCTTTTACTAGTTATAGCTGTAATGTGCGTCAGGGCATTTTGATGCTCTGTTGCTTCCTAATACTGTGAAATTGTGCTGGCCCACAATAAAATCTTATTGGTCCAGAATCTTGCTCCACCTAAATTGGCTGTGATTGTGTTGGAATTCTGCTTTAAACAAGTATAGAAAAATTACTTCTTGCGTCTGGTTGGGACATGGTATTATATTGATACTTTTCTGAACAATATATTTGTACAATATTGGCCAATATTATATATTTAGTTATATTTATTTATAGGTATCAGTCAATATTGGATATTTAATTGTATGTTACTTTCCTTTTTTTCATTCAGATTATCTTTGCTGTCATCTAACTCGTTTATAATTTAATTATATAAAACAGATAGTTCGCCCAAAAATGAAAATTCTGTCATCATTTACTCGCCCTCAAGTTGTTCCAAACCTGTATAAAGGAAAGATAAGGAAGAAAATTTGTAACCAGGCCATTTTGGGGCACCATTGGTTACCATAGTAGGAAACAAATACTATGGAAGTCAGTGGTGCCCTAGAACTGTTCTGTTTCCCCACATTCTTCAATATATCTTCCTTTGTGTTCAGCAGAATAAAGAAATGTATACAGGTTTGGAACAACTTGAGGATGAGTAAATGATGACAGAATTTTCATTTCTGGGTGAACTATCCCTTTAATATAATTATATTTTTAAGTATAATTTAATAACAGTTGAATGTAATCTTGAAGTAAATATATATTTTTTCATACCATACATTTGAAATGTTGTGCTTCTTAAATTCACATTTAGCATTTAAAACAAGTGATTTTAGTTTTCTTTATTTAGACAAAATGTTGTAGAATTTAACATCAGCCATTTATTGGTCATAACATGAAAATAATTATCAGCTTATTGGTATTGACTAGAATTTTAATATTGGTCTAAACCTGCTCTTCATACATGATCATTTTCCTTGAGTTTACGTATTTAATTTTTTAGAAAGTTTCCTTATGATCATTTACAGATGTGGTAAATATTTTCTGTTTTTCCACAGGGGGCATATACAAGCCGTGTGCTGTCTCTGCAGGACAATCTGGTCCAGGTGGGAGTTTTGAATGAGGAGGGTGTGAGGGGCCAGTGGGCAAACCTGTCATGGGAGCTCCTGTATGCCACAAATGATGATGAGGAGCGCTACAGTATTCAGGCCCATCCTGTGATGCTGAGGAACCTGACCGTTCAAGCAGCTGACCCTCCTCTGGGATACCCTATCTACTCATCCCCACCCATCCACTTACGCTGCTTATGATCGTCACCTGCCCCAGCTTTCATTAGTTTCCCCACACTCCTCCTGAGGTCAGCACACACTGATGCTACCAGCACATGAATTTCATAGTCAGGTGTTTTTGCATTCAGTTTCGGCTTTGTTCAGGGTACAGCGAGTTATTTTATTGAACGTATGAAGCATTTGAAATTGCTACTGTTGTAGTGACATTTGGCTTCTGAAAGAATGCGTGAATTTATGAACGTCGGCAGAATGAAGTAAATGGGATCTGTTTGACGATCAGCAAAATCCTCTTCACACAATAAAACTGTAAACTTATTCAGACAGAGCCCAGATTTATTATTTTCTCAACAATGGACCTCTGGATGTCCTTGACTGAATCTCATCTCACACTAAGCAAATTATTTTCTATAATTTATTATTTTTCTTTTTCATTTTTTCCACTTTCTTGTTGAGCATCCTTCAAGAGCCCCCCCAAAAAAACAGGAAAACCTTTTTTAGCCTGTTTGTTTGTTTGTTTGATATTTTGTCAAATATCAAGGATGTGCCTTGGTTACCATTTTCAGTGAATTATATATTTTTTCATGTGACCACCTTGTGTTATAAATATCAAGGTAAATTGGCTCTTGCACCTTTATTCATCCTACTTGGGCTCGGTCTTTGTATGGTTGTGTATGTATCAAAAATATACAGATGTTTTGTATAAATCATTTACTGTCTGTTTTGTTCACAAACTTTAAATGTTACATTATTGATTCGGAAAACAAAGTACATAAATAAGCTTTTTTTTTTCTCTCTTTTTTTTAAGAAAGTGCCATTAGTCTATATTATTTATACAGCAAGCAAAATTTAAGGTGTTTAATGGCATATTGAAATAGTGTGACACTGTTCAGAATGTTCTGGACTCTCAAACTTCCCGGGTCCTTCTGCAAAGGAATGCACAAATCACTGATTCTTGAAATGAGATTTTCAAGTTGTCTTGACCTTTGGCTTGCTGAAGTATGCAGAGTCTGCATCCTAGGAAAGAAAAGATGATCCCAAAAAGATATTACAGCAATTGTAGCATAATTAAACCAGTTCTAGGATCAGTTTCCAGCAAGCTCCCAGTACTCACCAGTCCAGCTTTGAAGTTCTGCACACGTTTTCTGCCTAGAACTTTAGTCACGTACCAGGCCAGAGTGGGAGTGTACTGCCACATATAGCAGAAGAGCAGAAAGGGCTGCTCCGCAATCCACATCTCTTTCACATGGTTGGCCAGACCTACCAGAGTGAGGTGAACACAGTGCTCTGTCGACATCTTGTGTGTCTGATCACCAGCTGTGGCCACAGACTGCAGAGAAAAACAAGTACTTTTTTCGTTTAGTTATTTTAATTTCAGCTTCATTTCACTTCACAAAAAACAACACTTGTGCAGGTACCTTGCCCAGCTTCTCGGTGATCGCGTTCTGAACGATGCTTGATACTACAGGTCCTGGGCAGATGGTACTGATGGTGATGTTTGGATAGTCAGCGAGTTCTGTTCTCAGAGAGTTAAAGAAACCCTGAAGAAACACAACAAATCAGGAGCTTTTTCTATCTTTTATGAATGTTTTCCTTTACCAGACTAGTGTTGCACGATATACCGGTACTAGAAAGGTATCGCGATACCCTGCTTTTAGAAACGGTACGGTTCTTCATTTTATTAGTACCGGTACTTTGAATGCCAGCTGTATTTCTTAATGTGCGACAGCAGGGAGCAGTGTGTGTGCAGCGCGCTGCTTCTGAGGCACATTGAGTGCGTGTTTATTCCTGTCAACTGCGCAACCGCAGATTCACAAAGCAAAATATGGCATTATTTTGCTTACATTGCCGACAGTCAGGGCAAGCCCACGGACACCACAAAGCCCGTCTGCAAAATACGTTACAAAATAACGCAAGCGAAGGGAGCATCCAACTTGCCAAACATCCCGATTTGTACAGAGAATTTAAAGAGCGACAGGTTAGTGAATGTGATACCAGCGTTATGTTTATGCTCTCAAAAATTAAATGAGTGTTATTTATATTACTCATGCAAGCAGACATCCGCAAAGAGGTGTATTATTGAGTCTAATAAGTGATATCTGGTTGCTAAAATAAAATTAATTTTAAAAAACAAATATGTGAAGGGACTATACAATTATATTAAACCAATTTATGCTTTAATAACATTGCTCTAATTATTTACAGTAATCAATATTCTCACTGTCAAAACACTTACATGCAGGGCTTGATGACAGCCACTCCCACTAGCCACTTTGGCGAGTTGAATATAATTTAAGTTTACAGCCAAATGGTCGTCGAAGATCGTCGTAGCACAAAATTACAATCCAATCACACAATTCGTTATTTACATGCAGTTAGTGAAGGAGGGATAGGCGGAATTGCGCTGAATGACACACAACAGAAGCGCTCTCTCGCGTGCGCTCTCTCTCTCTCTCTCTCTCTCTCTCTCTCTCTCTTTCTGTCGCGCGCGCGATCAGTTTTCCTCGCGTCTGAATAGTCAAATACACGTGCACACAGATGTCTAAATGTCCATCATGTGGAGTATCTCGCGTGAATACAGTCGGTTATGGCTTAAGTGGACGTAAACAGGTGGGTAATAACTGGATATTTGTCAGTTACGTCCATGCATTCAGCAGCCCAATTAAATAGGCCTGTCCATCATTAATGTTAATCAAACAACAAAAGCTGTTAAATATGTTAAATAAACCTAGTGTATCTGAAAAAAGATTATTTTTAATTTACTACTGTTTTTGTAATTTGCTTCTTTGTTCTTTTATATAGCATAACACAAATAACTTGTTCTCATACTAGCTCATGCTCATACATTGTCCACCTCTTGCCCACCTGTACATACCAGCTGATATAAAATGTAATCTTGATTTGGGTGGTCAGTCTGCATTTAAAAGTTTGAAAGTGTTTTAAATCTTCTAAATCAAGTAAAATGACTCAAAGTAATTTAAGCATAAAAAAGTCAGCTTTAATCATATAAAATGTAATTTACCAACATCAAAATTGTGGCCAATAAAAATGCTGAGTGGCTAGTTACTTTGGGAAACCACTAGCCACAGTTCTGTCATATGTTATTTATTTACTTTTCCTACTGTTTTAGGTTTTTGCCATAGTATCGTTTAAGTATCGGTATCGTGATACTGAAGTTGGGTATCGTATCGAAGTCAAAATTTTGGTATCGTGACAACACTATACCAGACAATGTTTCAGAGGGGTAGGCAGATTCTCTGGGAATTCTGTCTACTATTTGCTCTCACCTGCACCGCATGCTTGCTGGCAGCATACCCCGTTGCCAGGGGCACCCCTACAAAGCCTGCAACGCTGCTGACGGTTGCTATGATACCACTACCACGGCGGATCATGTGGGGCAACACCTGCTTAGTGACAGATACGGTGCCAAGGTAGTTGAGCTCCATAAGTGCCTGGTACACATCCACATCAGCCTCGATGCACAGCGAACGTTGGGTCCGCCCTCCGTTATTTATCAACACATCTATCTGAAAATGCAGATACAGACATGTGAAAATATCTCTAACTATAAGGCATTTTATTGCTTGATGTTCAGATAAGGTACAGTATAAAGAAACAAAATTGCTATTGCTTTTGCAGAGGATTATTTACTACAAACTTGTCTCTGCAAACATTTAGGTTTTCAAGTTGTATTCTCGCATGTAGGATGTATGAGTTAAGCTAACTGGCGAAAAGAAATTAAGGTTTTTGATGAAAACATTCCAGGATTTTCTCCATATAGTGGACTTCAATGGAGCCCAAACGGTTGAAGGTCAAAATTACAGTTTCAGTGCAGCTTCAAAATGTTCTACACAATCCCAGACGAGGAATAAGGGTCTTATCTAGAGAAACCATCACTCATTTTCTTAAAAAAAGGTAATTTTATACATTTTAAACATAAATGCTCATCTTGAACTAGCCCTCTTCTTCTTCTCTATTAGAATTCCAGCAGTGTAGACACTGCTAAGTGTATTACTGCCCTCCACAGGTCAAAGTTTGAACTAATTGTTATATACTTGCACTAGCATATTATATATGACAATTTAGTAAAAAAAAAAAATCCTGGAATGTTTATCAAAAACCTTAATTTCTCTTTGACCGTAGAAAGACATGAACATCTTGAATGACATGGGGGTGAGTAAATTATCAGGAAATTTTAATTTGAAAGTGAACTAATCCTTTAATGTGCTTAACATATTAATGTTGATCATTAAGGGTGTACATCTCCCTTTGTTACTGCAATGATATTTTCAAAATGTCACATTTTGTTTCATGTCTCATTTTAAGTCATGTTCTATTATATCGTTCCAAGTATGAATGTAGCTTAATTAGCCAGTGCATAATTTAATTCTTAGGTAGTTAATATTCCTCAGGTAGAAAAATTCAAACAAAAATCAATATTATGAAAACATCCAAATTAACACTTTATTTTGGTGTCAGTACCGCTACTGAAATGTAGATCCATGAGAAACAAAAGAAACACTATGAAGATTGGATATGAAATACAGATGGCATTTACATCACCAAAGTGCTTCAGAGCTGCATCGGTTTTTTCTTGATGTGATGCGCGATCCAACAAATCGAGTGGAAGAACAAGAATATCGTCATCCTTTAGAGAGGAGCGCTCTAACAAAAAAATAAAAATTGGGGTCAGTAGGTCTTTTAAATGCTTTTAGTACATAACTTTAGTCTGGTATTGACAGCAAAGATCCTTGTACACATTCAGGGCCAAACTCTGCAGATCTGAAGGAGGGACAGTCTACTTATTTGACCTCGGAGGGTTTTTGTGTGTTTACTCCTGTCTCTCAAAAGTTTCTTGGGACTGTTCATACCTAAGCAAACGCGCTTCACCCTCTCCAGCTCATTCTCCCTGCGGGCAGACAGCACTAGCCGAGCACCAAGCGCAGCGAGCTGAAGGGACAACTCCTCCCCGATGCCACTGGAGGCTCCAGTAATCCACACCACTTTGCCTCGCAACTTTGACTCTATGAAATAAAAGACAAACAACAACTTATCTACAGTCATTTAAACTGTATTATTTATTTAATAATTAAGCTATCAAAAACCGTGAAAAAAAGGTAATGAAGGGAATACAAGAACAGAGCAGGACTGTAAACTCAGTATGGGTCAGTCTAAGAAATTTGCTTTTTTTATGTTTTATAAGGTGAAATACATTTTTACTTGTTTAAACATGTTTAAGTAATTTGCACATTTACATACTCTCTTCAAAACTGGTAAAATAACTGTACTGAATATAATGCATAATAAAAAAAAGAATAAGACCGCAATTTGCTACATTTCTACTGTAATATTACAGTATTACATATTAAAATATATTCTGAATGGCTTTATTTGAGACGTATATTTTATTTGAGACATGTATGAAGTGTTTTGGTGGTTTTAGTGTATTTTAAATATAAAATTAACTGCTGTGCCAAGATGAAGGTTGGTTATAAGAAGTGTGAAGAGCTTTGAAAAAGTGAAGTATTGAGAAATATGTCCTAGCAATTGCCTATTGTAAAAAGACTTGCAATAAAAAGCATTTTGCAATCTCTCTCTCTCTGTCTGTGTACAGGTTTATATTACATTGTGGGGACCAAATGGTTCCCACAAGGATAGCAAAACCTGAGGTCACCTACTGTGGAGACCAGCCGGCAGGAAACATATTAAATGATGACTTTTATTTTTTATTCCTCATTGAACCATCTTAGAGGGGTCATTTGGACCCCACAATGTAGTATAAACAAGGATGTGTGTGTGTTTGTGTGTGTGTAAAGACATTGAGTTAAAGTTGGCATCAGCTTTAAGTTAACCTTATTATTAAAAAAATGAAATATACCATTCGATTAAAAACATCAATTCATACAGACTTTCGTTTACACTTTTTAAAAGTTAATACTTTGCTATTACTGTAGCAAAGTTAACCAAAATTAACCTTGCTATTTACTGTGGTCATGTTAACCACAGAGTGCAAATTCCACAATTTCGCAGCAATGTGTCACACTTGACTTTGTCGCTTTAAAGCCCAGGAACTGATCGATCTAACGTTACACAGTAGTGCATTCTACCCTGCAAACTTATTTCAATGTAAAAAAAAAAAAAAATGTATAGGCCTACAAATTTCTAAGCGAGATTCATCATATATTACCTGGTGTGCTGCCGAACCGAGCCGCCCATAGTAAAGTCAGATCAGCGTCGGCGAAGATGAAGCGTATGAACTGCGTTAGTAAATAAACTGCGATCCCAGCGAGAATCACACAAAGCCAGCATATATCCATCATTTCTGCACAAGAACTGAGAAACTTGACAAAATCCAGCTATTTCACAGTCTTGTCTGAGAGCACTAACGTTAGTTTGAGCGCTTGCTGGGCGCTTGACAGATCCGTTTGTGTTGGTTACGACATGCTGGAACTGTTCAGCGAACGACCCGGCAGAACCTACTGAACAATTCAAAGCCTTCCGGGTTAATATTCTTAATGGAACCCGATTCAAACAACTCCACGATTAATTTAACATTTGCCTGTCTGTCAAGCAAACGATAAAGACGAAATGGACGATAGATAGATAGATAGATAGATAGATAGATAGATAGATAGATAGATAGATAGATAGATAGATAGATAGATAGATAGATAGATAGATAGATAGATAGATAGATAGATAGATAGATGGAATATCTGATTGTATTAGTAAAAAATATTTTTAGACATTATTTCATTCATCGGGTGTTATATAAATGATTGCATTGAGCTGTGTGCATTCATGGCTTAAGAAACCTTTTGAAAACAACTTGAACTCTATAGTTTGACATGTTTATCTGTTCTTATTTCATTTTCCACCTAACATATTAACATCCATTTAATTGTGTATAAAGGGGTGTCTGTTATTATGTGGCTCTGGAAGCTTTTTTGTCTCTGTTAGGGTAAAAATGACCTGGTTTTGACATGCAGCAGGACTGATGACTGGGTGATATACAGTTGTAAAATAATTATGTACAGAGGGAATGATGAATGAATGACGGATGAGGGAAGAATGCGATGGTGATGACAGAGTGATGTACAGATGGAGGGATGATGATGATGATGATGATGTCATTCTTTTAAGTGCGCAGCCCTGCTGAATCCACATCCGGGTCCTGCGCTGCTGCTGGTGTGCAGAGATTCGGTCCCGAACACAGCGGACCAAAACAGCGGTCAAACCCGACACTTTCCACTTTCCATTTACATTCAGGACGCAGAATAAATGGGAATGATGCATCCCTGGTTTAAACAGATAAGGGTGATCCTCTCGTTCACAGACTGAATGCAGAGCAAAACAATCCGCCAGCCTGTCTCTCTCACCACCGACGCGCTCAGTTTATATCTCTCTCTTTCTTTTCGTCCTTTTCTTTTATCTGGTTTTTACCTCCTCCACTACAGAACTCTCCAGGATTTATTTTTAGGGGGTAAGTGTCTGTACTCTTGTAATATACGTTTGTGAATGACAGAGCTAGCCTGTTA
Source organism: Chanodichthys erythropterus (assembly GCF_024489055.1). NCBI lineage: Eukaryota > Metazoa > Chordata > Actinopteri > Cypriniformes > Xenocyprididae > Chanodichthys > Chanodichthys erythropterus. Next base: position 19,907,386 of record NC_090225.1, read on the forward strand.
GCATGTATGCTAAGGGAGTAGGCGGGTGTTGTGTGAGCTCAGCGGGCTGACCTGCTGTATGTAGCCGTCGCATGGTGCACCGAAGGCAGCGGGTCTGAACCCAAACCCGAGGCTTTACATGGCCCTCCCGTTAGCATTTAGCCTGTTAGCTCGTCCTACCCCAAGCATTAGCAGTGAGAATTTGCCAGATCCTTAATTCATTATTTTTACCGATTACACACACTAATCTATTTTACCTCGTCGAAACATTACAAACAAACTAAATGAACACATACGTCTGTGTTAGCATGAGGCTGGCGTGCTAACATGCTCGCGACACCATGACGTAATGCGGAATAGGGGCGCGTGAACATGCGGCAGGTCTGCACGCGCAGACTTTCAGTTCAGAGCTGTTCAGCAGTGCAAAGTACATTGATTGCCCATATCTCACTGTAAAACGTGAATGTAGTCAGGCAGTAAACCCACTTTGCAGTTAGATTAGATTCACGGAGAGTGTAACTGTAAAAAATAGACCTGTCAAATCTTTCACAAGACTGGTGTTTGATAAATTGCACTGGTGTTGTGTTCAGAGTGAGATGTGATTTATTTGAGTGGTGAACAATGGTCAGAATGCATTTGTACGTGTCTATTTTTAGTATGCGAGTGTGTAGTGTGCATAGCAGTGTGTTAGCTGACGGCCATACATGGCTGGAAACCCGCTGAATGTGTGCCTGTCTTTGTGACGGCGTGTGTATGTGTTTATACTTGTTATTTGTGCCTGGTGGCATGTCATAGTTTATTTCTAAAGTGGCCACTGGCATGACAAGACTTTAGTAGTTTCAGTCATCATGAATTATAAATAGAGGCCCTGTGCTGCTGGGCGTGATACTGTGGGTGTGTGTGTGAACACTTGATTCGTTAGCGTTAAACCTCCCATTACAGGTTTTATAAATTCATTTATTTTTATTCAATTTTTTTGACCAAAATGTCATAACTGCATCTTCTGGTGAAACGACAGACTTCTCTGCTAGACAATCATTAAGTCCTCTTAAAGGGATAGTTCACCCCAAAAATGAAAATTCTGTCATCATTTACTCATCCTTAAGTTGTTCCAAGCCTGTATACATTTTTGTTCTGCCGAACACAAAGGAAGATATTTCGAAGAATGATTGTAACCAAGCAGATCTCGTCCCCCATTGACTACTACAGTATGAATGTCATTATTTAAAATTCATTGAAATACCATAAATTTCATGATCTGTTTGACTAGAAAGTTGGCACCATGACATCCCTATACAAAATGTATTTTTCAAATAATTGTGCAGCCCTATGTGTGGCTCAGTTGGGACACAAATGGCAATTCAGTTTGGTGCCGTTAGTGGCATAGAAATGACACACTGTTTCATTCTTGAACTTTTCTGTTCCAGATTCCTAAGCAGCAGAAATGGGTGCTTTTCTTGATAAGCCAAAGATGGAGAAACATAACGCACATGGGGATGGCAACGGCCTGCGCTACGGCTTGAGCAGCATGCAAGGCTGGCGTGTAGAGATGGAGGATGCGCATACCGCTGTCATCGGTCTGCCCAATGGCCTGGACCCCTGGTCGTTCTTTGCTGTTTATGACGGGCATGCGGGATCGCAGGTCGCACGTTACTGCTGCGAGCACCTCCTGGAGCACATCACCAGCAACCCTGACTTCCAAGGTGGAGGCGGAGGAGGGGGTCCAGCCGTGGAGCCCAACGTGGACAGCGTGAAATCCGGAATCCGTACGGGTTTCCTGCAGATCGACGATCACATGCGGCAGATCTCGGAGAAGAAGCACGGTGGCTCCGACCGCAGTGGCTCGACGGCCGTCGGTGTGATGATCTCACCCCGCCACATCTACTTTATCAACTGCGGAGATTCGCGGGGGTTGCTGAGTCGCGGAGGGGCCGTGCACTTCTTCACACAGGACCACAAACCCAGCAACCCCCTGGAGAAGGAGAGGATCCAGAACGCTGGAGGATCTGTGATGATTCAGCGTGTCAATGGGTCCCTGGCGGTGTCCAGGGCTCTGGGGGACTTTGACTATAAGTGTGTTCATGGTAAGGGTCCCACGGAGCAGCTGGTGTCGCCGGAGCCCGAGGTGTATGCTATAGAGCGGTCGGAGGCGGAGGACGAGTTTATTGTTCTTGCTTGCGATGGGATCTGGGATGTGATGGCCAATGAGGAGCTGTGTGATTTTGTTCGTTCACGACTTGAGGTGACTGACGATCTGGAGAGGGTCTGCAATGAAATTGTAGATACTTGTTTGTACAAGGTGAGTGTAAACAGACCTTTACCAGTGAGTCAGATTCTTTTGTTTATTAAAAATAAAGAGAAAATATCACAATCTGGAGATGATTTAGAAATCACACTTGTTGAGAGTTTACACGGTATTTTATGCAATCAGTTTCAGAAGTTCGCGGTCTGTATGATTTTTTTTTTTTCTTCCTCTATGAAAGAAATTAATAAATTTATTCAGCAAGGGTGCATTCAATTTTGAACTTTAGCATCTTAGAGTAATTTCTGAAAGATCATGTGACACTGAGTAGTGTCACATGATCCTTTCAGTAATGCTGAAATTTTGGTATTACCATCAGAGGATTAAATTATATATATATATATATATACATAATTATTATTAGGGCTGTCAAACGATTAATCGCATACAAAATAAAAGTTTGAGTTTGCCTGATATATGTGGGTGTACTGTGTGTAATTATTATGTATATATAAATACAAACACATTCATGTATATATTTGAGAAATATTTACAAGTATATGTATTTATTTATATTTTTATATAATTTATATTATATATATAAAATATTTTGTACATAAATAACATATTTCTCTTAAATATATACATGAATGTGTTTGTATTTATATATACATAATAATTACACACAGTACACCCACATATATCAGGCAAACTCAAACTTTTATTTTGTATGCGATTAATCGTTCGACAGCCCTAATATTTATATATTTATTATATATATATATATATATATATATATATTACAGACCTCAAATGTTCTGGTGCTGAAATTTATTGATTGTTTTTGATGATTAAGTGTTTTAAATTGGTGTTCGAAAAAACTAAATAATTAATGTGATGCAAACAAATGTAATAAGTAATGCCAGATTTTTATTTTTTTGTTTTGTTTTTAGGTTACATATGCAGTTTTTTTTTTTTTTTATCTACTTCACTAGTATACAATAAACATATGTGACTCTCAGCTCTATATTAAACACAAGGTAAAGGTACAGTAAATGTTTTTTGAAAAATGCTGTCGAAACGTGGATCGGACTAAGCACCAAAACACACTTATAGCCAATCAGCAGCAAGCGGTCCAGACATGATGAGGGAGGATAGCTCAGTGCACAAGACAGACATTAGCAGAACGATTTTAGAAAGACAGAGATGGCAGAGAAAATGCAAAAGAGGAAAATGCCAATGGAATATAACTTTTAAAAAAAAAGGGTTATGATCAGGCAAGAGGTAGGACCCACGTCAATATCAGAGAAGCTTTACAGCGCTGGAGACTTAGGGCACAGGAAAGCCTGAAAACGGACACCAAGGTTGATTTTATTTCTTCTCGATATGTGAGTAACATTGGGTTTGCTGTGTTTCACAGAACTAAGATATGCTGTCTTGCTTGAATATACTCACATGAATATCTTCACTTGCTTGTTCATTATTATAAGCCTGGAATCTCTAAACCACCTCCACCACCTGTTTCAAGCATCGGCTCCCAAAGTGTGTCCTAAAAGTGAGAACACTCCTAAAATAGGGTTTTTCTTTTGGTTCCACTTTTACTGGTCACTATAAACCCCTAATCTTGTCACATTTGTAATATATTTGTTATAATCGTGTTATAATGAGCTGTTCATAAACGTTTTTTTTTTTTTATTTGGGTGGAAGGGATGACTTTGTCATCGAAGGACTAGATGAGCTAAATAACAATTAGACATTAAACCTGAATTATTATAGTAACACACATTGCTTTCATTTATTGATGACATCATATCCTCTGGTGGCAGGCACAGCAGATTCTGCCATAGTCGTTACCTGTGTTGTATAGTGTGTACGTGAATGTGGGCGAGGACTCGAAGAGGCATCAAAATAGGGGTGTGATCCTTTTGGGTAGAGGCGTGTTTGTTTTGGTGATTTCAAATATCAACAGCGTTTAACAGAAATCATTTACTGCGCCTTTAAAAAGTTTACATTGAGGGAGTGCTCATAACATGATCTTAGCTGCCAAATTGTTTCAGTGTTGTTTAAGTTTTTTTTTTTTTTTTTTTTTTGATTAACCCTGCTCTTCTTCTGTGATTGGACAGGGAAGTCGTGACAACATGAGTGTTGTGTTGGTGTGTTTCGTCAGTGCACCGAAGGTTTCCCCTGAAGCTGTCAAGAGGGAAGCGGAGCTTGATAAATACCTAGAGGGCCGAGTAGAAGGTATGAGCTAACCTTTACACACTTCTTGTTATTAAATAAAATCAATCAATAATTGCTCTGAAATATTGTTGTTGATATAACAGAGATCCTGAAGAGGCAGGGGGACGAAGGTGTGCCTGACCTGGTACATGTGATGCGCACATTAGCATCTGAGAGCATCCCCAACCTACCACCTGGAGGAGAGCTGGCCAGCAAGTTAGTACCTCTCCCTCTCTCTTTACCTCTAGTTCCAAAACCTAATGATCTCCCCGTCTAGCACTTTTTTCCAATAATACACTAAAGGCCCCAATATACTTCAAGCAAAATTGAAAAACAGAACTGATGTGATGTAATTTCAAACAAAATCGGGCAAAAACAAAGTTCATTTTGTGTTTGTTTTGGGAGTTTGAAACGGCTTGCCAAAGTGAACTCTCAGGAAAAGTTCGCTTCAGATGCAAAACACTACTACTATTGGTCTGTGACGATAACATAATAGGAGGTGTGCGCTGAGGCTCCACCACCTTTCACGTGGAACTCTTCTCAGACTCATTTCATCTGAGTCCTTCGAAGGAAGATCTCCGGATGAAAAACATGAACACACTTGAGAGCCGCTTTATAGTAGAAAATGAAGTTGTGCTTCTGATGAAATGAGACACTGACATGGTTTTTCATGTTTGATACTGTAAAGCTGCTTGCTGTTAAGCAATCTATTGAATGAAATGCCACATAAATAAATAAATGTGACGTAACTCTACTGGAGTGTTAATTTGCAGAGCTCATGCTAAAATCCTCATGTTATGATCAGATGCTTTTCTTATGCTTTCTTTAAAAAAATGCTTGCTGTTTTCTCATTTTTGTTGTTTATTTTGTTACTGAGGGGAAAGTGCGCATCACATATTTACGTATTCATTTAAAATTTGCTATTAGCAGTGTGGGCGGCGTCAGATGTTCGGTAACAGTATATCGCTGCCCACGTATTTTGAACTTCGTTTTACCCCTAAACAAAGAATGAAAAAGAACTTCGCTGTGGGTATATCCGGGCCATAACGTTCAAAACTTTTGAATTATGTAGCCCATGTCTGTCATATTTCACCCCAAAATCAAAATTACCATTGATTCATGCTTTTAGGGTAAATTTACACGACAATGTATTAAAAACGGAAACGTTTTTCCTTTGCTTTTTTCACGTACAGATGACACTATTTTCCAAAACGACTAAAAATGCTGTATTCTGCTGCCAGGCCAGTAGTTGGCGATGCCACTTTGTAAATAAACACTACGTGCCTATAGACTGAACACATAATACACATGCACATGAGGTCACCGTATTCACAATTTCACGTTTTTATAGTAAAAGTTTGTTTTTTAAAAGCTTGGACTTTTAAAACCCATTTTCAAAAGTTTGCTCTTTCAGGGCCCCAAATGCCATTGTCATGTAAATAAATGGCCAGCTCAGTAGGTTTTGCAACAGAGGTGATGGTTCTTTCCTTCTTTTTCTTCCCTCAGAAGCTCATACATTTTCCTGTGTTTTTCATAGGCGGAGTGTAATTGAAGCAGTATACAACAAACTTAACCCATACAGGAACGAGGATACAGTGAGTACACCAGCCTGAGCCTGTGTGTGTATAAATGCTAAGATTTTTGCTTGCATGATTTTTGTTGTGGTCTAGAATTGTCACATTGCACTATTATGTTGTTTGTCACCACCTCAAGTGTTCCAGTTTTTGTTCTTTCATTCGTGCATGTTTCCATTCTGTTCCATATTATCTGCTCTATACTGAAGGTGCTGGATAGGCTAGGCTGAGCTGTGCTTGGGAATGGTTTGGTTGAGTGCAGGGTGAAGCCCCTTAAAATAGTTGGTCAAATTGATTTTAGATTTAAGAGAAATTCTTGAACCCTTAACATACAATGTTTTTTGAATAAATTTGTCATTGATTGATTTCAATGATTATAGCTTTCTTGATTCAGTACAGTTCTTGATATAAAAAAAGAGCTTAAAAAAGATGGAATTGTGCCATTTAGGGTTTTCATGGTACCAGATTTCAATGGCCAATACTAGCAAACATCTATCTAACACACTTCTTTATTTAAAAAGTTAAATATTAATATAAATGTTACTGTATTAAATTAAAACAATGACATAGATATCATTGCATTTTATCATGACTCGTGATTGCTCTTTATAAACGTGGCATTTTATGGCAAATTTGCCATGAATGGTACTGCCAATATTGTAGAATGACTGGTACTATTGACAAGTGTCTTTAATTTTTATTCATTCATTTTTTTTATATGTACTTGTTACTGATACTTTTCGCATCACTAGTGGCAAATGAAGAAAAAAATCCACACATATCCCCTTTTTTTTTTTTTCATAGAGACTTGACTGATAGTGTTGAAGAACTGACTGAAAATCAGGTACCTCAGGTGCTCTTTACTTCACTCATCACTTGATTCTGATGCTTTTCATGGTTACCAGCCTTGACCTGCCACATCTCAGGCTGCTCTTCCAGTTAGTGCCAAATGTGTTTTAAAAACCGGTTCAGGCCTTCCCAAAATAACAATGGAACTATTCATTTCAGTTTTGTAATTTTTCTTCATATTCATTTTATATTTTGTTCATGTCATATTCATGTTTATAAGGGGCAGTTCAGCCTGCGAAGTGTGAACTGTGGTGGGTTGGTGTGTGTATTGATGGGCTAAAGCTGTTTGAGTCATTGGTGATATTTTTCTTTATTTCTTTTTGGGCGGTGCTTTGCTTGTAGGTGCAGCCTCATAGATTTCTTGGGTTGGGTACACCCTGTAGGTTTTTAGTGAGAAAGACATTTTCTTTTCTTTTTTCAATTTTACAAAAAAAAAAAAAATGAACAGGGTTCCTGTAAACTGGTGTAAAATGGGTCCAGAGAGGCTGACTCTAATGCTTGTTTTCCAAATATCGATTAAGTCTTGGACTAAACATGATAATCTAATCCTAATATACAAGACTTGAGCAATTCTGAATTTGGTGAACTATCACACCAGAGCCAAAATTAAAAAGCTTCTCTTGGATTTGTCTGGATCCAAATATGTATATAATTAATGTATTCAGTGTAGTTTGATATTTAATCTCTGTATTTTTCCCCAATCTGAGGAATCATCCTTTTGAGTAATAGTCACAGCCGTACATTTACACTACCATTCAGAAGTTTTGAGTCAGAAAGATTTTTTATTAATACTTTTATTGTAAGACAGTAAAGACATTTATGTTGTTTAAAAAAAAAAAAAATTAAATGAGTGCTGTTCTTTTGAACTTTGTTCATCAAAGAATCCTGAAAAATGTATCACAGTTAAAAAACAAAACAAAACAGCACAACTGTTTCCAGCATTGATGATAATAATACTAAGAAATGTTTCTTGAGCACCAAATCAGCATACTACAATGATTTCTGAAGGATCACGTGACAGTGAAGACGTGTAATTAAGTTGAAAATTCATCTTAGGAATAAATTACATTTTAAAATATATTAAAATGGAAGCAGTTAATTTTAAATTGTAATATTTCATAATGTATTTTTTTTTTCGTCAAATAAAAACAGCCATGTTGGGTATGAGATTTCAAAAACAAAATCTTACCGGCTCTAAACTTTTGAATAGTAGTGTATAGCTGCAGCAATATCATCGCAAATCATGACTGTAATTTACTGCTCTGCACCAAATTTTAGTAAAAATTGCATACGATGACCGCACAAAGATGCTAGCTTAATTAATAATTAATCCTGCATATTTTAGATGCTTGAGTGGGTCTCGAGTCCGGTTCAAAGTGACTGCGATTTTATTTCTGGAGGTTACCATTCTGATCTCAAAAAGCCTATTGGCACACAAACAACATCAAGTGCTGTAATTTCTGTCAGTTGCAATCAGTTTGACCATTTAAACCCACGATTTGGATCTTTCCATCATTTCCATCAGCATTTCCTAGAATCATTCCTGATTTATCTTCATCTTGTTTCATGCTGTGTCTCTCTCACACACACACACACGTGCGTTTTCCTGAGTGGTTGGCGGTTGGAGCTTGGTGGCATCTCACAGCTGCTCTCCTCCTCTCTCCATTCAAGGACTCTGCATCCACGGATGACATGTGGTAGCCCCGCCACTTTAAACACTGCACAGAGTTTACAACCCTCCAGAACCCTGCACAACAACCTTTCCTACAGGACCCGGCACCAGAACCCTGCACAAGAACCCTCAACTACTACAGGACCTGCACAAGAACCCTACCACAGCCCAGCTCAGCCGCTCTGGACTGTTCGGAGGAAGAGGAGGATGAAGAGGAAGGGAATGAGGGCTCCCTCCCCTTGTTCACATAATGTTCCCTCTCAGTGCAAGGCAATGGTACCTTCTGGATATTTTCTGCATACTCTTTTGTCCTGAATCACTCTCTTCCCAAAACCTTTTATCCTTAACATCACCCTCTTAAAAAAAAATCCAACACTTTTTTTTTTTCCATTTAAATATTTTTTTTGGTGTAATTAATTTGATTCACATTTCCTTGTGTGTTTGTATATTTCAGCTTTTATTTCTGTGAAGTGCAATTGTCTTGTACAAAGAAAAAGCCTGTATCAAATGCAGCCTAAGTTTTAAGTTTATAAAAAAAAGAAAAAAAGGCACACCTTTATGCCCTGCCTGCTTTTGTTTCCTCTCCAACCGCTGAAGCCCAACACATCTGCCTCTCATCTGCTTCCCCATTTTCCTTTCTTCCATTTACTGTCCTTTTTTTCCTTTTTTAAAACAAAAACAAAATATAACTTTTTGTATTGTTACTTTTTAAGTGAAACGGGTAAATGACATGGGCTCACAGCACAGTACAGTAAGCTTTTTTTGTAAATCTCACAGCACAGATGACAGTAATCATGTTCTCTCAGTACTACTGTTTTCCTTTTTCTGGTGGGGTGGGTCTTTTATTTTTACCCCTTATTTTTCTGAGGAAACCGCTTTAACTTACTTAAACTAAGCTGAAATTGTGTGCGTGTGTGAGAATGAGTGCCTCAGATGAGAAATCAGTGATTTGTGTGTGTGTGTGTGTGTGTGTCTGTTACCTGATGGGCTAAAACTGATTCTCTTTTTTTATCATCAACACTAGAACTCTTCTCTACAGTGTTCTGCACTACTGCAGCTCTTGATTTTTACTTTAAGTTGGCCTCGGAGCATCTTAGAGGATCTCCTGAACTTGCTGGAAATAAGGCAATTGTTAATAAGCACTCAGAACTGAGACAGGCCGTCTTAAGTGAGCGTATGTGTTTGGTTATCAATGCATATTGTATGAATGGATGTGTGGGATTGCATGTTTATTGTGCTTAAAATGATGTGGGTTTTAATGGGGATATTTAGGCTTTTGACACAAACATATAAGGCTTTAGCTATAGCTCTCGCTCACCCATCTGCACTGCTGAGAGAGTGATGAGTGAATTCAAGTTTAACACTCAACTCTCAGATTTTTCTTCTTATACCATTTGCTTCATCTTGTTTTGATTTTATATGATATGTTTCTTTTTGTTTTTGGATGTTTATTTTTATTTTCTCAAAGAACAAATCCAGTGTGATGCAGTGAGCTGGCCTGGTTTTGGGCGGAGCCTACATGTGTTCCTCTGACCAATAGGGAGCGCAACAGAGTACTGTTTGCTGCTAAAGTGTGTGATTGAATCATTCGTTCATTCATTTGAATGCTCTTAGTTTATATTCTCCTGCACCTTTTCACCTCCCCCTCCCAATGCTGTATTCTGAATTAATTTAATTGTATTGTTTTCAGAGAGATTGCCGCTTGTTCATTTGTCCTCTGATTGTCTGAAACGTGACATGATAAAATCCAAACCCCTGCGTCCTTGCCTCCTTACCTCCCCAAACGAAATCTTTTATGTATGGAATAGCTTATATGAACAGGAATTCCCTTGCGTCTGATAAATATAAGTTAGCTTTTTGTCTAATCCCGTATATTTGCATATTTAAAAAAGGGTAGGTAAAATGATCACTACTTTGAGTCTTTTTCGTGAACCTCACAGGGTGATTAATAAACTTTTAAAACTAATATTGTAACAAAATGACAATCTAACAGTGTATAGCTAATGTAAACGGAAAGAAATCTCCTTGTATCCTCTATGCTTTCGGCTTGTGTTGTAACACGGGCTTAAAGATCATTGTGTTTGTGTGTGGATTGGTGAGCTGTGTTTTCCCCAGTGGAAGCTGGAATATTGTGTAATAGGAGGATTTACGAAACGAATCTAAAATTAACAGGACATTTTAGGATGGTCTTAGAGGCCGGGATGTTTTCATGTGTCTTTTTAAGCTTTTTTTGCATCCGAAAAGCTGCGTGGAATCACTTTAGGAATGTAGACATGAGGAACGACGACTCTTAATAGGATGCTGTTGGTTTGCTTAACCCTCGTTTTGGCTTTATAAGGACTTTAAACTCTCTCATGTGAAAATTGACAAATGACGTGATTCTGAGATGTTTTTGCAATGCGTTTTGATGTATTTATGCAGTTTTGAGATCCATAAATTGCTATTCTATAGGTTCCCCCTCATCGTTTGTAAGACATCCAGATGGTTTTAGATGGAAAAAAAAAAAAAAATCAAAAATACTTAATTTTTAGCTTCAAGATAGTCATAAGCACAGGTCCATTTAAGTGTGGAAAGGTTATAAAATGGCGTACGATGAAACGGACAAACCCAGTTATAAGTAATAGAGATGTTTATGAATGTGTTTTTACTGTTATATCTTGTCACTCAAGTTGACAAGGGCATTTTGCAAGGAATTTCAGTGACTCTTGATCAGTTCCGTTTGTTAATTGCGCATACTCGCTTTCTTTTGCTAAATATGCCCCGTATTTTAGGTTTATGCTCTGAAATCCTATTTCTGTGGTTGTTAGCTCTGTAGTGTTTGCTTGGTAGCTCATTTTAGATGATTTATCCGGACCTGCCTTCTAATGTATAAAACCAAGTGATTAATGCAGCCTTAATGCCTCCTGCAAAACCCCACCCCCAAACTTTTGGGCTTTACTCTTATATTACAGAGCTCTCTACACAAATACACCACAATTTTTTGTGCTAAAGGGAACTAAATTTTCTAGCACGGTGTGTAATCCAGTGGTTCGGCCTCACACATTCTTATAGACACACGTATGGTATTTTACTCTTGTGAAATTCCACCTCCTACCCCAACAGGATTATTTTTGCTGATTTCAGTCATCTGCTGTCCTCATAAGCTAAGCTATTTTTGTTAAATAATTGATATGTATATTTGTATTCATTTATAAATATGTACACAAAATGAAGTGAGTAATCAAGGATAATCTCTCCTCCCTGTAACCCACTGTGACCCACTGGTCATCCTCTAACTGTTCCACTGTCCATTTTTGTTGTTTTAATCTTTTCAGACTGGAAATAAACCTATTTTATTTGAAAAAAAAAAAAAAAAAAAAAAAAAAATATGTGTAGTTTATTCATCATGCTTTTTTCCCAATTTCCTATAAGAAGGTCTATTGTATATGTTGGTTTAATGATATATTGCTTATGAAACATGTGGATTAGAAGTCACAATCAAAAAGGATGTGTCCTAAATCCTAAATGGATATTATATAAAAGGTTTGGGTTTTTTTTTTTTTTTTTGCCTGTTTTAATATCAATATCCTGTGATTGGGATTTTTGTTTGTTTGTTTTTAAGGAAATTAATAATGCAAGGATGCATTATAAAAAAAAATTGATCAATACAACTAATCAAAGTGACATTTAAAGATTTCTATTTCAAATACTGTACATTTGAACTTAAATGCAGCACAACCATCTTCAACACTGTTAATAATATTAAGAAATGTTTCTTTGAGAATATTAAAATGTCAGCATATTAGAATGATTTCTGAAGGATCATGTGACACTGAAGACTGGAGTAATGATGCTGAAAATTCAGTTTTACCATCACATGTTTAAATTACATTTGTTCAAATAGAAGAGTTATTTTTGACTGTAATAAAATATCACAATATTGCTAACTTTACTGTATTTTTGATCAAATAAATGCAGCGTCTCTGTCAGATACCTCTTTCAAAAACTTTTGAACAGTAGTGTAGGTCAGTTGCAGATTTCCATAAATTATTTCTGAATTAGCTTTTAGTTTTTATGTATTTACTCTTTTAGGGTTCGGGTTATGGTTATCATACTTATCCTGTATTTGTGGATAGCACGGCTTTATAGGTAAAAGTGCTATTCAGGAAGTCTTTTAATTAAAGCAGCAGTCCGGAAAACTGAATAGACTACAAATGGATTATAGTTTCTGTCCCTCGCAAAACTTAATGTAAGTGAATGTAAATAAGTATTTTCTTCTGCTTAGCAAATCTTTGCACTGGCCTCCAATATGACCCAAGATCTGCAGTAAGAAGCTGAAGGTAATTCTGACATCTATTAGTGCTTTTGGATTTTTGAGACACCTAATTTCTTAATTAAATGTAAAAGTGGTTGTCATAGCCTGTTATGTGCCATTCTTTGAGATTTGAGGTGGGTGTGGTCTCTTGCTTCTGAGGGAAGGGGCCTTAAATTTATGTAAAATATACTATTATGAAGCAACAGAGATCCTAAATATGAGTCTCATAATGCTGGCAGCGTTTAGTGATATTTTACCCTCTATGCTTGGGAGCCAACAAGGTTTTTGTGGGTGATTTGTTTTAGCCTGACCAGAGTGTCCTTGAGAAGTTATTAAACACTTTAATTTTAGAGCTGAATGACTGGTCTTTATATAAGAGGTTTTTCATTTACCTTTTATATGTTGATGAATTTGTTATGTGAGTATTGATGTTTCATTTTTACATCAGTCTTGAAAAGGGAAAGCAAATGTGCAACATTTTTGGAGTTCATTACAGAACTGGTAAATTAAAAAAGGGAGTAACGGTGGTAATCTTTTCATGTCTGCTAGAAATCCTGTAGATTAATGCTTTGTTTTTCATAATGAGAGGGCAGACTGTGTATGTGTGTTTTCAGATAAACAGGGATTTAACTTCTCAGCCGACTTTAACTGTAGTCATTCTCATCATATGTGGTGTCCCTTATGTATTTGGGTGATCTTTTATGTCAATCTACTATTCATTTACAGATCTGAAAAGTTTTACTCCTTTAACTGTTTTGTTGTCTTTTAGCAGCCAGGTGGGGGCAGTGTGTGTTGAATAGAATGAAGAGACTAAAAAGTGTCAGAACCAACGTCAGTCAGTTTAGAATAGACTAATGTTAAAGGGTTAGTTCACCCAAAAATGAAAATTCTGTCCTTTATTACTCACCCTCATGTCGTTCCACACCCGTAAGACCTTCATTAATCTTTGGAACACAAATTAAGATATTTTAGTTGAAATCCAGTGGCTCCGTGAGGCCTCCATAGGGAGCAATGTCACTTCCTCTCTCAAGATCCATAAAGGTACTAAAAACATATTTAAATCAGTTCATGTGAGTACAGTGGTTCAATATTAATATTATAAAGCGACGAGAATACTTTTGGTGCGGCAAAGAAACAAAATAACGACTTATTTAGTGATGGCCGATTTCAAAACAATGCTTCAGTATATGGAATCATGAATCGGATCGCAGGTCAAACCGCCAAACTGCCAAAATCACGTGACTTTGGTGCTCCGAACTGCAGATTTGACACACTGATTCATTTGTGCTCCGATGCTTTTGAAGCAGTGTTTTGAAATCGGCCATCACTAAAGTATTCTCATCGCTTTATAATATTAATATTTAGCCACTGTACTCACATGAACTGATTTAAATATGTTTTTAGTACCTCTATGGATCTTGACATAGGAAGTGACATTGCTCCATATGGAGGCCTCACGGAGCCATCGGATTTCAACTAAAATATCTTAATTTATATTCCGAAGATTAACGAAGGTCTTACGGGTGTGAAACGACATGAGGGTAAGTAATAAATGACAGAATTTTAATTTTTGGGTGAACTAACCCTTTAACATTACATCTAAATGAAAGAGAGTCATAAAAATGTAAATGGATTATAATTTCTGACCCTCTAAAAATCAAATGGGGGTTTTTGATGTAAGAATTTATAAATCCAGCTCTGATAAACTTTCATTTTTGCTACCAATGAATGCTGCTCGGGTAGATTTTGAATTGTAATTGCACATATTCACCCAAGATCTGACAGACAGAAGTGTATTTAAAGGGTAGTTCACCCATTTACTCACCCTCATGTCATCCCAAACTTGTATGACTTTCTTTTTTGAGAAATGTCTCAGACAATGGTGAGCGAATGATAATCAAAACTGTGGTTGCCACCATCCTAAAAAAAAAAATCATTTTATGTTTTGTAGTAGAAAAGAATTCATACACTCTAAAAAATGCTGGGTCGAAAATGGGACAAACCCAGCGATTGGGTTGTTTTAAATGTTTGCCCAACCTGCTGGGTAGTTTTATTTAAACCAACTATTGTTTAAAAATTGCTATATGGCTAGATTAAAATGAACCCAAAATAGTTGGGAAATTAAAAACCAGATGCAATTAGAGGCAACAATAATAGACAAAAGGTGAATGTTTATTAATAAGCTTTAATATTTTATTAATATAAATTTAATAGTTTATTAATATAAATGTATTAATAAGCAATTTAATAAATGTTTATTGTTTAATAATTATTCATTGAACATTAATAAATGTTCATTTCCAACATACTTTGGGTTAATTTTAATACAGTAAATTGGGCAAACCCAGCAGGTTGGGCAAACATTTAACCCTACCGCTGGGTTAAAACAACCCAATTGCTGGGTTTGTCCATTTTCAACCCAACTTGGGTATTTTTTAACCCAGCATTTTTTTAGAGTGTACAGGTTTGGAATATTTTGAGCCAAGCTCTCAATGTTCTGTGATCAGATGGATCTGGAATAAACTACACGACTTTTAACATCGGAACAGATTTTACAACACTTTGCATCATCCCCTTGCCGACTTTGTAAATGGTTACAGAGAGAAAAAAACGGGAATTTGTGTTTTCATACACTATATGTTTCATACACTAAATGACTCAGGATCACATACTTCCAGATAGTTGAGTCCTTTGAAACACAACCAATTCACATAGAAACATGCATCTGATTGAGGACAAATGAAAACAATAAATGATGTGTTCTAAAATCATCTCAAAATATCAAACATATTTGATATCCTCAAACTGGATGGAATCATAATCTTAATCTAAAACGTTGGAGTCTGTAACCATCTTACATGTTTTTCTGCGAAACCATTCAACCCAAAATCTGCAGACTTTTTTTTTTTTTTTTACTTTTGGCAACTAGTGTTGACTCCTCCAGACAGCAAATCGGGGAAAAAAATCTGAAAGCTGTTTAGTAAAATAAAGCAAACTATGCTGAGTTTAGAGTGAAATTCTAATTATAGTCATTTTCATTGCGGGTCTACATTACAACATAGTTACAGACAGCAGTATATTGCAGTAAATAAGTGATGAAATGATGACTACTCGCCACAAAGGGGTTCACAGCCTCGCTGTTTGGCAGAACTGTATTTTTTTCTTCTCTTAGAGGGCTTACAAACACTTTCAGTCCTGCTGCCCTCTTATTGTTTCACTGTTATATGTGCACGTATACGTTTGAAAGGGAGACTTGAATCCTTCTGCTGCGGCTGCACGGATTCATCACAATCTTACAAAACAGCTCAGCCTGCTAATAGCAGACAGATAATATTGACCGTGCTATTACATCTCTGTCCTCTTTTGTATCTCTTCTCTCATGTTCTCTCATACTTCTCTTAACAGTTCTCACTCTTTTTCAAATGCATGCGGTTATGTGTCTGTATATCTTTCTCTGTTATTCAATGACTGGAGACATTTAGACCTTATTAAAAGCTCCTGGGCATGTTTGTTAACAGTAGAGCTTTGATTTTTCTTGTAGGAATTTGCAAGATTTCTTTCCATATATAAGATGCACAAGAGAAATTTACATTTCTCTCCCAGCCAGTGTGCCTTTTTTTTTTTCTGTGTATGTGTTGGCTTTGCAGTGTTTTTATTTTAACCCTTTCTCAAAAATGTTCCTTGCATCTCTCCTTTCTGTAGTCAATTCTCTCTATTCTTCTTCTCCAGGATCCAGTCATCCTTTTCTTCAGAGGTTTCTGCTAGATACCGCACAAGCCTTTTCTTTTCCCCTTTTCTCCTTACTTCTGTGCTCCTCCATTTTAGTTAGTTTGTGTATCCCTCTTAAGATTTATGCTTTTTAGAGATGATAACTGGAATGAGCATCCTGTTGATTAGCATGTACATTTAGTTTGGCATCTTAGTGTTGGTTGTTTTTATGATTTTGCTTGATTTTGACTCAGTCTCATATCACATATGTATATTTATAAATGTGTCCTAAACTTGACAGCATCTTTCAGTAAGATATGTAATACCGCTCAGAAGTTTGGGGTCAGTACGATTTTTAAATGGTTTTGAAAGAAGTCTATTGTGCTCAGCATTTATTTGATCAAAAATACAGCAAAACAGATGTATTATGTGAATTATTGTTATCATTTAAAATAACTGTTTTCTATTTTAGTATATTTTAAAATGTAATTTATTCCTGTGTGATGGTAAAGCTGAATTTTTCAGCATCATTACTCCAGTCTTCAGTGTCACATGGTCCTTCAGAAATCATTCTGATATGATGATTTGGTGCTCAAAAAACATTTATTGTCAATGTTGAAAGCAGTTGTGCTGCTTAATATTTTGTGATGAATAGAAAGTTCAAAAGAACAGCATTTATTTGAAGTAGAAATGTTTTGTAACACGTCTTTACTGTCACTTTTGATCAATTTAATGCATCCTTGCTGAATAAAAGTTCCAAAAAAGTTCCTTACTGATCCCAACCTTTTGAATGGTAGAGTATATATCATTTCCATGACTGGGTCTTCTTCATGTAAAGTGAATATAGTAAATCTTCAAGCTTTCCAAATTCAAAAGGCATTGTGCCATGAAAACCAAAAGAAAATCCTCTTCCCCTCTATGAAGCATGGAACAGCCCTCTAATCACATCTAACTTGCAATAAAAGTCCATAATTCAGGGAACAATGATGCATTGACCATGAAATCAGGTTGACAGGCAGAGTACTGAAGAGTTTGATAGCAGGTGGTTGATGTGATGCTGCTTTCTGTTGTTGTAATGAGAGCACACCGCACCCCAGTTCCTAACCATCAGAGAAGAGACGCGGTGCTTCTGAAGGGACCAGTCCACAGAGAAACTCTCAGAGAGCTTTTCATTGGTGCTGATGGTACTGATTACCTCAGAGGGATTCAGTTGCTTTACAACAAACCATATTGGCCTCAGACGGATCCAGCTGTGTGATTTTATATCTCAGTTCGAGCAGTGGATGGCCGTCATGTTGATTTAGTTTTTTTTTTCTAACTCAAGAGTGTTCCAGCTCACACTGTTCTATAGGGATGTAACAATACCCTCATGTCACGATTCGATACATATCACGATACTGAACTCACAATGCGATACTTCAAGACATACTGTGTATGGTAAAAGGTAAAAAAAACCTGTTAAAATGGAAAATTTGGTGTTACATTACATTTTTACTGGTAACAAGACATTTGGCATTATCAGGACCCACAAATATTCCCCCTCACTGCATTATTATACATTATATTCAACATTATATATGTGACCCGCTCTGGCGAAATGAGTTGCAACGTTCTATTTTAAGATGTGGGCCGATAATGTGGAAAAACAATTAAAAAATCGATAGCTTAAGCTAATTTCAAAGAACAGACTTTCAAAAATAATCTCCCGAAGTTTCGTAGTCCAGATAATTTAGTAAAGGTATTTAAATGGCAATTAAATTTGACATGGTTTTACTAAATTAGCTGGAAATGAACTTCTCAACTCCTCTCGTCGGCGCTCCCATTTGCGTGTCTCTCTTTAAAAGCCAATAAAAATTGAATCCATGTAGACCTAGGTAGCACAAAAATTCTTTTTGCATAAAAAAACCAGAGACTTAAAACTTTCATATAAAGCCTCCAACATGCTTCTGTTGCGTTGTTTTCACCCTTTAATGAGTCTAATATGCGTATACAACAAAAATAGCACAGCCGCTAACTGAATACAAGTATGTATATTTCACGTGCTCATAACTTCATCACAAATGCACAGATCATAAAAAATATCAATATTTTAAATACATCAATATTTAAAGCAGATTGCCAAGATTAAAATGAATCCAAAATCAATATAATAATATATTGCGTTGATCACAAGATATTACTCACGGAATGATTTAACATCCTTGGCTAAAAGCATGTCTCTCATCTCTCCGGGATGCAGTGTGTAGCCTATCCAATGATCCCGGACTCATCCATGTTCGTTTTCCAACGTGGAATAACACAAATAGATATCATTTTAAAGCTTGGAATCTCATCTTTTTAATGCATCTAACCATTTTCAAACTCCTAACGAGTGCTGAGAAGTAAGCACCTCTAAACCGGAGTTTACCGCCCGTTGGCGCCACCTGGCTGCGGAAAAAATAAACAATTTTTCAAAGTATTCTTTATGCTATCACCACGAAATTTGAAATAGATGCAGCTTACATATAGGAGAGTATCATGAAAAAAATAATTCTTTAGCGATCTTATTGTGTTCCTGAGTTATTCCATGTCAAAAAAAAAAAAAAAAAAAAAAATATATATATATATATATATATATATATATATATATATATATATATATATATATATATATATATATATATATATATATATATATATATATATATATATATATATATATATATATATATATATATATATATATAATATATAATTTTTTTTTTTTTTTTTTTTTCTTGTATTTATCAGCGGTTTCTCAGCAAGAAAATGTCCAAATGTAATGTAATTTATATTTTCTTAAAATTTTAAATGTTTTCTATCAAATGATACCTACCTTTTGACTCTCCTTGCTACAGTTTTGGAGTTAGGAGTCTTTACTACGTGTGTGTCGCTCAGAGGAAAAAAAAAAAAAAACTCTTCAGCCTTCAGGTCTTAAAAGGTTAATTCAAATAAATACTTTAAAATAATTTGAGCTTCAGCCTGGTTTAATAACATTTATATATAAAAAAATGTCTTTGGTCAAATTAAGCTGTAAAATAAATAGTTTATTCCTTTAAATGCAATGGATTTTGAAAGATATCAACAAAAAACGGGCAAAAAAAACTTTAAAAGCGATTTTCTCAGGTTTTCAATTGGAAAAAGAGGGCAGACGACCATAATTCAAATGGGTATATCTTTAAAACCATTCAGGGTATGACTTTGACTAGGATATCATTTTAAAGCTTATTGTCTCATCTGCCCATTAAATATAAATACTCAATTTTGAAATTTGGGTCACTGTGACTCATTTTGCTGGATCAGGTCACATATAGTAGTTCAATGTACTGACAATAAAACTCTGTAAACTTGAATTTTTTCCTCACACAGTAATTTTCATTTTGGGTGAACTATACAAAATATACATGTTGCATTTTGTTGTGTGACACAATATATTGTTACACCCCTGCTGTTCTAGTTTCTCATGTAAGTCAGATTGAGATTTAAAGGGCACAGATTTTTGAGACATGACATTAGATTTTGAAAACATATGCTTATACTGTATACATATATAATACACTGTGTACATTTATAATATGTAAAATGCAGAAAAATTATTTTTTTCTGACTGCTGAATATTTTCACTTTATTTCTGAAGGTCTTGATTCATATTCCTTAAAAGGAAAGAGCAATACTTCTTATGTCGAACAAAATCTAAATACTTTCAGTTTCCCCCATGTCTCAAGAATCAGTGAGGATGAGCATGTTTTCTTCAGTTTAGGTTGTCAAAGCTGTCTTTTTTTCTCTCTGTATGGTGCTACATAATTAATAAAGAATAAAAACGGCATTCTCTCACAATATTATTTATTATGGCAGAAGACTATATTGGCTTACACCAACAAAAGTCATTCTATGAGTCATATTAGGTAGAAAAAGATCCTTAAGGTAACAACTGTGCATATTTTTACAGTACGCACACACACACTGAGGGTGAATGTGGTTCTCAGTAAAGGTCACTGTGCTGTGTTACTGACACCCTTAGGTGTGAAGTTCTCTCCTCGTGGCATTTCATGTCAGACACAAACATAGACACCATATATCAGCTCACAGTTGAGGATCAGAGTGACGTCTGATGCTTGATGACTGAAAGAAAGTGTCTCCCACAAGAGGAAAGACCGAATATGAGAGAGGGGAATCCTGTCTTTTATAGATTTTGATGTGAATCATAATGCCTCTTGATTCATACATATTGCTGGATTTTGTGTGAGACTGCCTCTCTCTCTCTCTCTCGCTCTTTCTCTCTGTTTTTTTTCTTTGTTGAACAGGTGCCACTTTGACCAGCGACAATAGTGCTGTAAGTTTGTCTTTCAATTGCACAGTGGGACGTCTTCTGCTTCTGTTTGCCATTTGGAAAAAGGGAATGGGCAGAGGGAAGGAAAAAAGAGCGGGAGAGATTATTTGGCACATCACCCTTGTTGATTTAGCGTTATACAAGAGAGAGTAAAGGCTTGTTGGTAAATATGTAAATGGTGCACTGTGAAGACATCCTGCCTGGCACGATTCTTGAGCCAGTGGAGACACAAAGACGTAATTCAGAAAATAACTGTGCAAGGAAGTAAAAAATAAGAAGAGAAGGAAACATTTACAGCTTAGTGTCACTGTATGGACAAAATGTTGATAACATAAGATGGCAAAAGGATCACCTAGATATAACTTGTATTTTTTTATTATTATTATTTAGCACATTGACAAAAATCATTAATTCTCTTATTATGCACATGAAATGAACCCTGCTAAATTTCTCGATTAAAAAGAAGCTAGTTAATTAATTAGTAATTTAGCTGAAGCTTTTTCCAAAGGCTCTTAGCAACTAACAGAAGTGAAAGTTTTACTTAGGCAAGTAAAATGTAATTAGTGATAATATTAATCAGATTTCTGACTTCCTTTCTAATATGTGTAATACAAATCACTGAAAAGGAGAATTTGTTAGGAAAGAGTGCTTAAAGTGTCAGTGTGATCTAACAAATTGCATTGCTTAAGATAAGATGATAATGCATAAGATAAGATGAGTTAGATTATTATGATTAATAATCATTTTAATTTCTGAAACTTTTTCCATGTCAAAGTACGTTTTCTAGCAGATAAAATTAGTTTTATGTTAAAGCAAGTTTCAACAGGTCTGAAAAATGTCATAAATGTTGATAAATTGGGAGTATAAAACCATGTGAATAATTTAGCCTAAGAATAAAATAATAAATGAAGCATTTTCCCAATACTGTTACAAAATATGGCGAACATTTCAAGAAGATTTCAAAATATTATCCCTTTTCATGGTTTATGAATATGTGAATAACACTAATCTAAAGTCATACTTCAGAGATAGTGCTATTTGATGTGCTGAATTCAAATATGACAATTAAAACATATGATTGGCTACTGTTTCCAAGATATTTTTTTTACATTTTATGTATATTGTGTAGACACCTGTCCTGTTTATGTGAAACTTTAAACATCAGCAAAAGGGTTACATAAATCAAATTTATTATGAAACTAAAGGCAAAAAACTATCATGCACATACTTTAGTCATATTCAGTGTCTACTCTGCGCTTCTTGGCTTGTCTCTAGTCTTCATTAAATGGAGCTCTTGTCACTGTCCCACAATAGTCTGTAAGCATTTATGGCTCTATTTGAAGTTATCTGCACTGTTCACACAGGCATGAAGCATCTCTGCTCACCATGGCTAAACAGAAATGCTAAATCAATCACTGACAAATAAGAGAGCACGACACTGAATGACAGGGGTGCAAAACTCAGTTCCTGGAGGGCCAGAGCCCTGCAGAGTTTAGCTTCAACCATGAGCTCAAGTCCTTCAGGCTTATTTGAAAACTGTGCAAGTTGGAGCAGAGTTGGAGCTAAATTCTGCAGGCCTGTGGTTTTCCAGGAACTGAGTTTTGCACCCCTGCTGTATGATTTTTAGAGCCGATATAAGGCAATTTGTTCACAGAGTGATGTAAGCTTTGTTACGATTGACTTCTAAGAACAATATGATGCAATTCATATCAGGTATGACTGCATCACTCACACAGATCCAGTCAAAGTTGCATTTAAGGTTTAAATTGACATCCCTTCTCTTTATAAATCCCTAATCTTATGCCATTTTGACCCAATAGCATATCTTGCAAACTAGAGGCAATCGACAATTTTAAGCATGATTTTTGTTCTCAGTGACCCAGAATTATTTATTTGGCCGTATACCAGTGTATTTGAGGTAAAATATGACTCAGAAATATAGGATTATACAGTATAGTAAATGCTTTTGTCTTTTATAGTTTTTGTAGTGTAAACCATTCAGTCACTCTGGATGGACTTTTTTTGAGGAGTCAGCTTGCCACACTATCCTCTATATGTTCGTAAAGCCTTATTCCAAGTTAATGTAATCTTCATCCAGGGCTGAACGGAGTTCACGTGCAGCTTACACAGCTGATCACATGCAGGAATGAACCAAGAAGACTAAGTGTTTTTCTTTTTACTTGTTCTTACATGCAGTGGAGGTGAAGGACATATTCATTAAAGTCAGATATACTATTTTGACCTATAGATTTAATTTTATTGTTAATACAGATTATTGATTGAATATACTTTTGAGATGTCTTTTGAAGCTGTCTCTCAAAAGCTCTGTTGTTTTGATTTAATCGGCAGGCAAATACTATAAAATTTGAATTCAAAAGAACAGGTCAGCAATTACTATGGGTTATGACTTTAACGCATCTAGATTCACAGAGCAGAGATTGCTAAGAGTGGCTGAACCTTCACCTTCAATTCAGCAACTTTAAATGTGAATTTTTAGAAAAATGTTTTCATATAGTCAAAGGATATTCAATTTGCTTGATGGGAATAATTCACAACAGTGCTTCTGCTTTTCACTTTGGAATGTTTGATGAGGCCGGATTATTGAAAAAACCTCACCTTACATCTCAGAATGTTTTAATTTTTCTGTTATATTCATGAAGAAGCAAATTAATTATTCACTAAGAAAAATAACTAATATATTTCAGACAGGTGCATTACAAAATTAACACCTTTTACAGGTGTTTTTTTTACAAAAAATAGTTGAAATACTTTG
The DNA here is from genome assembly GCF_024489055.1 of Chanodichthys erythropterus. Lineage (NCBI taxonomy): Eukaryota > Metazoa > Chordata > Actinopteri > Cypriniformes > Xenocyprididae > Chanodichthys > Chanodichthys erythropterus. The sequence continues at coordinate 19,931,045 of NC_090225.1, forward strand.
GTGTGTCTGACCTTTTTAATTACTCTGTTAGACACATAAATGTGGCAAAAATTTAAAAAAGTTTCCCAGAAACTCCAAATTGGAAAAACAGAAGTAACGTTCAGATTATATAAACGTTTACCTATTTATGTATTTTCCATTTAGTCACTAAAAGCGCCATATAAATATAAAAAACATGCATTTTAAGTGGTTTACGCTTAGAAACATGCTCTAAATGGACAGCACGACCCTACTGAAACATTTTAACAAGTGACAAAGACTTCAGACTTCTTATTTCTTGTCAGGCTCCATTTAGAGTTCCCGTGCGTGGCCGGTTCGAGTGGCCCGCTATTGTCCCACAGAAGCCCGGAGGGAGGAAGCGCTTCTTTGGGTGGTCTGACAGACCCCCGCGGCCTACAATAGCGCGGTGCCCAATTATGATGAGGACGTTTTTCTACTTGAAGGTTGTTGATTTACGGCTCGCAGTTCAACCGCCTCCAATTACCAGTGAAGCAGCCATGAACATTCAAAGCACTTTCTGTACTATTTAAAGTATGAAGAGCGTTCAACCCAATTTGTTTTCAAGGTAAGAAATCAAGTTTTAGACATATTTTTTGTTATATAATTTTATTTGTCTGTTAAATAGCCTATATTAATTTCACCGCATATGTTGATATTCTGTGTAGGCCTCTGTAGGTTGTGACTTCAGTTGTGAAAAGGCTTTTTTGGTGAACATTTTTATTCCAGTCGATCTGTCCTGACAGGGTTAAACAGTAGAATCAAGTGCTATAGAGACAAAATTATAATGATAGACGACCTACCTCCAAACACACCATCCGCTTCTCATAGCCTAACGTTACCTCAGTCTGTTTGATGATGGTTAAAATTATTGTTTTAATAGGTCTAGTAAATAAATATTAGCCTACTATTAAAAATGAGTACTATTATTATTATCTGCTTTTGATTAGCCTATAGCTAGCAAAAAATATTACGCAGCTCATCGTTTTTTTTCTCTCTTTTTTTGTTGTTGATGACAAAAAAATGAAGGTTTTGAGCAGCTTTGTTTTAAAAGACATTCTTTAGGAAATGTGCAGAATATTTTGTAGGCTATCAGCAAAAAGTCTAGGCTATATTTAAATTTATAACAATAATCGTCTATATTTAATCGTTTTACGGCAGTATTAGGCCTATTTAATATACAAACTAGACTATAGGCTACTTATGAAGCACCAAGATTTCAGAGGTAGCCTAAATATTTCTTTAAATGCACAAGACGGATAGTATAACAGCAAATCTAAATCGTCTTGTACGTCCCAATTTATAGAACCAATTTATCAGAGATGTACCCTGCAGTTTTAGGAAACTGATTTTATCCTTAATTTAGGCTACTCTGATATATTTTCCCCTATAGCTTGGGGCAGTGTGATGCATTTTACCCAGTGGTTTAGATTACACTGATGTTTTTTAGGTGTTTTCAGGTGTTGTTGGCACTGAAGAAGCAGGTCGAAGGTTCAGATTTAATCTCTCTAATTAAGCCGTCTTGGTTGTAAAGCCATGAGCTCTAAAACAGCATAAACCTGACGGGAATGTAGTCTCCTGTATAAGGGATTAAATCTCAAAATACCCAAATAACAGCAATGACGAAGTCTCCATTCACTAATCTTCCCTTAAAGTGTTAAATCATCTTATCACCAAAGCAGAGCCCAACATAGCCTAAAGAATTTTTAGCATTTAGATGCCTTAGAAATATCTGTAGTAAATATTTGTTATGGATCCAAAACAGATGGAATTTTGATGTAATGGATAAAAAACATCCAACAGCGATGCTCTGTTAAAATGTCTTCACAGCCTTTATTAAAGACTCATATAGCTTTGCTTCTACACTGAGTGGCCTTCACCTCAGAAACATTCCTTTCATTGCCTTGCATGCCGTCTCTGTTATGTAGGCTACCTCCCTGGTATGCATCTGCGTGGGTCACTGTTGAAAATGACAGCAAATCTAAAATGAAACCGTATTCTGGTGTGGACAGTCAAGGTTAGCAGCCGCAGCAAAGACCGTGAACACTTAGCCTAAGTCAGGAAGGTTAGGAGAAACAGAAAGTCTGCCATTCTTATCTTGTTTCTAAGAGTCTTTTTTCTAATGGACATTTATTTTTTCTTAAATAAAGTGTGGTGCTGCTACAGGCCACTGACTTTCCTATGCAAAAACGTCGACCCTGTAAATTGTAAGAAATTGTAAGATCTCTCCACGCTATTTATACTCTGTCCTTTCACCAGAGCCGAAGGGGACGTGAATCTTCAAGAGACTCGTTGAGAGAGCTGTTGTATTTTTATGTGATGGATGTGAATTGAAATCATATAGCCTACTCAAAATAATCCACGCTATTTGTTCTGTTTTATTTATTCCTTGAAACTAAAAGCATAAATGACACTCTTCAAGTGTCTGTTTGCATGAGATTATATGTCTGGTGATTTCAGAACACGCAAACGCATTCGTTGTGCTGATTTGTAGCGTCTCATCTTGAGAGGCTTTATTTTGAAAAAGCATAACACACACACATAGGCCTAAATGTGACTATATTGGGACTCTCCATAGGCAAAATGTTTTTTACAAACTGCACTAACCCTTTCACTACCCATCACAGAAAACTTTTGGTAAGCTAGCCAATTTTTTTGAATAATAATAATAATAATAATAATAATAATAATAAAAAACTTTAGTAGCCTATGTTTTTTTTTTTAAGCCATTTGGTTTACAGAGACACAGGAACCATGTTTACTGTGCCATTATAGACATTTTTGCCCTCGTAAATCATATAAGGGCACACACGTAAGGAATCGTCCTCATCTGTTCTGCAGTATTTGCCTTCACCTCCGTGTACGGAGGGCAGGTGGGGGAGTTGAGTGAGAGCGGGAGTAAAGTGAAAGAGTCTGTGAGCCTTAACAAGCTCCAAATAGAAAAAGAACATCATTTTCATTAGGCTGCCAGACAAAGGCAGAGGCCCCCATGTTTTCGGGGAGGTCTGCTGTGTTTGTGCGTGTGTATGTGTGTGTTTCCTTGGGATATGCCTCTTAAGCGAGAACGTGCGTATGATTGTGAGTGTGTGTGTGTGTGAGTGTTTTTTAGGGACTGTCCTCTTTCCTGGCTGCTTTGTCTCTGTTGGTATTGTGCGCTGCTCAGAGAAAGGACTTCCTGGTCAATAGGGAGTAGAGTACCGTGAACTCCACAGCTCCCAAAACACTCCACACACACACATACACACACACACAGACTCAGACCCTTCTCAGCAGGCCGGAGAGCGGAGAGAGAGACGACAGGATGGTGCATTTGTGAGGACTTGTTGCTAGGTGACTGACAGACAAGTGCTCAAGTCAGGGCCCGGTTTTTAAAGCTAAAGTCTGTCTTTCTGAAATTTTTGACTGACTGAATAGATTCACAGGAAGACATAGGCTGGAACTAGAATAATGTTAGCAAGCATCATTGCCACTGAATACTGTATTGTTTGTTATTGGAATACTTGATTCTTATTGGATTGCTCAGAGTTCTGTGTTCAGATATTTTTGTATGTAGAATTGACCTTTGCTTAGTATTTTTGTGGAAACCATGATGATTTTTACCCAAATTCTTTTGATTATGGTACGCATTATGTTCTAACCATGAAATATTTTTTTTTTTTCAAATAAGTTATTACATGAAATAGGTTCAATCACGTATATCAAAAAAGATTTTTCTACGTAGTTTTTCTATAAAATTATGATTTTCTATTCTATTTAATGCACATTTGGTAATTGATAGATTCATATTCTTGGAACTTACGCAAACCAAAAATAAGTAGATCCCCCCCATCGTTCCCTATCATTTGGCTAACTCATCCTTACTCTCATCACATGGAAGAGCTAACTCTGCACTTTTCCTATTGCACTTTCTGTAAAATATTGCTGTATTCATTTTCTGAAAAGAAGAAATAATTTAGTTATTTATACATAAATACAACTATACTACAATAAACACTTCTAATAAATAAATAACCGCAATCATATTGTTGAAGCTACCATCTATAAAAAATCCCAGTGGGAAAATACATTACTGCAATTCCACTGTGGTATATTTTCTAAATTTAAAGAAAGGCTATGTTAGACAAAGTTGATTTGTGAATAAAAATATCTAATTTACTTATCAAAGATGCTGCAAAATAAATACCCCTTGAGAAGAGATGTTTAGAAATGAGGTTAATAGAGCAATTTCTGGAGCACTTCGACAGGTGTCTTCCGTGTGGGGGTGACAGTGGGAAAGAGAGTTTTTGAGGGACGTTCAAATGTCATTTGACTTAAAAACAGCATATCATTGGCCTGCCTTTTTAATTAACATAGTGAAATATATTGCATTATTTTCTGAATAACAAGGAAATGAGTATAAATTAATTGTTGCCATAGCTGTACCATAGAGGGTTAATAGAAAGTTCAAAAGAACAGAATTTATTTCTTATTCATTTAAAACAGAATATTTTAAAACCATGTAAATGTCTTTACAGCCACCTTGTATACTGTGAACAAAAAGATTGCATTTTTTCTTTCTTTTTGATAGATTTGCATTTATTTTTTTATTTTTTATTACAACTACCTTCATTGTCTCATCATTTCTTTCTTTCTTTCTTTCTTTCTTTCTTTCTTTCTTTCTTTCTTTCTTTCTTTCTTTCTTTCTTTCTTTCTTTCTTTCTTTCTTTCTTTCTTTCTTTTTCTTCTTGTGAGAGTCAGTTTAGGAGATAATAATTGACTCTGTAGAAGTCAATGGAAAGTCACTGCCACAACAGAAAACAAACAAACATGTTAAGTGATGCTGAACTTTAAAAATAACCCTATAACAAGACGGCTTTGTCTTTTTAGCTGATTGGCTAAAAGGATTAACCGGTGTATCTTTATGAGGATGAATTGTCTTAGACAAACTCACTCCACTAAAGACCACCCCTCTCTTTAAGTACAGGAGAGATGCTGAGAACTAGAATATTTTTCTTTTGCTGCAAGGCTTAAGGCTTGATCTCAAGTTTATGAGTCACTCTCTGCAAGAGTATCACAGCACAACTCTCATAGGACAGACAGCAGACGATCAGAAGACCTAGTGCAGTCACACGCCACATTTACTCACTACTGTGCGTGTGTGTGTGTGTGTGTGTGTGTGTGCCTGCTGGGAGTCAAAGTGAGATGAGTCTCTGCTGTCACTAGCTGTCAGAATCACTGCATCACACATACATGTGGTAGTTTCTTTCATAGAGATATGGCCGGCTTCTCTTTGTCTCTTCTACTTTAGCTCAGTAACACACACAACTTGAACACATACCTGTCACCAGTGAATGATCTGCCTTAAATCTGTAATGCTCTCCAACACACAAACATGCAGTTTCCTGATCTTTCTCATGAAAATCAAAAGTGTCAGTTTGGCATTTGACATACGCCCCAAGTAGAGGGATCAAGCCTAGCCGTAAACATGCTGCCGACACACACACTGGCTGACCTTGTCATCTGCATACGCACATTGCTGTTGTGTGTCTGTAAGCTGTGTAGCTGAGCTCATTCAGCAGCAGTAAAGTCTGTTCATTCACTATCAGCAAAGGCGGAGATTATGTATTTCTCTGAAAAGCACAACAGCATCAGACATCCATATGTCTGACTTTTATTTTGCCCTGTTTAATCAAATGCTTTATTTTAGAGATTATAGAGCAATGACTTGTCTGCAGGCTTCTGGATAGTCTCCCATCTTAGAACATAGATCAGTTTTGGTCAATGTGAATGTTTTCCTTGTCAAAAGTTAGTATGTTTTATTTAGCCGTTTTATTTTTATGTGCCCTTTAGCCTAGAGGAGGGTCTATCCAAAATATATCAAGGCACATTTCTCTCAATTCATCTTTTCTCATATTATTATTATTATTATTATTATTGTAGCTTGATTTCTCATTTTAAATGAAACAAACTTTTTTATTTAAAGGTGCCCTAGAATCAAAAATTGAATTTACCTTGGCATAGTTGAATAACAAGAGTTCAGTATGTGGAAATGACATACAGTGAGTTTCAAACACCATTGTTTCCTCCTTCTTATATAAATCTAATTTGTTTAAAAGACCTCCAAAGAACAGGTGAATCTCAACATAAAACTGACTGTTACGTAACAGTTGGGATATTTTTTATTACTTTGGAAATGGCCTTTTACAGTAACGAAAATAGGCATGTGTGGGGGGGAAATGCACTGTAAAAAATGATTGTAATTTTAACTGTAAAAGTAAAAAAAAAAAAATGCACTGTAAAAATGTGAAATTAGTTAAGAGTAATTTCCTGCTATATATATCAAAAAATTACATGTAATTTTACAGTAAAATACTACATTTTTTTTAAGTACAAAGAACAAATCATCTTATAATTTACAGTGAAAAGCCATAAACTGACATTCCCAGAATTCCATGTGAAACTTTACATTTGATGGTTTTTATATTAAAGGTGCAAAATGTACAATGGCAAGAAAAAGTATGTGAACCCCTTGCAGAATCTGTGAAAATGTGAATAATTTTAATAAAATAAGAGAGATCGAACAAAATGCATGTTATTTTTTGTTTAGTACTGTCCTGAGTAAGATATTTTACATAAAAGATGTTTGTATTTAGTTCACAAGACAAAACAATAGCTGCATTTATTAAAATAACCCCATTCTTAAGTATGTGAACCATTGATTCTCAATACTGTGTGTGGTTACCTGATGATCCACGACTGTTTGTTTGTTTTGTGATGGTTGTTCATGAGTCCCTTGTTGGTTCTGAGCATTTCAAAACAAAGGCGTAGCTTGGTGACGGCAAGTTTGAGCACGGAATCTTGGGACATGTGGTCTTCACATCAACGGCCGATGGAAAATAATCAGGATAGGACTCAGGAAGAAATGTTCATGGATGCGATTATTAACATTATTGTAGTATAAAGCAGAGCAGGACCAAGTGTTGTTGGAGCTGAACAAGGCCGCTGGAGCCGTGAGCAGCAGAACTTTTATTATGCCACAGTCGCTGGCGCCGCTTCCGCTTTTTCAGTCATGAGTATGAGGTAACGCAGCTCTGTTTATCATATTAGATACGTGTTGAAAATGATGTTATATAATGTCACTGTGTGCGTTTGCTCAGTGGCTGCTCTGAGACACTTGGTGCACATTGCAGTAAATTAGATCGGTATTAGAATATCATATTATTAAATGCTGGATGGCTTGTGTTGATAAATGGCATGAAATTAATTGTAAAATGTATTGTATGACGGAGAAAATTCTGTATTACTGTTACTAAAAATAAAGCTGCATCTGATTATGCTATGTTAGCTACTTCACAAAATAGTGTTTTTCTCTGAGGCATGGTAAAGCAAGGTACTCGCAAAAAATCAAGAAAATTAGATTTAAACAATAAGACTAAACTTAAGCTATATATATATATATATATATATATATATATATATATATATATAATATATATCAAAACAGTTGTTCCCTTGTCTATTAAAACTTGTAAATATTAAAGTGTCTTTGGTGTTTCCATGGTTTCTACAAAATGCGGGTATGACGCAATTGACAGGCGACTCCTCACACATCCCGGAGCCTTGGTTAAAATTGCAATTTTCTCACGATTTACAAATAGTTAGAAACATTTGGGATATTGTAAGTACTCAAGTGAACAAAATATATTACACTGGCCTAGTGGTTTTTGGATATTTTACTGCAAAATTCTTACATAATGCACCTTTAATTGTTTCTTCTTAGTTTTTTGTTATCAGTTATGTATATTAGGGGTTTATAATACATCTTATGTTGTTAAATGAATGTTTTTTGCATTAATTTAGTGTCATTTTTGGTTTGTTACCATGATGGTTCAGCAGAAAATGACGACTGGATTTACCTGCTTAAAAATGTACAGGTTGTTCTCTAAATATACATTTTTTTACTGTATTTTTCTGAATTATTCTGGCAACAACAGCTGACAGTTTTTTTTTTTTCTGTAAAAAGGACAGATTTTTCTTAACAGTGTGTTTTAAAATTCTGCACCCCCCTCCCTATCTGAAGTTGCTCTCAGGTTTACAGTAAAACAGTATCTTTTTGTAGGGCTCTTCATCAAAAAGGTATATAAAGATGACATTAAAATGACATATACCCTCTTCTGTCTTCACATCAGGTACTGACATTCAGTTGTAAATGAAGCAATTTCTTCATAAATGTATTGTTGGGAGATTATTAGCTTGTTTAAAATAATTCACTTCATCAAATCCTTAACTTCATTCCATTATGATTCAAAAGAAAAAAGCAAAACATATGAGGCCCACATACGTCACCATAAGTCGTACAAGCGTTGTGACTGAGCTGTGGTTTTCAGATCAGGGGTAAGTGGTGTGTCTGGTTGCCAGGTAACAGTTAATGTAGACCAAAAATGGCTGTCTCATTTGTGTCTGTGATGGACTAGAAATTGCATTGTAGGGTTTAAAAGCCAATGGTTGTTGTTTTGTTGGTGTTTAATTTCTGTTATGCTAATAAGGGGATTCCAGTAACATTAGCAATTGGTGTGTGCTGTTTGTGACACTTTGTTTGCACTTGGACTGAATACATTAGTACACATGAAGGTTAATATTTCATGTCTTCATTTTGGGTGTATGTGTTTAAGAAAAATAAAATAAATTAGAGCAGCATCAGAGATTTGCTTTTGCTATGTAGTCAACTGACTGACTTAGATTGCAGTTGTGTAGATTCAGTGTATCTTAAATGTAAAAAAGATATGACATACTGAATGATAAAGAAATAAACTGGATCCTGTTGTGTTTGGAAATGGATGTCGCTTATCCCTGTCCTGCTGCTGGATAACAGAGAGAGAGGGAGCAGGATAAGCCAGAAGGGTCATAGGATAAGAGGTCTTCTCTGTTACCACAAATCCCAGATTACATCCAAACGGGACAATGCCATGGCTGGACACCGATCTGTCATAAAGACACGCCCACACACTCACAGAGGTCTGTAACTCATCTGGTTTGTCTATGTACTAAAGCAAGCAAAGACTTTATTTAATTGAATCCCTCATTCATTTGCTATTATCTGGGCCAGTAGAGTATTAGCAATCCACTTCAGCTCTGCCAGACATGATATCTTAATTAGAACGTAAATCCCTGGCCTAGGAGTCATCCAGCGTTCGGCCTCAACCATCTGAGAGGACAACAGAGCGGATGGCATTTTTCAAATGTGTGTGCACTCTGTTTAAAAGAAACCGCTGCGTTGACAGAAAGAATATGGTTTCAAAAGCCTTCTCATATGCAGAATAACATATAGGCCTACCGTTCAAAAGTTTGGGGGTGGAAAGCTTTTTAATGTTTTTGAACAAAATACAGTAAAAATTGTAATATGGTGAAATATTACTACTTAAAATAACTGCGTTCAGTTTGAATATATTTTAAAATGTCATTTATTCCTGTGATGGATTTAAAATTATTTTCAGCATCATTACTCCAGTCTTCAGTGTCACATGATCCTTCAGAAATCATTCTTATATAATACTGGTATTCCATCAACAACTTCACTTTTGGATTGTGCGAAAAAATAACATAGACAGGTATTGTTTATATGTTGTTTATGTTATATGTTGCCTATATGCTCATTTTATAAATATTCATGTATCCTCAGGGAACACACCTATCTTAAATGCAGTGTACCTTGGAAGTCGCATTGGATAAAAGCATCTGTTTTTCTAACAGAATTCATGGGTTATGAATTCTGATTTGTGTGTGTCTGTGTTGTATCGGAGAACAAGCAGATAACAGAACTCTTTGTATGAGTGTCACTCCTTATCTTTACTCTCTCTCTCTCTCTTTTTCTCTCTCAGTCGTTCAGGGATAGCGGTGTCAGGCATTATATGTGTGCAATCCTTATTATTCAGCTCGTGCGCGCTCCATCCCGGGCTCGCGCTTTGGCATGACGCAGAGTGTCAGTCATTTCGCCGCTGAAGTTACGGAGCACAAGCAAAGAGTAAGAGCGGAACGAATGAGTCTCCTCGTTTTATTTGGGCGATAACTACCATGCATAAATGTCCCATTTTGTTTTTAAGCAGAGACAGTAGTTGTTTAAAAACAATTTGAGTGAATGTGAAATTACAGTCAGGCTATTTTAAGAGTAATGGGTTATTTGACAACAAATACAAATCTTTCGACTTTCCCTCCTCACCCTCCCGTGTTTTTAAAGTCATTATTTATTGACCAGAGTCGTCAAATGATATCAAAAGCCAAAAAGCATTCCCTATGTTGAGTTTACAGTATGTCTTAGCTACTGTATGAAATATTTACAGAACTCTGAATATTTCAGCTCTTTTTCTGACCCATTGGTATTGTTTTTCCCCAAAGCCTGTCACCTTATACGTATAGGGAATCGCAAATCCTTTGTTTTTGGTTATTTTATTGGTCGGCGTTAAAACTCTAATGAGATAGATTAAATGTTAATCGTCTTATTGTGTCTACCTATCATTCTTACGGCCAACTGTCAAGTCATTATTGTTTGGTTTAAACCTGCTTGGGCCTATAGATAATTGATTAACTCTGTTACCAAACACAAGACGATCCTCCGCCTAGATTTAATAGGCTGGATATCTTTGTGTGCATGGTCTATTTTTGACAATCCTTCATTGGGAAGCTACTGTTTTCAATCGCTTTGTAATGAAGGGGTGACATGCGGAAGGTTTAATGTTTTTTTTTTTGTTTGTTTGTTTTTTTTAATTCAACTAAAATTTAAATTGCCAGATGACTTCTTCGACTACTTTGAATGTTATTACTGATGAAGAATGTTAAATGCTAATGGTTTTACAGTGTCCATTGGATTTTAAGTTCCCTGTCATATACAATTTGTCGTCAGTCTCAATACGTTAAACGCATCTATTTTACATAAATAGTTGAGATGTACTCAAATTCTGTGGACATTCTGCTTATCCTAGCAGAGGGCTAAAGAAGAACAATTTCATGCCTAACCATACCTGGATATAAAACATGCAAAAAGCACTTTCGGTTGAAGTTATGTGTATCTGTGTAATAATATCTTCCCCCTTCCGTCAGACTGAACTTTACCTCTGAAACGAGGCATGCCTTAATAAGACCGGACACTCCCAACCATCTCATCTTAAGCGAGCACAAAAAGAAGTGCGCGGTATTAAATCAGAGGACAGCATCTACGTATCATTTGTAATGTTGGTTAGGGGTTGGGAGTTAGTCCAGCCGCACAAGATATGTTGTGGTGCCAATTCTGATAGATTTCATGCATGACATTTCTTTCTACATCCTGACAGGGTTTTTTTTTTTTCTTTCTGACGAGATATGATATCCATATTGTATTTTTTTTTAGAGATGACAGCTTATAGACCTAGACTACTGGTAGTTCAATGACAACTCACGCTCAACTCTTAACTTTCTTTTTTTTTTTTTTGGATAGACTATATTTCGTGGCTCATGACATTTTAGGTTCTAAATCTTGGAAAGCTTTAAATTTTAAGCTTTGTTTACATGCAGGAACGTTTTCGCTGTGGAATTATTTCGTAAAAAGTGCAACTTTGAATAGACAATCATTTTTATTGTTTCTACCGCATATGCTTTTCATAGAAAGTCTTTGTAATGTCTTTCAACCCATAGTGTGCTGTATTTTAACAGACACTCCTTCCCATCGTTTTATCGACGACTCAGAGGGGGTTGCTTCCAGATTTCCACCAAACGACAACATTACATTCGGCGTCTCTGAGCACAAACGTAAAGGTCAAAATGACGCTTTGACGTTTTCACTGAAAGGCGCTGTTGCGCGCTGGGTGGTGCTGAAATCTAGTGCAGCTTCACGCGTGATTGGCAGACCTGACAGTGATTGACGTGTGTCTATGGCAACCAGGCAGCCAATCTGACAACTCCAATAGAATAGCGGCAGCAGGGGCTAAATGTTCTTTTATTTTGCTCCTCAGAAAACACCTTGCTTCCAGTTTTTTATGCTCACACTCAATCAAAGAAGAGATTTTGCCGTCCAGGCTGCTTGAGCCTGCCGCACGGCATCGCTCCCCGGCTCGTTTTGTGACACGGCTGTTAACTTTTGCCGTTTTCTGACAGGCAGGCTGAACAAAAAAGACGACCGAGACAAACGAGGAGCAACACCAGAAAGGAGGGCCAAAGAAGAGAGAGATTACAGTCTCCATGTTCCAGCTGCCTATCTTGAATTTCAGCCCCCAGCAGGTCGCGGGGGTCTGCGAGACGCTCGAGGAGAGCGGCGACGTGGAGAGGCTCGGCCGCTTCCTCTGGTCACTCCCGGTAGCGCCGTCCGCCTGCGAAGTCCTCGGGAAGAACGAGTCTGTCCTGCGCGCGCGAGCGGTCGTGGCGTATCACGCGGGCAACTTCCGCGAGCTCTACCACATACTGGAGAACCACAAATTCACCAAGGACTCACACGCGAAGCTGCAGGCGCTCTGGCTCGAGGCGCATTACCAGGAGGCTGAGAAACTCCGTGGGCGTCCGTTAGGACCCGTGGACAAGTATCGCGTCCGAAAGAAGTTTCCACTGCCTCGGACGATATGGGACGGTGAACAAAAAACACACTGCTTTAAGGAGAGGACGCGGCATCTGTTGAGAGAGTGGTACCTGCAGGACCCTTACCCGAACCCGAGCAAAAAAAGAGAGCTGGCGCAGGCGACCGGACTCACACCCACACAAGTGGGCAACTGGTTTAAAAACCGGAGGCAGAGAGACCGGGCGGCAGCGGCCAAGAACAGGTACAGGGATCTCCACTGAGCTGCATAGAGACGCTAATCAATTGCTTATTATTATGTTATATTATTATAATGTTATTTATTACTTTACTGCCATTATTAGCTTTATTCCTAAAAAATAAACATTAGATTTCGTTGGAGATTCTTGCGTAATTTCACTTCAAATTCATATCCAAATCGACTAGTTGTTGGCAAACCTGCTTTTGTTCACGTTACCAAAATGTGCTTATTATTATTACAAATCTGCTGATGCATAACATTACATGCCGGAATGGTTTATGACAATAGAAATTCTACGTAATAGATATAATAAATACAATTAAAATTTCTCAGGGTTAGGAAGCTTATATAAACAAAACAGTATGACAGTATGCTTTATATTCTGTAATTCAAGGTTTGTTTTTATATGCTGCAACATATATTTCTATAAATCTTTTTTGCACTACTCAAGAATATATATATGTTGGTGTTGAAGCTGTATTAATGCTATAAGAAAAGTTTACTTTGTCAGCAGTCAGTATTTGATATTAGTTTATGTAAATGCACTTGTGCTATCTTCGTCAAATTATTTTAGTAGTTTCCCACAGTCGAATAATTCAATCTTCATCCAAGAGTGATTAATCTTATATCAGAGATCTTAAGACATTTTTTACCCCACTGAAAGCTACGAATGTCTGTGTATCGTCTTTGACATTTTGTCTCGTTTCACCCCTGTAGGCTACAGCAGCAGGTTCTGTCCGGTGGCTCGGTCCGATCGCTGGGGGACGATGACACGACAGTAGACCGCCTGGGTCCCGCCTCAAGCCCAGAAGTCAGTCTCTCGAGCAAGGCCGCCACCTCCGCCATCTCCATCACCTCCAGCGACAGTGAATGTGACATCTAGCGTGACAGGCTTCAAAAGAGCAAACAGAAGAACTGTAAGAGACAATCTAACAACTACAAAAATTTAGTGCCTGCAACCGGCCCAAAGAGAGGCTAAAATGAAGGATGGAAAAATAGCGTCACACAATTTCATTTTCCATCCGTTGATGTGATCAACAAAATGCGCAGTGCTTCTCAAGAAGACAGGTAAAGGGAGTTTTTGAAAGACAAAAAAAAAAAAAAAATCTTCATAGGCTATCTGAGGGCCGAACCTATTATTGTATGTGCGTACTTTATCATGAAAAGACTGAATAATGTTTTAATGTTCACTTGTTTTTTTAATATATAAACGATGTTTATTTGCTTATTTAAAATATCATCGGCCCCTAGGCCTTTTATTTGTGTGCTTTTTTTTTTATATCATTTTTGTTGTGCGTAATGCTGAGCGTCGTGAATTTGAAAAAAAAAAAACATGATTGAAAAAATAAAATCACTGTTGAACTAAATAACGATCGCAAATTCACAACGGTATTTTCTTTACACTTATTCCAGTGTGTCCAGTGACACAATTAGTCAATTATGTGTTATTTCATGTTTGTTTCTTTAATTGATGTCCATGTGTCAATCCAAAGTAAACATATGCAGTTCAAAATGTGAATGTCACATGCTGCAGAACAGATTTAGAACAGACGGGGATCAAATATGTTGCACGTTTTAATGCCTCTCTGCGAGCTCAATCTCTCTCACACTCGAGCAGTAATTGGCTAAAACGCTTCGCGTGGTGTAATGCGCTCTGACAGCACAGGGTCAGCGAAAGGCCGAGACGCTCTCCCGGATGTCAACACAACCTAAGCTTGTGATCTGCTATTTAAACAGAACCTACTAGTGGGTCTAAGCAAGCTTCATGCAAATAATTTATTACCAAAGGAGTTTGGCACTGCTGCCAATTGCTGAAAATACACTTTATTTTTCATTTTATTATGAATGTTCTGTCTATTCGCAAAATTGTGTTCATTTAATTTACAAGCTTGTTTTATATACGTGGCTATAATAACTTACTATATTTTTCTTTAAATCTAGGTTTATTCGCCTTGTGGCATTGTTCAGATTTACATTCATCGACTGTTAGGCTGTAATCACAACAAAATACTTAAATTGTTTTTTTTTTTAAACATCTTTTTCGTAATTATTTTCAAAAATAATGGTTTATCTTTGTCAAGAGCCAGAAGCTACAAGAAAAAGAAAAAGCAAATCTATTCGTTTTTTTTATAACCTTCAATTTTTTAATATTTGGCTGAAAAATAAATGTTTGTAAATATTTTATGCTATTTTAAAAGCACGGCCTCGCTGTTCTTAGTGCTCAAATCTGCTTAAGGTGTTTATGTCGTAAATGAGTGAAGGAGCAGGCGCAAAAACACAGCGCCTCTGTTTCCCAACTGCCTGAAGAGTTCACGGCGCGCACCTGGGTTTAACCCGCGCCATTCATTAACGCTCCCAATAAAAAGCACAAGCTGTATTTTTCAATCTTCTTTCAGTCTGAACAACGGCGGGGCCAAACCAAGTGTTCCTTCCGAGAAAAAGGAGAACATAGGAGCCAAAGCAAGGGAGGGGAAAGGAGCACGGCTTTATTTAAACACTGGATACAGAATGGTGGAAAATTTCCGTTTCTTTTGAGCTCTGGGGAGTGCAGGGTGGGACGATGAAAAAGTCTTTTTAGCAGTCAATAAGGTTGTCAAATTGGTCAACGGTAATCAGCACTAATGACGAGTTGGAGAGGGCCGAGCTAACAAAGAACTACCCCGCCTTCCCCTCCCCAAAGCCTCAGCGTGAAAACTCTCCGCCGGGGGTTGCCAGAGGTACAGAAATCCAAACTTTTTTCATTTGTGTGAGTGAGAGTGTGACGTTCTGGGACGTTTAATTGAGGAGTTCACTGTCTGGAAGTGCAGGTATATAATATTAATAATCATAATAATATATATACCCAATAAACCTAATTTTTATCACTTTCGATGGGACACTAAAAAAACAGCAATGTCAGTTATTTATGCTTTTATAGCACATAGTTGTCATTCTGCAAGTGGAAAGAAAATGGTCAAATAAAATGTATATGTAAATAAACCCAAGGTCCCATTCGAAAAGGACGCGTAGTTACACATTCATACATGTAGCCTGAGGTTGCTTGTTAAGTTTTGGTGACTATTTAAAATGTACAAGTCTTGTATATTCCTCTCAGTGAAAGACGATTTTTCTATAATTGCCAATTGTTTGTGTGAACTACACTTTTTTTTGTTTCTGTGGGCTAGTCACGCCTGTTGTGCTTCAATCAAATAGCAAATGTCTAATTAATTTTAAACAAACAAACAAACACTGCAAACATGCCTCTTCTTGAAGCATTTAACTGGCTAAGTATTCCATGTGCCTTTATATATATAATATATATATATATATATATATATATATATATATATATATATATATATATATATATATATATATATATATATTCTTAAATTGTTTTTTTTCCCTTAGAGTAATCGCTTGTATTATTCTCATTTGTAAGTAACACTGGATAAAAGCATCTGCTAAATTAACAAATATCAATCAAACTCAATCTCTAACCGTTAGCATCGGAAATGTCCAGGGTTCATATTTGTGCATTTGTCTTTGGTCACAAATACATGATTATTTTGAAGAATTTGTTTTGGCTGCGACCTCTGGTGGTCAAATGTGGCGTGGCATGACTCCCAGCTCAGTGCCCTTTTTAGCCGGACGGATCCACTGCCTGCACCATTATACTGAAACAAATGCCGCAAAACAACCATGAATGACGGCACCGTATAACTGTGGAAAAATATAGTTTAGGTTCTAAATGTTTATTTATTTAGCATCCAAAGCGACTTACAAATGAGTTCATTATACATCATTTCTTACGAATTATGATCTAAAACGGAAATAGCACGAGCAGGTGTATAGCTAAAACGAGCAGGTGTGTTAGTTGTGGGTGAAGTGTTCACGGAAGAGTTAAGAAATTACGCAGTTCATTTAAAAGATTATTCGCCCTTTTGAGGTGCTACACAGACATAGCCTTCTACAGATAAACTCATGGTTCAAATGTAGCCTACATGGACTTCTACAGACTCTGGATGTCACTGAAATCCTCACACACAAAAAAAAGGAGAAAAAAAAGTTTTGCTCTGTAAATGACAGAATCGCACTCAGTGAAATAGGCGCCATTCAGCACCGTGGACAGCTACACGACAGGACCTTTCCTTGTATATTGGTTCACATTTATTTATACACTTTAAATCAGATTAAAACAGATTTGTTTGTCATATTTCAAATCTAGACTAACATAAGTAAACTTAAAGGAACAGTTCACCAAAAACCACAGTTCTGCCATCATTCCAAACACATTCTTTGTTCTGCGAAACACAAAAGAAGATATTTTGAAGAATGCTTCAACTTGTTTTTGCCCATTCAGGGAAAGTCAGTGGGGTCCAAAACAACAATGGACTACTTGGGTGAAAAATCCCTTTAAGGCTATGATAAACCTCCGTCAACATGCACTGATACAAATATCCAATCCACTTCGGTTTATTATATATTTTCGGCCACTTTAAATATAATTACTGAAACTCTGAAAATAATAGAAATAGAAATGACAAAATTATTGTTAAAATAGGCTAGATGGGTCGAAACAGATGTTGTTATAAAATAACAATAATGACACTGATGAACAAATCGTCAAAATGGATTACATTTTGCACAAAAAACATTTTTTCACCTCACACAAAGTTCCTGAACATTTCAGATTCATTTGAGGTTCTTGATGTCTGTGCAGCAGATGTCTTTTTCTGATCTTTACAGACATATCAATAATGAGAGAGCGCTGTCGTCTGTCTTGACAAGATACAAAACTGCTTTTCGACCGCTGCCTCAACTTCAAACAAGAACCGGAAACTTTAAGTCTTTAAAGAAAACGAATGTGAATTGAAATCCAGGGGCAATGGTGAAGTACTTCATCACTTTCAGTCAGAAAGAATGAAGCCGACAATTAATGTCACATAAAGGCTGTCAGAAGAAAACTAGCATAAGGGTTATTGAAAAAGCGATAGTCTGTCAGTAATTGTGCTCGATCCGAAGCTTGACAGCTTCTCAATACACTATAGAGCTACTTGACTGTGAGCATTTTACGGTCCACGTGACCATAGCCAACATGATCATCTGTAGCCTCTCATTGATTTTCATTAAAACATCTTAACAGTATTTTTACTACAGCGACAACCTTCTGGCAACTCAAAAGCTTGGTAACTTACCTGAAAACCATCGTAGCCTACATCTAGTGCTCGGGAATAACCGAGGAGACAGACTCCTGCAGGACAACCACCAAATTACAACTGAACTTTATACCAGTAGGCTACGATGCTTAGAGTTTATAGCCTACAATACAATGTTTTATAATGCAATTCCTCCTGTCAGTCGCTAGGGGGAGACAAATACCAAATACCTGATCTTGACATGAAATAATTATCAAAGTTGTTTATTTGTAGCCCACAGTTCATTCTACAAAATTTCTAAGATTTGCCATTAGCCTACAAAACTGATACACACGTAATTTATAGAACATGTGTGTACAACCTCCTTTAGTTTTTTGTATATCTAAGGCTGTTTTTCTTTGCAGTTTCTTATTTGCCTTGTTTTCTATCGCCGCGACGCATGGATAGCCACATTTCTCCGGTAGTCTCTCTTAATTTTATTATTTTAAAGCTATAGATCAACTTATATTCACTGTTTAACTAAATAATTCGTTGTTTTCACCCATTTGCTGCGATTTAGAATAACAGAAGTCCATCAGCCTTCCTGATTCGAACTTTAGGTGATGCTTAACATTACCACCAGAGGGCAGAAGAGACACTGTGGTAAGTAACCCTGCAGCCACAGTAATTATGATTCTTACCAGCTCCTGCTAGAACTAATGAGATAATTAGTCAAGACAACAGAGCAAAACAAAGTGTACAGACATTTAAAATGTGTGCGATAGACAAATAAGGGAAGCCTCTTCATTGAAATATTGTATTCAAAGCTGATGATGCTTAATTTAATTGCATTATTAGATAATGAATATGTAAGTTATATAGCTAGCTAAATAATTAATCACAGAAGTGTTGACAGCATATTGACTGAAAACCCAGATAGTAAGAAGAGAAGTAAAAGATGAGAAAAGAGAGAGAAGCCCAATTGTAGTAATCCATGCTAGGGAATGGTTTTTGTGTAGTCTGTCCAATTCTCCCGCTGATATCAGGACTTTACCGGAATTCCATAATCAATGTGGATCTAGATCACGGTGATCCAGACAGACAAAATTGCCACTGGAATGTCAGCCAGCAGAAGCACGCCAGGATTAAACTACAAGATGAGGGTGTGTGTGTGTGTGTGTCTAAGGTTTTGGACTATATCACACTGATCTCATTGTAACAATTATAACCCCAAATGGAGAATGCTCCAAGTCCCAATGAAAAACAGGAAGCTATCATATTTCTGTTTTCATTTCCTGAGTTTTTTTTTTCTTTAATGGAGCCATCTAGAGTTTTATCCTGTTTTCTCCCTCTCTGGGGAGTGAAACTTTGGCTTAATGCTTCCAAGCCTGAACGAGATGCCAAAATTAATCATATTTTTTCTTCTGACATTCATTGTTTCAAAGATGCACCTTTTTATTGCCAAGATGTTTAATTTGAGAAACACATCTGTGCAAATTTAAATGTCTATACACATAGCCTAAGCCTACAGTTCCTCTTGCTGGATATATAAGCATTATCTTATCTCTCTGTGTGTGTGTGTGTGTGTGTGTGTGTGTCCTGATAAAATACTGCAAGTGAGAAATGGCTGCTTCAGTTTCAGTGACCTTCAGAAAAGTGGATTTCAAAACTGATGTATCACCCATATCCCTTTCCCACAAACACATGTTAGTCTTTGTCGGGGGTCTGGCTGGTTGAAGTGTTGTCAGCTCTATGCATCACCGGTAACAAAATCTCCCTCTTCTGGCTCTCTTGAGACTCACTTTAAAAGCTCCTTCAGTGCCGCCCCCCTCCCCCAAAACCCATTTATGGGTCAGTTTCCTTGAGTTCTGGATGAGTGAATACCTGTGCAGGTGAAGATACCTGACAAACAGATAGTGTGTGAGAGTGACTGGCACATACAGATTCGCCACCAGAAGTTTGCCAATACTCAGTCTAGTCCAATTTCTCTCATGGTTTTCAGTTGGAGAAATTATTTAAACATAACATCAGTAGAAAATCATTAGTTATAGCCAGAGCAGAGAATATTTTTGGATTTAAAAAACAGCACTTTTTTCCCTTTTATTCTTTAATTAAAAAGTATTGACCTCAAGCAATCATTTGAGATGTGTGTAGTGTGAGAATGCTTTTATTCTGCTCTCACTTCAATGTGAAGACTGAACAACAAGATGTTTAATAATGACACTGCGGTTTGGGGTTTGATAAGCACTCTTAAATATAAAGGTTTTTTAATGGTGCATGAAGAATCTTTACCATTCATGAAAGCTTTCCATTGCACAAAAATGTGTTTATAGTAGAAAAAGGTTCTTTAGATTATTAAAATGTTCTTCACACTAAGAAAAAATGTTTCTTTTAAGAACTGTTCACTGAAAGGTTCTTTAGGGAACCAAAAATGGTTCTTGTATGGCATGTGAAAACCCCCTTTTGGAACAATATTGTGTTTAAGAGAGTGTTTTTAATCTTTTACTGTGCTACCAAAATGTGGTCTACCAATTGGTTGAGAAAACAGAGAATTGGCTACATCACCAACACTAAAGTGAAATCCAATTTTTTGCTATTTGGAGTTTGTTTTTTTTAGAAACTACCAATAAGAGGAAAGCAGATGTAAGGAATGTTTATATGTGCAAAATATAATTAGACTGTTGATTAAAACCACAGCCGACATTCAGGCCCAGTATTGGCCTTATTGTTGGAAGAATTCCTGAATTTAGGCCAGGCACAATATGATATTTACACTCAGTTCTAAAGATATTTTGTAAAAATCACCTGTGTTTATGTGACAGGGAATAGCCTATAAATATTCTTTTCAAATCCCATATAGATAGATAGACAGACAGTCAAACAAACAAACAGACTTTATTGAACTCCAAAGGTAATTTTCCTGTAGTGCAGCACCCTGTGGAGGCTGGAAGGGTGTCCCCCTCATTTTTGCAATCAAGCCCCTCTACACCCGGAGAATGTTTCTAATTAGGGCCCGGAAACCCTCTGCACTCTCTGTTCAGAACCACTTACACTGACACGAGACTATCGAGGTAAGACTTGGCGAATTCGAGCTGATCTCACAGCAGAATATTCCAGAAACTTTAGCTTTCATTATGGATTTGGAAATGTATTGTCATATTTTATCTTTCTGTCCTGAAATGTTAGCAAATGCTATATCTAAATGCGAAAATTCGATTTTTAATTTTTTCCATTTGTTGAAAATTGTTTGGCAGTGCCTGTAGTTTGTACACAAAGAAGAACAAAACGTTCACAATTGTTTTAATTTGGGTCGACGGTTGTGTAGAGGTTTTGGTGGACGAGGCGTATTGGGTGGAGGGTCTTTAGAGCGGCACTTGCGGATCGTGTCAATTTTCAGTGAAAACAACAACACTCCCCCTTTCTTCCGCTCGCATTTTTGTTAAGTCGGTCATTGTATTGAACTAATATATATATAATTTTTATCAAACGTAAAGTTAAGGCTTAAAGTGACTCAATATGTGCGTTTTTAACCAGTTTAAATAACGGTCAAAAAGTCAAACTCGGCCCTGCGCGCAGCCTGGCGCCTTGGCGTCTCTCTGCCCCTCTGCATAAGGGCCAATTTTTCTTGTTGACGTTTCAGGCGTTCTCATTTTTCACGCGCCCATGCTCGCTCCCGGCTTGTACGTGTCACGTGGATTGACATATTTTTATTAAATATGCCTTTGTGTTTATTTATTGTCTATTTATGATATTTTTATTAACACGCTCAAAGACAAATGCTCAAAGATTTTGACAATATATGATTTTTTTTTTTTTTAATTTGACGTTGGAGAGCCACTGTTTTTAAAACTACAAGAATGTAGTAAATGTAGGCTAGTGGCTACATATTAGGCTATAACTGAATAAAAAATAAAGAACGAAACCCAGTCTCCACATCTATAGTTTAGTTGAAGATGTTTGAAACCAATGCTTTTCTCATTAGAATCCCTGTCCAATTCAGAACACTTTCTATAAATTAACTTTGATTAAAACATCATAAATTATTAAAAGTTTATGCATTCAACAATACTGTGAATATTCTTAAATATTGGCCTTGCTGGTTTTACAAATTTGATGCACTTTTACAGTAAACTCAAAATTCCCCAAACTCAGAGAAACTCTTGATCGTCCCCCCTTTTCTAATCATTTGCAACATAATAGTTTACATCAGCAAACGTCCTCTGCGTCATGAGGATATGCGGTAATGTCGTAAATATTGGTTATGTTTATAAGTCTTGTCGCTTAAAATGTGAACGAGAAATCCTAAGATCCTAAATCCACAAGGCTGGATGTTAGAGATCCCAGTAGTGAATCCTGGATCTGATGCGGATGTCCTTGCATGCTGTGCACCGAATGCTGTGCACCGAGGCCGGGCATTGGGTATGAGGGAGCCACGGGATTGTTCATGTTCCCATGCAGGAGGAGCACGGGGTTGTGCTCGGGGCTCTGCGGCGGAGAGAATTCATCCTCCGAGCTGGACATGAGCGACTTGACTCCGTCGAGCGGAGACCGCTGGCTCTGCTTACCGCCAACGCCGTTGTTCTCGCTGTTTTCTCTGTTGGATGAATATTACATTTTAACATTGTACACAGGCTAAGTGACATGTCATAGGCCTAGAATTTGGCTACACATTAGCTTATTATAAAGTGTTTAACTTTAACATAGCCTAGTGTTATGATTTCAAAATAGTTTAATTTTCAATTAATTATTACATCTGCTAAAGAAAAGCTGATGCTTTGTGTTTGCTTTGTTTTTTTTTTTTTAAAAAAGAAAAAAACTTCTGATTGTTTACGCACTGACTTCGCGTCTGTCAACATGACTAAAAAGATAACTGTCATCACAGATTTACGAAAGAAAACTTCTAGAATTCGAGGCGATTTTAGAATGTACTACAAAACGTATCAGTAAATCAGTATTTATACTGAATCAAGCTTTCAAAAATTGTAATTAAATTATACGAACATGAGCATAAATAAATTCTCAGTGCAATAAGAAAAATTCGTTATAGCATAAAGAGATTTTTAGTCCTAACCAAATTATTTAAAAAAAAACAGGCAAAGTAATAATAATTATAAAATATGAATTATTTATACAAATTATAAAATTAGATCGTGCATGGGTTAAATTATTAGGGTAAAATTTGAGTGACTACATTATGTTTTTGATACAGTGATAAATTTGTCAAATATTGTTGTTCTCAGTGCGCGTGACTGCAATAATGAACTATTTTTCGCTTTATTTTTGAAAGCATTAGCTCACGCACTCATGTTTATAGATTTATTATTATTACTTTTTTAGATCAAGATCTCACCTCTCTTTTGCCTCGGCTGCCCGGTCTCTTTGCCTCCTGTTTTTAAACCAGTTGCTGACCTGTGTGGTGGTCAGTCCCGTTGCCTCCGCCAGCTCCCGCTTCTCCCGTGGAGATGGATAGGGGTTGTGCGTGTACCATTCACGCAGCACGCCCCGTGACTTCTCCTTAAAGCAGTAACTGGTCTCCTCACCGTCCCAGATCGTACGGGGCAAAGGAAATTTTCTGCGTACTCGGTATTTGCCCACAGCTCCTAGCGGGCGACCCCGCAATTTTTCCGCCTCCACGTAGTGAGCCTTCAGCCACAGCTGCTGCAGCTTCGGGTGGTTGTGCGCGGAGAACTGGTGGCTTTCCAGGATCTTGTAGAGCTCACGGAAATTTCCCCTGTGGAAGGCCACGACGGCCTTCGCTTTCAGCACGGATTCGTTCTTGTGGAGGTGGTCGCAGGCTGGCAGGGACCAAAGGAAACGTCCGAGCCTCTCCAGGTTCCCACCCTGCTGCAGCACCTCGCAGACGCACGCGACCTGCTCCTGTGTAAAGCCGAAAGAGGGCAAGATTGACATGGCGCCCCGATGCAATCCACTACGTAATACCCTCCTAATCCAAGGCTCTGTTGGTATTCCTCTCAAATGATCCCCGGGACAAAAAGCCCCGTGCCACGTTTATCTGTTGATGCAGCTCCAATATTGATAACCGTCTGCTATCCGGTAGTGTGGCACCTCTGTCACCCTTCTGGGCTGCACACGTGAAAATCAGATGCAGTATGGATATATGACAGAGAACCCCAGCACAGCGTCATTCCGTGATTAGCTCGTCCCGGTCTGTTCTGGAACCGGCCAGCAGAGCAGAACTGCATCTACAGATCCGTTCCGTTTCCTCCCCGGAGGGCGGACGTCAAGGCCTGAAACTGGAGACTTTGTACACACACACACACACACACACACACACACACACACAAACACGCACACACTCACTCACTCACACTATACCGTTGAAAGGCTACTAATCAATTATTAAATTATCACAAGCACCTCCATAACTTTGAATGCTGCATTCGCATCGCCTTGTGTTTTTCTTGACATCACACTATTCACATGTGCAATTTCAGTTATAATTGATTTGCACTTCTGTTTTGTTTTTAGTTATTAGCTATTATAGATTCTATAATTAATCATCAAAAACGAGGCCAATGTGTGCGCCTAATTGGGTGTTATTTTCACAGCTTGTTAATTTTGTAGAGGGTCAGAAGGTGTGATGAAGGATTCAAGAGTGTGTCCGACATGCAGAAGAATGTTATTCAGTTTCAGTTATCGTAAATGAAGTAAAGATATTCTAATACATTATTCTTGACGTCGTTTTACTAATTAAAAAAATGATACATGCAACAATCTATAATAATTAATTAATAAATGTGGAAATAATTTCATACATGAGATAATAACATTTTGTCTTTCATGCGTCAAAATACGATATGAATTACCTGAGGTCTTATTTCTGCCAGTTGAGCTTCCTGAAGTCATTGGCCTTGAGAATGAATGGCTTTAGTCTTCATATTTTAATGATGAATTTAATACACCGTCTTAAATCTACATGAATTCGACTTTTTTTCTGATAGTGTTTTCTGGTAACTTATGGATGTAGTAATATCGCTTCGATTAATCCATTGTATAGCCAAGGCACTCTTAAAATGTCTCAAAAGGTTCCAATCAGAATTAATAAAAGTTATTCAGCTTGATGCCAAAAATCTAGGTTACAATAATAGTTATTTATTCGAATTTTTTAAATGTGATTTAAAGGACCCACTACTGGCACCTCTGTATCTCTATTGAAGAACCTTTATTTTATCAGTGTATATAGTGTTTTAATTTTTTAACAATTTCGTCTTGTTGAAAATGCACATGTCGTTGAAGCATTTGGTGTGTGTGGTTTTGTAAGGTGGGTCTGAAACACTATACCGATCCATTAGCGAATAACTTGTGAGCTTGACGAGCTCTTAGTCTCCCGGTCACAGCTCTTTATCTCTCAAGATATCCGTAACATGACACCGGGAAATCCAGCTGGCCCGCCTGAGGCTGTTTAATTTTTTGGAAAAAAAAAATATTCCTCTTATTTTTCCTCTAGAACGGTGTGAGAATTTTTGACTCTAAATATTCCCTAATGCTAATTAGTATCAGTGTAATCTTTAATTGGTCCCCTTGACACCTGTGAAAACAATCATTCGTGTTCAGTCGAACCGAGGCGTTTATCCGCCCTCTTCTTTTTTTTTTTTTTTAAATGGTTTTTAATGCCATTGAGCAGACATGGTTTACTCAGCAAGCAGATGTTAAGTGCATTTTAGAATAATCTACTTAATTTAAATATTCGATGAGAATCATAAATGTAAATAAAATATACATCTGAGCTTCTGCTGCTGGAGTCAAATTTACATGTTTTGCTTTATTTGTTTAAAATTAATCACGAATTATTTCAAGTTCGTTAGTATTAGTTGTTTTGTAAATTCACAGTATAATGTGAAGTGTGACCCGCTTAGGTATTTTCAGCGCTTATATAAATACATTCTAAAATATCTAAATGTGTGCATAATTGCTGCCTGAACTGTACGTGGGCCGATGGCTGCTCTGCTCAGGTTACGGTAGTATGTCCAGCACAATGCACCCCCTCCATCCCACACCAGATCCTCTACCAGCCCCCAGCACGGCGACGTGCCCTTTCTCAGATCATGATCATTTCAAGATGTTATGGTATGACTAACAGAAGCGCGCGCGCTCACGCACAGCGCGGCCACGACGTTGCCAATGAGCTCTGCTGTGATGATACAGAGTGAGGGCACACACACACACAAAAGATCCTGCAGCATAAATGTCACCATATTTCATGTTTAGTAGTCCGTGCTCCACCACTGTGAAGGTGTAAACTGTTTGCTTTTCACTGAGTGTGTGTTTATGAGTTTTCTGTGAGGTGTAAATGAAAGACTGAGCGGAGGAGAATCCACCGCTAATTAGACGTTGTTCCAGCCGCTGTAGGGAGAAAAAACAACCCAGCACTACTGCATATTACCAGTTCCAGTTTTAAAGTAGCCTAATATTGATTAGATAACGTAGCCTTTTATTTGAATTCGTTTTAAACAGCAACTTTTTTTTTTAAACATTTTGTCGCATTTGTCATGCCTGTAATTAGATGCAGGGGCGTAGCAACCGTTTTAATGACTGGGGCAGGTAATTAGATGCAGCAAAGTCATACTTACTATAGGCCCATATTGACTTGATTTATGTAAAACGTCAAAAACGTTGAAAAATAGATAAATCAATCTGAGCTGTATATGGGATTATTTGAATTGACTGATTGTTTCTAATTTGGATGCAAACTATAAGAAAAAAATTATATTACCTATCAAATAAAACAGACTGTAAGAAAACAAGTGTAGTTGCTTATTTAACTTTTTTTTTAAGTAAAATTATTAGTCACAAAACCTGCAAAGATAACGTAATTGCAATAATTTTTCGACCAATTTGAATTTAATTAATGATCAATCAATCTGAATTATTGTGAAATTATTGTGAAGTTAAATGGATTTTGTTGTTGTATGATTACATTTTTACAGTGCAATAATCTCAATCTCAATAATTCAATGTTTTAACAGGTTTGAGTCGTTTAAGGATTTTAAAAAGCAATCTGGTGATGAAAGAAGATGACATATTTGAAACTAAACACACATCTTTTAAGGCTATAATTAGAAAGAAAATAATTAGACATATATTCATCAAACATGTAGGAATTGTTTTATAATTGCATATTTTATTCAAACAGGCTCAATACCAATACATTTCTAAAGGGGAAAGAAAACTATATATTACTTGCACAATAAATCCAAATAGATCCATAGCAATCTCCAGACTCAAAGTGTCAGTTTTTCGTACTACAGGAAGAGGGCGCCAGTCAGTGACATCTATCTGCTTTTGCCACAAATAAACAAATGAGTATTATATGAAATGCCTTCTGTTAAATATTTATGATCTATTTCATGTACTTTAATAATATATATATATATATATATATTTTGTTTAGTTTGTAATTCTGTCTTGTTCTTAAGTTCTTCTATTCACGCTACAGATCATCTGGAACAAGGTAAAACTCATTAAATTCAAGAATAATGTCTGTCCTGCACTCTTACAAAGTGGTGTGTGTGGGCTGTCAGAAGAAGTAATGAAAAAAACAGTTGTGCTCTCTCACTCTGTGGTCCAATTTCACCAGGGGGCATAGATTAACCCCTGTGTGTGTGTGTGTGTGTGTGTGTGTGTGTGTGTGTGTGTGTGTGTGTGTGTGTGTGTGTGTGTGTGTGTGCGCGCATGTTCCACTGAAATTCTAATGCTTACTCTCTTCATTTTTAACAACCTGTGCCATTCAATTACACATTTATCTATCTAAATGATGACATACCATATCAATAATTACTCCAGACTAATCAAAAAACCCCTTTAAACTGTAGAAGCCTACAGCTGTTTGTAAAAACACACTAATTTTTGCAAAAGTACTAGTGGCCTGTAACTATACAAAACTTGTGCTGTATGCATGAAAAATTTGCCCCATACTTCTCCTTCCCTCTCTCTCTCTTTCTCTCTCTAAGGCAGGCATACCAAAGAAATTGTGTAAGGCTGTAGAGGTCAAAGTTCAGTAAAGATGAATGACAGGATGGCAGTCTCATATCCCTGAAGGCAAAGAATGTAAGTTTGATGACACAATTTGATATTCAGACTTATAAGCAGATAGTTGTAGTACAGGTTCAACTTGTATGATTCTTATAACGGCATTTATACACATCTCCCAGATCTTCTCTGCTCAAGGCTTCAAATAAACACCGGTATTCACATTCCCTATGTGAGCAAGTATATCTGGCACTCTGCATTTACATTTACACATTCACACGTATTGGTCTGGTTCATAAACATCATCCAAACCAGTAAATTCTCGCTCTTACACTCACACACGCAGGTATGAAACACAGCTGAGGAGCAGCGTGTGCCCTTTCACCTCTCATTAGTGGGGGCGTGGGGGGAGGTTCAGGTTACAAATCCAGCTCTGTTTGCTATTCAGGGTTAAGTCCCCCCTCTTTTGAAACCCCCAAAGGTGAGAGGTCATAGTTTTTAATAAGGCTCAGTTTGAGAGGTTCGTATTTTTTATCACCGCATCTCACCGATGCTCAGTGTGAGGTATGCTCGAGTGGTTTCGATCACCATCACGCTTTTATTTGCACGTTGTTAATGACAAAAATATGACATGAAACCATTGCGCAGTATCAGAACTCGCCAAAAAAACTCTTCTCTCCCACTGCGTTCATTGTTCGAGCTGGTGTTATCTGATACCTGGCCATCTCTCATGGCAACAGGGTCACCTAGGCTGTTAGGGAACAGGTGACAATGCTCCTATTTCCTCTCTTCATACAATCTGTTCCAATTATCTCACTCGCTCTTTTGTCCTGGCCTGTTTTCCCCAACTCTGCAAGAGGAGTCTGAAAGAGCAATATTGCTGAGATGATGGTACTGTATATTCAGATTTGTTTGGCATCCGAACCAGTTCTCTCTGCTAAATTTCAAGGAAAAGTTTATCTAAAATTGTTCCGCTGGCTAGCTTGAGTTTCTGTGGTTTGAAAGCTGTAACAATGCAATTGAGATCCATACAATGCCTGTCAATGCCATCTGTAACAGTCATTTACAAATCAGAGACAATTTCTCTGTCTGTTTCTGGACCCCCTCCTAACAGGAGGCGGCAGGGCCTCCAGAAATCGCCCTCCTGTTTATTTGAATTTAGGAGTCTCAGACAAGAGCAGCTTGCTAACAAGCTCCAGACCACCAGGCATGTGCAAACGATCACCGCTGATTTTCCAGCACCCGGCCTGGCCTTTCTGTATCAGGTCTCTGCTTCCCTCCCTTCCCTGGCTACTTAAATCTTTTTATTTGCATGTTTCCTGTCCGTCTGAATATTTAACATCCACTGTAGACATAACATGAGAATGCAAACAAATCTACGTTGGGAGTTTACAAGATCTCTCACAGGCATGAATGAAATCACTCGGGTGAGGCTGTTTTTCCAGTATAAATATTTAATGGATCACATTTTTTTTTTTTTTAGAAAAATACATAACATTTTTGTTCATGCTAAAATAATATTCACAATGCTGTTTTGCTTTTTGCTCATACATTTACATTAGTCGTACATTAGCTCATTTCACACGTGTAACCTTTTAATTTCTGTAGAAGAGTTTTCATTCACCATCTCTGATTTCTAAAAGTCGTTTCTCAGTCCCAAAATGGCTGCATAGCTTGGAGTTAAATACTGCAGATGTCAAACCAGCACCAATAACAATAAAAAAAAATGACAGGCAACCTGAAGACCAACCAATCGCTGACCTTCAGAAAGCAGGAAGGCACAAAGAACAAACTCAAAACCAAAAACTACTGTAGATGCACACAATCTGCCATACAAACATTCTGACAAACACTCAACTCACTCACATACACAATCATATAAAGTTTTTTTCACATTTACAGCTGTGCTGACATATATTTTGATATTTTTGTTTAATATTTAAATTAAAAGCTTGATTTTTCTTATTGGTTTTTATTGCTTTTTTAGGTGACATTCAGTTTGACAGCAAATTCACATGATCTGCTTGCAATGATGAGTTTAATCAAATGTTTAAAGGGATAGTTCACGCCAAAATAATTTTTTTTTACTCACCCTCAAGTTGTTCCAAACCTGTTTAAATTTCTTTGTTCTGCTGAACACAAAGACACCTCCCATTGACTGCCATAAAAAAAGGTAGCGAGATCTACTTGGTTACAAACGTTCTTCCAAATATCTTCCTTTGTGTTCAGCAGAACAAAGAAATTCATACAGGTTTGAAACAACTTGAGGGGGAGTAAATGATGACAGAATTTTCATTTTTGGGTGAACTATCCCTTTAAGTTACCCATACTGTGAACTCAAAACAGTTTGCATCTCAAACGAATCAAGTAGTTTTCAGTACGTTTTGTGTACTGATAACACCCTAAACTTTGCAGCATCTGTGGCAAGCTGTCAATTACCAACCTTTCTGACTCATCCCTTAATTTGTATAAGCAAACATTGTGGATTTCTATTGATATCTACAGTGCATATTATTTGCATATTATTATTGTAATTGGAAGATGCAGTCAGCATAGTGACCATGACAATGCCATGAAGATTGTCACAGATTTTGTATTTTTTTTTATTTTTTATAAAGTGTGTCTGTGCATGTGTGTTTCCGTAGGGACGTGACCTTTAAGGTTTGACTCAGATGACGCATGACCAGACGTCCACCTGTCTGCTAACCTCAACTCTTCTTGGCAGAAACTAGCAGGTGACTCTCATAAAACACACATATGTCCACACTCCCCACTGTAAGAGGGAGCGACAGAGAGAAAATAAGAGCTGTCTGCTACCTGTAGCTCAAAAGTTAATGTAAACTCTTAAAATAGTATGAAATAATATAATATATATAATTTCATATACCAGGGGTTTTCAAAAGTTTTGATACCACGGATCATTTCAAATAATATTTCCCTTAAATATAAATAAAATAAAAATTCCTAAAATATAAAAAGCTATATATGTTTAGGTATAAAGTCCCTATTTCTACTATAATATTTTAGTATTAGATAATGTTGTACACATACTATAAATTATCTGAAAAAATATTTAGTTTCTATTATGTTATTATGTTTCTATTATATTCAACACATCAGTTTTGTTATTAGAGAAACATAAATAATAAAATAATTATGATTATTCTTTGGATTTTCAGCCAGTCTTTAGAAAGCATAATGAAATCAAATGAAAGCATGACAAAAACAGGAATTCTATTTATTTATGTATTTATTTTTATTTATTTATTTAATATTTTCTGTGAACTTTTATTCATTTATGTATTTATTTTTATGTATTTATTTATTATTTTCTGCTAACTTTTATTAATGTATTTCTTTTTATTTATTTATTTATTTATTATTTTCTGTGAACTTTTATTTATGTATTTAATTTTATTTATTTATTATTTTCTGTGACCTTCTATTTATTTATGTATTTAAGTATGTATTTATTATTTATTTACACTAGATTTTTTTCTGTAAACTTTTCCATGGACACCCTAGAACTCTCTTGTTTGAAAACCCCTGTTATACATAACTATTGATAGAGTAAAGTTATCTGTGTGTGGAAAGACAAAAAAAAAAAACACTTTCAAAAACTGTATTCTTCAAATAAACTTTGCATAGGTTCTCCAAACCAAACTGGAGTCAGATTCACCAAAATAATTTAATACTTACATTAAAAAACAATAAAACATTTAGAGGCTGAAAACATAAAAAAAAACCTCAATCAATAATCCAAAATAATGTTGTGATTTCAGTAAAAAGTATTTTACCTCCTTCTCCTATTAAGTTCAAAGGTCAGTCATCTCTTCCTCTATATGGACTGTTTTTAGTTTTGTCAGATGTTTTTCCTCTTCTTCCTCCACTTCTCTCATCTCTCCCTTCCCTCCCTCTGAAACTGCACATAGGAAGTCTCCATTTAGACTCGAGGTCATCTGGGCATCATGACCTCTGAACTCACCGGTAAGGTCCGTTTGGGCGAGTAAGGGTGCGCTCACTGTGAGAGTAGTGTAGTCTTGCTGGGTCGTTGTCATGGTGGTGTTAAGTGAGGTGGGGGAGCTGTGGGTGGGATCATGGGAGTAACCCAGGTGGTAAAGGTATCTACCAGGAGTCTCCAAAGGTTCCTTCTTTACAGCAGACAGTGTGTGTACGCTAGCCAGTCCGTAGAGAGCCGCGCTGGGCTCAAGAGAGGTCAGCTGCAGCCTGTCCTGCTCCTCCACCCGGAGGTGACACAGAGAGGCGGGAGCAGGAGAACTGCCATCAACAACACCTGACAGATGACAGAAGATCAGAGAAAAGATAAAGCTCTTAAACCTTTTTTGGTGGTATATAAATGTTAAGGATATACAGTTCATGGGTCAGTGAATAAGATTTACCACGATAAAGAATAGGGAAAATCGTGACATTTTACGACCTATCCTTGTATTGTCATAAAAGGTCAAATTATGTGACTTATAATGCAAGGATACAATAAATTGATCATGAGTGACAGTAAAGACCTGTATAATGTTACAAACAACTGTATTTCAAATACATTTCTAATCATCAAAGTATCCTGAAAAATTATTAAGCAGTACACTGTTTTCAACATTGATAATAATAAGAAATGTTTCTTAAAGGGATAGTTCACCCAAAAATAATTTACATCATTTAGAAGATATCTGGAAGAATGTTTGTAACCAAGCAGATCTCGCCCCCCATTGACTACCATAGTGTTTCTTGCCTACTATGGTAATCAGAGGGGGACAAGATCTGCTTGGTTACAAATATTCTTCCAAATATCTTCTTTTGTGTTCAGCAGAACAATGACATTTATACAGGTTTGGAACAACTTGAGGGGGAGTAAATGATGACAGAATTTTCATTTTTGGGTGAACTATCCCTTTAAAAAATGTTTCCAAATCAGCATATTAGAATGATTTCTGAAGGATCATGTGACACTGAAGACTGCAGTAATGATGCTGAAAATTCAGCTTTGCATCACAGTAATAAATTACATTTTAAGATATATTAAAATAGAAAAAAGTTATTTTAAATTGTAATAATATTTCACAATATTGCTGTTTTTCAAAAACAAAGACTTCTTTAAAAACATTTAAAAATCTTATTGGTCCCAAACTTTTCTAATAACAAATAATAATTGAATAATTGATGCCATTTAGGTTTCCTTTTCAAGAATGTCATTCTTTTACTGAAGATTTTTCTTCAATATGATATCAGGTCAGTTGTATCACCCTGACATTTTTGACATTCTGCCATCAAAAACTTATCAAAGTGAATTAAATGTTTAAAAATTAAATATTATGTAATAGAGAAATTAAAACATGCTTATCATAAGAGAGCTGTATTAAGGTCCTCGTACATACGAGTTGCAGGATCACGTCTTTGACCTTCATAACAAACAAAGATTTGTGCTCTTCTCATCCTTCTCAAATGCTTGATGTAATCTTTGATGATGTTTGAAGAGGCTCACTCACCTTGTGTAACTGATGAGGGTGAAGAGGATGATGGGAGTTGCAAGGGAGGAAGTACCATCTTGTTGCTCAGCAGTGAGGTCCCATTGGCTTCAGGAACCAAGCTGTAACCTTCAAGCTGCAAGCCATCGGTCGAGGTGACAGTGAACGGCGAGCTAATGGACGTGTTCTGGTCCTGAACTGACACATCCTGCCTAACATCCTCTGCTTTCACCTCTACATCTGTCCCATTCACACTGCAGTGAAATGAGGGGTACACCAGTGCAGGGTCTGCCGTTACCCTTTTATCCTGTCCTTCACCATCCATCTCCAACTCTGCCACTGATCTGCAAGCCAGCGACTGGAGTCCCAAGTTCATGCCACTGAAGAGGACATGTCCTGTGGTGGAGAGGAACGAAGGGGTGCCGTTGTGGAAAACAGAGGTGGGCGTGTTGACTGAGACTCCGTTAAAGATTACAGACGATGACGAGACAGAATTCCTGCTGTCTCCAACCTGCTGGACGATAACCCCGGCCTCAAGAGCTCCAGAGCAGAGAGGCACAACTGCATTACCCACCGTCCCATCAGCACAGGTCGACATCGGACACGGGGACAGAGACTCCTGACCTTTACTGCTCTCATCCTCCGTACTGTGATTTCCATCTGACTCGCTGAAAGAGAGTGAAAGACAGTGAACCTCTGAGTCTCCATCACTACACTTTTACGTTATTATTTTGCACAATTTTTTATTGCACACAGCTGAAATGAAAATGCTTTGGCATCACAAAATAACAACGAAAGTGAGAGAGAGTTTAGTTTCAGTATTGGTCTGAAACTGAAATCTGTCCCTTTCGTTATTATATTATATTATATTATATTATATTATATTATATTATATTATATTATATTATATTATATTATATTATATTATATTATATTATATTATATTATATTATATTATATTAGTGCTGTCAAACGATTAATCATGATTAATTGCATCCAAAATAAAAGTTTGTGTGTGTGCCATTTATAATTATGTACATTTAAATACACACACATACATGCATATATTTAAGGAATATTTGCATGTATATACAGTATATATATTTATGTATTTTATATTATATATAAGTATTTTATATATAAATAACATTTAAAAAAAATATATATGAAATATTTGCATGTATATACTGTATATATGTATATAATTTGTTATATATATATAAATATAAATATTTTATATACATTTTCTTAATATGTAAATATATATTTAAGAAATATTTGCATGCATATACTGTGTGTGTATGTATATATATATAATTTGTTATATATAAATATAAATATATATATAAATATAGCATTTTCTTAAATATGTACATATATAAGAAATATTTGCATGCATATACTGTATATATTTATATATTTTGTTATATATAATTATAATCACATTTTCTTAAATATTTAAACATATATTTAAGATATATTTTCATATATATACTGTATATATTTATATAATTGTTATATATAAATTTAAATATTTTATATATAATATATTAAATTTTCTTAAATATGTACTTATATATTTAAGAAATATTTGCATATATATACTGTAATATATATATAATTTGTTATATATATAAATATAAATATTTTATATATATTACATTTTTGTTAAATGTACATATATATTTAAGAAATATTTGCATGCATATACTATATATTTATTTTTTATTTATTTATATAATTTGTTAAATATAAATATTTTATATAAAAATATAACACATTTTTCTTAAATTTATATATATACATGTATATGTATTTATATATACATAATTATACACAGTACACACATATATTAGCTATGTAAAAACAAACTTTTATATAAGTTTATATATAAAAGTATATATCACAGACAAAAAAAATCTGCGCTCACTGTGACAATGGTGAATTTGAGATAGAGACAAGCTTTCTCCTTCACTGTGATATATTTTAAAAAACAAGAAAGAAAAACTTGGACAAACTCTCAAACCTATACATACCTTCAATATTTCTAAACTGTGTGAAAGAGATGCTGAAAGGTGATTTTAATATTTCATACTGTTGATGCTTTTGGGATTATTGTATGCAAAACACTGCAAAATGAAAGGGGGAATGTTGTATTACGAACCAACCAACTTTTCACTCTTTGAACTGTACGTGAGCGCGGATTGACGCAGCTGCAGGAAGATGGAGACGGGAGCGCGCATAGCCAAATGGAGAGGTGAGTATCCACTTCACACCGCGGGACCCCCTAGATCACAGCCTTCACGTGTCAGGATTAATCCTGGCTATACTACAGACTCTCTTTTACGCACTCACGCACACCATTTGGTCCTATGGCGACACAACCCCGCGAACACAGCATGCCTTCACAAATGGTCAACTTTATGTTCACAGTGTCCTTCGCCAAACGGGCAGGGTCCGCCAGTAACGAGAAGTTAAATTTAGCTGAAGTTTTAAAGTCTGATACAGCGCGATACATCCACTGCGCGCTGAAGACGATATTTCACAGTGACTTCAGCTGTTCAAACATAAATTCGTCTAGTTGAGAGAGAAGGGCGCGTATAATGAATGACTGCAGCAGCTGTGTGACTCCGACAGGACTTCCACAACTGTCATGTGTTCCTCTTCACAGCCAGCTAAAAGATTTTGCGTTTTTTTTTTTTTGTGATAACGTCATTACGTATTTGGGAGCTTGAACACAAGACGCGTTCTGTCTGTCTACACAAGCGTCTTTGCTCTTTGCGTCGCGTTTAAAAATAAATGTAAACTCGTCTCGAGACCACTGCGTCACAGACCCATTGCTTGTTTTCTGTTTAAAAACATAAAATATATTATTATTTAATTTTAATATCATATAGCCCTAGGGTTTAGATATAGGCTATACATATATTGAACTTTCAAACATATTCTATACAATTTAAATATAATTTCAAACATTGGTAATCTATTAAACATTATAAATGTTTGTCAATATATTAGTAATAAAATGCTAATAACATCTTTGTAAAAGGGGTTCCTGGTTGAGACTGTAAATGGGGTCCCTGCTCTAAAGGTTGAAAACGCCTGACGTGGCCTATTAATATCACATTTGCCACACCCCCACATTTGGCATTACAGCATGAATGAGTGAATGAGGCATTTAAGATGTCCTATATAAAACAAATATATGCATTTTCTGAGTGATATTACAAGTCCAAACATGAATTGTGAGTATAAGAACTATTTAGTTTTTTTTGTTGTTGAAATTTTGGCCATGGAGTGAAGCTGTAAATTATAAAATTGCCTCATTCAAGTGAAAAAAATATACGATTGCTTCAAAATGCTTCAAGCAGCGTGTGACATCAGCTTTCTGTGAATGGAAAAAACATATATATGTATGTGTGTAAGGTCACCTCCACCAGGTGCGCTGGAGCTTTGTTCACAAAGAGTTTTAAACATTAAAGTGAATCCTGTATTACCAGTGCATATGTGTGTGTGTGTGTGTGTTAAAACTGAGTGCTGAAGAGGAGGTTTTCCTATCCCCTCTGGCTAAAAAGAAAAGTAAATAGTTCAGAGTGATTTATGTGGTGGGGCAAACCTTACGAGTCAATGGATCCTGAGTAGCTACTCACTCAAAAATAAACACACACATGCACACGAGGTGGTGACTCACGCGATACATTTTATGCACACGTTTGGATGTACATAATGACCTTTAGAAGCTGATTTCCCCCTCTGTGATTTAAGATCAATGTGAATAAATTAAAGATTTAAATCTAAATGTAGAAGACAATCCACAAGCATACAATCAGAAACCTTTTTTTAAAACCATGAAATGCCTTGATCACTTGCCAAGATGTGCCAAGAAATGCTTTGATCGCTCAAGAACTTTGCTTTAACTACTGTATCTCAATAGTCTTGCCAACAGAACTTAATTAAAATCGTTGACAGACTCCTTAACTCTTCATTCATTCATTGATCTACATTTCCAGGTTTGCTCACCTTTTGGATTGCGCCTCTGACGGGTTTCTGTCTCTCTGCCTCCTGTTTTTGAACCAGTTACTGACTTGTGTCAGGGACAGTCCTGTGATCTTGGCCAGATTCCTCTTCTCGGCCGGGGACGGGTACCGGTTCTGCTTATAGAGGTCCTTCAGCGCGTTCCTGGAGCGCTCTTTGAAGCAGTACACCGTCTCCTCTCCATCCCAGATGGTCCGGGGCAGGGGAAACTTGCGTCGCAGGCGATATTTATCCACTGCGCCTAGCGGTCTACCACGGGCCTTCTCCGCCTCCGTGTACCGGGCTTTGTACCATAAGTCCTGCAGGGCAGAGTGGCACGAGGGGCTGAAGCTGTGGCTCTCCAAGATGCTATAAAGCTCCTGGTAGCGCGCCTGGTGGAAGGCCACCATCGCCTGAGCGCGGAGGATACTCTCGTTACCGCGCAATAAGTCGCTCTGCGGGAGAGACCACAGAAACCGGGCGAGTCGATCCACGTTACCCCCCTGCTGAAGCGCTTCGCAAACACACGCAACCTGCTCCGGTGAGAAAGCCAAAGAGCTCGCGGTTGCTGCGGGTGAAGTGTGCGCAGACAAAGAGTCCATAGTGGGCATCTTGCGCTCCGGTGGAGAGGTCTGCTGCTGCTGCTGCCCGACGAGCATCCCGGCGGCCACCGGAGTGTCCAGAGTCAGGAGTTTGACGTGCCCCCGACTGTCCGTGGCGCTCTCGAGAATCTCCGTGTACTTCACATTTTCCTTTTTGATGTCGCCTGCCACTGTCACTTCACTAGAGGAAACAGACATTGTTTTTATTCTTCTCCTCAGATTCCTTTAGTCCGTCACCCCGCCTCGTTTCTGCCCAAGCCGATCAGGTTACCCGTGCGCCATGCGAGTGATATCGGGTTCTTTGTAAGTGGATAGCTTTCCCCTTTCGCTCCGGCAGCGTGACTTCTCAGCCCGATGGTTGGGGGGTTGGACACATGATTGGCTACAAGACATTTCGAAAGGGGCGGGGCGAACGCAGCTTCAAGGCAAAACCATTAAAATGAATGTGTCACTCAGCCGTGACGCGCTCCCGCAGCTCACCTGCGCTATAGGTGAGATCTCATTCGAGCCCTTTGTGTGCTGCTGTGTGTTTACTCTGAGCTTACTCTGAACAGACTCAGACTTCTCTTACAACACTTCAAACGATACAGACATTTACAAAATAACAAGCCCTACCCCTTATTATTTTTTTTTCTTTTTGGCAATATCTCTTAAAAACTTCATAAAAACTTAGTTTCTACAGTTAGCCTATTGTTATAGCCTCTTATAGGCTACAACTAAACTGATATTTATTTAGGCTATTTTTTTTTAATAAACAGAAAACAAGGTGAAATAAAAGGAAAGAGACATGAAATAAATTATCAAAATTGAAAACAATGTTGGTGAAGGTTCTATCTATCTATCTATCTATCTATCTATCTATCTATCTATCTATCTATCTATCTATCTATCTATCTATCTATCTATCTATCTATCTATCTATCTATCATCTATCTATCTATCTATCTATCTATCTATCTATCTATCGATCTATCGATCTATCGTTGAAACTCAGCGCTGGACAGATATCAAACTTCAGCAATGTTTGAATGGGAACGGTTGTACCAAACGTACATGTTTCTTTCCGGACAGTTTTGAATGTAACATTGCTGTTCGCTGTGTTGTGAGCTGCAGAGTGCATTGATTACTGTTATATGTTTGTTTGTTTGTTTATTTTACAGACGGACTTTAACTAATATTATTAACAATAATGGATGACCAAGGATGCCCGAGGTGCAAGACGACTAAATACAGAAATCCATCTCTGAAGCTGATGGTCAATGTGTGTGGACACACGCTGTAAGTACCTGCTTGTCAGATTTCTTACTCAAACCTGTGCGGATCTTAAACCTTCACAGATCCAGAAGTGAGGCTTTATTCATGATGTCCAAGACAAAACGTTTTATTATTTGCATCTGGTTTGTTTTGGCTTGTATATGTGCTGTAACCAGGCCAGTGTTTCAACCTGTGAGTTAAGTAAACCGATGTTTTTATGACATCTAACTTCCGTTGCTCAACTGTTTGCGAGGCTCTCCTTTCAAAAACGTTAGCATGGAGACAATGGTTTCAGCCACAATATGGTTAATATTACTACTGTAAAACCATAGTAATTTAACATGTACTTCAAATAGTATAATATTTTGATACATGACTACATGATGTAGTGACATCGCAAGAGGAAAAGTGACAGATCTGTCAGACCAGCTGACCCAAAACTGACAGTTTTATTCTACAACACCAATTACAGAGAAGTTGGGACATTATGTAAAATGCAATAAAATCAAGAATCTGTGATTTGTTGATTCTCATTAACCTTTATTTAATTGACAAAAGAACAAAGAGAAAATTCCCAGTGTTTTCACTGGCAAAATTATTATAATTTTTTTTTGTAAATAAACAAATTTGAATTTTGATGGCTGAAACACACTCCAAAAAAGTTGGGACATGTGTTTACCACTGTGTCACATCACCTTTCCTTTTAAGTACACTTTTTAAATGTTTGGGAATTGAGGACACTGATTGTTGCAGTTTAGCAATTGAATTTCTGCGCAATCTCGTCTGATACAATACAGCTGCTCAACAGTCCGTGGTCATCGCTGGCTGATTCTCCTTTTCATGATGGGCCAAACATTTCCAATAGCAGACAGATCTGAACTGCAGTCAAGTACATCCTTTCTATGGTGTAGAGTGTCTACCAAACCACTCTGTTGTAGCACATGCAGAATCAGAATTGTCTTGCTTCCCAGAAGGATGTCATCTTGATGGCAGTATATGTCTCTGTTCAATCCCAGTATACGCCTCCTCATCAATGGTACCTTCACAAATATGCAAGTCACCCATGTCGTTTGCACTGACGCACCACCAGACCATGACAGATGTTTGCTTTTGCACCTGTCGCTGATGAAAGTCTGGATGGTCGCAGTGGCAGATTGTTTTAAGTAACAACAGTTTTCCAAAGAACTCCCAAGCCCAGGTGACAGTATTTAACAGAGTAGCACGACGGCTTCTCATGTAACGCCGTTTGAGGGCTCGAAGGTCACCCACATTCAACAGAGGTTTCCTGCCTTGCCTGAGATTTCTCTGGTTTCTCTGAATCTTTTCACAATATTATGTATGGTAGATGGTGAAATACCTAAATACTTTGCAATCTTGCATTGAGAAATGTAATTTTTTAATTGTTGAGCCATTGGTGAGCCATGACACATCTTTGCTGGCAAAGATTGAGCTTTTGGTGGATGCTTCTTTTAAACCCAATCACGACCCTCACCTATTGCCAATTCACCTGTGATTTGCGGACTATTTCAAAACCGTTTATCTTGGATATTCTATAATATTTTTACTTTTATTTTGCCTCTCTTCCAACCTTTTTGGAGTGTGTTGCAGCAATTAAAATCAAAATTTGTTTATATTTACAAAATAAAATAAAATTGACCAATGAAAACATTGGAAAGTTAAATAAAGGTTAAAGAATTGGTGTTATATTAACAACAATAACTAGTAACTATTTTGGTGGAAATTGTTTCCACGAAGTGTGTTGAATTCCCCATTAAATCAAAATGGGCAATTCTTATGTTATATTATGGAATAGTGCAGTATTTATTATAAATGATTTTTCAGCTTGAGGCCGGGATAATCTGTCATTCCATCCAATCAATTCCTGATGGACAAAATCAAGTCCCGCCCTCATTTTTTTTTTTGTTGTTGTTGTTCAAGAAGCCGTTTCACTCGGATATACATCACAATAGGGAAGAAAAGATTATTGCAACTTCCATTTCAAGATGAATACAGTCAGCAAGTGAGATCAAACTAGCTATTCATTTGGAGTATGGGAGTTGTCACTCTGCCACAGAAACCTGAACAGAGAGGGACTACTATGTGGATCTCATGGGAGATATGTGTCTGAAGTCATGTGACTCCTCGTGCTTTGCGTGCCCTTGACCTCTTAAGGATTCACAGTGGACTGCTGACCTGGGACTCAGAGACCGTATGAATATATTACACACTGATGACACACTGCTGGAGACGGTCCAGCATACTCTCCCCTGCTCATTTCATGACAGTTTATCTCTGTATGCAGAACATAAGTATGAAGGAATAAATGACACAGCTAATAAATGACTGTAGCCTGTGATTAAATACAGTTGATGGAGTGGAAGAAGATATTGCTTCTAGTGTTTCTTCAACTATGAGAACTTTTGACCCATTGGTCTTAAGAGAGAAAATAAACTCTTCAGTTTTTATGTCATTCTTTTATTAAAACATTCTCTAAACTGTATAAGTGCAATTGTCACAACTGTTTTATGGGACATCGCAACACTATTGCATTGTCTGCAAACTGTAGGAACTCTCTCAAAACATTTCATTCATGCTTTGAAACCTAGATATTGATAAGATTTTGATAACTGAATGGATGCATGTGTCATCACATAATGAAAGAATGTTTAGAGTATGACAGTTTCATTGAGAAACAACTCATCAGTTTTGATTAGCAAGCCATGTGCATTTAGTTGAAATTGAACAAGAAATTCTCTCTGAAGTAATTGTTTAGAGATGTAAACTTTTGAAAAAGTGATTTTAAGACATATTTAAAAAAAAAAAAAGCAATATTTAACATTTTTTTTTTTTTTAATTCTTCACCTCATATTTATTATCACAAGAATGTTCTTCATCGGCACTGTTGATAACATTTTTGATAAAACTAAAAAAAAATATACTGGTTGTGATGGAAATCACCTTTTTTCACTTTTCAGTTCATATGCATTTTGATTTTTTGGTTGCACCTCCTCTTGGTAGAGCACCTCTTGTGATGGAAATCATGCTACAACTGGAGAGACAAAATTTGTACACAAATGTATATGTTTTGACATAATTATTAACCATTTTAATATTTATTTCACTCTTTATTTTGATTGTTATAACTTTTATAATAGTCCAGTAATTATGTAATTAATATTTTTT
This sequence comes from Chanodichthys erythropterus, assembly GCF_024489055.1. NCBI lineage: Eukaryota > Metazoa > Chordata > Actinopteri > Cypriniformes > Xenocyprididae > Chanodichthys > Chanodichthys erythropterus. The sequence goes on from NC_090225.1 coordinate 19,973,437, forward strand.
TATGATTTGTTTCCTGTATTTTAAGATTGAAAATCTACAAAGGTAAAATAATTAAATAGATATTTGATTAAGCATTTGGAAAACTTGAAATCTGTTTTATTAAAAATCACCAATTGGACAGGTAGTTGAAGAAACGCACGTGTTTGTGACTATTAGGCTGATGGCGAGTGTGTCCTTCTGACCTGCTGCAGTGAAGATGGAAGGGCACAGGTAGGTGTGTGTGAGAGATAGTTGATGAGAGGGACACAGGTAGCTTGTGTGTGTGTGTGTGTGCGTGTGTTTGTGAGTGTGTGAAATGCAGGGGTTTGCAGATTTTGTGTGTGCATGATGGGGTCAGTTGTGCTGAGTTAGAGGAGTGTAGTAACCTCTCAACATGCTGACAAACACGGACTGGGAGAGGAGGAACGAGCAGGGAATGTCTAGCATTTATTCACTTGAAAGTCTGTGTTCGTACTGTTTTGCAGACTTTTTGAGGTCTGTAGTTCTCTCACTCACACATGCATGCCCATGTTGTTCAGGTCATGGGTCAGGGAGAGTCTACCCTCTAAAGTAATTTGGAAGTAAACAATTGAGATTCTCCAAAGAAAACCCAGGGCAGACATCAGCTGAGCCATGGTGCTTCATGCGGTGGTTAGTACACGTTCACTTTTGAGTTGTACTGCTCATGCAGGTTACACATATTCAGGTTGTGATGTGTCCTGATACCATTTCATGGATCAAAAAGGAGCATTTGGTCTAGTCGGTCTACTACTTCATATTTTTACGTGCCCAGGCAATTTTTCACTGCCACCGTCACAAACAAAAACACTACACTACAGTTCAAAAGTTGGGGCCTGTTAGATTTTTAATGTTTAAAAAAAAAACAAAGTCTCTCATGCCTACCAAGGCTGCATTTATTTGATCAAAAAGTGTGATATTATGAAATATTATTACAATTTATCTTTTCGGGTCTTTTTGACCCGGAGAGGATTTACTTTTTCCTGAAAATGTTGTGTTATCGCATTGGACTAAAACTTATTGACTTTGCTCACAGAGGGTATAACCACTTCCCAAAATGTTTTTGAAAATTTTTGTACTTTTATGCAATTTATTTTCCATCTTGTTACACTGGTGGTGTTCCCAGTCAAAAATGACCAGCCTACAAAAAAAAAAATAGCTTATAAATCTCTTGTTATGAAATATTATCACCAAATATTTTTTTTTTTTTTTTTAAATAAATACAAAATCTGTCTTAATTAAAAGAAAACAAGTTTGAATCCAAAAAGATTGAATCCAATTTTTTATGATAATATAGCATAACGAGTGATTTAAGCAATTTTTAAAAGGCCGTTTTTTTTCTCTTTTAATATATTTTAAAATGTTTCTCCTGTGTTGGAAAGCTGAATTCAGCAGCTATTTCTCCAGTCCTCAGTTTTGCATGATCCTTCACTTTCAGATATTTTATATTCTGATTTGGTGCTCAAGAAACTTTTATTTTTATTATCAATGCTATGCAGCTCAATATTTTTGTAGTTTGTAGTTTTTTTTTTTTCAGGATTGAATAGAAAGTTCAAAAGAGCTGCATTTATTTGAAATATACTTTTTGTAAAACATGTAAACATCTTTTTTGATCAATTTATTGCATCCTTGCTGAATAACAGCATTAATTTAATTAAAAAATAATTATTTATCTCAAACCTTTGTATGGTATTTTTATCAATGTATTTAAAAAATCTAAAATAAAAAATATTTTTAAATTAATGTTAGATTTTCTTAACAAAAGCCAATTTGCAATTACTACAAATTATTTGTTAGGTTTTATATTTGCAATAATTTTCATCTGCATTAATTTATTTTCCAGTCATTTCCCCTCATTCCCCTCAAAGTTTGTTTACAGAAAGTTTGTCCACTGTGTTATTTACACTCCCTGTCATTTTGAACAGGCACAAATCAAAATCAAGTTTGAAAGCTGACACAAAAATAAGGGAGGAATGAAAAACAGATAGAGAAAAGGAAAGTTAAACTGCTCAGTGGAAAAATTGTTTACTGTATTTTTAAGAAATCCACTTGAAACCCTACATTAGTTATATTTTGCATAAATTCTGGGCAAGAAGTAACATTGGTTTCTAATACACACTTTACTTTGTCAGCCCTTAATGTGTATGTCTGCTTTGCCTCAAACCCATCCCATCATCACTCCATTATGATTGAATAAGACCACCACACACACAAATATCAGGCCTCTGTTTTATCCATTAGTCGAATTTATGGTTCCTTTTGGAAAGTTTCTATGGCCAAATTTCATTCTCTGAAGCAGTGAGATGATTGAAATGTGTGTTTGTGTGGAATCGCTTCTGAAGGTTTTTCCAGCAGATTTCACATTTCATTACTGTTTATTTTGACTCTCTTTTAGCAGACCTTCTGCCAGTTTGAGTAAAATGTCTGTGTTTGTGTGTGTGTTTCAGGTGTGAGAGCTGTGTGGACATGCTGTTTGTCCGTGGCTCAGGTAACTGTGTGCAGTGTAACACTCCTCTCAGAAAGAGTAATTTCCGCGTTCAGCTCTTCGAAGATCCAGCCATCGATAAAGAGGTGGAGATCCGAAAGAAGGTTCTCAAAATGTATGTGGCAGAAAAAGTGTCTGTGTGCATGGAATGCTTCCAAAATTGGGTCATTTCATGTCAAATCAACCAAATTTCAGAAACTTTCCCGGCTCAAATGTCTGATTTTGTTAATATTTTTTCTGAAGAAAGACCAAAATAAATAGCAATGAAAGCCAAAATATAAAATGTAATGGATGTATATTGACTGAGTAATCCACTATTTTGTATAGGGTTTGTAGAGGTCATGAAATAATATTTAATATTTTGGCTTTCTCCTTCATTTATGTATTTTTTTTCACCAAAAAAAGATCAAAATCAAATTTTTTACCTGGGGACTACTGGTTGAGTTGACACGGAATGACCCAATTATCTTAATGGCTAATTATAATATTTTAATGATGTGTCTTTGCTTTCTTTCATCTTTCAGTTATAATAAGAGGGAATTTGATTTTTCCACTCTGAAAGAATATAATGACTACTTGGAGCAGGTGGAGGATATTGGTGAGATACGCATATCATTATTTTACTCCTATTCATATGATACATTTGTTTTTTAAATGTATTTCCTTGTGTGTCCAGTGTTTAACCTGACTAATAACGTAGATGTTGAAAGGACCAAGCAAATAATGGAACAGTACCAGCGAGATAACAGAGACATTATACAGAAAAACAAAGCCAAGCTGGTGAGTATGTGTGCATGGTTCTGATTGGACAGATGGATAATTTCACAAGCGAGAACCTCCTTTATTTAATTTTAATTATTTATTTATAATTGATTGTCGTTTCTAAATTAGACACGTGAGCAGGAGGAGTTGGAGGAGCTGTTGTTACAGGAGCAGCAGGATTCAGAGCAGAGAAGACTGGAGACCCTGCAGGAAGAACAGAGACAACTACAGGCCAAGAGGAAAAACAAACAAGCACTGCTGGATAAACTGGTACACAGTACACACACTTTAAAGTCGGCATGAAATGGAAGTTGCTATAGTCTTTTCTTTCCTATTGTGATATATCGGAGTAAACGGCTTCTAGAACAAGAAAAAATTGAGGTGTTTGATTTTGCCCATTGGGATTTGATTGGTTCACTGTGGTTTGCTATTGCTCTCATGTGAGTGACGGGTTGTCCCGCCCTCTCGCCGAAAAAATGCGTAGAGCTGTGGTTCTTATGCTGTTCAAGTTTGAGTCCAACTTGTGTTATTTCCCAATTTTCCCCTCCTACCCATCACTGTTCCCTCTCTACTATCAATTAAAGTGTCAAAATAAAATTTAAAAGAAAAGCACTTTTTGAATGTTGTGTTTGCATTTGCAGGAGAGTTCCAAGTTACCTGCGGCTGTGCTCTTGGCCCAACATAAAGATCGAGCCGCCCAACTGGAGACCCAGATAGAAAAACAGAAGCAAAACGTCAAACCAACAAACATCTTCTCAACTGGAATAATGATGGTGAGGAAACAACACACATACATGCACACATAATCGGTAGGACTGTCAGTGGATTACATTTTTAATCAAATTAATTAATAATTAATCAGATGAATCCTAGGATTTGCTAAAGAAAAGCCACCAAGTGAAGGCTTATGATTAGTCATAATTAAATGTTCATTTTGTAATTTTTTTATTTATTTAAATTTTTTTTATTTATTTTAATTTATACATGTTTACACCCACACTGCCCCGCCAAAACAAAAGTTGCCATTTGAATTTAAAGGTGCCATCGAACGTTTTTTTACAAGATGTAATATAAGACTAAGGTGTCCCCTAAATGTGTCTGTGAAGTTGTAGCTCAAAATACCCCATAGATTTTTTTTAATAATTTTTTTTAACTGCCTATTTTGAGGCATATTTAGAAATGCGCCGATTCAGGCTGCGGCCCCTTTAAATCGTGTGCTCTCCGTCCCCTCCCGAGCTCTCGACTCTATCACTGCATAAACGAAGTTCACAAAGTCTAATATAACCCTCAAAATGGATCTTTACAAAGTGTTCGTCATGCATGCTGGATGCATACATCGGATTATGTGAGTATAGTATTTATTTTGATGTTTACATTTGATTCTGAATGAGTTTGATGGTGCTCTGTGGCTAATAGCTAATGCTATACTGTTGGAGAGATTTATAAAGAATGAAGTTGTGTTTATGAATTATACAGTCTGCAAGTGTTTAAGAATGAAAATAGCGACACTCTCTTGTCTCTGTGAATACAGTAAGAAACGATGGTAACTTTAACCACATTTAACAGTACATTAGCAACATGCTAACGAGACAGTTTCAAATGTAAACAATATAACATTAAACAATACTCACATAATCTGACGCATGCATGACGAACACTTTGTAAAGATCCATTTCAGGGTTATATTAGCTGTGTAAACTTTATGCACTGTTCAAGGCAAACGCGAGCTCCGTGGGTGGAGAGCACGAGAATTAAAGGGCCAGTAGCCCTGAATCGGCTCATTTATAATGATGCCCCAAAATAGGCAGTTAAAAAATGAAAAAAAAAAAAAAAATCTATGGGGTATTTTGAGCTGAAACTTCAGACACATTCAGGGGACACCTTAGACTTATATTACATCTTTTTAAAAAAAGTTCTAGGGCACCTTTTAAACTTTATAAAGTAAAACAAGCTTCTGGTGGGACAGCCATACACGACGTACGTCCAAATAGCATTAACTTCCGTGACGTAATACACAAAGACATGACGTACTAGCGTAGTACATCATGGTGCACTGTAGAACGCCATGTCATTGTGTAGTACGTCGCGGAAGTTCGATTTTGGGCTGCCATTCACAACCATTATAAACCTTGGAGGACTAAGAATATATTTAAATATATCTCTGATTGTGTTTGTCTGAAAGAAGAAAGTCATATACACCTAGGATTGCTTGAGGTGAGTAAATCATGGAATAATTTTAATTTTTGTGTGAACTAATCCTTTAAATCCAAACAGCAACTTTTTTTGGGCTGGGCAGTGAATGTTGATTTTATTATGATTTTTTTTTTTTTTTTTTTTTTTTTTTTTACAATTAATTGGGCAAAATTTTCATCTTAAATGCTATTCATTTATTTATAAACATCTTATGTAGCATCACATGCACTGTTACCTGTGTAATATTCATCACATTATACATGTGCTCTAGCTTTTGCATCCACACAGACACACCATCATGTTTGTATTTGGCAGTGTTTGAGTATGACGTGGGAGTGTGTGTGTTTATATCATTTTGTGGTGCGTCTGTGTTGTGAAGCAGGTAAAACAGGTTTGTTCTTTTAAAAAATCCCTTCAGCGGTCACTGCAAAGGACATAGACCTGAACCAACATGTCATGAATGTGTATGCAAACTTGGAGGAGGGGGGAGCAATACATCTTAAAAACTGCCGTTTGAAAGTAAAAACAGAAACAGCATGCACAATTGTGTGTGTGTGTGTGTTTGTGTATCCAAGTGCATATGTTTCCACAAATGTGTCTTGTGGTTGGCATGAAGAGATGAGTGCTGTGTATGTTGGCATGGATCTTGGTACAGGGAGGATAGTACCGGCAAAAAAGTGTTTGTCAGATTTAGATGGCTTTTCGCTGCAAGGCAGGAGGCACGCTTATATACGGTTATATTTAACACACAGATGTTTCAGAGCTGTGCAGTTAAGCAATATGTGCGTTTGTCTGACTTTTTGCAGGCAGATTCATACTCCACATACATGTGGAGAGAGCCAGTAGAGGCTTTGAGATCAAAATAGTGTGTTACAGGGCATAGAGAGGGCATTGGCTCTCACACTTGTTACTTGAGCTCAGTTAATGCCAGCTGGAGGGTCCACAAAGCTCACTTTATCCCCACTGAACCTGTATGTGTGTTCACTAGTGTTACACGGTAAATTCAGGACACTTTCTCAGTGTGAATTCAGTGACTGGTGATTGTTTTGCTGTGAATAGGACAAGATATTTAAGATCATGTGATTTATGAGTATATTTTGTTGTGTTTCTGTTAATATGTGTGCTTTTGTGACATTTTTCTCTTGTGTCCCATGCAGAGCAGTGTGAGTGTGTGATCATTTTAAAATGTGCTGATCTGTGGTGAATGTGTATGTGTGTGTGTGTGTGTGAAGGTCAGCAGAGGTGCTGATAGACAGTTTATATTTGTTGACCTTGGTGCGTCCTGAAGACTTGCATAGTCAGAGTCCCGATGCTCTCTCCCGCCTGATCCCCCATGTGAAACAGAAACCTTTCGCCGTTCTCTTGCATTCCTCTGGATTTAACCAAAAAAAAAAAAAAAACCTTTTTCAGAAATTTGCTCAGAACACATGTTGTTTTATGAGGTTTTGTGAAAACTGTAAAAGCTTTTATGGACAATTTTTGTTTGAGGTTTAAGCAAAAATTATGTTTTGTAATACACGTGTCTTTAAAGCAATGTTTCTGAACCATTACATTCAAAGGAGTGTGCAAGATGACTTAGATCATTTTAATATATTAATAATTAAAATAGTTTTAACTATAATATAAATTAAAATGCTAAAAAAACATCAAATCAAGATGTAAACTGACATTATTACATAATTTCATAATGATTTTGATCATTAAATATTTGAAGTAGTTAAAGCGGAATCAACATCTTGGATATTGAGAGCCAAAATGTATACAATGCTAAATGCATAAAAAAATAAATTAAAAAATGCATGAAATATGCATGACAAAATATTGTGTATGATGATATTGCCCTATTTTTTTTCTGTTGTCGAATACATAAAATGTAAACGTAAATTATTAAGGATACATTTCTTTCTCACTTAGAATACTACTAAGACCTATATTACTATTACATGAGCCAATGGCATTTAAAACACACTCATGTTTGTGTCAGGTGAATGTAGGGTTGTCAAAAGTACCAATTTCGGTACCAAGTCAGTATTGAAATTTTAAAAATGTGATTATGCCAGCATTTCCCCCTAGCATTTTGAGCGCTGTTGAGCGGATTCTTAAACACCTCCGATTGGTCATTGTGTTCACACGCTCAACAGATATGTCTGTGATTGGCTACAATGATCAATGCTTCAAAAACATTTTGTAAATAGACATATTTGACACAGGCGTTTATCAGTGGATCCCTAATATATCCTCTGATAGACACCTACTTTCAAATGTTCCTGTGTCTATCTCTGTCAAAGATGTCTATTTACAGCGTTTCAATGGCCAATTAAAGGTGTTTAAGAATCCGCTCAAAATGCTAGGGGAAAATGCTGGTATCAGATTTTTTAAATTTCAGTACTGACTTGGTTTCGAAGTCAGTACTTTTGACGACCCTAAGTGAATGAATGCAATACACTTTACTGTCCATGAAGAGAAAATTGACTTGGACTCATGGTGTATACAATGTCTTAATCCCAGACCAGTTATGCCTACTGTAAATGTACATATATGTAAATTTTATCTAAATTTAAAAATAAAATATAGCAAAGCTTTACCTTGTGTAAAAACAAAGACAGACCCATTAGTTAGCCTCACATCCACACCATCAAGAAATATTTTATTTATTTATTTATCAAATATTTGTATTACATACATGTAATTGTTGTGCAACATTTTAAGTGAAACGGGTATAAAAATAATATTTTTAAATGATTATACCTTTACACTGGAAACCTGTAGCCGACCTGGATCAGAAAAATGTTTTGTGCTTCTCTGAGAACAGACGACTTAAATGAAAGACAACTTACAACTACAGGAATAACCATGATTAGAGAATTGTTTGCATAAAATATTCTGTAAACATTCAAACGCTTGCCCTCTGAGACACAGGCTACAATTTATCTCCATAAATACTATTTGCGCAATTCTGCCCATATTTTTACTTACCTACATCAACTTGCTCCAATAGTTACCACATATTTTACATTTACACCCTGTTCTCTTTGCATCAATTATCTTTTTAGATAAAAACAAGGGCTGTAAAAAGTTAATCTTAATAAAATAGTTGTGATTAATTTACATTTTTGTCTAACTGTAGTGAGAAAACAGTTTTCAAAATAGCTAAGTAAAAATAAGAGTTGTGTGTATATTTTACTCATAGTAAATATTGTATGTGCTGCTTATAGACACCATACAGATAATGATTTATGCAACAGATGCTCTTTACTCATCTCACTTGCACAAAAATAAGTGCAGTTATTAATAGAAATGCACAGGGGAAATAAACTGAACTCTAAGCATTATATGCAGTCCACATCGTATTATAATGCTTATTGATATCTCTGATGAGGACTGATACTTCGATTTACAATAGCAAAAATTAGATCTTGATTAGGGTAGATTGGTGTTCCATGCAGAAAGAGAAGGCAGTTTTGAGCCATTTAGTCCCCCAGCAGTCAGAACAAAATCAGCACATGTATATTACACACTTGAGTGTTTTGTATGTATGAAAAGATCCCTGTGGACTTTCACTAATCACTCCTGAACTGCAGAATCATCAGGAGAAAGAATTAAAGATAATTTCTGTGTATTTCACCTAGCCTATTATATATATACAGTTATGTATTTCTTAATTATTCAGCCCAAATGTTACATTAAAATCATTTTAAGTGGGTAGTTCTTGGCCGAATAATCTCCAAGGCAGACCAAACTTTATGGTGATTGCTTGGTACAAAGAGAATAGCCAATCATAATAGTCATTTACATAAAGTCTTAAAGGTACAGTAACAAAAACTCTATTTTTATTCTGTATAATTATGGTCAGTAAAACTAAATTATGACTGTTTTTTTGTGCAAGATGATTGCATAAACAAAAACCTACAGAATTGTATATGGTTCCTTTTAAGATTTTTTATCTATTTTGGAAACAGTGCCTTCTTTTGGTCTTCTTCCCAAAATCAACTTTGAGAAGGAACAGTTTCTAACAAAATTTCCCAAATCCAGTCCACACATTCTGGTTGGTAGCTAAATGTTGGCAAGAAGCAAGACAAACACACCTCAGAAATAATAACTGGTATTTGTTGGTTTGGTAAGGAAAATTATCACACCCGCAGAATGAACAATCAAATGAGCCATTGCATCGTAGGGCCTTTCCTGTGCCAGTCAAAATGTTCTGTGCCTCCCAAGACAGAAGTCTAAAATGCAGAACCAGGGGCGACGGTTTATTTTAAAAATGTAAAATTCAAGTCCACCTCGTAAAATGATGTTTACTATGTGTTAATGTCAAACATACGGACTGATTCACTGCCCAGGCAGGGGCGAGGTTAAAGCGCTAGACAGCACTGAATGTTGAAATGCTGCAGATATATGATTGATTTGAACACAAAGACCCGTTAAACAGTGTGTAACTGCTCGGAGTGAAACTCTGAATGCACAGACAACTGGAGGGGTGTTTCAGCTCAGGGATTTCCTTCCCTTTCCACCCCCGCACAGTAATGAAGATGGATCGAGCCAGCAGCTCTGTTTTAGAGACCCTGGGGAGTGAATATGTATCTATAGTCACTCAACATGCACAGCATCAGCAGCATTTCTTTATATATATATATATATATATATATAATAAACACCTAAAATTAATGTTGAGCGCAGATGTTCGAAGATTTTTGAGTTGGTAAAGATGCGGTAGTGGTTTACTGTGAAGTGTGTGTGTATGTGCCAGAGTTCTGAAGAGTTTTCCACTGGCATCAGGCTGTTGACAGTGTAATCTATGGTGGGATGGTTTGTATGTGTTGACATGGAAGTCTCTAGATTGTGTGAGATGTGAGTTTGGAACTAATCAGCCTGGGTAGACAAGAGGATTTATGTTTGTTATTTTGAGTTCATTATAAACTACTAGTTACTAGTGCTCATTTTTAGCTTCTGTTTACTTGTATCTCTGTTGTTTCACTCTCTTTTTCTCTCCTTGTTATGTCTTCCATTATTTTACTTTGCTGTTTTGTTGCTGTTTAAATGCATGCAGTACTTTCAGGCCAAAGTAAAGACTAGCTCTCCCATGGAAATTCCCTCCACACACACACACACACACACACACACACACACACACACACACACACACACACACACACACACACACACACACACACACACACACACACACACACACACACACACACACACTCACACTCCCTCCATGCTGTGGTTTCTGTCTGTCTCCAGCAAGTTCAGTCTCCCCCTTGTGTGTGTTGCCTTTGTGTGTGTGTGTGTGTTGGCAGTGAGTGATGTTGTCATACATCTTTAGATCCCCTGCTTGGATCTGGATCCGTAGAGGGATGTATGTGTTTGTTGGCGCTAATGCATTTATGTGTGTGACTTCATCTCAGACAGAATGTCTGTTAGTTTTGATTAAATGAGGTCATTTACATGAAATGTTCAATTTAAACGATGAGTGTGTGTTAAATACTAAATTAAAATGTAATGTGAAATAAATTAATAAAATAAACAGAGTAATATAAAAAGTTAGTTATCAGAAAATGTAACAAAAAGTAATAGATTTTGAATGTAACATTTTAAGGTGCTCTAAGCATTTTATATATATATATATATATATATATATATATATATATATATATATACTATGCATAAAATGTACCTATTTCCTCAGTGGTTGTCCTGACAAATCACACTTGTCTCTGTGATGGCCCTGTAAACAAGTGTCAGGGGAGTGGCCCATGCCTTTTTAGCCAATCAGAAGAGATCCCTGCCTGTCAATCAATGCACGTGTTTGGGAGGGTGGGGTTTTGGAGAGAGGGCATCTGTCTAAAATTTTGTTTAGTAGTGTTTTTATAGATGTGATGTGCAAAAATGTGTCTTTCTTGTCTGTCTCTTTCCTTTAGGGTCAGACCGTGTCTTTAGCATCTGTGTCTCGTGTGGAGGAGGCGTTGTACTTCTATCAGCCTCTGTACATTGACACATATGGGCCACCCGTTCCAGAACTGGATCAGTTGGGCCGACAAGGGTAAGAATCACTTGCATTTTACTACTGTGAAATAGTTTTTTAAATTTTTAATTATTTTATTTTATTTTTAATTATTTTATTTTATTTTATTTTATTTTATTTTATTTTATTTATTTTAGTAACACTTAACAATTTACATTCCATTAGTAACGTTAGTTAATCCATTAAAGGGAGGGTATAATGCTATTTCATGCATTCTGACTTATTTACACTATTAAAGAGTTGGATTATCATGCTAAGCATGGCCAAAGTTTCAAAACCCAAGTTGGACGTATGACGGAGTATTTCATGAGTCATGAGTCGGAATCGTAGGTGGTGAATAAAACTGCTTCAAATGTCTGTTTTGTTGGCAATAGGCACCTATGTTCATATAATGTAAACAATACGAACGTAGTGAATTTATAAATTCATTATTCATCATTCACTATGCGCTATATTCATTATAGTGATTCAAAAGTTATCCATGGATAACTCAATGGTGTATTGCGTGTGTTTAAATACATTTGTTTAGCTGACCATTGATAGCTTGCAGACGATCTCTACACAAAAGCTGCACGTGCTCGTCACTCTATCTCCGCTCACACGGCACGCCTCCAGGCACTCTGCTTTTTTCGGAAAGACTCGGTACAGCGTATGTTTCTTTTATAAATATGATAAAACTAAAGACTTTTCGGCAATATGAACGATGCTATACTACTCTATAGGTATTTAAGATTAACATGAGATTGGCAGAAACTGTGTGTGATTACCCCCCCCCCCTTAAACTAACAATGAGCAATAAATGTTGTTGCAGTATGTATTAATCTCTGTTAATGTTAGTTATATAAAAATACATACTATTCAATAAAAATACAACTATTCATTATTAGTTCATGTTAGCTGTGGATCATTAAATGACATTAACAGATGCAACTTTTGGTTTTAATAATGTTGAATAATAAATATTGAAATTAACATGAACTTAGATTAATAAATGCTTTAAAAGTTTTTTTCATTGTTAGTTCATGTTAACTAATGTTAACTAATGTTTACAAATGAAACCTTATTGTAAAGTGTTACCATTATATAATATATATATATATATAATTTTTTATAAATTAATGGGCATCAAATTAACGGGAACAGACTATATTTAATTAAATAAAATTACTTTTTTTTTTTTTTTTTAATGCCTGGGGTTATTGTTTTCTTTTTTATACCTTCTCACTCCCCCTTTCTGTCAGTGAGAATGTGTGTGTTTGACAAAGATAAATGACCTCTTATTCAAACAAATAAACCACATCTCCCATGGTGCACTGCTCCCAGGATAAACAGAAAGTCTGCAGACATTTTTGCAATGCTTGCAGTTTTACACTTCACTTAAGTTTGACTTTCTCTGTAAGACACACTCTCTCTCTTTTCAAACCCACACAGTCTTTGAAGCTATATTTGTGATTAGCATTGATGCAATGATTTTCATTTCATATGTTCTATATCCTACCCCTATAATAATTTCTTAATCATCTCAACAATGCTGCGAAAAATCTGATAAATAAGCTTTTATTAGTCTTCTAATGACTACACTCTTAGAAGAAAAGGTACTATATAGAACGTTAAAGGGTTCTGTCAGATGCTTCATTTAACCTCTTAGGGGTTCCCATGGGATCATTTTATGGATTTAGTTTTAATTAATTAATTTTGTTTTAATACATTTTTAAGTTTAATTAAATTTTATGAATTCAACAACTCGTAACATTTTATATAGAACCTTTTTGGCATAAAGCATTCTTTAAAATTAAGTCCAGAACCCTAGGGTTCTTTATAGACTTTTTAAGAGCGTAGTATTAAAGGGATTCGGTTGAAAATTCAGATGACGGAATGTTCGTTTTTTGGGTAAACTTTCCCTTTAAGAATGTTTATTCTATTTTTTTTTTTTTTTTTTTTTTTGAGGAAAAAATTACTGTGCAGTCCTAAGTTATACACTTGCAGTTGAAGTCTATAGGGCAAAAATGCAACGATTGCCTTTCATTGTAAGTGTGTTTCTGTCACAGATGCTGTTGATAGAGCTCAACTTATATTGAACTCACACACACATAGATACACACCGGAATCTTCAGCAGAGGATCTTATGATGTGGTTTGAGCTGAAAAGCAGAAGACAGGAGAAGAAAAAGAGAGAGGGTTATGAAAAGAGACGATAGGGTGGATCACTCTCTCTTTGTTTCTTTTTCTCTGCCGTTCTGAAATCTTTTTCTTTCCTCTGTTTTTGCATCAAAGAATTTGACCAGCTTCAGTCTTTTGAAGTCGAGAGCGGACGAGACTCTAAGTGTTTGTGTGTGTATGTGTGTGTGAGGTTGACAGAGAGACAGATTGTTTTTTGCTATTTGTCTTAGTGTGTTTTGACAGTGAGTTAGTTGAGATTTATGTTGGACTGGTTTGTGTTTTTGGAGGGTCATGTATGTATTCACTTCCTCCTTCCCCCCCGGGGCGAACCCCGTCCTATGTGTCCGTCCCTGTTCTGTACCTGTATAAATACAGATTGGGTGGGGCATTTTATTAAAGACAGCTGTGTGTGGGTCTTGAAAGGAGGTGATTGGGTTGAAGTTTCCTTTTTCTCCACACACACAGTTTTCAAGTGCAGTCAGTCGCCTTTGTGTATGTGTGTGTTGTATGAGCAAAGGAGTAGTTTGTCCCCTCACTTTTTGGGAGATAACAATGCCTTAATGCGTCCCTCTTCTCTTACAATGTTGCATATAAATATATCTCAAAGTTTGGCTGTACAAGTCCCCCTTGATGGATCAGTAATCTTCCATTCCAACACTCTCAGAATACACACACATTTTCAGTCAGTGTTGAGTGATGTCCCCGGTGAGTTTTGGGCAAGGTATTTAGTTTAAGAGACATTAGTTATTGGACAGGACACAGCTTGTATCCGAGTCTGTGTTTATATTAATTAGGTTTTGTTAAAGTTTTCTAATAATCCAAGTTACATTACCATTCAAAGGTTTGGGATCAGTAAGATTTATTTATTTATTTTATGTTTTTGCTCTTTTGATCAAATAAATGCAACCTTAGTGAGCATAAAAGTAATTATTTTTTCTATTTTAATGTATTTTAAAATCTAAAGTATTCACGTGATGGCAAAACTGAATTTATAGCTGTTTGACAACTTGAAGTTTTTTTGGCTTCTCTTTCTTATTATTTATTTTGTTGTGTTTATGCATTGGGCTCCAAAAAATCTGAAACCACTAGTAAATATGCTTCTATTTTGCATTATTTTCAAGTTTAATGCAGAATTTATTTGAAAAAGTTTAGGAATTTCTCAGTACAATTTCCTTAAGGTGATGAAAAACATGCTTTCATCACCATGCCAATGTTTAGACTACATTTTCTATAGAAACACACTGTCATACAGGAAGTCATCATGTGCCAGACAGGAAGTAATCCATCAGCAGATCAGAAGAGGGAGCATGTGTGGACAGGGTCAGTAGCTTTATTGTGTTTTACAACATAAATCTGGTTGATTATTGTTTAATTCAGTAATAAAATACAAGAAATATTGTGAATAGAGCCATGTCTAAGTGGTTCAACGGATCACACGTTTTTGATCATATTATGGTTTTTGAGCCATGGATTGGATCATTTTTTGGATCAGCAAGAAATAAAAATGTTTTGGGGGTGAGGGTAACTTTGCTTTTATTATTTAAAGCACACTTTAAGTACTCTGATACCACAGCAAAAACTACTAGCCTAACTAATAAAGTTCAAACATTATTAAAGGCAAGTGAACAGTCAAAAATAAGAACAAATACACAAATTACAAACATAGATAAATACAATATAGCCTAACTGTAGTATTAATTTCAGGTACAGAAATGTAATAATTAAATGTAAAATAACACTATGTTCACTGTATAAATTGAATATGGATTAATCTTTGTTAAAGGATTAGTCCTCTTTCAAATTAAAATTTCCTGATAATTTACTCACCTCCATGTCATCCAAGATGTTCATGTGATTCTTTCTTCAGTTGAAAAGAAATTAAGGTTTTTGATGAAAATATTCCAGGATTATTCTCCTTATAGTGAACTTCAATTGGCTTGATGCAGCTTTAAAGGGCTTTAAACGATACCAGACGAGGAATAAGGGTCTTATCTAGCGAAACGATCTGCCATTTTCTGAAAAAAAATAAAAATGTATATGCTTTATAAACACACATGCTCGCCTTGCAAGTGCTTTTTCCAAACCGCACTTCCGTATTTTTCAAAAAGCTTACGCTGTATGTCCTACACCTTCCCTATTCAAATTACATTAAAAAAAAACGGAACTGGCGCTGCGTTCGAATAGGGAAATATTGTGTAAGCTTTTTGAAGAATATGAAAGTGCGGTTTGGCGGAATATATTTATAAAGCATATACATTTTAATCTTTTTTTAGAAAATGACCGATAGTTTCGCTAGATAAAACCCTTATTCCTCGTCTGGTATCGTTTAAAGCCCTTTGAAGCTGCACTGAAACTGTCATTTTGACCTTCAACCGTTTGGGCTCCATTGAAGTCCACTATAAGGAGAAAAATCCTGGAATGTTTTCATCAAAAACCTTCATTTCTTTTCGACTGAAGAAAGAAAGGCATGGACATCTTGGATGACATGGGGGTGAGCAAATTATCAGGGCATTTTTATTTGAAAGTGGACTAATCCTTTAAAGCTGTGTTTAGTAGTTTGATTAACATTAATAACACAGACAACAGCTATAAAAGTATTTATTGGCTGCTGTCACTTTAAGATCCAAAATAATGATACACAGCCTTCTGTTGTTCTCTTTCTCTTGAGACATAACCGCCTGTATTTACGAGAATACTTGCCGATACTGGTATTTTGACCTAATTTCGTGTCTATTGAAGTGCAGACGCAAAAGAGAAATCAATTTGGGTGTGTGCGGCTGTGCGCACAGATAACAGCGCGTGAGTAAATTCTTTGATGCCTCTTCTAGCGCTGGAATGGTTTAAAATCTATTGAATGTGTAAACTAGTAAGACAAAATATGTGCAAAATATAAACTTCCAGTATATGGCGGTCAAACTTGAAATTAATCTGCGAATCTAATGCATGCTGAACCGTACGGATCACGGATGAACAACGACCCGTTTAGCTCCTATAAAAGACAATCAGTTAACCTAATAAAACATTTACTACTAAATAAAAATATTAAGCACACATTTACAATAAGCAATACGTTGTTATTTTTTTTTTTGTATCATTTTTTTAGGTATGCTAATTCAGTGAGTGTCATCGTTTTGATATAAGATCTAGTTAAGTTGGCTTGAAAAAGATTTACGTTTTTCCTAAAAATGACTATTAAAGCTCGGAAAAATCCCATTGACTTTCATTGACGGAATGTTCAAATGAGCCAAGACTTTCAAATTCTAACCGTCAAAATTCAAATTTAAACTACAGAAGCCCATTAGACTCAAACTCAATTAGACTCAAGTGCCATTCTGTAGTTGCGTCCCAAATGACGCACTATACACTATGCACTTATGCACTATGTACTCATCCATGTAGTGTGTGAATTGTATAAGGTTATTTTGTCATTTAACAGCCCCTTCCCCTCCACTACGTAATTAAATCTGCGACAGTCGAGTGCATGAAGTGTCCAACATTCCACATTTCTTTTTTTCCGTTAATTTAGTGCATCATCCGGGTATTTAAAGCATACATCTATCTATCAAAACTACTAACTACTAAGCTAAGCAAAACTTTCAAACTTCAAACTTTCAAAACTACTTCAAACTTTCTAGCTAGGCTTTTTCAAGCCAACTTAAAGTTTGTCTTCAAACTTTTTAATCTAGTTCATTTTTAGTATGCGTTACACTGCTAAAAAAAGGTGTTTCAGATCATAACGGTTATGTAGTGTATTTTATCATGGCTAGATTGTCCAGACCATTTTATAAAATACTTTAAAATGCCATTTCGAGTGTGAATTAATTCCTACTGTAAGATTGTATGGTTGGAGTGATGGATGAGAGATGTGTCTGCAGTCATTAACCCCTCTATCTCTCTCGGCCTGTATGTTTTTTTTGGAAACTGCATTTTGAAGGGCCTGATTTGAAATTTGCATATGCAAATAAGCCTAAAACAAAGATTCTGGCCTTGGCTTCAAGAGTAAATTTGGCTTGCAAAATGGCTCCTGTTTCTGAGGTAGCAAGAGAGAGTTAAGCTTTAAAACCATACCCTGAGGGTAGATTATGGATAATGGATGGACAAACTAAACTTGTTCACCTTCTCTCTCTCTCTCTCAATCCACAGTTTTGAGTGAATTTTGCATTTCGCATTGGTGTGGCTTTTCCTTTGTACAAGGAATGCTCACACACACGATCTCCCAAATGTGCCTTTTCGTTTGCCTCATTCAGAATTAGTTGTTGCCGACTCTCTTTTCAACATGATTTGTGTCTTCATGCATTTCGGACACACGCTGCTGCCTCTGTAAACAGCAATGCACCTTTGGACCAGTAGGCTTTAATGACGCATTATGCCCTGGAGGATCGCAGGTCGCCTCTTGGCTCCTACATAGATGAGTTTGCTCTCTGAACTCTGATGAGGATATTTGTGTTGTGGATGAGTTGTAGTTTGGTATATGCGTGTCTGACATAGCAGTGCGGGCAACCAGATCTGTTTGAGGAATGCGTGTGTGACACTGACCCTGTTAAAATGACAGATTGTACAGCAGCTGCTTGAGAGTTTCCTCTATTTTTTCTGAGGGCAACATTTCTGTTCTGAATCCTGTGCTCGGAAAGACTTTCTCAAACTACACACGCACACTTCTATTAGGTATTAAAGGCTGGCATGAAACGCAGATCCCGCTGACAGAGAACACACACACCATCATCACCACAGTGTGTCAGCACTGATACAGCTGTGTGGTTTAACTAAAAACACTGTTCAGTTCATGTCAGAGTTTCAACCCTGATATTCATTTGACTACATGAGCAATGTCAACAACATGTCCATCTTAAGAAGGATATATCAGAGAGCTGGAGCCAGAGTCAAACAGCCATTAAAATCCTCCCAAACATTTTAGTCATAGTCCAGACTCTCACATTAGTCATTCCTTAAACAACCTTCCAATTTTTCTTCTAAATCTTTGCTTCCTTTTAGTGTGAGGCTGTTTCATTCATGTCAAATATGTATTATTGTTAACTTTTAATGAATAAAATATACACAATTGTTCAAAAATGGTATTTTTTTTTTTTTAAGAAATTAATGCTTTTATCCAGCAAGGATAAGACTTCTACATTATTACAAAAACTTTCTATTCATCAAAGAATCTTGGAAAAGATATATCACGGTTTCCACAAAAATAAGCAGTGTAACTGTGTTCAACATTGATTTTTTGTATTTATTTATTTGAGTACCAAATCAGCATGTTAGAATGATTTCTGAAGGATTATTTGACACTGAAGATGAGTAATGGCTGCTTTCCCAACACAGGAATAAATGACATTTTAAAATATATTCAAATAGAAAACAGTGATTTTAAATTTTCATAATATTTCACAATAAGGGATCAAAAGAAATGCCTTGATTGGTATAAAAGCTCATTTCAAATATGTTTTAAAATCTTACCGACCCCCCAAACAGTTATGTTTTTAATCACTACAAACCAACATTGGTCGCAAACAAGCTACACTCTAAAAACTAATTCAGGGGACCTTTAGTCATTACTTAAATATAAAAGATTGTTGTGAAATAAAAAATCAAGTTCTGAAATGCTGTTAGACTTTTTACTTGTAATTGTTATTTTATGGAGCTTGGATGACACCCAAATTATGCCTATTGATTCGATATACTATCATGACTTGTCAAAGTTTAACATTTTCAGTTAATCAAAACTGTATTTAATTTTAAGTTCTGTTAATGTAAAATACTATCTGATGACGTGTAAATGTGTTTCAGTGTTTTGAGTTGTTTGAACACTTCTTTTAACTTAAGTGAAACTGGGCTAGGATTTATATTTCCCATCATGCTTTGCCCATGGCACTTGAAAGGGAGAGTAAATGTTAAAATTAAGTGTTTTTATATAGTGTTTTTTGCACAAGATTAATGGTAAGGGAGATTTAGCAGTAATTAGTGTTTTGTTATGCTAATTTAGAAGAGTTTCTGTTAACATGGGTTTTTGGAGATTTACCATCATGGTGACAAGCGGTGCTTGGTAAGTTACTTAGAAATGTGTTGTGTCCAAAGAGCGTCTTCACCTTATTTAAAACATTATGTTGGATCAACTCAAAACATTGCTTTGAATTAATGTAATTCTCCCAATTGGCTTAAGTTAAAAATTCTAGTGGAAAACGTGAACACATATATATTTTTTTTGTTGAACCAATGTTTTATTTTTTAGAGCGTAGATGTAATTTTTGATGTAATTTTATAGAAAATAAAATTCCACCGATCAGGGTTTTAAATTGTCCCAAAAATTTCTGCAAAAATTACAAGCCTTAATTTATACTTAATTTATAATTTTCCATCTGAGGTGGACATACGTTGTCTAAAGTTCAAACACTTTCATTTTGACTTTTTGTTGAACAAGGAAAGTAATTATTTATTTTTTTAGTTTCAAACCTGATTTTGTACCCTTTTCTTTTTAAAGATCCTTAATTAAAAATGATTTTTCCCCCAACATCCAAATCAGATTTTGAATAAAACAATTTTAGTGTATTTTGTTACAAAACATGAATGCCATTTTCTTGCCATTTTGCTATCCGATCATCAATGCTTTTAGTACTTTGGGCAAAACTAAAAGCAAAAGAATCTGGATTAAATGTGACGACAGTGATTCACTTGTGGAATTATGTGTGTGGTTTGTGGATTAATGATGGAGAACTGAAGCAGCATTCTGTGTGCATTAGCTCATGGTCCAGCGCTTCAGTAATCTCTGTTTGTTTAGAAAGCGTGTGAAGCTGAGAAGAGCTTAAGTGTTTCTGATGATACCTGACCCCCTCTATCCCTCTCGCTCTTTCCATCTTTCTCTTCCTCTCACTGTAGTATCAGTTTACATGTAATTTTCTGTTCTCCCATAATGAATGGCCGCTGTGGACTCCAGCTGCTGGAGTGTTTTGAGGGTGCTGGGCTAGTGTGAGATCTCAGAGTCTCACCCACAAGCATTAGGTTTCTGATGTTCTGGTGGTTTGTGGGTAACAGGCAGTTTTGTGAAAATTTGTGAAAAATATGTGGATCAAGAAATGAAATATTTTATATATTGTTATATAATATTGATATTTTAGTTATGTAAAGCAACTACATTCTTACATATTTTGTGGCTTAAAGGGATAATTCACCCAAAAATGAAAATTCGCTCATCATTGACTAACCCTCAAGTTGAACACAAAAGAAGATATTTTGAAGAATATGGGCCCCGTTGACTTCCATAGTATTTTTTTTTTCTCCATACTTTGGAAGTCAATGGGGCCCATCAACTGTTTGGTTACAGGTTTGGATCAACTTGAGGGGGAATAAATGATGACTGAATTATTTATTTTGGGTGAATATCCCTTTAAGTAGTATATACTACCATTCAAGAGTCTGTACATTTTTTATCCTTTCATTAAATTGATAAAAAGTGACAATTATAATGTTAAAACTATTTCTACATCAAATAAATGCTGTTTGAACGTTTTTGAAAGAAAAAATGTATCACTGTTTTCAACATTGATAATACGAAATGTTTCTTGAGCAACAAATCAACATATTAGAATGATTTCTGACGGATCATGTGACAAAGACTGGCTGCTTTTGTCAAAGGTTTTAATTTAAAAAAACTTTCATCAAAGGACTAACTTACATTTTAAAATATATTAAAATAGTAAATTTATTTTAAATTATATTTCACAGTAATACTGTTTTTACTCGTTTTTGATCAAATAAATCTAGCCTTGGTGAGCTTAAGAGACATTCTATAAAAAACACTGAAAAAATCTCACTGACCCAAACCTTTTAACGGTAGTGCATGATATATTACATTATTTATACGCAGTATAATTCTAGTAATGACAGTTGCCATTTTATTTTTCTTTTAAAATAAAATTGGTTCTTGTCATTGTGAAATCTGTGAATGTAAAACAACGGAGCTGCTCCCTCTAGAGGATTAACCAGATTTTACTCAAAGCCATAATTGTTGAAACTACTGTTAAACTATTCAGTTATAGCTAATCATCCTCTCTCTATATGCAGGTATCTGAATCATGTGCGCACAGCGTCTCCTCAAGATCAGGCTGGTGGTTATTCATCAGGACTGGCCTGCCATCGCGCCATCCAGGACGCTTTCAGTGGCCTCTTTCCCTTGTGATCATCAGTCTACCTAAAGACTCACTCAAGCACAAGCAAAGGGAAAGACTGCGAGTGTTTGGATGCATGGGAAAGATTCCTGTGAAGGACTACATGTGGAAACGGCCCCTTCAGAAGGCCAGGTTCAGAATATGACGTTTATGTTGAAGAGTAACATAAACAAGCTTTAATAGGTGTACAGATATTTTTGTTAATCAGTTTTGTTATTTTTGTAATGCTGTTTCAAATAAATAGACACAAAAAAAAAGTCTTTGTCAGTGATGGTTGTGTGATCGTCTCAAAGAAAAGCAAAAGCATTCACCCTCATGGAATGATAATTTATTTAAAAAAGAAAAATGAACAAAATACTAAATCATTTTAACAGGCAAATTAACACACAAACTGAGTTTATTCAGTCTGTCAAATCCTCACACTTCTGTTTCTTAGGACACGGCTCATCTGAACTGTCTATGGAGGAAAAGAGACACATTTTAGTACAGCAGCCATCACTAAGATAGATCTGTATGTCTTTATTTCATGTTTTAATACTGGTGCTAAGTGACACTAGTGAGTGTGATAGTGTCTTACCTCTATCTTGGGTGTGTGTGGTGTACAGGACCCCTCTAGGCAAGGTAAAACTCACACACATCATCTCCTTATTAGGTGCCACATTCCTCACCAGGTGTACAGAACACCGTCCTTGCAGGGAAGTCTTTAAACTCGCCTCCGCCCGCTCCACTACATCCCTCTGTGCATCATCTTCCTTGGAGAACCCGTAGCAATGCACTTGAGGCAGGTTGTCATCCTGGCGGGAAAGACTTTGGTCTGGTTCCGGACCCAGCAGACCTCTGAAAGCATCAAGGAATTCGAGAGCCAGTGCAGGGAGATTCATCACCACATGAATCTTTTGTGATCCCTTCATTAGAGCAGGCAGGCGTTCCCGGACCGGTCCCCGGATGAAGTCCCGTCCATCCATGTTAAACGATGTTATCTTTTGGTCGACCTTGTTGAGTTTAGCATTGTGCTGGAGCCAACGGAAGGACTCCGGGTTCAAGTCATTAGCAATGACCTCGCAGCCTCGACGGGCCGCTGGGATCGCGAACGGACCGACTCCGGCGAAAACGTCTACTACGGTATCGCCGCGCTGAAGGAGGGCAACGATGCGCTCGTGTTCGGTGCTGAGTCGAGGGTTCCAGTACACTCGAGAGAAATCAAACTCGTAAAATACGCCATTCTCCCGTACCTGAGAGAGGGGAAAAAAGGTAGGTTACAGTCAGATGTATCTTTAATAATTCATATTCATGCTGAATCCATGTAGTAGCTGGACTCACCTTTGCCACCATGTTACTCTCGCCTGCCAAAACCTCCATTTGGAAGTTCCTGTAAGTGGAATCAATGGTGTTGGTCTTGTTGACCACGCAGGTAATGCCGGGGTTCTTATCTATGATTACTTGTCCTGGAACAAAACACAAGTCCATTTGTGGCAAGAAGACTTAGAAAATCATTTCATGATTTCTCATTATTGTAGAATCGAATCTCTGCCACAATAGTCTTGAAAAGACAAGACAGATTTAAACTTAAAGGGATAGTTCACGCAAAATTAAAATTGTCATAATTTTACTCACCTTCATGTCGCTCCAAACTAGGATTATTATTGTTAACTAAAACTATTAAAACCATTTTTGTGAACTGAAATAATGCTATATGTTTTATAATATTTATACAGTGGGTATGTAAAGTATTCAGACCCCCTTAAATTTTTCACTCTTTGTTATATTGCAGCCATTTGCCAAAATCATTTAAGTTCATTTTTTTTTTCCTCATTAATGTACCCACAGCACCCCATATTGACAGAAAAACACAGAATTGTTGACATTTTTGCAGATTTATTAAAGAAAAACTGAAATATCACATGGTCCTAAGTATTCAGACCCTTTGCTGTGACACTCATATATTTAACTCAGGTGCTGTCCATTTCTTCTGATCATCCTTGAGATGGTTCTACACCTTCATTTGAGTCCAGCTGTGTTTGATTATACTGATTGGACTTGATTAGGAAAGCCACACACCTGTCTATATAAGACCTTACAGCTCACAGTGCATGTCAGAGCAAATGAGAATCATGAGGTCAAAGGAACTGCCTGAAGAGCTCAGAGACAGAATTGTGGCAAGGCACAGATCTGGCCAAGGTTACAAAAAAATTCTGCTGCACTTAAGGTTCCTAAGAGCACAGTGACCTCCATAATCCTTAAATGGAAGATGTTTGGGACGACCATAACCCTTCCTAGAGCTGGCCGTCCGGCCAAACTAAGCTATTGGGGGAGAAGAGCCTTGGTGAGAGAGGTAAAGAAGAACCCAAAGATCACTGTGGCTGAGCTCCAGAGATGCAGTCGGGAGATGGGAGAAAGTTGTAGAAAGTCAACCATCACCAGTCGGGGCTTTATGGCAGAGTGGCCCGACGGAAGCCTCTCCTCAGTGCAAGACAAGTCAAAGCCTGCATGGAGTTTGCCAGGATGTTGAGAAATAAGATTCTCTGGTCTGATGAGACCAAGATAGAACTTTTTGGCCTTAATTCTAAGCGGTATGTGTGGAGAAAACCAGGCACTGCTCATCACCTGTCCAATACAGTCCCAACAGTGAAGCATGGTGCTGGCAGCATCATGCTGTGGGGGTGTTTTTCAGCTGCAGGGACAGGACGACTGGTTGCAATCGAGGGAAAGATGAATGCGGCCAAGTACAGGGATATCCTGGACGAAAACCTTCTCCAGAGTGCTCAGGACCTCAGACTGGGCTGAAGGTTTACCTTCCAACAAGACAATGACCCTAAGCACACAGCTAAAATAATGAAGGAGTGTCTTCACAACAACTGTGACTGTTCTTGAGTGGCCCAGCCAGAGCCCTGACTTAAACCCAATTGAGCATCTCTGGAGAGACCAAAAAAATGGCTGTCCACCAACGTTTACCATCCAACCTGACAGAACTGGAGAGGATCTGCAAGGAGGAATGGCAGAGGATCCCCAAATCCAGGTGTGAAAAACTTGTTGCATCTTTCCCAAAAAGACTCATGGCTGTATTGGATCAAAAGGGTGCTTCTACTAAATACTGAGCAAAGGGTCTGAATACTTAGGACCATGTGATATTTCAGTTTTTCTTTTTTAATAAATCTGCAAAAATGTCAACAATTCTGTGTTTTTCTGTCAATATGGGGTGCTGTGTGTACATTGATGAGGAAAAAAATGATCTTAAATGATTTTAGCAAATGGCTGCAATATAACAAAGAGTGAAAAATTTAAAGGGGTCTGAATACTTTCCGTACCCACTGTACATATATACACTACCGCTCAAAAGTTTGGGCCTGATCCAGAGATTGCATTATTTGGTTATTCTGTTTCTTTGTCAGACCATAATATCTCTGTACAAAGCACTATTATTTATGGAATGATTATTGCTAAGAGCATTATTCTAAGACTTGGAAAATGGATACTGTTCCTCAGTTCAAGACCTGTTTGACTTATCTTACTGGAATATTGCATATGGAAAGAGTCCGGTATGGAATTATGGGTAACCTTGATAAATTCTACAGTATATGGCAACCATTTATGGATCATCTTAACCAGTTAAATGCTAGCTCTGATCAGTAATGTAGGGCATATGCTGTCTGCTCTGCCTTCTACTGAATGCTTGTTTGTTTGTGCTTTACCACTGGAACTGCATATACGCCCTGGTTCTTAGTCTTTTTATTTATTTATTTATTTTTAATATTATTATTAATGGTTGATGATATTAATAATTATTAATAATCATTTATATTTTGTTTTTATTGTTAATATTATCACTCATTGATTTGTATATATTTTCTAAATGTATTTTTTGTTTTCTTTTGCTTTTTGTAAAATGTAAAATTCTAATAAAAATACCATTTTAAAAAAAAAAGAAAAAAAAAAAGTTTGGGATCGGTAAGATTTTTAATGTTTTTAAAAGGAGTTTCGTCTGCTCACCAAGGGTGCATTTATTTAATTAAAAATACAGTAAAAAGTGATATTGTGAAAAATTATTAGAATTTAAAATGACTGTTTTCTATTTGAAAATATTTGAAAATTTATTCTTGTGTTGGCAAAGCTGAATTTTCAGCATCGTTAATCCAGTCTTCACTGTCACATGATCCTTCAGAAATCATTCTAATATGTCAATTTGCTGCTCAAGAAACATTTGTTTACAATTGTACAAAATATTTGTGTACAATATTTTTTTTTCAGGATTCTTTGAATAGAAAGTTAAAAAGAACAGTGTTTATTTGAAATCTAATCTTTTGTTACATTTTAAATGTTTTTACTGTCACATTTGATTGATTTAATGCATCCTTGCTGAATAAAAGTATACATTTCTTTCATTTCTTTTCAAAAAAATAAAAATTCTTACTGACCCCAAACTTTTGAACGGTAGTGTAAAATGTTACAAAAGCTTTGTATTTTAGATAAATGTTGTTCTTTCGAACTTTCTATTCATCAAGGAATCCTGAAAAAAAAAGTATACAACTGTTTTCAACATTGATAATAATAACAAATATTTCTTGAGGAACTAATCATCATATTCCAGGTGGATGCTGCACATTGGTGGTGGTTGAGGAGATTCCCCCTTCAATATGTAAAGCGCTTTGAGTGCCCAGAAAATAAATGTAAGGATTATTATTATTATTATTATATTAGAATGATTTCTGAAGGATCATGTGACACTGAAGACTGGAGTAGTAATGCTGAAAATTCAGCTTTGCCAACACGAGAATAAATTACTTTGTAAAATATATTCAAATAGAAAACTTATCTTAAATTGTAATAATATTTCACAATTACTGTTTTTACTGTAGTTTTAATGAAATAAATTAAGCCTTGGTGAGCAGACGAAACTTCTTTTAAAAACATTAAAAATCTTACCGATCCCAACTTTTGTGTGGTAGTGTTTATAATAACAACATTTGGGCCAAACAAAATTGGACTGCACAGATTATCATTGTATGGATAAAAACACGAACACATTTCCACAGAAGAAAGTCATACTGGTTCAGAATGACATTGAGGTGAGTAAATGATGGCAATTTTTGGGTGAACTATCTCTATTTCATTTATTATCTTTTCTCACCAATCAGTTTTTTGTAGGGGAGCTGGTGGTCTCTCAGGTTCATGTGGGCGATGTGGCCCACCCTGCTAAATCCTGACGTCACATCCTGTCCTTCAGGAAGTACAGCTCGCAGTATCTCTTCACTCTTAAGGTTCTCATAGGTCAGTTTCAGTTCATATCTCTGGATCTCCTGAGGCACCCCATACGCTTTCAGAGCTTCTGCCTCCTCACTGCCAAACGAATCTCTAGATGTAATGCTGTTCGGGTCCAACAGCAGCAGCCGATGTTCTACATTACTACAATCTTTATTGCCATCTTCACTGTGTTCATCCACGACCCGTTTGAGTCCTGGCCTCTGTAGTGCCACTTTCTTCAAACTCTTCACCACTTTGTTGAGAACGTTGGTTGGTATCCGTATGGCAGGAACATTGACGGTCTGACTGAAAGCAGCCCGGACCAGTTCTGTCATTCCTCGGACTGTGGGAGGGGGTTTGTAGAGCCCCAGATCAGTTGATGTCTGGGGTTTATCAGTCATGGCTTTCTGATAATTGACCACAGTGGAAAACGGGAGGGAAATTCTTGCAAATTGGTTTAAATTCTGAGACAGAGAGATATAGCTGTGATGTTTCTGTAAAAGCAACAAAAGTCTGCCAGATCTGAGAGAGAGAGAAATGAAGTCATGTCCTGTACAAAAAATGTCTAAAGAGAAAAACATTACAGCATATTCGTGAATGCATACACATAACAGTCTATATGAATGTCCATTTCTAGAAGCAGACTATCTATGCCTGATAATAAACTACAAAATGAACTGTTTAACCACAAAACTTAAACACAACTCAACAAATAACCTTAAATTTAATATTATAAACAAAATAAACTGTACCAGCTCACCCTCTCCAGACAGCTGCCATGCGAACACGCTTTTACATTCATTACGTCATTTCTAAGCGACCAAGACTCTGGCTGTGCTAGAGCGGTGATTGGTCTGTGACGTAAAATATAAATAGACATGTGACCGCGCGTCCATAATCACGTGAATAGCGATGTTTACGTTTGCTTGTGTTCCTCTGAAGCCGGTGGAATGAGAGCCGGTCACATACACTGACGGACCCGGCGGTGTCTAGAGCGAGTGGCTGGCTTTTGGTCGGTGCAGAAGAGTAAAGAGACACTACACGGTTGAACATGGGGAAAAACGGCGCAAACTACAGCGTGCAGACGGGGAGCGAGTATGAGCCCATCGGGGAGGAGAGCAGACCGCTGTTAGCCCAGGTAAACTACAGCCTGTCATTTCTCGATGATAATAATAATTAAGAAGAAGAACCAGAACAAGAAGAGTAGTGTCACTGAACGAAAAGGGTGCGTTTTTTGTCCCTCGTGAACGTGTAAATGATTAACAATGAAAATCTGATACTTAGGTGTACTATGTTTTATGATATACGAGGCTGAATCCATATGCCTATGTAAAATATTTTGTATAATTATTATTTATGTATGGAAGCCCATTTCCGCCACATGAGAAAAGAAAAAAATCATGCTTTGGTAAATTGTTACATAAGAAGTAGGAAGTAGATTCTAAATGAAATTATGGGATAATTATAACATAAAATTTCAACTTTATATATCATAGTTGTGATATAGAGTCTCACATTTCCACTTTTTATGCCAATTTTTGACTTTTTATCTTGTAATTGTCATAATTTATCTCATAATTGACCTTTTGTCTCATAACTGTGATTTATTATAATTGTGACTAATAATAACGTAGGCATAATTGATCTACCAAAGCATTTTTTTAACTTATGTGGCAGAAATGGGCTTCCATATGTACGTATTATATTTTATGTATTTATGATTTATTATATTACCCAATTTTTCTAGACATATAGAATTTTTAGATTTCAGTGGACATAATAATATATTAAAAAGAACTGAGGTTGTCCCCCATTTATTCTTTTTTCCTAATGACATTAAAATTCTTAGTAGATTCTACTTGGGTAAAGTTGGTTTTATATTCGCACATTCGGACTTCTGATAAATTCAGACTTTCCAATAAATGTGCAATAAATTAATGTTTGCGAATTTTAAGCAGCGACATGATATTGACAACCAACGATTGTCAACTAACTTACAACATTTTTCACAATCGATCAAAATAGGCAAGTTTTGTTTTAATGGCATATTTACTTGTGAATGTCCACTGAATGTCCAATGTAGTGTGATTAACAAGGCTATTGGATACGGATGTCCGAATATGCGAATATAAAACCAACTTTACCCAAGTGTTTTGTCCCTCATGAACGTGTAAATGATTAACAATGAAAATCTGATACTCAGGTGTACTATGTTTTATGATATACGAGGCTGAATCCATATGCCTTTTGTAAACTAGCAAATATAAACTGTTTATTATTATTATTATTTATTATTTATGTATGGAAGATCATTTCCGCCACATGAGAAAAAAAAAATCATTATTTGCTAAATTATGACATAAGAAGTGGAAAGTAGATTCTAAATTAAATTTATGGGATAATTATAACATAAAATTTAAACTTTTTTTATATCATAGTTGTGATATAGAATATCACAGTTCCACTTTTTAGGCCAGTTTTTGACTTTCTATCTTGTAATTGTCATAATTTATCTCATAATTGACCTTTTGTTATTTATTATAATTGTGACTAATAATAACGTAGGCTTTTTATGTCATAATTATGATTTACCAAAGCGTGATTTTTTTTTAATTAATTTTTTTTATTTTATTTTTTTTACTTATGTGGCAGAAATGGGCCTCCATATGTATGTATTATATGTTATGTATTTATGATTTATTATATTACTCAATGTTTTTTAGACATATAGAGTTTTTAGATTTTAGTGGACACAATAATATATTAAAAAGAACTGAGGTTTTCCCCCATTTATTCTTTTTTCCTTATGACATTAAAATTCTTAGTAGCTGCTTCCCAAAATGTTAAACTTTACCTTAAGATGATAATAAGCTTCATTATTCAGCACAGTATAAAAACAATATTTACAAAGTGCTTTACAGGGTCATGAACGAATGAATAAATTTATGTGACATGGCAAAGCAAATAAATGGGCATTATTAAAGTAAATCCAGTTTAAACTTTACATGCAGTGCTGTACTAGTATTTACACATGGTATTAAATCTATAAAGCTGTTCTGGAAATGGATAGAGTATGTGTATTTCACATCATGTCATCTGCCGCCTCATGCTTTCACATCATCACATGATTTTATGAAAATGTATTGTCTTTGCAAAAATTTTGCTTCCCTTTGTGCTTTCAGTAATACATTGCGTAAGCAGACAGTAATGACATTCATTGTGCATGCTTTGTCTTTTGCCTAAAATCTAGGATTTATTTTGCCTCGGTTTGCTCCAGTGTGTGCTGCGCTGTCATGTCTAATTTCTGATGCATTTATCTTCCTCACAGGGTGTTCAGGTTAGAGGTGCGTCCTTCATGTCTTCTGCCTTTAATCTGATGAATGCTATCATGGGTAGTGGCATCCTGGGTCTCTCATATGCTATGGCCAATACAGGCATTATCGGATTCAGGTACACGCACATACAATGTTCCAGAACCAAAACAAGTTCAGCTTTGTTGACAACATTTGTGGCATAATGTTGATTACACAGACAATTATTTTGATGCATTCATCCGTTTTTATGCAAAAAATGCAGTTACAGTAAGGCAGGTACCAAGTCAAAATTGTTATCTCTGCTAACCAACATTATTCCACAAATGTTTTCAATAGAGTTTCCCATGTATTTGACCCCAGTACAATCCTTTGAGCTTGAAGATCAGGTGTTTTTTTCAACTCTGTTTTTCACAGTATTCTGTTGCTCGTGGTCTCCAGTTTGGCTGTTTATTCTATCCATCTCCTGCTGCTCCTCTGTGACAAGACAGGTAATATCAACTCACACTTTTGACCTCTTTTTTTTTACCCTACTCACTGTTTACTTTGTATACTCTGTGACTATAACTCCTCACATGCTGTACATCAGGTCAAAAATCTCTGCTGACAGACAGTGGAATTGTTGGCAGCTGAAATGGTCTTTCACAATTGTACATTGTAACAGACAACAGGCCTCACTATTGCATGTGTTTATGTGTGTTAGGCATCAACTCTTATGAAGGTCTTGGAGAGAAAGCCTTCAACAGACCTGGCAAGGTTAATATCACAGATCTAATACCTAGCTGATAAATCAATGCTCTATTTATGTGATTTTGTCTTTGTCTGAAGATCGCCTGCAGTTAAGTTGGAATAATGCACTGCAATTTTTCATTTTGTTATATGAATAAATAACTGTGGTCATTATCTAAGATGTCCTCATTGTAACTGAATTCACAAGAGATTTTAAATGCACCTTGTTACTCCTGTAAAACATGTTTTTCTTTTGTTTTGTGCAGATTCTGGTGGCCTGTTCTATTCTCATTCAGAACATTGGTGGTGAGGTTTTCACTTTCACTTGTATTTATCCGTTTATATGCTTAAAGTCATATTACTTAATCTTAACCTGGTATTCCCAGAGGCAGAGAGTCTCCTTTCTCTTTCTCTTTCTCAGTTTGAACATGTTTTATTGGGAGGATATATTACTTCTATTTTGTATCGCCAAAGAAGTTAGCATAGAAGGTTAGCCTGTGAACAACAGCAATACTAAAGAATGGTGTAAAGTGAATATGAACATTTAAAACTGTCTTTTCTCTTTCTTTCTGTTTTTCTCTCCACACTGGTCACTACTCACTGTGAACCGTAGTGAGTATTCTGCATGTTATGTGGTGTTTAGAAGCAGTAAAACAGAATATCAATCTACCATAATGACTTAACAGAAATTTCATCTCACTTTTACACTGTCTTTAATACAGCAGTAACTGTGTGATAGTGTGAGAACAAATGTTTGGCTGCAGTCAGGTTTGCAGTCTGGATGCAAAGCAATCATGGCATCAGCTATGTGTTAATCATCTGTGTGTGTATGTATGACCATATGATATGAATTTGTGACTGTTAGCATGTTGGTGTTAGTTCAGAGTATGTTGACCTCAACACTGTGCTGGGATTTAAAAAGGCTGTGACTCTGTCGGTGGAATGGTTTGGTTTTGCTGAGTGGATTTTGGTGTGTGTGTGTGAGAGATTGCATTATGAGCTGTTCTATGCATGTGTGAGGTGTTGTATAGTGTGCATTTATAATGTGCTGTCATTCTGTTTCTCTAGCCATGTCCAGCTACTTGTTCATCTTGAAGTCTGAAATGCCTGCTGCCATCACCGGCTTTATGAACACAGAGACTTCTGGGTAAATATATAATATATATATATATATATATATATATATATATATATATATATATATATATATATATATATATATATATATATATATATATATATATATATATATATATATATATATATAATATATATATGTGTGTTTGCATTACCACACCCTCATACCTATTATGATAATGTGCAATGCAAGTTTCCTGTGTCAACTCATTTTTTTTCTGCTCTCACTGAAATTGAAACACTTATTGAAGCAAAAATATTAGATAATCAGAACATATTTGATGTTTAGAATGAGTATAACAAAAAGTAGAAACCAAGCAACCAACAAAATGTCTTATTTACGGTGTCATTTTGGAGAAAAACTCAGATTAAAATGAAAGATACATTACCGTTTACAGTATGGGGTCAGTAAGATTAAAAAAAATTTTTGCATTGACTACATTTTTGACAGTAAAAACATTTATCATGTTAGATTTCTGTTTCAAGTAAATGCTGTTCTTTTAAACTTTACATTCATCGAAGAATCCTGAAAAGATATATGTATCATCATGGATTCCACTAAAATATTAAGAAACTGTTTTCATAATATAAGGAGAAATGTTTCTTGGTCACCAAATCATAACATCAGAATGATTTCTGAAGGACTGGAGTAGTCAATGCTGAAAATTCAGCTTTTCCATCACTGAATTATATTTTATAATATACATATAAAAATATATAACAATTTTTTATAAATTTCAATATTTCACAATATTACTGTATTTTTTGATCAAATAAATGCAGCCTAAATGAGCATAAGAGACTTCTTTCAAAAACATTTAAAAATCGTACAGCCTTTTGAATGCTAGCGTTTGTGGTTTATTTATCAGAACAAATATGTTTTACATCTGAATTCAGTGTTTTCATGCTAAAACAGAATGTGGCTGAATCCACAGGAAATCCATGAGCAGAGACAAAACAGAAACAAGATTCAGGAAGAGCGATAGAAAGGGACACTTTCACACAGGAACATTCACTCGCTGGCAGATAAACGCTCTTTCTCTCGATCCTCTGCCTTTAAGCAAGTTTCCAAAGGAAAGGAAAGAGAAAGTATTCCAGAGTAAGAATGTAACGGTCATTATTTTATTAGCCGCTGTTCTGAGCTGTGGTTCGACTGTGCCCCGTCCCCACACAGCTGGTTTGCATTACAGGTCCGTTCACGTAAATCTCGCACACATGTTCTGACCAATGAGAGTCGTGCTGCACAAGATTCCCTTCACCAGCACAATTACTGTGACCAGACCCAGACACACACAAACATTACTGCTCCATCTCTCTGGGAGGAGCACAACCTGGCCACAGTATAAACGCTTGAGACTGTAGCCATTTACTGTAAAATAACATTTTTCTTTCAGTGGAGTAATTTATCTTCATTTCTGCAAGTGGATCAGCTGGGATGTCTAGTACCTCCCTGTTTTTAAGAGAGAACCACAGGAGATCTCTCACAAACACCAACCTGTTAAAGCTTCAGTCTTTCTGTTCTCAATCACAATTTTCAGTTTTTAAAGTACTTTGGAATGCTTCTTTTGTCTTCAAAATTGGCAAAGCATCAATACACATACCTTGTTTTTCTACATTTTTGTGGAAACAGTGATACATTTCTTTTTTTTTTTTCAGGATTTTTGATGAATAGAAAGTTCAAAAGAACAAATTGAAATAGAAATTTTCAGAATTTAAAAGTCTTTACTACCACTCTGGATTAATTTAATGCAAATAAATATAACAAATATAAATGAGCATAAGAGGCTTCTTTAAAAAAAATTACAAAAATCATTTTGACCCCAACATTTTGAAAAGTGTGTGGATCTTCTTCACTTTGCGACATCTTGTCATGCATCTCTTTTCTGTCCATAGAAAGTGGTTTGAGAATGGCGTTACACTGTTGATTTTAGTCACTGTAATTATAGTGTTGCCATTGGCTCTTCTTCCAAAGATTGGTGAGTATCATCAGGGTTTGTTTTTCTCAATATTGTTTGTGTGTGAGAGAATGCATACCTTTGGTTTGTCTCTTCTCTTCAGGTTTCCTGGGATACACCAGCAGTATTGCATTCCTCTTCATGTTGTTTTTTACTGTAGTGGTGAGTTGTTCTCTCTCTATTTATCTGTCTTTCCATCTCTCTCTTTCCCTTGTTGATGTTTTCATTTCTCTTACAGGTGGTGGTAAAAAAATGGTCCATTCCTTGCCCGCTGCCATTGAACTCCACTGTGAGCCTGGTAAAGACCCTACACACACCCTCACAACCAGACTGTTAGCCTAATACACTCCAAATTAATACCCAAAACACAACTTGGGCAGTTCTGGCTTCAGTACAACCCATGTAGAACCTCCATGTAACTTCGTTTTCATCACAACAGACAGGCTAAAGTATGGAAACCCATTTCTGCCTCACAAAGTTGAAATTATGACATGCATACTAAGACATATTTATTAGATGAAGGCAAAATTGACACTACTTTTTATGTCAAAGTGACATAATTTCTTAGCATGTCATAATTTCAAATTTTTATGACTTAAGACATTTACCCCCGGTTTTACAGAAAAGGCTTAAGCTAGTCCTAGAATAAAATGCATGTTTGAGCTGTTATAACTGAAAGCAACTTGCACTGACATTTCTTAAAGTATACATTTCTTAAGCCATTGTTTTGTCTCAAGATGCACACCAGTAATGTTTTTTTCTAGTGTACGTTTATAAAAGCAACTTAAATGCTCTAATTGAACTAAGGCCTAATCCTGGCTTAATCTAAGCCCTGTCTCTGAAACCGGGCCATTGGATCATAATTTAATTCATAATTCTAAAGTCATAATTATGAGATTAAAATTTTGTCAGTTAATTTAGTCAAAATCGACAAAAAGTTAAAATTATGACAGTCGTAATTTTGTCTTTTCATCTCATAAATGATTTAGTGTACCTTCATTTTGACGTTTTATGTCATAATTACAGTTTATCAGAGCATTTTTTGGTGTGGGTGGAGGAAATTTGCTTGGCAAGGCCAGACTGATAAATCTTTTACAAGATATTTTAAGTCTGGTCAGTCCGCCCTCTGTCGCGATTCGAGTCGACTCCAAACCGTACCATGCAATCAGTTTAGTTTATTTCAGTGACGCAAACAGCGTCACTCTAGTGTGGCGAAAGTCCCTTCAATATCAACTAAGATTGCACACGGGAGACCCGAGAGTTTGTTCTATTCAGCCGTGAATTCAGTTTTAAATGAACAAAAACACATTAATTATTTACTTTTTCGCTGTTGACTCTTTTGTCGCTTTGCTAACGTCATATCGGCCCTTCTCTGATTGGTTTACTCCGCTTCCTGTTTGCTCGGATTTGCTCCGCCCTAGAAATCGAATTGATTCAATGGCCGACCAGACTCATCTGCTGGTACAGTGGTGAGGCTGGATTTTCCAGGCAAGGAGGAAATGGGCTTCCTTACTAAAAACGTTTTTTAACTCTCAGATATTTTGTGGAGTACGTTTGGATCCAGCCCTTTAGAAAAAGGAAGTAGCATTGTTTTAATAAGGGATGTGACCTTTGACCCTCTTAAGCCATAGGTCAAAGCCTTAATTTCATGATATTCAGCTACAGATAATGTGATCTAAATATCAGAAAGTAGTTTTTCATTCTGTTACTGTCCTAATTTCATTCTAATCTTCATATTCGCATCAAATTTACATTGTTTTTCTATCCACAGAGCTTAAATACCTCAGAGTGCACCCCACAACTGTTTGTGATCTCTAGTAAGGTGAGTGTGTGTGTGTTTTCCTGAGAAAGGAGAGCTATGTTTTGATTTAAAGACCGCCTTGCAGGACTATTAGAAACCCAAATATTAGTTGTAATATTATAGCATAACCGCACACACATCAGGAGGGTGAGAAATGACTGTGTGTGCGCGCTTTGCAGAGTGCTTATGCTGTCCCAACAATGGCTTTCTCCTTCCTGTGCCACACGGCGGTTTTACCCATTTATTGTGAGTTACACAGGTCAGTTCACTCATCGCCGTTCTTTCTGTGCTTCTGCCACATATATAGTCTGTTGTTGCCTTGCTGTGTGAATATGTGTGTTTTTCAGACCCACAAAGCGGAGAATGCAGAATGTGACAAATGTCAGCATCTCTCTTAGTTTCGTAGTGTATCTGATCTCTGCCCTTTTTGGATACCTCACCTTCTATAGTAAGAACATTGCTCAAGCTGCACAACAAGATCCTCAAAGTGTTTGTTTTGTGTGTTAATCCTGCTCTTGGAGATCGACCTTCCTGCAGTGCTTAGCCTCATTTCTGTACTGTATCCTGCAATGCTTGATGTGACATTTTAGTGTCACAAACGAGTCGAAAATAATGTCAGACCCTGACCATCATTTTAAATCCAACCAATGTGAAATAACCATTTTTGAAAACTAGAATTACTAAATGCGGTTTCCTAAAAAAAAAAAATAATAAAATTACCAGAAATCTCAAACTCAGATTGTTGCAATATGAACAAACCATCAGCAATTATTACACTGGTTTAAGTTTAACAAACCTAAACTACACAACTTATTCTGAATCATAATCAAGTGTCATTTGCTCACGAATCACACTGCACAGGTTGTGCTGTATGTTTTTTGATTCACTAAAAAGAACAGGCTCGTACCAGTTATTTGTTCATTAATAGGACTACACTGATTTTGCTGTATGCATATTATTTTGCTTTTGTGTGCATATTAACACATTAACAACTGGGGAAAATATGATCCCTTTTGCAGTGGGGCTGAAGATTCAGGCTGTTGGAACACTAATATTTGAAAAGTTGTTTATGGTTTCACAAAGTATCTTTAAATATTTGATGAGAGTCAGTGTGTACTTATTAGTATGCTAATATTCCAGCATGAATAAAGCCCATGATTAGCTGCATGATGTGTGTTTGGTTAGTGTTTGTGTCTCACACTCCTGGAATATAATTTTTCTGTTTTAGATCAGTACTCTTTGGATTAATCTGTTAATGAAGAAGTTGATCTGATCAAACATTCTTTATCCGCAGAACACGTGGAATCAGAGCTGTTGCTAGGATACGACACCTACCTACGGCGGGATGTTTTGGTGATGTCAGTGCGTCTTGCGATTCTATTGGCCGTTCTGCTCACTGTGCCTCTCATTCACTTCCCAGTAAGTCAAACACCAGACTGTGAACTATTCAAAAAAGAAATACAGAAAACACATCGTCCCTTTCTTTCTCTCTCTCAGGCACGTAAAGCGTTGTTGATGTTATGCAGGAGAGAGAGGGAGTTCTCCTGGCTCTCTCATACACTTTCCTGTTTTTTCATCCTCACTCTTGTGCTGGTGTTCGCTATTTTCGTCCCTGACATCAGGAATGTCTTTGGTGTGGTCGGTGAGTGTGTGTCCGTACGCTCTACATGTGCTTCACTGTTAAATTCACTGCTCAGCAGTTAAACAGGTATGTTTATATATGTGTGTGTCTGCATACCTTTTCATGTGTGATTCCAGGTTCTACGACCTCCACATGTTTGCTGTTTGTGTATCCGGGAATGTTTTATTTGAGAATCAGCTCTGAGCCAATCAGATCTCTCAA
This sequence comes from Chanodichthys erythropterus, assembly GCF_024489055.1. NCBI lineage: Eukaryota > Metazoa > Chordata > Actinopteri > Cypriniformes > Xenocyprididae > Chanodichthys > Chanodichthys erythropterus. The sequence goes on from NC_090225.1 coordinate 20,011,237, forward strand.
TTCAGCAGGGGTATTTAAAGTCTTGCATACATTCAGTACTACACACATTAGTTGCTTTGCACTAGACTGTTGGGTCTGAGGGAGTTTTGCCCATTTGTTATACACTACCGTTCAAAAGTTTGGAGGGTTAGTTCACCCAAAAATGTAAATTCTGTCATTATATATTCACCCTCATGTCATTCCAAACCTGTAAGACTTTCGTTTATCTTCGGAACACAAATGAAGATCTTTTTTGATGAAATCCGAAAGCTTTCATAGACAGCTATGCAAATGACACTTTGACACTTCAAAAAGTTAATTTAGAGATTACTAATCCATATGAATTGAGTGGTTTAGTCCAGATTTTCTGAAGAGACATGATCACTTTATATGATGAACAGATTTAATTTATGCTTTTATTCACATATAAACATTGATCAGCGACCATAAACAGAAGCTCAACCAAACCTGCTTGATGCGGAGAACAAACCTCTTCTTGAAACTCAAATGCGCTGTGTAACACACGAGAATGAATCTCACTGGTTCACGTCAAGTAAACATGCTTGAGTTTACGTTTGCCACAACTGATTTGTGAGCTGATGAATGTTTACATGTGAATATAAGCTTAAATTCAATCTGTTCATATATAGCAATCGTGTCTCTTCAGAAAATCTGGACTAAACCGCTCAATTCATATGTATTCGTTTTTCGATCTCTTTATAAACTTTTTGAAGCGTCAAAGTGTCAGTTGCGTAGCTGTCTATAAAAGCTCTCAGATTTCATCAAAAATATCTTAATTTGTGTTCCGTAGATGAACGAAAGTCTAACGGGTTTAGAACGACATGATGGTGACTAATTAATGACAGAATTTTAATTTTGGGGTGAACTAACCCTGTAAGATTTTTAATGTTTATAAGAACTCTCTTCTGCTCACCAAGGTTGCATTAATTTGATCAGAAATACAGTAAAAACTGTAATATTGTATAATATTACTAGTGTTTAAAATAACAGCATTTTGTTTTAAAATGTAATTTATTCCTGTGATGCAAAGCTGAATTTTCAGCATCATTACTGCAGTTTTCAGTGTCACAATCTTTCAGAAATTATTCTAATATGCTGATTTGGTGCCCAAGAAACATTATTAATTAATTATTAATGTTAAACTGTTGTGCTACTTAATGTTTTTGTGAAAACCATTATGCATTTTTTTCAGGATTTGCTGATGAATAGTAGGTTAAAAAAACTAAACATAATTTTCATATATATATATGTTGATTATTATGTTGCTTTCTTCAGTTTTCTTTTTGTAAGCATCTTTTCCACCTTTCTCTTTTTCTAGGCAGTTTTTCTGTTGGTCATTGGCCTGGTTGTGGGTACACTGAGCCTGTGTGTCATCATTGTCTCCTGGGTTCAAGGTCCTTGACCTTTGACATCATCATTGTGGGACACGTTGCACTGCATGAGTTGTGAGAGCGCAACACATGCTGCCTTGAAGAAGAACCTAATTTTACAGGTTATACACCGGTCAGACTGTTTACTGGACCAAATGCTGCTTTAAGAAGGGAATCCCAATGAGATAAGCCAACTGTACTCTTATGACACTCCTAAAGTTCTCATAAAGCTATAATGTCACTTGAATACTGAACGCAGACACAATCAAATTCACAATATCCAGTAGAGCAATGAAATGGATAGTAATCTATTCTGAATGACAGCAGAGTTTGACAATCTTTGAATCAGACGGTTGCTGTGATCTGTAAAAAGACAGATGAAACCAATGAATGAAGCAGCTGCACTGCTGATTTTTCAATAACTGAATGTGGATATTAGATTTAAGCAGATATTTAATGAATTGAAAAATTGTGTCTGTCTGAAAAAAGAAAAAGGAAAAAAAAAAACATCTCTGGTTTAACAGACCGGATTTTTCAGACCTTTCAGTGTATTCTATACCGACACACTATCCAAAGATTTTCTGTGATGATTTAAGGTTAGAACACATTTTTTCATTCTATTTTTAATAAAGAAAAAAATAATAATAAATTGAAAATATACTTTTTTGTGTTTTGTTTTACCATTGCAACCCTGTTTATATGTCCAAAATGACAATATTGATGTATTTTTATGTGGAATTAAATAAATAAAGGGAAATAAGAATCAAAACTGGTTTCTCACTGGCTTGTGTACTGTGGCATCTGGAATGGAGTCTGTGATCCATGTTTAGTCTAAGAGATCCAAGCATTAGTGTGTGTTTTTGCTAGTTTGCATGTGAGAAAGATTGATAGACAGGCTGATTTTTCTTCATTGATTTGGACAGAGGGTTCTCTGTATGTCAGATAATGGAAAACAAATGCTCTGTGTGTGTGTGTGTGTGTGTGTGTGTGTGTGTAGTCTGTGGCCTTTGCTCTCTCCTGCTGTTTCTAATATGCTGCATTAGCTTGAGAGACCGCCCAAAGTAAGGCTGTCTGTAACACATGCACAATCTCACATGTACTTAGAGAAATATGGTAGTTGTGTTATTCTTGAGGTGTGTGAATAAAGCATTGTGCAGCTCAGGATGACAGTAAGATTTCACCTGCAGGTAAGAGGTGTGGTCAGTGACAAGATAACGGCTTTGTGTGGCATTACCAAAAACGCATGATGAAACCATAGTGTAGTGAGATCTAATAAGATGTTTTATGGTTTGCAGAAGATTGGTGTTGAGGTGAATCTCACAAAAAAAAAAAAAAAAGTTTTACTAAAGATAAAAAAGTATTTTCATTCTGTGTTATGGCACTATTTTCATGAAAATTAAAGAGAGAGTTCACCCAAAAATAAAAATTCTGTCATCATTTACTTCCCCTCAAGTTGTTCCAAACCTGTATAAATTTCTTTGTTCTGATGAACACAAAGGAAGATATGTGAAAAAATGTTTATAACCAAGCTGATCTTGCCCCCCATTGACTACCATAGTATATAATTTACTATGGTAGTCAATGGGGGGTGAGATCTGCTCAGTTTTCCAAATATCTTCCTTTGTATTGTCATATTGTTTAGCATTTGTTTCTTTTTATAATTCCTTTTATTCTCAATGATGACTGCAATTAGTTTCTCATTACTTTAAAGGTGCCCAAGAACATGTTTTCAAAAGATGTTATATAAGACTTAGGTGTCCACTGAATGTGTCTGTGAAGTTTCAGCTCAAAATACCCCATAGTTTTTTTTTTTTTATTAATTTTTTTAATTGCCTATTTTGGGGCATCATTATAAACGCGCCGATTTATGCAGCGCGGCCCCTTTAAATCTTGTGCTCTCCGCCCACAGAGCTCGTGCTTGCCTTAAACAGCTATAAACAAAGTTCACACAGATAATATAACCCTCAAAATGGATCTTTACAAAGTGTTCGTCATGCAGCATGTCTAATTGCATAAGTAGAGTATTTAATTGGATGTTTACATTGATTCTGAATGAATTTGAGGCTGTGCTCCGTGGCTAACGGCTAATGCTACACTGTTGGAGAGATTGATAAAGAATGAAGTTGTGTTTATGAATTATACAGACTGCAAGAGTTTAAAAATTGAAAATAACGATAGTCTTGTCTCGGTGAATACAGTATATTAGCATACAGTACATTAGCAACATGCTAACGAAACATTTAGAAAGACAATTTACAAATATCATTAAAAATATCATGTTATCATGAATCATGTCAGTTATTATTGCTCCATCTGCCATTTTTTGCTATTGTCCTTGCTTGTTTACCTAGTCTGATGATTCAGCTCTGCACATCTAGACGTTAATACTGGCTGTCTAATGCCTTTCATAATGTTGGGAACATGGGCTGGCATATGCAAATATTGGGGGCGTACATATTAATGATCCTGACTGTTACGTAACAGTTGGTGTTATGTTGAGATTCGCCTGTTCTTCGGAGGTCTTTTAAACAAATGAGATTTACATAAGAAGGAGGAAACAATGGAGTTTGAGACTCACTGTATGTCTTTTCCATGTACTGAACGCCATGTAAATTCAATTTTTGAATCTAGGGCACCTTTAATACAGTAATTCTTATAGCATTACAACAAAAAATTGCAGTTGATTTAAAAAAAAATCAAATTACATTACATTTTTGTTTTTTTGGGTGAACTGTTTGACAGGTTTTGTAATTCACCCATTCACTTTAAATATGGAAGTAGAAGACATTTTAAAAACCATGTGTGCCTGTGGGCCTTTTGAGTAAATGTGTAAAGAAAAAAAGCCTTTAAAACAACATTTCATGCTAAGTTTCAGTGAGTGAAAAAACGAGATCCACTGCTCTTGGATATCAGACAGGAGTTATGTCTCTTTTCAGCCTGAATTTAGTCCTGCAGTGATTGCTTTACCTTTAGACCGCAATCCATATTCACACACCAGCAGAAACATCTGCTGACTGTTAACCGCGGCCTACACAAGGTGATTTTGCCGTATGACTGTCTGATTTCTTTTCATGTCGATTGGCCCTTTCATGCAGACATCTGCTTTTTCCCTGGACTTTTTCTGCATCTCTGTTCTTCTCCTTCCTCCTGAATTGATTTTCATGCTCTATCAGTAACCGTGCTCCCTGTGTCACAGACATCCAGTAAATCATTCTGAAGACTCTGTTAGGAAGAAACAAACACACCCAATCACACACTACCTTACCTCTGTTGTGACTCTTTAGTGTTTTCTAAAATTCTTGTCGCTCTCTTTGCCTTCTAAAACCTCTAATTCTGTTTCTGACGCCTTGGTCTGAGCTGAGACCATATCACATCTGGAGTTCATTTTACTCAAACGCACACACACACACACACACACTTACCCTGCCCTGTGTCACACACTTTCTCCTCTGCTTTAAAACACTTCTGTTCTGTCCTCTCTGCTCTCTCTCCCTGTCACTCTTTTTTTAACTTGTCTCCCCAAACACTCCATCATTCACTCTCTCTTTCTTTCTCTGATTTTTGTTTTTCTTCTTTTACGCCCTCCTGCCGCAGCTGTTGCCATTCCCAAACACTGAGTAATAATACCAGCCAGTAAACGCGCACTCACACACACTTTGGCCTTTCACCCATAAATACCTCATCCACATCTCTACGAGTCACACGGCTTGACATGGTGTAGCAACAGTTCAATAAATGTAAGCGTAACAGTGTGTGTGTAAATGACAGATTTGGGAACTATTTCAAACTCCTGCTATGTGCTGAATGGGATTTGGAGGCTTTGCTGAGTTTGTACATGTGTATATGTGTTTGGTCAGGTATGGTTAATGTCTATAACAGAGCTTCAGTAAACATGCGTGACTGTGAACTGGGGCTAGTTGTCACATCGGGATGCAGTCGCATCATAGTAGGCTACCTGTCAATTATTTTTTGTTGTTAAATCATGATATATTTTTGTTATAGCTCAACATAATAAAATCACTCTTACATACAAGATACTATTTATAAACTTAAAATAAATCAAGACAGATTTTAACTGAAATATTTCACTGTTTTTCTTTTCAGAACAAGGATGGATCATGTTGTTTGTGTTTTACATTTGTGTCTTTTAAATGTCATTATTTTATGTAATTTGTTTTTTAATGTTTTATATTTTCACTGTTTTATTAATTGTTTTTTTCTGCTTAAAAGACTATATATGTGACCCTGGACCGCAAAACCAGTTGCACAGATATATTTGTAGCAACAATATATTGTATGGGTCAGAAGTATCTATTTTTATTTTATGCCAAAAATCATTAGGATATTAAGTAAAGATCATGTTACATGAAGATATTTTGTAAATTTTCTACCATAAATATATCAAAAATTTATTTTTGTGAGTGGATATGCATTGCTAAGGACTTTAAAGGCAATTTTTTTTTGCACCCTCAGATTCCAGATTTTCAAATAGTTTTTATCTCAGCCACATATTGTCCTATCCTTACAATATGCTACATCAGTGGAAGGCTTATTTATTTAGCTTCCAGATGATGTATAAATCTCAAGTTTTAAAAAAATTGACCCTTATGACTGGTTTTGTGGTCCAGGGTCACATATAAGCTTTTTAATGGCAAACTCCATTGTGACAATTTACCCCACTACTGGGACAACAGCTTATTTTAGTAGCTAAGACTTTAAGGTATGTGTGTACAAAGAAATTATATATATAAATATATATATATATAACACCAGAGGCACACATATGTCGTAAAATACACATTTGCTCAGGATAACTGCCTGATTTCAGAAAAATCCTTGTGACCAGAACAGTTCTGTTCTCCACAATGGCCTGAGTTTAAACTCTCCCACACTGCGCTCTGGGTGAAAAGGGCAGTTCTTTAATGAAGACTCAGGAGGGGGCTAAACCATGAAGACCATTAAAGGTGATTTGGTGCTGAAGACATGTTTTAATACTGGTTCATTCCATACAAAACTAGAGAGAGAGAGAGAGAGAGATGCTGAGATGTAAGGGTATGACAGCTGAAACAACAAAGTCAGAGGACAACTTAACTTATGAGTAAGCTGTCCATAAAGAAACTGAACATGTATATGTTTGTAAAATACAGGTAGGCATGAAGGTTGAATACTTGAGCATGAGTGACTCCTGCTGGCTATTTCTGGTGCTACACCAGAATCACCAGGGGTGCGTTTCCCGAAAGCATCGTTGGTGAACCATGGTCGTAAGTCCCATTGAACTCTATTGGTAACGATGGAACTTGCTAACTTAAATTTAATATTAATTTATTTATAAATGAAAATGGGATGATGTTCATAAACAGGAATTTTGTGAGCTGAATTCCTACGACTGTATGACGTATTATAATGTTACAGTATTTATGTTATTTGTAGCCTATACCCTTGAAATTAAAGGGTTAGTTCACCCAAAAATGAAAATGATGTCATTAATTACTCACCCTCATGTCGTTCCACACCCGTTAGACCGTCATTCATCTTCAGAACACAAATTAAGATATTTTTGATGAAATCTGATGGCTCAGTGAGGCCTGCAATGCCAGCAAGGTCATTTCCTTTTTCAATGACCAGTAAGTTACTAAAAACATATAAAACAGTTCATGTGACTACAGTGGTTCAACCTTAATTTTATAAAGCGACGAGAATGCTTTTTGTGTGCCAAAAAGAAAGAAAGAAAGAAAGAAAGAAAGAAAGAAAGAAAGAAAGAAAGAAAGAAAGAAAGAAAGAAAGAAAGAAAGAAAGAAAGAAAGAAAGAAAGAAAGAATGCTACTTTATTCAACAATATCTAGTGATGGGCGATTTCAAAACATGAATCTTATGAATCTTTTGTTTCGACTCAGTGGTTCGGAGTGTGTATCAAACGGCCAAAGTCACGTGAACTATTGAAATTTCGAAACACTTATGACGTAATGAAGCCTCGTTTACTGAAATCACATGATTTTGGCGCTCCGAACCACTGATTCGAAACAAATGATTCGTAAAGCTTCGAAGCTTCATGAAGCAGTGTTTTGAAATCGCCCATCACTAGGTATTGTTGAATAAAGTCGTTATTTTGTTTTATTGGCACACAAAAATTATTCTCATCTCTTTATAACATTAAGGTTGAACCTCTGTACTCACATGAGCTGATTTAAATATGTTTTAGTAACTTTCTGGGCATTGAAAAAAGGAAATGATCTTGCTAGCAATGGAGGGCTCACTGAGCAATCAGATTTTATCAAAAATGTCTTAATTTGTGTTCTGAAGATGAACGAATGTCTTACAGGTGTGGAACGACACGAGAGTGAGTAATAAATGACATAATTTTCATTTTTGGGTGAACTAACCCTTTTAAGTAGCCTAGCTAATATTAACCTTCCAATAAATATTTATTTTTTATACTATTGATTATACATCTTTTCATTTGTTTATTTAAAATGTCTTCCATATTTTATTCAATAAAATAATCAATAATTTTATCTATTATAAAATTACGACTTTAATCTTTTTGACTGTTATTCCTTTACGAAACCGCTAGGTGCGCGCGTCCGTTAATCAACATAAATGTACATTAGAAAATCCTGCCGAAAGGTGGCGGAGGTTTCCAGAGTCACGCTCACAATAAAACAGGTGTGTTTTCCTTGTCCACATATTCCACATGCAGGTAGGACTACTTCAAAGATGGTGCACCCATGTCTTTGTTTAAAGAAAAATATCTAAGTTTCTCTCCTGCAACACCCTATCGCTCAGTTTGTCTGCCTAAAACATACTCAGAAGTTTATGAGTAAGTTAGCCTAAAGACCGCTCTTATCTTACACGCGTTGGAGTTCAAACTTCAGCAAATATGGACGGATTGTGATAGTGTCGAGTAGAACTTTACAAAGCCGATCTCTTAATACCTCGCGTAACAAATAAAACAGTAAGGTTTGAAGAGAGAGCTTGAAAGAAACTGTTATTGTTATGATTGAATCCCCTGAGGGAGACGTGTATTCATGCGTAAACTCCTTCACTTCCCTATTCAGTCCTCTCGCTTCAGTCCTTCCGCAAAGCAGGTGTTTTAAACAGCGCCTTGTTTCAGATGCAGAGGCTTTTAACTGGTGTGCGTTTGCGCATTTACACTCTCCCATTTAAGTGACACAATGTCCAACATTCACTAAGTCAGTTAGGATAAGATTTGCTAGGCTCCAGTTTAGAGGACATCATGAAGTTTAACGGGTATCTGAAGTTGCGCATCGGCGAGGCGGTGGACCTGAAGCCCACGACCACCTCTTTGCGACACGCCGTGATGTTCAACAAAGCGAACCAGACCTTGGACCCGTATATCATCGTAAAAGTGGACGAGTATAAAATCGGACAGACTCATACCAAGCAAAAAACCAACATGCCCACTTATAACGAGGAGTTCTCCGTTAACGTCAACAGCGGCAAGCAATTAGAGTTGGCCGTTTTTCATGACGCACCGATCGGGTACGATGACTTCGTGGCCAACTGCACCATCCAGTTTGATGATCTGATGAAGAGTACGAACAGAGAGGAGTCTTTTGAAGGATGGGTGAGGAATGTTTATCATATAGATGGCTCTTCTTCGCCTGATAACAAAATTCTGAGAAATTTATTTGCTTTTTAATTGGTAGGGATTTCATTTCCACATGTATGATGTTGACATCTGACACTTTGAATCATATAGTTGGAACAGTTCAGATATGTTTGCTCTGAGGGGGCAGACCGAGCGTCTATGGATCTAACTGGTGGTATTGTGTTTGTAGAAAAGTGCATGTTGATGAGGCCAGAATGCAATTAATAATGCTAAAATAAATATATTAGTATTGTTTATATCTGTGAATTACTGATATATACTTAGTTGGACACTAAAGACAAAAACCATAGTGTTGCATCATAAACAGTCAGCATACTACAAAATGACTTGGGGAGCATCATTATGCATCATCCCACCAACTTTCTTGTGTCTTTAAACAAAATGTACGTATGCAATTATGCATTTGGTAGAGCAAAATGCTTTACAATGCATTCAAGGTATAGCTGTATCTGTTCATATTCCCTGGGAATCAAACTCACGACCTTGGCATTATTAGCACCATGCTCTACTGTTTGAGATGCAGGAATGCTATGAAATGGTAAATAATTAGGAATTGTTATTCAAAACCACAACGGAAACACAAAACGGCAAAGGAAACCAATAACATAAGCAACATATGCCTATACTGTTTTAGTTTTAAAGTTGCTTTAGTTGTTTCGGCAAAGTAGGCTATACATTGTTTTTGTGCAATCTTTGTGTCTTCTGTAGGAACACATTACAGCCCTCTCTATCTGTGGCTATGATATTTCTACTTTTTTTAAATATATATATATATATATATATATATATATATATATATATATATATATATATATATATATATATATTTAATTAAGTTTATTTTAATACAAATGTTATATTAGTGTTCTATATTAAACAAAACGAGAGTCTGGTGCTACGGTAAAGCTCATTTCTAGTTGGTTAAACTAATGGTGTTTCAGCACTCTGGTTTCCCCTAAACCTCAATGTTCTTTCTCTTGTATTTTGATGTGTATCTTTGTTTTGTCATGCTGTGTTGTATTGCGTGGTGTTCTTTTCTTTATTCTGTTCTATTGTATTCTGTTGTGTTGTTTCTTTTAATCTCTTTTGTTTTGTGCATTGTGTTTTTCTTCTGTGTGTGTGAACAGCAGATATGTTTAGAGGTTATGAGTGTTATCATTTTCCACCATCAGAAGTGGCTTCACACTTACACCCATATGTCCGGCAATGCATTGCACGCTGATCCAGAATCAGGCGATTGACTGCAGTTCAAGACACAGAGATGCTAATTCAAGATCAGTGTTCAATGAAAGGAAGTCAGGACTTAATGCAAAGTCAGTCAGTACTGTTTGGACCCTCAGTTTCTCTATAGGTGGGTTGCGCTGTAGGCGCGTTGACATCTTGCTCTGTGGTTTTAGCATCATCGTATGGTCTGAACACCACAATTTCCATGTCTACACATCGCCCTCGGATCTAGTTTATTTCAGTGTGCGTGCTAACTCAACACTGCTGCAAACTACTAGGAAAACAGTAGTTATAAAACACTTAGTGTCAGCATTTCAGTGACCAGGCCAAACATGCACACACAACACTGCTTGTCTGTACTCAGCAGAAGTGGTGAAAGTCTTCTTCTAACTTTATTAATCATCCCAAGTACCATTAGTTCTCTTTTCCCATAATGCATGTGCACAGGAACATTATTTTTAGACCGACCGATCGTCTTGTTTTACGTGTCCTGACAAATTTGAACATTTGTTCATCTAGTGGACAGTAACATGGACTTAAACTTTGTTATTAGCATCAGTCAGGGTTATTTTAGGTTAAACTGTGTATAAGGGGAAGTATATATTTTAAATTATTAACTTGTTTAAAGTGCTTGTTTAATTTTTTTTTTTTTTACAAATGTAATCTCAATATGAGGGACCCCCCCCCCCCCCCAAAAAAAAAACAAACAAAAAAAACAAAAAAAAACATAATGCATAATATAGAATTGTTTGTTAAAGGAATGTTTACAGTAGTTTTGGATGAAGTATGACATTGTCACAGCTTGAAATATCATGTAAACCAGTGGATCTCTCAACCTTTTGCTCTACCACCCCCACTCACAACTTCTCAATAAAATATTTTAGAGATTATAACTAGAATAGTAAATATAACCTAATAATATCTTGATTTTTAGTTGTTTTAGCTTATTTCAATGCTTGTTTTGTCTTGTTTTGAGTCATCTTGAGGCCCCCTTGAAGTTTGTTGAGGCCCCTCGAGTGGGCCCCAGACCCCTGGTTGAGAACCACCAATGTAATCTGTGCAGTATGCATCTAAAAACAAATTTCACTCAAGATTCAAAAAGTTTCTGGTTTAAATGTTTAAAATAAGAAAGAAAATGTTAGGATAAGGGACTCAGAACAGAACCATTCTGGAAAAATTGGGTTATCTAGTCAGACCAGACTAAAGTGTGCATGAATTAATTGGTAGAGGACATACCTTTGGCTTGTGTAATATTCTTTGTTTTGACTGTGACACCTGGATCACATCTTTAAGGGCTGAAGCGGGGGTTTTGGTATTGCAGTTTACAGTAATGAAAGTATACGTTACCATTCAAAATTTTGGGGTCAATACAGTTTTATTAAAAGAAATTAATACTTTAAAGGGATTAGTTCACCCCAAATTTTTTTTTTTTACTCGCCCTCAAATTGTTCCAAACCTGTATAAATTTCTCTGTTCTGCTGTACACAAAGGAAGATTTTTTGGAAGAATGTTTGTAACCTAGCAGATCTCGCCCCCCATTGACTACCATTTTTTTTTTCCTACTATGGTAGTCAATGGGGGTCGAGATCTGCTTGGGTACAAACATTCTTCCATATATCTTCATTTGTGTTCAGCAGAACAAAGAAATTTATACAGGTTTGAAACAACTTGAGGGGAAGTAAATGATGACGGTATTTTCATTTTTGGGTGAACTATCCCTTTATTTCAGCAAGGATTCATTTACATTGTTAGAAAAGATTTCTATTTCAAATAAATACTGTTCTGAATGTGAATCTGAATTCATGAAAGAATCCTGAAAAAAATAAATTTCCACAAAAATATTATTTTCAACATTGATCATAACAAGAAATGTTTCTTAAGCACCAAGTCGGGCTGTTTTTACTGTATATCTGATTAAATAAATGCAGCCTTGGTGAGCATAAGAGACTCTTACTGACCACAAACGTTTGAACTACTGTGTGTATGACCAATTTCTATTGAGTTCCACATGAAGTTTAGTCAATCTCAGAGATACACAGCCTCTGCAGGTTCTGCAGCTGCAGATCACATAACCACTAATTAATGAAACTCCACTTTCATTCTGTCTGGGCTGTGGGATTTTTTTATTTTTTTTTATTTTGCCGCCAATGTTCAGTCTCTTGTTTGTCAGTGTGTGTGTATCTGTATTTGTGTAGAGCCTCAGGCTTTTGGGACAAATGGTATGTAGTGAAACCTGCAGTTCAAAACACTACACAAAAGTAAGTGTGTGTTAGCTTATATGGGAACTGCCTCTAGGAATCCAGCAGTTTCTGTTATGCAATATCAGTCAGTGAAACTAGCATTAAAAAAATTGTATAAAAATGGAGACTCCACACAGTCCGTGTGAATTGGTCTACTTTCAATTCAGACCAAATGAAAGGAAGTATATGTGTGGTCAAAAAAACCCATTTCATTTGAACTCCAATGAAAGTTGCTTTACAAACAGATGTGTTTGCATTACCTTTTTAAGATTTTTTTTTTTTCTGTTTTGTTTGTTTTTTCATTGTTTTTTTTTTTTGTTTTGTTTAAATTTTCTATGAAATCAGATTGCTCTGAGATTTTTCAGAGAATATATTTCATAAAATATATTTTATATTTTCCAGTTATTTTATCTGCAAATATACAATAAAATAATTTATGCTGTCAGGTGCAAAAAATGAAAACACAAAATCTGAATAAAGGGACATTTACATAGATTAACATAATTCTTATATAAAAAAGTAGTTGTGTTTTTTTGTTATTATTATTATTATTATTATTATTATTATCATCTGGAACATTTCTTTTACCCATGATTCTATAAAAAGACACTCACACAAGCACATAGGGTTTAGTTCTGTATCAAATGCAGGTCTACACATGCCCACAAAATTGGTTTTCCACAGACGAGTTTACCACAGGCCCATGAACACCCCACTTAATCTCTCACTGTCTCTTTCCATTTCTGAGTTTGTCTTTCCATTTATCTCTTTTCTCTTTTTTGCTCTACAGTAAACTGAAGTACAGCTCTAATATTTCACTTCTGCCTGACCTCATTTACATTTTCCGTGGTGTAAAAGTGCATCTGCTATCAGTGTTGGACAACAAAGCAGTGTTTGCATGATTGGTTGAATTTGGCACAGATATTGCTTCTTAGGTCATAGAAAAGTCATTGGAATTTCTGTAGTCATTGAATATTATTATTATTATTATTAGGGGCCAAGCACTGAAGGTGCGAAGGCACCTATTGTAATCGTTAGATTTCTTCTTCTTCTTCTTCTTCTTCTTCTTCTTCTTCCGCTCTTGAAGTCTATGGCAGCCCATACAACCCCTTTGCGGGAAAGTTGTGAAATTTGGCACACAGTTAGAGGACAGTCTGAACTATGTCCATACCAAATTTGGAGTCTCTAACTCAATCCCTCTAGCGCCACCAGCTGTCCAAATTGCACTTATGTTTATGTTAATAACTTCTGAACCATAAGGGCTAGAAACAAAATTATTTTTTCCTCTTATTCCTTGGGTCAAGAATCGATTGCACTTTTTCAAACTCCTCCTAGGCCGTTACTCCGATTTTCATGAAAATTGAACCAGATCATCTTCAGACCATGCCGACAAAAAGTTATGGAATTCAAGTTGATTTCTCAAACCACTTTCGAAAAACACGCGAATGAATTGTACGTAGTGCTTGCAAAAATAGACATAAGGCTGTATCTCCGCAACGCTTTATCGTATTCAGACCAAATTTGGTACATGTCATCACAAGCATGACCTGAGACATCTTTCAGTGTTTTGGCTCAGTGCCACCTACTGGTGCGGAAATATGAAAAATATTTTTGTTTATAACTTCTGATGGGTTTGTCCAAAAATCATAAAGTTGGTCTCGTAGGATTCGGGACATCATGCCGAGTCGAATGATAACAATTTTCCCATATCAGACATTTTGGCAGTAGTTTGCCATAGTCGGCTGAACTTACTGTCTGCCATATTGTTTTTCTTTAAAAACCTACTTTTCCGAACTCCTTCTAGACCGTTGCTCCGATTTTCACCAAAATCAAACCGTATCATCTTCAGACCAGGCCGACAAAAAGTTATGGATTTCAAGTCAATTCGTCAAACTGTTTTCGTATACCCGAGCACGACTCTTGAAGCTGTATCTCTGCAATGCTTTGACATATTGACCCCAAACTTTGCAAATGTCATTGTCACATCACTCTGACCATACCACAACAATTTGGACACAGTGCCACCTATTGGTCAAAAGTGATGAACCGGTAAATCCCCATTTTTTTATATTTTTTTTTAGTTCTTTTGCCTAAAATTATCTTATTAGGTCTTTATTTGCTCACTGTTGCTGTTAGTCTGATGCTCCCAGCCATGTTGGCTGGCTTCTTGTGCTGTTTTTTTGTGCTTGGCCCCGTAATTGCTGCTTGCAGCTATATTTATTATTATTATTATTATTATTATTATTTGTAGTTACACTCCATTCTTAAGTGTTTCTTTGTCACAAATAACTGTAAAAACAGAAGTGTGTTGGTCAGAAAGCCTGTTCTAGTATCTAAATTATAAGTTTGATTTGTTTAACATTTTTGTCACTGCATACCTTTACTATTTCTATTTTTGTCATTTTGATCACTTCACTATTATTCAAATTTTTAATATATTTAATGTAAATAAAGTAAGAATAGCTTATTTAGTATTTAATATCTAAAGTTATATTTAATGCAATTTAAAAGTTTTTCTCAATTCCTGTTTGTGTTGCAGGTTGACCTTGAGCCTGAGGGTAAGGTCTACATCCATGTTAATCTCACAGGCTCATTTATAGACGGTAAGTCCCTCCTCTCTCATTTGCATAGCTCTTTCTTTCTGTCTCAGTCTTTCTTTCTTTTAAATTTCTTTATGCGGAAGTAGAACTTTTACTGAGTGTCATTTGAAAACATTGATTCGACAGTCAATCTGACCTTGTTTCGACGGGAACATAGAAGCGTACCGAGAACACACAGGGTCTGTTTCATAGCTACTGATGGAGTAAAATGAATTGCACTGTCTAGGCCATTATGCTGGAAAAACACACATACACTTTTCACTAAAAGAAGGAATCCTAAATTCCTCCCCTTGCTGTTGAGATATTGGTTTACTAACTGTTAAACTGCTACCAGACTTGTCAACACATGTTAGTGGTACTCTAAGACACACAAAGCCAACTTCAGTCACAGGTTTTTTTTAAATCGACATCTGTCAGAGCATCTTGAGCATCATGCTTGAAGTGTACGCTATGTGTGAATCGCGCACACACACTGTGCAGAAGTGTGTAAAGCTGGCTTCCTTTAAAGGCCTGTGGTTAGGCCTTCAGAGAATAGACTAGACTTAATAATAGCAGTGAACTATGGGGCCTGCAATCTATCACTGTTCCCCCCTCACATATTCAAAAGAATGTTTCATTGCATTACAGGAAATGTCTATGTGTTCTAAAAAGATCATGCATCATGATTCATAAAGAAGTAATATTTTTTTTTCCTGTATCTTTGTCTTTAGATGATGCTGGAGGAAACGCACGTACCTACAAGGAATTTAATCGAGTACGGCAGCAGGCAGTCCGAAGGAAAATCCACCAAGTTAACGGGCACAAGTTCATGTCGACCTTCCTAAAGCAACCAACGTTCTGCTTCCACTGCAAAGAATTTATATGGTAGTGCACTTAACACGTACATGCACATCTTTTTTAACACATTCTTTTTTATAATTGACACTTTTTTTGTGAATTTTAAAACATGCAACTGAAGCTGTACAAGTTAAAATCCCCTTGAGGAGTAATCATGAGTCTTTGAGCAAGGTATTAATATTCATTTGCATGGGAACTGTCCCTGTAATAAGGTTTTTGTAAGTGTTTTTAACAACAGCATTATCTAAAAATTGTGCATCTGTGGTATTCTGCAGGTTGAATTTAAACGCTAAGAAAATTTTAAACCCCTGAGATTGTTACACTCATACTGGCAGCTGAAAGCATAATCAAATTGGTTAAAATCTTTAATAAACTCACTAGGTGATGCGTAAAATGTTATAAATGATTGCCATTTGAATTTCGAAGAGACAGAGACATGCTGCAGGCATATATTCCTACAAATTAGTTATTTGTAACATTTGAGACATTGCAGAATGTCATGCAGAGTTCATTATTTGGTAAGTGGGCTAAATTTTATTGACAAGCCCCGTTTAGGTGACGCTTTCTTTTGTATGTAGAATGGCTTTTCTATACAGACAAAGTTTATTATTATAATCAAAACTTGCACATAACATAAATAGGGTTCATTATGTAAAAAGTATTTTACAGGTATGTTTATGTCCAAATGTTTAAAGTCAGTGACTGCACAAACTTTTCACAAACATTATGTGCGTTTTCTTTGTGTTTCAGGGGTGTTTTTGGAAAACAGGGCTACCAATGTCAAGGTGAGTAGACACTCTGTCTCTGTATTAATGATTATTATGTGTATTTAAATTCATTGTAATGTAGGTTATAATCAGCTGTGTGTGTTTGTGTGTGTTAGTGTGCACCTGTGTGGTACACAAGCGATGCCATCAGTTTGTGGTTACGGTGTGTCCACGCATGAAGAAACCTGCCAAGGAACAGGTAACACGCAACCCTAACCCTATAGTGTGTGGGGATTTTCACAAGATGATTTGATCTGGTTTTGCTTTTCATCTTTGGGCTTTTTATTTGAAATTTTGCCCATAGAATTACAGAGAAACTTGCAAACTGTGTGTTGGAGAAATGACTACTGGCTTTGTCCAGATAAACACAGATGCCATTTCTCCACCTGCTAGTCAGAAGAAGAATTGCTGAAATGTAAAAATAAATAAACACTCAGTTTTTTTTTATTATGCATTTGTTCCTTTTCATTACAGACTACAAATCAGGGTTTCAGTATAAACATTCCCCATAAGTTCAACATCCACAATTATAAGGTTCCTACCTTCTGTGACCACTGTGGCTCTCTGCTGTGGGGCCTCGTACGGCAAGGATTGCAATGCAAAAGTACTCACTTCTTTTCTTTTTTGTCAACACTCCTTGTTCCTCAGAAACCCATCAGTCTTATTCATACTGTTTTGTGATGCTCATCTAGTGTGTTGTGTTTTTATGTCTGTAGTTTGTAAAATGAACGTCCATATCCGCTGTAAGGGAAATGTTGCACCCAATTGTGGAGTCAACAATGTTGAACTGGCCAATAAACTGGCAGAAATGGGCCTTCAGCCAGGAGGAATGACCAAACGCAACTCCATGGTACGTTAAATACACGCATGTGCACACAATCTTTTAGAAAGTAAAATTTGTGATCTGATTGTCTGTGTAAATCTCTCTCAGTTGAAGTTTATTGTGCTTTATTGATGTTTCACAATGCTGCATGCAGGGAAAATAGGACAAAACAAAACTTTAGGGAAGTAAACAATGAAATAAGAGAAGTAGCACAAGACCATCCACAGAATAATAGTGAAATGTATAGCGCTGAACAAGTAATAATCTAATGAAGTTTAAAAAAAATCACTTGTTCTCTCTCTTCTCAGGGTCTCACAGGTATGGACACTCAGTTCCGGACGATGAGTGTGAGAGGAGATCGAAAGGAATCTAAAAAAGAGCAGAGTTGGAAACTGGGAATCTCAAACTTCACACTTCTGCAGGTGTTGGGAAAAGGCAGCTTTGGCAAGGTCTGTAATATTAATATTATCCCTATTTACTAAGTTCATGTAGCACACATTTTTTACACAAAGTATTCACATTTTTATCCTTTTCTGAAATAAAATACATGTTACAGTCATTCACCTGCTTAAAAATATTACTCTCTTGAATCTATGCTTAATGTTTAAAAAACTAACCTTTTTAATTTATTTTTGCTGTACACTGGAAAAACTGATACGCTCTGAAAAAAACATTAGATCATTGCAGTACTAATTACTTCTAAACATTGTAATATGCCTCAGTGGGCTGTGCTGTTTCATATTAAAATAATTCTGGCCGAATATGCCATTACAAATTAAAGAAAAGACCCCCGACATGCTTTTAAGTCATGCTGTTGATACTGTGTGTAAATAGGTGATGCTTGTCCGGTTGAATGGTTCAGATCAAGTGTTTGCAGTGAAGGTCTTGAAGAAAGATATCATACTGCAGGATGATGATGTGGAGTGCACCATGACAGAAAAACGAGTGTTATCCCTCGCTTCCTCTCATCCTTACCTCACTCAGCTCTTCTGCTGCTTCCAGACACCGGTGAGAAACGCATACATACGCAAACACATGGCGGTGATGACGATACATAACAACAGAGCATAGGCGGGAAAGCTGTTGTAAGAATTTGAAGAAAATTACTGTGGTTTGGCAAATAAATAAATGACGGACAGTTGCATACACATTACCAATATTTTATCATGTAAGCTTTATGATATACCTCAAACACTTTATGGTATGAAAAGGAATTTATAGTGTTAATATTATTTAGCGAGTCTACAAAGGGCTTGGATATGCAGAGCATCCGCAGTTTTATGTATATACAATGTTCTCTGAATAAGAGCATGTAGTTTTTCACATCATCGGTAGGTGGCAGTAGAGGATTAAGCACAGGTCAAACATCATCAGTGCGTTTTGTTCTGGGTTACATTCTGCTTGGCATTTTCTGTGTATTTGCAGTTTCCCTTTTTGTATGTTGTAAGAGGTCAGCTGTCCACTATAATCTGCTTGTATGTTTTACTTGAAGCCTGTAGAATAATGTAGAGGTCACCGAATCCCATAGCATAGCTTTTACAATCATACAGACCCACTTGAAATATTATACACTCTGTGGCATTTGGTTACGGTGTTGTATGTACTTACTCTACCTTAAGTGTACAGAAGGTTTTAACAACACTGATTGTAAAAGGATTTAAAGACAGACTTCATGTTCATTCCAACAGAACAGATCTGACATGATGACCTCTAGGGATTTATTACTGCAGAGTTCACGTGAACATGGATGTACAGGAAGATCCTCAAGGTCTCACTGTTGTGTGTACAGTGTAATTGTGATGAGGAAAGGAATTTATGAACCGGTTTTTCTCTGCTCCTTCACAGCCCTGACACACGCAATCAATCTCTTAAACCTCCACACGTGAGCGACATACAAAGCACACTCATGACCTTCGGGGGCCAGGTTACTTGAGATAGCAATGCAATGCGGCGGTAAAAATCAATGATCTCAGAGGGCCTGCGGTGTGTGGGACTGTTTCATAATGATTGTGTGTGTCTATGTTCGTTAATGTGATGGGTTTGATCATTAGTGGATGTGCCATGCTGTTTTGCTATAGTGCAAATCTGGTCCACTTTGCATATCCTAGTGAAGAACCGCTCACTTGGACAGGAAGTAAACGTCTTACTGATTAAAAGCAGCCAACCAAAGTCAGTTAAGGTTTTACATGTGATTTAAGGGAGGATAAATTGGAAATGGATCATAAAACAGTAACAGATTGATATGGAAGAGTACCGGCCTTTGAACAGTTATACAGAAACACAGAAGAAATTATCTTTAAAGGTGGGGTAAGTGATATTTCAAAAACGCTGGGCATTGTTGATATTTGAAATCCACTCAAACAAACACACCCCTCTCATCATTGCTCCGCCTCCAAAACTCACCCTCCAATCCTACCCGGCCTGGGAAGTTTTTCTAATATTAACGCAGGTTCTAAAGCTCCTGCCTAGTCATAACCCTTAATTTTCCAGTGTTTCTTCTGAGCTTTTCTCTTTTTTTTATTGTGCCTTATCTCTATTTCTGCAGTCTTTCTTCAAATATTCCTCTTACTCGTTCTCTCTCCTTCACCGTCTTACGCTCCCTAATGCTGATTGGCTATACACGCTTGTTGTTGTTTATTCCTGTGTTGGTCCAATTAACTTCCAAACAGTGTTTTTGAAATATTGCTTACCCCACGTTTAATTTTGCTCTCGACCATAGAAGTCATTCAATCTCATCTCATAACTGATATTTGTCATATTTTTTGATTGAATAAAAGTGATCAATTCTGATTGGAAATTCACCTAAATTGTCCAAATAATTTATTATTGTATTATATAATATATAGTTATAATATTAATTAATGGAATATTTGGTTTAGCATGTTACATGAATTAAGTTAAGAAAAATAAATAATTAAAAATGTTAGATGTATTTATTGTATTATGAAAAAAATCAAATAACAATTGGGAATAATTTTCCCTGGTGGGATTCTTGTCCCAGTATTCAGGTAAAAATTGCTTCCTTTCATAATTTTTTTTTTTTTTCTGTAACAGACAAAATTATAATTTTAATAAGATGTAATATAAGTCTAAGGTGTCCCTTGAACGTGTCTGTGAAGTTTCAGCTCAAAATACCCCATAGATTTTTTTTTTTTTAATGAATTTTTTTAACTGCCTATTTTGAGCCATAATTATATATACACCGATTCAGTGCACGGCCCCTTTAAATCTCGCGCTCCCCCACCCCCGAGTTCTCGACTGCCTTAACCAGCATAAACAAAGTTCACACAGCTAATATAACCCTCAAAATGGATCTTTACAAAGTGTTCGTCATTCATGCTGCATGCATACATCGATTCCTGTGAGTACAGTATTTATTTGGATGTTTACATTTGATTCTGAATGAGTTTGATAGTGGCTAATGGGCTAACATTACACACTGTTGGAGAGATTTATAAAGGATGAAGTTGTGATTATGAATTATACAGTCTGCAAGTGTTTAATAATGAAAATAGCGACGGCTCTTGTCTCCGTGAATACAGTAAGAAACGATGATAACTTTAACTACATTTAACAGTACATTAGCAACATGCTAACAAAACATTTAGAAAGACAATTTACAAATATCACTAAAAATATCATCATATCATGGATCATGTCAGTTATTATTGCTCCATCTGCCATTTTTCGCTGTTGTTCTTGCTTGCTTACCTAGTCTGATGATTCAGTTGTACACATCCAGACGTTTTGCCATGTGTATTGCCTTGATCATGGGCTGGCATATGCAAATATTGGGGGCGTACATATTAATGATCCCGACTGTTATGTAACTGTTCGGTGGTATGTTTGGATTTGCCTGTTTTTTGGAGGTCTTTTAAACAAATGAGATTTATATAAGAAGGAGGAAACAATGGTGTTTGAGACTCACTGAGACTCACTGTATGTCATTTCCATGTACTGAACTCTTATTCATCTATGCCGAGGTAAATTCAGTTTTTCATTCGATGGAACCTTTTAATATTTTGGATTATGCATCATCACCCGGTATGCTAAAGTCATATCAAAATATGGTCAGTTTTGCAGTAAATGCGCACTAAGTATTACCCTGTCCTTCGTCTTCCCACATCTTACCCTTCTGATTATTTCACAATCTGAAAATGATTGCTTTTCACAATTGCTTTCCAGCTTTGTGTGCAACACGGATCATAAGGTCAGTAAACTGACTATGGGTGGTCCCTGGGTGTGCGGTCTGAGTTTGATACATACAGTATGCAGTGCTAAACTCAAGTATGCTCTCAATTCAAATTTATGATGCTTTTGATTTTAGATCACCTTCCAACCATCCTAATCCCATAATCCTGTGTTTCCTACAGTCTACTTTGCTGACTAAACAGCACTTATGTTTCTGCTACATCTCGCTCTCCCATGAATCTTCAAATGGCTCTGACATGCTGGTTTTACCGTCTGTTTGGTTTAAGAACTGTTCTAAGAGACTTCCTGTATGAATCTGGATTTCTTAATGTTGTAGGTGATAATCTAGTGCTTATTGTTGTTTTATAGCGGAATATTTATCTTAACGTTTTAATCCTTTCACAGGATCGTTTGTTCTTTGTAATGGAGTTTGTGAATGGAGGAGATCTGATGTTTCATATTCAGAAATCCAGGAAGTTTGAGGAGAACAGAGCCAGATTCTACACAGCGGAGATCACGTCTGCTCTCATATTCCTTCACAGCAAAGGGATTATATACAGGTTAGACGCACAAATGCACTCAAAACAGAAATTAAAAAGATATTTCATCCAAATTGACAATTCTTGCATCATTTACTCACCATTACCATGATGTTACGAACACTTTGTTCAATAGAACACAAAAGGTGAAGATTAGATGAATGTTCAAGCTGCCTTTTCCAAACTACTGCTATTCTTCTTTTGTGTTCTATGGAAGAAAGAAAGAGTTTGGAACAGCATGATGGTGAGCAAATGATGACACAAATTTTGTTTCTCGGTTGAACTTTTCTGTTCTGTGAATTCTCTGAAATGTTTTCCTTACACTTCCTTTTTTTAATTACCACTCCTATGTCCTCTGAGGTTTATTACCACCGTGAGACTAATTTTTACCTCAGCGTTTCCATTATTACATACCTTAAACCACATGGACCTTTAAAGCTGTAGTGCTTTACTGCTTCGACTGGGAAACGGCACTGAAGCAGAGAGTAAAATATGAGTTGGCTTACATGGCAAAATATCAGCACTCATGCAGTTACTGTTGACTGAATATGAATTCATGATAAAGTATAAACATTATTTTGAGTGTATGTGAGAGCTAAATAACCATTTTGACATGAAGTGCCATTTGTAATTTTTCTTTAAGAAGGAAGTGATTTACCAAGTGATTTTTCATGCAGAAGTGATTTACCAAGTAAACAAAAATATTAACACAACATTTCTCTTTCTTTCTCTCTCTGCCATAATGGTCTGAATATGGACATATTGTTATATGTGTATGTGTATTATTTCAGGGATCTGAAGTTGGATAACGTTCTGCTGGATAAGGATGGTCATTGTAAACTGGCTGATTTTGGCATGTGTAAGGAGGGAATGTTTGAGGGTCTTGTCACGGGTACCTTCTGTGGAACTCCTGATTACATTGCTCCAGAGGTGATTCAAACACTCATGACATTCTATCTTGCACTCAGCGGCTGTCTAAAACACACACAAAATTATGCATCTCAGAATTCTAGCATAATCAGAAGTGAGTCAGAAGGACTTTAAGTATCAGATGCCAATTCAGATTTCTGCTCAGAGTTGTTCACGTTCACTGAAATCATTTATTTCTATGGCAACACACAAGACAAATATGGATCCTTTTTTGGCTTTGATGTTATTAACAGAAAAATATTTAATGGAAAAAAAAATACTTAATATTACAAATATTTAATAAATTATTTCACAATGTTGAGCTGAAATAAAATAAAAATTAAATAATACATGAAAAATGTATTTTATTTGCCAAAGCGTCATTTCTCATTTTCATTTAAGTTCAAGTACTAAAATTACAGTACCACTTTACAAGAATTTCTCATTTGTAAACATTAGTGAATGCATTAACGAACATGAATTAATAATGAACAAGTATACAAAATGAACAATTTTAAAAAACGTGACCCTGGACCACAAAACCAGTCATAAGGCTCTTTTTTTTTTTTTTTTTTTTTTTTTTTTAATTGAGATTTATACATCATCTGAAAGCTGAATAAATAAGCTTTCCATTGATGTATGGTTTGTTGGACAATATTTGGTCGAGATACAACTATTTGAAAATCTGGAATCTGAGGGTGCATAAAAATCTAAATATGGAGAAAATTGCCTTTAAAGTTGTCTAAATGAAGTCCTTAGCAGTGCATATCCACTCACAAAAATAATTTTTTGATATTTACAGTAGCAAATTTACAAAATATCTTAATGGAAAATGATCTTTATTTAATATCCTAATGATTTTTGGCATAAAAGAAAAATCGATAATTTTGACCCATACAATGTATTGTTGGCTATTGCTACAAATTTCTTAGCTGACAAGAGACCACAGTGTGGTCTTCTGCTGCTCTAGGTATTTTAGATATAAACAGTATGCTTCTATTGGTGTCAATATGTTTGGTGAATAGATAATGTATAGAAATGTGTGATCAAGGTGTGTGAGAGAGCGTGAGAGAGGGATGGTAGGATGTCCTAAATGTAATAAATGTGATTTTTATATGTTCCTATAGATCCTTCAGGAGATGCTGTACGGGCCGTCGGTTGATTGGTGGGCTCTCGGTGTGCTTCTGTATGAGATGCTATCTGGCCACGCCCCCTTTGAGGCAGAGAATGAGGATGACCTTTTTGAGTCCATCCTAACCGAAGAGATTGTCTACGCTTCCTGGCTCGGCACAAATGCTGTGAACATATTGAAAGGGGTGAGCTGCTCAGTGTTCGCTTTAGAGACCTGGAGTCGTCCAGACATGAATTGCCCTGAATAGAGCAGTGTCTGCTTTTATGTCTTGATTAGTGGGAGGCATATGGTGTGATTTAAACTGTCAGTTCATGCAACAATGAACATCAGTAAACAGTAAATAACTCCCATCTGATCTCTTGCTGTCCCTCGTACTCTTTCCCTCTCTTACATAACTATATTTAGCCTCGATCCACAATCCACTGCTCTCACATGACTAGCTAAAAATAACGACTCTTCACATCAAATATACACAGGCACACAACCCCCTGCTCTCACTCTATAGTGTTTGCTCTCACTGTGAAGCATAGTACCGGTAATATTACTGGGGATGATTTTTTTTCTCCCTAACATGCAATTTTTGAAGGACCATTAAATTCCCAGTTGAATCTGGAAATTCTACAGCAGAATGTCTTGATATTTGCTTGGGATGAAAAATACTGAAAACCTGGGACATCCAACATGACATTGACCTACAAGAGTCAAAGAATAGATCAATAGAGAGGCTAAAAAGCATTCTAATTTTGGAATAGCAGACCTCCGTCCTGTTGCACCGCTGTGCTGTTATCTGATGTAGACGGCCCAGAAATATACACAAACCATTGTAAGAAGCAATGGACAATATGGCATAGGTTATTGGCCAATATTTTATATTTATATTTTATTTATTTTTTATTTTTACATTGAGATTACCTTTATTGTCATCTAATGCTCACCTAAAGTTAATCTTAAAAACACTAGTAATGCCATTAAATGCAATCTTTAGCAAATCAAAATGAATATACATTTTTTATAATGCACATTATGCCTAAATTCACTTGAACCATTTAAAAAAAAAAAAAAAAAAAATTGATTTTAGTATTTTATTCATTTAGACAAAATGGTATAGGATTTTAATAAAGGCTATATTGTTTTTTTCTATGTTGTTTTTGCTCAGTAAAACTGGATGATCCCTCTGAAAAACAAGTTTGTCGTTGACGTATGGTACCCAGCTACGCTTTATAATGGGTGTCAGATTTACCTGAAGTGTGTGTGTGTGTACATGTTTGTGTTTTAGACGACCATAGAAGTAGGGCCGGAGTTGATTTGATTTAATTTAATATGATTTAGTTATATTTGATAGCACACATTGATACTCTCGACACAACCTCCCACAAATGATTGTGTGTTATATACACGTTCTCGAAGGACTTGAGTCTGATTACTGATATTTTAGGTTTAATCCTACTATGGAGATTTGATATCATAACATTCAATAGCTTTGGGCACTTTCTTTTTTTATTAGTGAATTTGTTTTTAGAAACAAACTAATATATACAGTATATGGTGTGTATTACCATTTTACACATTTAAAGTAGGTGCATGTTTTACAGATATATGCATGATGACGAAGTTTTTGGTTTTATTTTACTCAGTTTCTGACAAAGAATCCATCCCGCCGTCTGGGTTGTGTGGCTGCAGAGGGTGGAGAGACTGCTGTAACCAGTCATGCATTTTTTACTGGCATTGACTGGGACAAGCTAAACCGGCGAGAGCTTGACCCACCTTTCAAGCCCAGAATTGTGAGTGTAAAAATTAAATTAATAAATAAATAAATAAATAAATATATATATATATATATATATATATATATATATATATATATATATATATATATATATATATATATATGTAAATGTAAATGCAGATTTATATATTTTAAAATCTAAAATCCCCAGAAAACTGCAGAAGATGTGAATAATTTTGATCCAGACTTCACCCAAGAGGATCCTACTCTTACACCCATTGATGACGGCATCATCCCATCCATCAATCAGGACGAGTTCCGTGACTTCTCCTTTACCTCTTCTGAACTCTTGAAAGTGGTTTCGGAAATGCAAAGTAGAGACGAAGAAACGTGGGATGTTATGAAGAAGGAACGGAATGCAGGAGAATTTGGTGATGTGATAGAACCAAATGAATTGTGACAATTGAAACTTGCCGGAGCAGTCTAAAAGAACATTTGGATACCAGTTTATCAAAGCCGGTTCATTTCAGTGGCCTAGCTTTTTGGTCTGTACCTAAACTATGAGAATATTTTTGGCCTATGTTTCTGCTTTAGCACAAGAGTATAATTGTCTGGTTGTCAGATGCATTGTGAGTGATTCGCAAAGATCTCCATGAGATGCTTTATTCAAGAAGACACCAGTTTACACCAATCTGATCAACAGATGAGCTGGTCTGTATTTAACTGATGTAACAGTGTTCATATCTAAATGTTTAGGAAACTTGATTTGACCCTTCTGCACTTGCCAGAACAGACAAATGTCATGCAGGAGCATCACTAATTCTGTCCGAATCATTCTGGTGTCAAGGAACAAGATTCAAAATCAGACCCATGAGAATGTTGGATATTTTAAATGGAAACTAGTTTTGTAAAATATTTTCATACATTTCAGTTTACGTGTGCAGTTTGTTGTTTTGTCTATTGTTTGTTTGTTGTTATGTTTTAGGTCAGAATTTCACTCCAGCATCTGTAGATGTATTTTATTGTTGATAAAGGTTGCAGTATTGAGTTCTCTTAGACCTTTTCTGTCTGTGACTCCACCAGAAGCCATCTCCCCTCTGTTGTTCTGAGGGGTTAAAGGCTAACACACTCAGGTGAAATGCTGACCAGTTTCAATTTCTTATATTGAGGCCAGTGACTTTTCCTTATCCTCATCATTCTTTAATGTTGTTTATATGGACCTTCTCAGTCCGAGCAGAGCAAAACATCTTTTGCCATTTGCTTTCATGCCTCTGCATATTTGCCACTGATTTCCCATTATTACTTTTTGTGCAGTAGTTTCAGTTGTGAAAACGATGTGTAAGAGAGTGCAAAAAACTTTATAATCACTATCAAATACATCCAGATATAGTATTCCTTGCTTAAAAAAAAACAAGCCTAAGACGGTTTGCTCATCTTAGTTTTTAAATGTTTTTTTCCAACACACTCGCATTGCAGTTTGTAACTATTTTGCGATTTAGCTGAGTGGTGGATAATTTGTATGAATCAATATGATCTAATTTTTTTCTACTTACACCCCATTGAAGGTTAGATGTAGAGGTGGGCCTTTTTTCTAAGAATCGTAAGTTTCCATATGCATGTACAAAATCTCCACCTCGACATGAAGTCCCCAAGTCCCGACACGAAATTGATGCCATTTATGACAATCCACATGCTTGTGCTTCTTCTGACACAAAGGTCGTGGATTTGCAAAGGTCGCTTTGTATAGGCACAATATTAGACTTGGAGACCAGGAAACCAGCTTAGGCTGGTTTAACCATGTTTTTTTTTTTCATTAGGGAAAGGGAGGGTGATGTAACCTCTTACATTTAATCAAACAAGAAGCTAATGGTCAGTAGGGATCCTCATCAACTTTTAAAAAAGATTAAGGTTGGTTGCTGATGGGTTGCTTGCAAGGTAAAGTCAAGCTTTGATGAAAACATTAACCTAATGAGAATAGTAATGAGTGTCTTTGGGTGTTCCCTGAACATTTTCCAGTACCTCAGTAAAAACCTACAAAATAGAATGGTTGATTTTTGCCTTATCATGCTTCTGCTAGCGGTGAGGCAAATAAAAATTAGCAACAGGTCTCATGGTCTTGAGTGAGAAAAACATTAGAGATGTCATGGGAGACACCATTAAGCAACTTGCCCTTACAAGTCTGGCCCAGCCCCAATTACACTAGAGGAGGATTTCCTGGAGAGTCAACGTCAGCAGCCCACTTTCCTGTGGGAGACCAACAAATACAGCACTGACTTGAGTGCTTAGAACCATTTACAGTCATGCAATGTGGGGATAGGCAGATACGGAAGTCCTTGTATGGTCAAGGACACTCTTGTGGCACTTGAATGACTCATCTTATAACGGTCTACACACAGAGTTTCCTGGTCCTTCAATGCCAGTTAACACAGTTATTCTATGTATATTGCTTAATATCAGCCATTTATACATCTTTCAGCATCTATCCATCTTTTGCCATACACTTCTCTTGTACTGTGGTCCTTTGTGTAGACTCATTCATTGTGAATGCCGGTGATGGTTCTCTTTACGTAAATGCTGCATGGTCTGTAAGATGGCTGATCTCTTCATATCAGGCCATTCATGCTGTAAGATTGTTCCCTGCATGACTTGCTTTTTTCCCCTCAGTGCACTATGAAATGCAGTCTGTTATATTGCAAATTTCCGGTTTTGAATGGCTCTTGCTTGACTGACCATGACAGCCTTATTTTGTATATTACATTTTTTCTAATGACAAACATGGTATATTTTAAAGTTTCTTAATAATGCAACCAAACTTAATATAATATACTATAATAATAAGATATGTAATAAGATATGTTATACTATAAAAATAAGATAATAATGTACTATAATTTTTCTTAAAGAATTAGTTCACTTTGAAATGAAAATCACCCCAAGCTTTACTCACCCTCAAGCCATCCTAGGTGTATATGACTTTCTTCTTTCTGATGAACACAATCAGAGATATATTAATAAATATCCTGACACATCCGAGCTTTATAAGGGCATTGAGCGAGATCAATGAGTATAAAGCTGAAGAAAGT
This sequence comes from Chanodichthys erythropterus, assembly GCF_024489055.1. NCBI lineage: Eukaryota > Metazoa > Chordata > Actinopteri > Cypriniformes > Xenocyprididae > Chanodichthys > Chanodichthys erythropterus. The sequence continues at coordinate 20,040,308 of NC_090225.1, forward strand.
GCCTCCATCCACATCCATCCATCATAAATGTATTTCACACAGCTCCAGGGGGGTAATAAAAGCCTTCTGAAGTGAAGCGATATGTTTGTATAAAAACTATCCATATTTAACAAGTTATGAGGTAAAATATATAGCTTCCGCCAGAAAACCTTCCGTATTCAACTTATGAAGAAAGTGTAAAACTCTAGCAGTTCAAAAAGCTTACATCCTACGCCTTCCCTATTCAATTTACGGAAAAAGCTTAACTGACATGACGCCAGTTTACACTTTATTCATAAGTTCAATACGGAAGGCGGTCTGGCAGAATCTAGATATTTTACTTCATAACTTGTTAAATATGGATTTTTTTTTTTTTAAACAAACGCATTGCTTCACTTCAGAAGGCTTTTATTAACCCCCCTGGAGCCATGTGAAGTTAGATTATGATGGATGGATGTTGATGGAGGCACTTTCTCCAGCTTCATACTCACTGCCATTATAAAGCTCAGATGCATCGGGATGTTTATTAATATATCTCCGATTGTGTTCATCAGAAAGAAGAAAGTCATACTGTACACCTAGGAGGGCTTGAGGGGAGAGTAAAGCTTGGGGAAATTTTCATTTGAAGGTGAACTTATCCTTTAACCACCAAATCAGCATATTAGAATATCTGATGGATCATGTGACACTGAAGACAGGAGTAATGATGCTGAAAATTCAGCTTTGCCATCAGGAATAAATTAAATTTAAAAATATATTGCATTGATATTTCACAGTATTCCTATTTTTACTCAAGATTTTTTTAATGATTTGAAAACTAAACAACCTAAACTTTTGAACAGTACTAATTATTACTAAATTACTAATATAATTTAGATATTTCACAGGCTTTAGCTTTATCCCTGCAGAACTGCATATTTTTTCTTGGCATATAGTTATTGAAGAACAGTCTATAAGCATGCATGCAACATGTTGGTTTAGAATGCATATCAATATAGGCAAGTCAAACAAGCTGACATGGAACTGTATGGCCCTGATATAATTGTCAGTTTGTGTATTGGCGACAGACTGCTGTCCTTCCCACTCGCATCTAAACTCATTTCAGCTGTTATAAAATTAGCCTTCTGTAATGCGTCTCTTAAAGGCCTTGGTGACAGATCAGTTTCCAGCCATTCCCAGGTCCAGTGGGCCATAATTACATTTTATTGATTTCTATTCTGCTTGTACGAATCCCCTTTATTGGATGCAGAAAATCCATTTCAGTCTCAGCACCACTTCAGCTCCAAAACCTTGTCATGGACCGATTTTGTTTATTTTATTGATTTCTCTCTTGATAAATGAAGGGTGTAACGATTAGATCAGGAGTCCCTGTGGGTAAAAAAAGACATCAAGACATCTTCAGATGTATAGTTACACTCATTGTGCTTTAAGAGGCAAGTGTGTGCAAACAGATCTTTTCTTCTTTATTGCCTAAAGAGTCTTGACAGGGCAATGATACATGCACGTGTGTGTGTGTTTATAGCTTCATGTTTATTGTACTGCATCAGCACAGTGCTACGCAAAAGATCTTTGCATGTTTCTCTGATCAATCTCTTCAAAGTCCCATGTGTCCATTCAGCCGCAGCTGAGGGATGGAGAGATCATCTCTGAACAGGAGGATGAAGGAGATTACTGCAGATTAGAGTTGGCACATGTCCATCTGCTTCCCTCATTCATATACACCAACAATGCTAATAAATTCAAAATTGAATTTCACAGAAACCCTTTCGTCCAAACACAACGTATAATAGACCTGGCAGGAACAGTCCCTGAGCCGGAAACTACACCAGAGCAAATGTTTCCCTCAAGGACACAGTGGAGATGGAGCATGGCATGAACTCTTTTATCCCTGTTGTTTGCTCTCGCTTCAATATCCCCTGGATTCAAAAAGGGAAACTTCAAACCTGAAGTTCCTTGAACTTCATTGTATTACATAGGATCTGTAATTGTGATTTTCAAAACATTACAGTGAGAAAGGTCAACACACTCACTGTACTGCACTTTTAGAACTATTTTACATTTTTGCCGAGTAGTTAGTAGTTAATTCGCATAATTCCATGGGATCTCATTCGTATATGAATTGTATGCATATGTTTAAATAGTCTTCAAGTGTACTCTAAATGGTTGCTGTAGAAATCAGAAGAAAGTAGAAGAAATCACAGTCCACACACGTGTTAGTTTCAGGGAAATATTCTCAGTTTTTTTCCATTGGGTTGTGGAAAAGGATGAGACACAGGGTATATGCTGGTCTGCACGTCTCGTTGTGGTCACAGGGCTGGAATCTGGGAAAAAGAACATCCTTCCCGAATTTTCAGGGGCTGGAAAGTGTTTGTTGACATGCCTCTTTCAATATGGGAAAATAAGGGGACCTTTTATAGTTAATGCATATCATTAATAAAATTATAAAAGAATAGTCAGTTACAACATTGCAAACTCTGTTCCTTTACAAAAAATTAAAGTGTCTACCAAAGTGCCCTAGTTACTTAAGTCAGAAATATTTTAGTCTTTTAGATGCCATGGACCCCCAAATATGATCATCCTCATGCATCTTTAAATTTAAAAGGCATCTATATATTTTCTTGTACAAAGACCCAATTTATATTGTGGAAAATATGAGCAATATCACAAGAGTAGCCGTGCAATATTGCTCTTTATACAACAGTCCTTTTTGGTTCTCGAATCTGATTGGCTGAGAGCCATATGATATTCCCGCAGTATCAGCACTGGAACGGTTGCATCCGTTTGTATCACTCCGCTTGTGGCGACTGTAATGCAAATCCACCAAATTTTTTTATTTTTATAAATACTACTGTTGCTGTGTCATGGAAGGTAGTTTTAAGAGTTTTAGGCAATAATGTAGTTATTTAAACCTGAAATATGTGACTCCATAAACAGCGCCTATTTTACAATTTGTTTAGATGCTTTCGCAAGATGTGAGCTCCAGACTGTCAGCGCCCATTCAATGCTCAGAGTGGGCCAGTCCTTCAGGAATTTGCTGCTGGCTCTTATGTAGATAGTGGTTAAACATGAGATATAATTCATTTGGAGTACATAATCGATTTGGGTTAAGGGGAAAATTAAAAGGTTAGTTCACCCCCAAATGAAAATTCTGTCATTTATTACTCACCCTCATGCCGTTCCACACCCATAAGACCTTTGTTATCACCAAAAATATTCTCGTCGCTTTATAATATTAATATTGAACCACTATAATCACATGAACTGATTTAGCTATGTTTTTAGTACATTAATGGATCTTGAGAGAGGAAATGTCATTGCTGGCTATGGAGGCCTCACTGAGTCATCGGATTTCAACAAAAATATCTTAATTTGTGTTCTGAAGATTAACGAAGGTCTTACGGGTGTGGAACGGCACAATTAATGACATTACCTTCATCTTCAGGTCTTATATTCATAATCACAAAATCAGTTTGAATGTCTGCCGAGAAAGCGATATCTTTGTCATTTTAACAATTAAGGGTGGGCATACACTAATATTTTCAACAATTTATCAACTCTGTTTTAGTAGATCGCATACGACGTAAAGCCAAAGCTCACGAATTATGTGGTCACACAACACGTGTTAAATACACGCGATAACCCCCCCTCCCAGGTTCCACAGCTACAGACAATGATACTGTGTATGGACTACAGCCAGAGATATCTTCATCACAATTAGTAACCTGAAGGTCGCAGGTTTGAGTCTCAGTACTGGCAGGAAATAGGTGGGGAGAGTGAATGAACAGCGCTCTCTTCCACTCTCATTACCCACATCTGAGGTTCCCTTGAGCAAGGCTCCTAACCCCCAATCACTCCCCGGGTGCTGCAGGAAAAAATGTCTGCCCACTGCCCCGGGTGTGTGTTCGCAGTGTATGTGCACTTGGATGGGTACAATGCAGAGCACAAATTCAGAGTATGGTATGGGACACTACTTGGCCACATGTCATGTCACTTAAAAAGATTAGACTATAAAAGTAAAATATCTTTGTACAATAGGAAATAAACATAGGCAAACAGTTCAGTCAAAAGTACAAAAGCAGCACTCTAGTTAGGCTACAGGATTTCAGTTCAGCATATAAAATTAATAAACTTAACTTTGCCCTTAGCCAAATCGATTTGCTCTGGAGCAAGTAATAGATTAATAAAACCAAAGACTGACAAATTATGTTTACATACAAGGCACATATTTGAGATCTAAATAACTAAATCTAAATTCCATGACACAACAACAGTAGTATTTGTAAAATTATGGATGGATTTGCTCGTTCGCCATGACACTCACTGTGAGAAATGCTGCAAGCAGAGCAATACAAACAGTGAAATGGTTCCCGTGGTGATACCGGCAGAATATAGCATGGCTTGAAAAGGCTCTGATTCCAGAACCAGAAAGCACTGTTGTAGATGTCTAAAATATTATTCTGAAAATATATTGAGTTTTTAACTCATTATAACTGAACTGTTAGATTCATTATTTACTTATTTACTCATTTATTTTAATCTAATTGTTTATTTATTTATTTAACCCTTTTTATTTAATCTTTTTTTTTTTTTTTTTTAATTCTGTTTTTCCATGGACCCCCTAGCATTCCCTAGAGACCCCCCGGGGGACCCGGTTTGAAAACTGTTATTGAAATGTTGGCCACTATTAGCTACTTCTGTCATCAAAAAAATTGATCAAAATGGCAAATAATGTGAAAGTGACAATTAGATTAATGAATTTCAGTAAACTGCACAACTTTGATTTTCTCTTAATGGTGGTTACCCAGTGGCGCAAAAATGGGGTAGGCCTATGCAGTATATGCAATGCACAGGGGCGCTGCAACGGAGGGGGCGCCGTTGTGCCAAACCTTTTTTGAAAATCTTTTTGAATAAAACGAAAAAAATAATAATTTTAAAATGATGTTTGTTGAAAAATAATGTTTGTTTAGCATTTGAAATGAGTAAAAAAATATATATATTTTATTATGTCAAGTGATATCACACAGTCACATGTCCAAAATGGACAGAGGAGGGAAGCGGTCTGGGGCGCAGAACAGAAAACGTAAAAAAGAAAATGAAAAACAGTGTCTTAAAATGAGGACATCGATGTCCAAGTGAATAACAAGAAATTGGTAAGCATAACCTACAACACTGTAAGTCTTTGATGTCATACACCAATCGGTCTGTGTGTAGCGCCGCTTCAAGTCTTTTATGAATGGTCCACTGAATCACTTTTGTTACATTCAAAACGCAGATTCAGAAATGAAACACTGCTGTGTACTGCGTGGAGACGAACAGTTCTGCTTTGTCTTTATATTTTCATTGGCAAAAATTTTACAAAAACAGACAATATTTTGTCTCAAGTAACAATAAACTTATTGAACTGTTGTATAAAATAAGTAGGCCTATTGCATTTTGCACTCACTTTATTTTGGACAAAAACAGCACTCGTGTAATATTGAAATCTGTTACTTTTGTGATACTGCTTAACTCATGATAAATATGAGAAAAAAACTCAATAAGGGGCATTTTTGTTCCTATATCTTGAGTTTTATGGACATTCTGCATTCTGTAATCTCTATCGCATAGTGAGTTGTTGCCCTGTATTATATTCCTCCTCATCAGATGACCTACATAGGTTTGAGGCAGGCAAATAATTTTTATTTATTAATTTAATTTTTTTTAATCGTAATTAATTAATCTAATTAACGTGTTAAATCGACAGTAAAATGCAGGAAGTTTTCTTGTGAGGGTTAGGGGATATAGAGTGGCAATTGAAAAATGTGAATCCTTTGGATTTTCTGGATCAATTGATCATATCAATTGCTCAATGTCATATTCATTAAAGTCACAAGTAGACAAAACACTATGTAGTTAACATACTAACATACAAAAATATCATTATGTCTTTATTTAACATCCCATTAATCTTTTGAAAAAAAGTAAGTGAAAAGATTAGAGTGGTTAAAGATTAAAGATTACAGATAACCATGATCTTGCATAGTACCTCTCAGCAAATGTGCAGTTGCGCCCCTGTGGTTACCTATGCAAAATTTTGTAAGAGTCGTTCTGGGTATAGGCACTTGATGTAGGCTATTTGCTGGAAACCATCACACTTGACCTCATGAATTCTGAATATCCAATTATCTTTAGTGTATTAAGCACATCCAACAGCAGCGAGCGCGGGACAGCTTCTACAGGAGCGTGTAATGGCCATTGGAGGGTTGATCGTTCCATAAATATCCTCACTGGAGCACCACAGCGCGTTCCCGACTACTCAGAGGCATGTGACTGCTCGCCCACGCGACCCGTCAGGCAGATGCGGAGAAAGCGAGAGAGGAAAGGCGAAGCATCACTTCAACTTGATTCAACTTTATCACTCGAACACTGGAACTCTTGCTGCGCTTACTGTATAGTGCACATTTAGGACTGGACATAATTAGAGCGAACAAGGGATTTAGCTAAGGTTTTTGTGTGTTGGAGTCCCGTTTGACCATGGATTCAGTCGCACCTGGAAAAAAAAGGTAAACAAGCCCCAATTTCTGTTTGGATATGGACTTGTTTTGGCAATAATGTTGTTGATTTAATTCTGTTTTGTCCTTTGTTTGTTGTTGCTATCAGTAGTCTTTATGATTGTGCCCGGATAACCTGTTGTAACATTTATAATTCATACCCCTGTGTGAATGAAACCGTGACGGTTTCTCACACATTTGCAGGTTTTGCAAGATTTTGTGCTATATTACACACTACTTATTTGAGTTATAGAAAAAACAGCATTGCTTTAGAAAAGTGCACTGACTCTAAGGGTGCGTTCACACTTGTAGTTCGGTTCGTTTGGTTCGGACCAAGAAAAAAAAAACATTTAGTCCTGGTCCGATTAGCGTTCAGATTGGCAATTTTATCACCGAACCGAAGGATACCGAAACCTTAAAGCATAGGGATACATTCACAACCTGATTGGTCGGATTTTATGACGTAATGCATATTTTGAGACTGAACTTACTGAACATCCAAAACAATGCTGTGCGCTGAGGTAAATGCTCTCGTTGTGTGTGTGTATCTTGCATATAATGGCATTTTGGCCAGCTTGGAACCCGTGAAGAACTTATAAAATGTGTAAAGGAGTCAAAACAGCCGCGGGAATCCCTCCGTCACACACACAAACTTATCTTCTGCGCGGAGACGCGCGTCTGATGCCTGTGATGGGCAAACTCGCGACTATGACGAGAAAAAAAAAACGATATGCGTGAGGATTCTGCCCTTTTAGGGTCTCATCTTCCTGTTTTTGGTTCGTTTACATGTCTTTGGTCCGTGTTGCGTTCATATATCATTCGAACCGCACCAGAGTTCGTTTGGAAGCGGACTTGAGACCCATCTTTTCAGCGGTCTCGGTCCGCTTGTTTGGTGCGCACCAGGGTTCGGATGGCAGCGTTCACACATGCTCAAATGAACCGCACCAACAAAGCAATCGCACCAGGGTTCGTTTTAATCGAACCAAACATAACAACTGAACGCACCGTCAGTCACAACTGATTTGCGCTGGTATTCGCCGAGGTTCGTTTAGTCAGTGAATGAATCGTTTAATTCAAATTTTCCAATGAATCGGTTGACCCGGTTCACAAAGCCGGTCTGAACATTTCGTTACTCTACTTTCAAGGCCAAAGAACTGAGTTCTTTTTTTAATGGATTCACATTTTGGTCGTCTCACAGATCTGAGTTTGGGTTTGTCAATTCTCATAGGTTTTTTTTTTTTTGCACATGCGCAGTGCTGAAGGATTTCTGCTGAACCCGTTGAACCTCCACATCACATATTATGCATAGTGGGTTTGATTGATCATCTCTTCCTTTAAAATCACTACAGGATGATACAGCCTATTGCCATTTAATTAAAGAGTGGGGCTATGTGCTTAAATCTATTCAAGAGCCGGCATTTGAAATTAAGAACATATTTCTTGCACCCTATTATGAATTGGGCGAGTTTTGGTTTTTATGAGGTGATATAGCTAAAATGCACTTTACAGTACATTAGAATGTACATGTTAATGTAATTGTTTATAATAGTTAAATTAGGCTACATTAAACATTGAATTCCAATTTTATTACGTAAGGCAGTATTTCCAATTGAAATTTGTTTAAAGTGTAAAATGTAAGGTGTCACCCATTTTAAATGTGCAAATACATGCATGAGATCTTTTGGTGTTGCTCTGCTCTCCTCTGAAAGCCCTTTGTTGTAGCTCTGGATCAGCTGACACCTCTCCTCTTGGCACTATGGTAAAGGTCCCCTGTGTGCTATCAGCTTGTGGCCTGTCGTTGCTGTCATTTGCAGGGGTGTAAAATGAAGCTGAGAAAGGTTAGGCTGCTTCTGCACTTATCAAACCAGCCATTCGTCCTCTTAGAAACAGAATTCGTAAACAGAAGAGACTTTATTTATCAGATAGCTGATGAAGGATGTTGACCTTTGCTTGAATAATGTTCTGCTCGACGTCTTGTCGTGGGTTCTGTAATTGGCCCTCTTTTAGAATAGATTTCATTAATAGGTCTGTGGTTAATGCAGGGCATTGTATTTACTGGATGTGTTATAATGCCTAATAACATATACACAGGATGCCAAGACGCTCTAAATGTTGCATGAGCGCTTTAAAGCTCAGAATAATGGCATTAACCTAGATTCTATTGAAAAGCCGACATGATCCTATATCATGTCCTGTTATATCTTTCTCGCATGCACTGTGAGTGTTTCTGCTGTTTTGAAGTTCAGAAAGAGAGAATCAAGCATTATTTCTGGTTATGGACTCATTACCATTTTTCATACTAATGATCAAGGTTGCAAAATATAGTTGAGATGCATTAAACAGAGATGTTTTTCTGAAAGAGCGTGTGTGCACTGTCCTTGCTGAAATATTTAGACCATAGTAAGTGTGCCTTATGTGTGTGGGTAATAAATAATGAATCATGTAGTCCCCTGCAGAAAGCAGTTTGTACTGGTCAGAAGGAGGGAAAACAGAGAACAGGTTGACTGACGGGAAGCTTATTGGATCATTATTATTAAAGCATGCTGAGGGGCACAGAGCGTCTCACAGAGGGGGCTGTGATCATGCTAAAGGCTCCGTCTGTCTGCTCTCCACAGTCTGGCTCAGCAAATCTGAGATGACTTCTAGAATATTATATCAGCATAACTGCCTTTTTTTAGTATATTAGATACACGATTTTAGTTGTGGCTCAAAGGTGTTCATATGGTTACACTTTATAATGATTGTCAGTTCAGTGACATTAGTTAATGCATAAGGTAGCATGACCTAACAATATACTTTTACAGCATTTTATTAATTTTGGTTCATTTGTACATACATACCACTAAATTAACATTCAACCATTCAAGTTTAAACATTTCAGCTAATGCATTAACTATAAACTGATGTTAACAAATTGAACCTTATTGGATTATAACTTCTAGAACGGTTGTGTAAGATCCTTTGTGGTCCTTTGTTGTCAATTATACTACATGGTGCTGTTTGATGTTTTAATGTTCTCAGCAGGGGTTTGTGGTTAGCTCATTTTCCACCACGCTACTGTTGGGTTGTGAGACTTTGTGTTATCTCATAACAGTATCTGTGACTTCCTACAGATGTATTGTAAATGGTAACCTCCTACAGAGCTCCTACAGATGTAATATATCCTACAGTATATTTAGACTAAAATTTTGAGCTGTATGCATAACCTCTCGACAGATCACAAAAAAAGGTGTCCACAGTTGCTCTTTCAATGATGAACTCTAGGTAGGGATGCGCTGATTTTAAATATACAGTAAGTTGATCATTTTTTTTAACCTGATAATCGGTAAATGGTCAATATTAGAGTTTTTTTATTTTGTCTGAATAAAAAAAGAAAACCCTAAAAACTAAAATCAGCTGTTTTAAACGCATAACAACATTATAATGTACAGTATGAAAAATGGATATTCATATTGAGATTTATTACAAATTATATTCATTAAATTAGCGGTAGTTGTATGTTTTAAAGTGATTGTTAAATGGGAATATAATCTGGTAAGAAACCCCAAAAAACTATTATTAACCACTTACTGATGTTGAAAAGATTGTACACACAAAAAACCTAAACCACAAACCTGCATATTGTTGCTATGAGGCATGGCTACCATTGAGTCAAGGTCATTGTGGTGTGAAGGTTACTCAGATATGCTAATGAATGATAGAAATGTATTAGTAATAGGCCTTCAGTTGTGTATTGTTTTGTGCTAAACATGTCCACTGCGTCTCAAGTACATATACATAATAAGACCTCATGAATCCCCATTTGCTTCATCGTATATTTTTAACTGATTGTTGAATGGGAAATGACCAGCGGGGTGACTGAATGCTCTTGTGTGTTTGTTGGTACATCACTTCATCAACTTCCTTTTTTTGTCTTCACTGTTCTGTTGTATCCGAAATAGCATTTGCAGATAATGCAGGTGGAGTTTTTCAGAGAAACAGACAGGAAGAGGGGTGAGATGACTGAGGTTTCTATAGCATTTGCTTTTAAGGCAATTGGCTGGCCAGCATCCAGACGCTCTAACTGCACTGTATCAGTGTAGAGACCTCAAAGTGAGCTCAGAGTTCAAGAGTGTATGTTTGTGTACATCATTTAATGTATAGCCATATCTTGTCTCATGAGGGGCCCAAGAGACCGAAAATAACACATGCACATTCCGTAGACATAATGATTTGATTAGACATCATTAGACATAACGAATGATATACTGTATAAACTGTATATTTTATCCCCTAACCCTAAGCCTACCTATCATAGAAAAATTTCTTCATATTTACACTTTCAAAAAACATCACTTAATATGATTTATAAGCTGTTTTCCTCATGGGGACCAAAAAATGTCTCCACAAGGACAAGGATTTCGGATATTGGTGTCTTTGCAGGGATATTTTGTCTGCATAATGTAGGGTATATACATGAACCACACACACAGAAATATCTATCTTCACATTTTATCCTTAAATGAAGTTATAATGCAGAATATCTGCTAATAACTGAAACTAGAAGAAATGTCACTTTGTAAAGAAAGACTACGCTCCTGCGCACATATGCTATGTTTTAGAGAGCTCTCGCGCCAAATGCACATGCATATAGAGTACCTCAGAGATGACGTGTTTTTGTATGCAAAACCCGGAAGCGAGTTAAAGTTTGAGGAAGCTTGGTGGTGATGACGTTGATCCACAGCTATGGTGTGCTGTAGTCCGTTTATAGCCTACTGTTAGCTTTTTATATCTGACGACTTTATTTAGGCTTCAAAATCTATAAATGTTGTGTTAACTTGTAAAGATTATCTTCATAGACAAAACGTGTAAGCATCATAACCTTTTGTTAAACACAGAGCTTATTTTTTGTGATTTTCCAAAAGTCTATGGGAAAAAATGCATAGGCTTTCAATTGAGGGAACTTCCGGGTTGGCCTACAAAAACACGTCGTCTCTGAGGTACTCTATAGAGTAGGCTCAACACGTAATGCACACGTGCATGCCGTCACCGTTTTCACAGATCCACTTTTTTTGCCGTTTTCACACTGATAACGGTATAATTTTTCCAAAACTTGCACTTTGAAAACCATTTTCAAAAGTTTGCGTTTTCAGGCCCTCAAAACACCCCAAAATGCATAAAAAGTTTTTTGTTTTTAGTTAAAAAGGCTGTCGTGTAAACCCCCTTAGTGGCAGAAAAATAAGGTTTCTCATGAATTAAATCCTGAAAGAGAGACAGAGCTGGAGGTAATATAAATCAATGAGAGTTAATTAAACACTGTTGACATCTCTGAATAGTCTTGTCCACGGATGTTTTATGAGCTCAGGATTTTCCATATTTGCCCCGAGGACAGCTCACGGCAAACATCATGATGTCAGTAACAGTAACTGTACAGTAGGATCTTTGTGCATGTGTGTGTGTGTGTGTGAAATCGGTTTTACCTGCTGTGTCTCCATCGAGTATGTTAATAAAGCAACTGTCCTCAGTTCAGAAGAATTGCCATGCCTGACCTCATACACAAAATTACACAACACTACAAAATACAGCTACGCACATTATATTATATTTATTTATTTTTTATTTATTAATGTGGCATCATATCCTGTAGTCGACATTTGTTGCAGCACCCTTTTAATTTTGCATGCCAGACTGCACCTTTGCTTAATGTTTGCAGCTGGTTTATACGCCGTGAAACCTATGTGTGTATTTCAAAGCTCTTTGATGTATTTTTTTTACAGTTTGACAGCACACAGGTGAAGGCATTGACAGCACATGCCCCTCTGATATGATTTATACACGTGTGTGTGTTTGTGATATAGGGTGAGTTCAGAGCGAAGGAAGGAGAAATCCCGAGACGCAGCACGTTGTCGGAGAGGAAAAGAATCGGAGGTGTTTTATGAACTGGCCAGAGAACTGCCCCTCCCCCACAGCACCACCTCTAACCTGGATAAAGCATCAGTCATGAGACTTGCACTCAGTTACCTGCGTCTGCGTAAACTACTGAACACAGGTGAGAGAGGACAAATGTTTAGTGAGATCGTGCAGTGAATTAATTTAGTAGGTCTGCATGTTTATTTTTGTCTCTCTTTAGATGTACTGAATGTGGAGACTGAATTGGACTCTCAGTGGAACAGTTCATATCTGAAAGCTCTGGATGGGTTTCTCATGGTTCTTTCTGCTGATGGTGACATTGTCTACCTGTCAGAGAATGTCAGCAAGTGTCTAGGCCTACCTCAGGTGATTTTAGGTGTATTTCAGAACATCTTGATTACACATGCACGTGACTCACATTAGAAGTCTAGTTTCAGAACAATAACTGTCAATAATTAGATCTTGTTATGAATGTTACAATGCAATGACATTACAAAATCTTAAATGTAGTAATAATATGATTCAGTTTGATACTTTGCAATGCTTAATGGTGAAGTGTGTGCACTACTAGTGGGACAAAACAGAATTGCAAAATGTTTAATTTTCAGTTAAATCACAGTTACATTGCTAGTGGAGCAGAAATTACACTTTTATTTCCAAAATAAGATAAAAATTATAAAGATTTTTATGCTTTTGAAAGAAGTCTCTTACGCTTACCAGTGCTTCATTTATTTGATTAATCATGGATCTTTTTTTTTTTTAGGATTCTTTGATTAATAGAGAGTTCAAAGAACAGCATTTATTTGAAAAAGAAATATTTTAAACATTATTAATGTCACTGCTGTCACTTTTGATCAGTTTAAAGTATCCTCCATCTTTTATTGTAAGATGCACTGATGTTGCACTGAATCTCTAATGGAGCTATGAATGTGTAGCCAGGCCTTAGAAATGTGAATAATGACATGAATTATGTGTATTAAACCATTTTTTTACCCCTGTAGATCGACCTAACTGGACACAGTGTGTTTGAGTTTACTCATCCATGTGATCATGAGGAGCTCAGAGAAATGCTGGCACACAGGAATGGTAATACTCTGGTCTTTCTCTCTCTCAGTCACAGTAATGATCACTCCTCACTCACACTCATCTCTCTCCCTTTCCCCCCTTCAGGTCTGTCCAAGAAAGCAAAGGACTTGCACACAAACAGAAGTTTTCTATTGAGGATGAAATGTACACTGACCAGCAGAGGGCGCACTGTCAATGTCAAATCTGCCTCCTGGAAGGTACTACCCCCTACTTGAGCTTCACTTTTGACCCTGTGACAGCCAGTGTTGGGCACATTACTTTAAAAAAAGTAATTAGTTACTAGTTACTTGTCAAAAATAGTAACTGAGTTATTAACTGAGTTACATCATTATAAAAGTAACTAATTACCAGGGAAAGTAACTATTGCTTTACTTTTTATTTATTTTTTTTCAAATATGTCAAATAACTTGGAAGCCCCCAATATTAAATATGTTAAATGAATGAAATAGACAGTAAATAGAATAAATTATTATTATAAAATATTGTACACTAATCTAAACTATTTCAATGTTGCTGTGGGACAATGCGAGAGACACATATCAAATTCAATATATTATTGTAAATATTATCATTACTATGGTGGAACAATAAAACACAATAGATGGTTTAGAAATTTTAATATCAAAACACAGACCACAACTGGCTAACAAATAAGTCTAAAAAAAATTCTGCTTAATCCGACTCGTGACTCATGATTCACTCTTGCTCAAGACATGAAATTTCTCTGTACTGTACTATACTATACATGTTCGTAGTCATTAAAGAAAACATATTTAGTTTCATATTTATGTTTATATAGGCCTATTAATGTTATTTTTTTAATTTAATCTATTTGATTATGAAAAGTGAACAGCATGCGTAAGATAAGATACATCATAAGATGCACAATATATCGGAGACATGGAGTGGGTCAGACATGATTTTGACCACTTCATTAAGCTTTGTTTTGTAGAAAGCCTTTCTTTAAAGTGAATTTCATTTTGTAAAAATTGTATCTTAATTTTAATCAATGTTTCATTAACCAGTTGCCTGGATTTAATAAATAAGAAGCAAATATAGCAGACAACATAATCATGACATGGAGGTGCCAGCGCGATCACTTGCACATGAACTGGAGCGCGTCTTATAGGTTAAATGAATCAAAACTCAGTGTATAGGCTGCTTGCCTCACAGACATTAGAAATGAACCTATTCTCATGAGAATGCGTATCAAGAGTATGCGCATGAACTCATTTTGGCTTATATATTCTACGAGATTACACTTGCGTACTATTGATACGCATTCTCATATATCTATAGAAAGTTTGAAATATGTACTTTTACACAAAATAATACAAAATGAAAAGAAATTGGCTACTCTCTGATTATGTAATCCGAATGAAATGTGCATGCTCTCTCTAGGCGCGTCCAGTATATGCGGAAATGATGAGAGTCAGCAATGTCAACTTCATCTTTACGGCTGACACCGATTCAGAAAACACTAGTTTATTAATAAACAATTAAAATTTCTCCTCTGTTTTTGTCAGATTCATAATCATTACTTTTGCCAGTTCTTTATGGCAAGCTTTATGTGTGCGCTTGAGTGCTATATTGCCTATATTACTATGGTTTATTCTCTCCAGTACAATATTATTTATATTATTCTAATATAAATGTGATTAGTCAACTAATGGCTTAAAAGAACAACTAATAGAACGACTAGAAAAAACTTTTCACATACAGTACAGTCCAAAAGTTTGGAACCACTAAGATTTTTAATGTTTTTAAAAGAAGTTTCGTCTGCTCAGCAAGGCTACATTTATTTAATTAAAAATACAGTAAAAACAGTAATATTGTGAAATATTATTACAATTTAAAATAACTGTGTACTATTTAAATATATTTGACAAAGTAATTTATTCCTGTGATGCAAAGCTGAATTTTCAGCATCATTACTCCAGTCTTCAGTGTCACATGATCCTTCAGAAATCATTCTAATATGCTGATTTGCTGCTCAATAAGCATTTATGATTATTTTCAATGTTGAAAAAAGTGGTGTACTTTTTTTCAGGATTCCTTGATGAATAGAAAGTTCAAAAGAACAGCATTTATCTGAAATACAAAGCTTCTGTAGCATTATACACTACCGTTCAAAAGTTTGGGGTCAGTAAGAATTTTTATTTTTATTTTTTTGAAAAGAAATTAAAGAAATGAATACTTTTATTCAGCAAGGATGCATTAAATCAATCAAAAGTGGCAGTAAAGACATTTATAATGTTACAAAAGATTAGATTTCAGATAAACACTGTTCTTTTGAACTTTCTATTCATCAAATAATCCTGAAAAAAAATATTGTACACAAATATTTTGTACAATTGTACACATTAAATGTTTCTTGAGCAGCAGATCAGCATATTAGAATGATTTCTGAAGGATCATGTGACACTGAAAACTGGAGTAACGATGCTGATAATTCAGCTTTGCCATCACAGGAATAAATTACTTTGTGAAATATATTCAAATAGAAAACAGTTATTTTAAATTGTAATAATATTTCACAATATTACTGTTTTTACTGTATTTTTAATTAAATAAATGTAGCCTTGGTGAGCAGACGAAACTTCTTTTAAAAACATAAAAAATCTTAGTGGTTCCAAACTTTTGGACTGTACTGTATTTTCGATCCAGCATATCACAAAGGGTATTCTGGTTTGAGCTCTCACACCGCTTGCATGCTCTTACACAGGCACACACACAGAGCATTGTACATTATCAAAGTTTAATATTATATTTGTGTGTGACTAACCTGTACTATTTCTTTACAACAAAACACTTTGCAGGTCTATCATCTCTAGTCACACACCAATCATCATCAGTTAGCCTGTGTCCCACCCCAACACACACCAGAGAAAAAACTTTGCAGGTTTTATGGCTGAGAGAGAGCCTACTTGGATGAAAACCACTTTAGTGAGCTCAATTATAGTAACGCCTCTTTTTATTGTCAGTAACAATAACGGCGTTGTAGTGGGGGAAACAGTAATTCGTTTGATTACTCGTTACTGAAAAATTAATTCATTTAGTGACGCTGTTTATTTATAATGCCTTTATTCCCATCACTGGTGACAGCAGGGGTACTCTGAATGTATCTATACAGTGAATTTGGATACATATTTATCCCTATCAGCCTTTCTCTTTGACAGGTGCTGCGCTGTTCGGGCCATATCCACACAGCAGATGGTGTTGCGAAGGGTGTGTGTGAGGAAAAAAATGTGTGCTCAACGTACCTGGTGCTTATCTGTGAGTCTATTCCCCACCCAGCAAACATTGAGGCTCCTCTGGATTCTAGAACGTTCCTCAGCCGCCACACTTTAGATATGCGCTTCACCTACTGCGATGAGAGGTAAAGTCCCAGCACCTATGAGTGTTGTACAATAACACCTGCTCTGCTCAGCACAAAATTAAATGCTTCTGTGCTGACAGCAGCAACATCTGACTCTAACATCTGAGCATCATTTATTATAGGGTGGGCTTTTGAACACTTAAGTCACACTTTAAATGACTGATGTTCATTGCATAGATCTGGGGTTTTCCAACCTTTCAACATTCTTAACAATAAGAAATGTTTCTTGAGCATCAAATCAGCATATTAAGATGATTTCTGAAGGATCGTAACATTGACGGAATTAGAGAGCATAAAAGACAATTAAAAAAATGAAACGATTGTTCTGACCCCAAACTTTTGAACATTAGTGTATATAGATTATATTAAAAACTAATTCAAATTTTATTTGGAAAATTCTTACATTCTATTAAGTTGGCAGCATATATGTTTTCTCTGCATTACTAGAATAATGTCAAATGTATAAACCTTTAAAAATGTTAAAATTGTAAATCATGTCATTATTTCTAACTAGAAAGAATAAAAATATAGCTGCAAGCACCGATGACAGGCCCAAGCCCCGGCGCCACCAAATTCTAAGCATGCTAAGAGCCTCAAAAATAACCGAAAATAATATTAAAGTTTGACACCTTGCCATGGCAACCGTATTCAAGATATCAAAAATCCTATCACAGTTTTAAATCATCCGTGTCTTGACATTTTCAAAGCAATTTGAAAGTGACACACTTCCTGCTGCCAGTTGGTGGTGCTATGATTTTGACTCACAATAGTCACATCCATTCAACGAACACACAGCTGAAGACCATGTATGCAGAAGTTATATCACACTTACTGTTTCCCTTTTTTTCCAGCATAAAATTATTGCCGTGCCACTGCCAAACCATTCAAGATATCAAAAATACAATTGCAATTAAGCATGACTAATGTCTTGGCATCATGTTGACAGAGTTTGGTGCCAATTGCATAAATTCCCTAGTAGGAGTATTAAAAAAGTTCTGCGTATGCGCTTTTCACAAAAACCCTGATTAGCCGACTTTCTGTTGTGCTGGCATCAGACTTTCAGTGCGAAAGTTGTTCGGCTCGATAAGATCTATTTGTGTACTGAGTTTTGTACATATATACTTGTGCAAGTATTTAAAATATTTGGACCAAGTTTTTGAAATGCATTCAAGGGCATTCAAATTACTTCATGCACCAGGGCACACCAAGCCCTTTGGGGCTTGGGTGGGCCCTAATAACAACAAAACTAAAGTTATTATCAGAAAACATGTGAAGTAGGTCATCTGGGTATTTTTGCCCATGGTTTCAGGACTACTGGGTATTGAGACATATTGAGACATTAGTAGGGAAGTATGCATTTTCTGATGCAGAGAGAGTCTGTGGACTGAAGGGCCAGATTTATGGACTTGATTTCTTCGCCATCTAGTGGTAACTTGTGAAAGCTGAAGTGTCACAGAGCAGCATGCAACCTGTGTGTGTTTGCAGGATCACAGAGCTGTTGGGTTTTGATCCAGTGGATCTGTTGCAGCATTCTGTGTATGAATACTATCATGCGCTGGATTCTGACCACATGACCAAAACGCACCACAACCGTAAGATCATATAAATGCTGTTCATTTATGGAGATCTAAATTAAGGTATATCATAATGCTTTATATGTCTCTCTCTGCAGTGTTTGTAAAGGGACAAGTGTGTACCGGACAGTACCGGCTGCTGGCTAAATCAGGAGGATTTGTTTGGGCCGAGACTCAGGCCACTGTGATCTATAACAGTAAAAACTCCCAGCCACAGTGTGTGGTCTGCGTCAACTACATCCTCAGGTGGGACTTCACACAGTAGTCCTAGTATTCATTTAAATATTTGTCTGCCTGAATACCAATATGTACTTGTGTTTGTATGAATGCCATTATTTTCATCCATTCATCCATTGCAGTGGAATTGAACAGCCCAAACAAATCCTGTCCCTTCAGCAAACCAACAACAAAAAAATAAAACAGGAACAGGAAGAACACCAAGAGGAGTCCCTTGGGGCTGAAGTAACCATGGCTGAGTTAAAAGAGAAGGGAAAACAGAGGGATGGAAAGGAAGAAGAGCCTGTGGGTGAGGAGCTAAATGACAGCCTGAAGGGGGAACCAGAGGCTCTGACTGTGGTAGACCCTGTCCTCACACTGGATATCACCAACACAGGTCTGAACTCCACACTAGCTATATTTCTATCCAAAGTTGCAAAATGGAATAGTGGATAAAACATTTGCAAATAAAGCACTGTTTCCATCCCATGTGTTGCAGAGAAAAAAAAATTCCCACTTACTGGGAAATTGTCACAAAATACTGTATCTATAATGAAAAATTAAAGTTGCGGCAGGCAGATGCCTGGTGTTTTAGGAACGCAGTCGTGTGAGACAGTTGTAGGAGGAAATTATACCAAATCATTTTGATGACAGACATTGGCTCAGGCATTTCAGAATAACCAAACCAACTTGTGAGATGCTGTGCAATGAAATTGGGCTTCTGATTAGTCTAATCACATCCATTGTTGAGGCAAAGTCAATTTATTTTTTTTTGCACATCAAGGGATTTATTCTGTAAATGTGTTTCCATCGTAGTTTATGCACATCTCAACTGAGCACATACCTTTTTTTATTAGAATTTTGCGCATCTTGACATTTCCATCCAGCGTTTTTGATGTGATGTCCCAAAATTTGCCTAAAAATAAGTTTATGGAAACAGCTACTGATTCATCTAAATCATATGTATTAGTTGCTCTGACATGAGACCATTTTCAGGGTCATTCACACAATTTCATTCTGCAGTAAATTCTGTGTGCTTTTCATTAAGTTGATGTTGTGTAATCTGAATTTAATAGCATCAAATTGGGTATGTTTGAATGGAATATTAGCATACTGTGTAGTATATATTGTATATTGCTTAGTGCCTACTTTTAAATAATCTTAAAGGTCCCGTTTTTCGTGTTTTTTTTTAAGCTTTGATTGTGTTTATAGTGTGCAATATAACATGTGTTCATGTTTCGCATGTAAAAAAACACAGTATTTTTCACATAATTTACTTATCTGTATACCGCTGTTTCCACTGTCATAAAAACAGGCTGATGACTTCCTTGTTCTATGAAGTCCCTCCTTCAGAAATACGTAACGAGTTCTGATTGTGCCAGCTGTTCCTGTGTTGTGATTCAACAGCAGCTTAGCGCTCCTTGCCCGGAAAGGTCACGCCTCTTACCATAACGTGTGCTGCACATAGTTTTACATGCGGATTATTGTGGAGTTGTGCCGAATGAACACAAAAGACAATAATTCCCGAGAGACTGAACTCTTTAATCTCCACAAGCAGTGACAGAAAATGTACAGCGTTAGCACTCACTCAGAAGAGTACCTCATACGGAAAACAGCCATATACATAAACATAGTCCCCTCTTGTGGCCATAATGTGCACTGCAGT
Source organism: Chanodichthys erythropterus (assembly GCF_024489055.1). Classification (NCBI taxonomy): domain Eukaryota; kingdom Metazoa; phylum Chordata; class Actinopteri; order Cypriniformes; family Xenocyprididae; genus Chanodichthys; species Chanodichthys erythropterus. Next base: position 20,060,627 of record NC_090225.1, read on the forward strand.
CCAACATTAACTATTGCAGTAAGGATACCACAATTATAATTTTCGGGAACCGAGTTAAACATAAATTGTAACCATTGATCTCTAAGTACAGCGTCTCTGGGAAGGCCAAACAAAGGTGATTGGACTGCATGATGAAAATAACACCGTTTCGACGACATGAAGACAAACACACTCTACAAACGCAACTCTTGCTCTTCTCCGTGGGAGCGCAACAAGACCACGCCCCCTTTTTTGTGTATTCCTGTGGGCGGAGGTTAGTGACGTCATTAAAGAAGGAAGTAGAGGGATGTAGTCCAAACTGGCCGTTCGATGAAGGCGACTTCTGTTAAATAAAATATCTCTCTTGGCATTGAACTTTGAGCATTAAAATTTTACAGATTTTATTTATTCTCTAACAACAACATTACACACTAACTAAAGTTTGAAACATGGGATTACGAAGTACGGGACCTTTAAATAAACTTTTTTTTTTAAAAATACTTTAAGAATGACACATGCAGTATGCAACAATACTTTAATTCAAACAACCATATGCTGCATTGCTGTTACATGACCTCAGAATATTTCATCATTAATAAAGCAAGCTGCATGCATGATGTTGGGAATACAACATTAAACATCTAGAGAAAAGGATTGGTTTTGATGAAACAATTTCATAAAATACATGTCATACATTCACATGCTCATACATGACATCGTTTGACTCGTGCAATGTAATCCTATTAATCACAGTCCATAAAACAATAACTAAACATTATTCATATTTATACATGAATTCTATTTATATTTTGACCATTTATAAGAAAGTATGTGATTTTAACATCCTTATGTTAATTTCTTGCAGACTCAGCGATCTCTGTGCTGACAGATATTCCCCTCTACAACGATGTCATGTTGCCCTCTTCAAGTGTACTGCTACCCCTCTCACCCCTCTCACCTCCCTGTTCCTCCCTAAATGATGATGATGCCTCCACAGCCCATCTACAACCTGACGACTTCCGCTTCCCACAATCTTCGTCTTCTGATTCTTCCAGATCCCAGGTGGAGACTAGTCACCATTTTATAGTACATCTCATACCTTTCACACTTTTAGTACTTGATATATATATATTTTTTATATATAAAAATGTATATTAAATGTGACATCAGTGGGTTGTTTGTTTATGTTCAGGTTGATCTCCCTGTGGATTCAGAATTAAGTGACCAGCTAAAACCAGATCACGTGGAGAGACTGTTTTCCATGGATATGGAGTCCAAGACACACTTTAATACACAGGTACAGTAGATGAGTTGATGATCTACTGCATCCACACACATGTCAATATAAGTCCAAGATGACTTGCAGTATATCAAGCAACACAACATAAAAAACGTAGTGCACCATTTAAAGTTGTATTGTGCTGATGGTTATGATGATTATAGGGAGTGGGTTTGGATCTGGAGATGTTAGCTCCATACATTCCCATGGATGATGATTTCCAGCTGCGGACTGTTTCTCCAGCCCAGTCGATGTGTTCCAGCCCAGGTTCAGCACTAGAACTGACCCCCTCCAGCAGCAGGCAAACTGCCCCTGCTATCCCAGCAGCCCCTCCAGTCTTGGTGTCCAGTGACACCGTTCAGCAGAACACTAGATCCACAGAGCAGGACAACAGCAGGTGAGGGCTCATCCTCAGAGAGACATGCTCTGTTGATCAGATCTGTGCTGCAAATAAACTCTTAACAGATGTACTAATAAATAGTTATTCAGTAACAATCTGTTTTCTGTTGCCGTTCTTTCTCTCTTCCTGTTTCGCTCTGTAACTCTCCAGAGAAGTTATTCAAGACAGTGATATTTCTTCTAAATGTCAGACCAACCCGAAGCTACTCAAGAGGAAACTTGAGACCATACCTCTGTCTGAAGCAATAAGGCTGGTATGTGAGAGCTTTAATGTGTATTATTGCATACTTGATTCTGAGTGGTCAATCAGTTCATGGAATACAATAAAAATACATTTTTATAATGTGCAGGCAGCTGGGCATTATAGCAAAATAGACCTCTTTAGGGTGTTTACATCTTTCAGACAAATAATAACAGTTATCTACAATTTCTGGGTCTATTCGTTACTGCAAATTATGTTAATATTTTATTCATATGTATAAGAAGAGTTTATGAGTGACTGTTGATGTGTGCTTTCTTCCAGGGGTCTGTGTTGCAGTTGGTGACTGATTTTCCCGAGAAAAAGATCAGAAAATCAGATGCTTCATCAGCAGAAGGGATTCGTCATGCCACGATACTGTTGCTGCCATCTGGTATGTCACCATGGAGACAAGAAGTCAGTGTGTGAAATCCTTGCAAATATTGTGAGACCAGTTGTTTTTCATTTAAAATTGCTCTTTCTCTGTTTTTCCCCCTTAGATGTCGCCAGTAGATTGTTGAGCAGATCGTCAGAGGGTGGAGCCATAACTATGCCCCTCCCCCAGCTTACCCGTTACGACTGTGAGGTAAATGCGCCTGTGACTGGACGGCAGCACCTGTTACAGGGGGAGGAGCTACTGTGTGCCTTGGACCTAGTTATTTAAAAAAGCCATACTTGTGTGGCATACTTGTCTTCCCACGAATAGGGAGAAATCAGTGGAATTATGGATGACTTCCATTAAAACAAAAAAAAACAGTTGTAAGCAATCAAAACAGATGGGATGCTTCTGCTTCTGATGGGTAGATGGTACATGCTGGACATCTAAAAGGAAAAGGCTAATTAATAATAATTAATGACAAGGGAAATGTAAAACAGAATAGAGCAATTATGAGCTCTTACTGGTTAGAAATACGCACAGAGAAGAGAATATTCTATTCTATATAAGATTGTACTGTGTTACAATTACAAAGATTCTTCTTGCACAAATGACATGAATTTACCTGCAGCTTTCAGAAAATGTTATTTTATTAGCATTGCTGTTTTTATAATTATGTCTAAGGTATGTATAAGGTATGTCTAAATGTTTTCTTTGTTCAGGTCTCTACATGTCCAATATATATTTGTGTGTAAATGTTGTGAAATGTCTAAAGTGGCTGTTATTTTAAATTTATGAAATATATTATACAGCATTTGAGAGTAGTCAGCATATTGGTAGAACGACCCACATTACTACATTACACAATACTACCTTAATGTTGAAACTATTACTCCCTACTATTATTATTGCTAGAGATTTCTATTTAGTTAAATCTCTGACTATATCTAGGGCATTAAAATGTTCTCTTGTGTTCCCTATACTATGAGTTTCCCCGTGTTACATTAACAGTGGCATATAGGAAGCAAGATCTGGTACAACCCCTAGTGTGTGAGCTTTGCCGCTGTGCTCTGTGTTTCTCATGTTCTTCCGTCGTGTCACATTGTCTTCAGGAAATTGTAATGTCTGACAAATAAAAAAAAAAAAAAATGTTTTTCAACAACATTTAGCCTTCAGACATCAATTTGTGGTTTAATTTAAAGCCTTCAAAAAGAAATAATAGAACAGATACTACTGTTCAAACTACTGTGAGTCTCTATTTGATGAAAATTCTGTAAAAAGAGTAGTATATTGAAATATTATTACAGTTTAAACTGTTTTCTATTTTAATGTCTTGTAAAATGTCATTTATTCCAGTGATGACGAAGCTAAATTTTCAGCATCATTACTTCATTCTTCAGGGTCACATGGTCCTTCATAAATCATTCTGATATGCTGTCTTTGCTGCTCATGAACTATATCTTTTTAATATCAATGTTGAAAATGGTTGTTCTACTTCATATTTTTGTGTAAACCATGATCTTTATTTTTCAGGATTCTTTGATGAATGGAAAGCTCCAAAGACGTGTTTATTTAAAATAGAATATTTTAATCAGTAGATTTAACGTACATGGAACAGTTCCTACACATGCAGACTCCTGAAATACCTTTGTCTAGAAACAAATCATAGTTTAAAAACAAATTTAAGGTCTTTTTCCATTTTCTACACCACTAAACCTAACCCTACTGTATATAAACAGTACATTCACAAATGAGTCAAGAGTGTCTACAAATGTATGTGTTCATCAAACACAACACAGAACAAGAACTGTTTTCAATTACAAATGGCCTTGCCAAAGGACTTACTTCATCGCTCAGGACGCTGCATGGGCTCTTTATGTGCTGTGCGAGACACACAAAACCTCAGAAGGTCCCCTCCACATTTCTGTGGGAAAACACTTACTCATGGCGAATGGCTTTATTCTTGGTAACTTTATACACACCATTTTGTATCTGTGTCTGTCATCCAGGTTGAGTGAATGGTCCTCATTGAATTAGTGGGAAAATCCCATGATTCTTGCTTTTGTTGCTATGGAGAGGGCTGTTCTCAGTCTCTATGGACTGTTGCACTTCAATCAAACACAATCCAGTTTTATGAAGGCAGGAAAAAGGACTGTTTTTCTATTTAACGGTTCTCATAAACATGTCCAGTGAGGCTGATTGTTCACAGCAATGACCAGGTTTACTCAGCAGGAGCAGCGGGTTTGTTAGTGTATGATTGGTGGTTGCAACTGAACTGTGGAGTTCTGCACACTATCTGATGATATAAAACATTTCCAAGAGTGCTGAAATAACAGTCCAACAGCACTGGAACTTCTTAAACTGTTTGTATCACTTTGCTTATCGATTTTCATGTTATATTAGTGGTGGGGATTTTACAATGACGCTTTCTGCAGGCCACATGACAAGTGACTGAACACTCTTGGGGAAAAAAAGGTTCAATGGGGTTCTATATAAAGGGTTAAAAAAAAAAAAAGTCATGCCTAAGATTATATATACAGAGATTCACGTAGGCTTCTAATGCCATTTTGTAGTATAAATAGTGCAACTGGTGTGTGCAGACTGAAAATTCAAAAATTTATGTGAAAAAAATGTACTCTGCGTCTGAATTTGCCAACTTATAGAAGCATAGAAGTAATGTGAGTTGAGTAGATTCATAGTATTCATAAAACAGTAGGTGAAAAGTATACCCAGATGACTACTTCTGGCGAGATTCAAAAGTGTGCATTCGATGGACACTTTTGAGGCCACGGGAGAGGATTTGTGAATGGAAGTGAATCCGTGCAACTGACACCATAGGTCACATGCAATGACAACATGTTTCAAACCAAATGCAGAATCTACTGTACTATACCAGGGGTGTCAAATCCTGCTCCTGGAGGGACACTGTCCTGTAGAGTTTTGCTCCAACTCCAATAAACACACCTGAACCAGCTAATCAAGGTCTTAAGCATAATAGAAACTTCCAGACAGGTGTGTTGAGGCAAGTAGAAGCTAAACTCTGCTGGACAGTGGCCCTCCAGGAGCAGGTTTGGACACTACAGTATGCGATTTCGAAAGCAGAGGAATATGAATACGACACTTCATGTCGCAGCTTTAAGTAGGCTACATAGCAGAAGGCTATTGGGCTTCCGGCGGACAGGCGGACGCATCAATTTGTGGCCATACGCATCGATTTCCAATGCATGACGCAGTGACAAAAGTGGAAGTGCAGAGTATAGAGCAAAACAAAACACCGGTCACGAATTAGTAGTCTAAAACAATCATTTTTAACGAGAAATGTTGGAGGATTTCGATATAAGAGAAGACACAGCTGGAGTTTGTTGCTAAAAAAAATTTTTTTTTTTTTTAAATGCGAGGTGACTAAACTTACGATACTCCTACATCTTGCGTCATATGTCGTGTCAGGGGTTACTCTTGTGGAGTTACTCTTACTCTTATTTTAGTTAATAAAGTTCACAGTCTTTCTTACAAAAACCCATGGCTTATGGCAAGCCGTTTTAACATTTAACAGCTAGACCGGATATGTGTTGCAGATATCTGTATTTCAGTTTTGCCTCGTCAAAAAGAACATTTCGGATATCCGCAACTACATTCTTCCTATTCATAATTGTCATTTCAGATATCCACAAAGACATTCTTCCTAGGACAAATGACATCACTTTTGCCATTCATTTGTATGGGATTGATCATTACAGATATCTATAATTCAGTTGCAGATATCCACTATGTGAATTACGGATATCTGTAACTGAATTGTAGATATCTGTAATTCCAGTTTGAGATATCTACAATTTGATTCTGACTAGTCACAACTCCAGTTCAAGATATCTTTAATTCAACTCCATTCAAGATATACATGTTCCTTTTCAGATATCTCAAATTAAGTTTTGACTAGGCGAAATGACGTTGTAGATATCTGTAACCGGAATTATGACTAGTCAAAATGGCGTTGTAGATATCTCAAACTGGAGGGATAGTCATAATTTACTTAAACTGTCATTTAAGATGTGTGACGAGTTGAATGTCGTTTTCAATGACCTCATTGCAGATATCTGTAATTCAGTTTTGCCTAGTCAACAAAATCACGCCCCCCATTCACTACCATTATAAAGCTTGAAAAAAAAAAAATATATATCTGTGATTGTGTTTGTCTGACAGAAGATTGTCATACATATACCTGGGATGGCTTAAGGGTGAGTAAATCATGGAATCAGTGCTACAACACAATGTCTGAAGTGAGCATGGAAAAATAACAGAAAATGCACACAAACTCACAAATAGGGTCCTTGCAGTTGATGACTGCACATGGTATATCGATCAAATGCTAAACAAAAGCATGTGTAATTGACTGAAGATGTCTATCTCTTCCACAACTTTAACTGAAAAGCCAGCAGGCCAACGGACAGCCAGCAGGCCTGTTTTCACTTATGTCTGTTAAACACACTTACCCACATCACTCTTCTTCCACTGGAGCGTACACACACACACATACGTCATTATACAAATTTGTGTCCTGAAATATGTCACAAAAACACATACACACACCTCATTATTTGTCCTCAGAGGACCTGTTATAAAATTCTTTTACATGTGAAAGCTTTACTGTTTTCTATGGACAAACACCAGCAGAAAATAGGCCTATCTGCCCGGCCTCACACAAACAGTGAAGCTATGATTTAGTGATCTCTCTTTCTCTATAACTACATCATTCATCCCTTTGTATACAATCTATTCCTTTTTAGAGGAAAATGTATTGCTCAGAGGTTGCTCTTTCATAGCTCAGGATACATAATTGAATTCTCTTTACTTTTTTCTCAGTTTAAACTTATTTGATTTGGATGTTTCTTATAATACCATAGAAGAAATAAAAATGTCACAAATGAGACAACTGTTGACATTTAAAATTATGCGTGATGCAATATATTGAAATCTCAGACCTTTGATTGCATGGTTTGGGACATTGTTGAGATCTTCTGAAATGTGGGATTATTGTGGTCTTTTATTCTAGAGAGAATATGTTTTATTGCAGTTTTCCTCCATGACAGCAGGGGGCGTCATGTTACTTTCAGAGCTACACAAAGAAAAGAAAAAGCATGTTTTAACTAAGACATTTTAAAAGTAAGTGCAAATCACCCTTCAATACAAGGCATCAAGTAACGGTGCAATCTACTGCTGTAATTATGTGTGAGAAAGAGAAAAAAAAAAATGTATATTGATGTTATTCCTATGGAGCAAGCCTATGTTTTGTGGTTAAGGAGAGGTAGTGTGTGTAAAATCTGATGAACTGATCTTCATCACTTAATAAAATTCAAGGCAAAACATGCAAGAACTACAAAGAACAAAGAATCAAGCTGTTTATTTACATAGTTCTTACATAATTACATAGTCAAGAGGTAATGGCATTGTTATTTGAGGGCTAATATTTTAAACTTTTAATCATAAAGATTTGTGATTATATGGATAATGAATTCAGTTAATCAGGTCTGTGATTTATTTTTATTTTAAACAGAATATGTTGGAGTATTCTGGAGTGCTATCATAGCTTCTAATGCAATGTTGCAGGGTACATTGAGACCTTCTGATGATCATGTAGCAAAACATACTCTCTGGTAACGGTGCCACCTGAAGTGATTTTGATTATTTCGCTGTCTGCATGTATGACAAATCTGTAGCAGAACTTTAGAGCACTGCTTCTGGTAAGGTATTGCTTTATGAGAAAGTCTAGACATGCTATCAAACCATGACATGTGGGCTTCTCTTTCTGCAGCCAGACTTTTTTGCTCAGCAAACTCTCAGCAGTGATGTTGTCAAGCTTTAACTGACACTTTGTTTCCACAGTTGGGCCTAGACCATGACATGTGGTGCTGTAGGTGACTGAGAACCTGTTGCATATAATGTCTAGTCTTGTCAGACCCTCTTTAGGAACAGCTTCTTGAGCCTGTGTAAAACAGGATTTAAACTCATCTTGGCAAGAGTGGTTGAAAAAGTGACAGGCATCAATGGAATGCTTTGAGACTGTTTCACTATACAAGTTGTGGATACAGACATTCACCAAGACTTGCATATTTTCTGATGTTACAGTAAAAATCACCTGTTTACTCGCACCAATTTGTACACAAGAGTAGTTTCCTTTAACCAACAACTTTGAGTTCTGTTGTAGAGGATGGTTTCGAAGGAATCTCTCAGCAAAGTCCAAGTTGGAGAGAAGGGTGTTGTCTGAAAAGTTCTTTTCCTTAAGTTCACGCATCACAGACATTATGCTTTCCGTGTCAGGTTTTAAAGAGAGATAACATCTTGGGAAAATAAATAAATAAATAAATAAATTACACATTTATGCATTTATGTTTAACTTCCTCTTGCAGATTATCATCATTTTCAGAGTGTACTTACAATGAAGCGTCCATTGAGAAGGTGGAGAGATTTCTGTAGCAGGCCAAACTCACCCCGAAGATCCACACTGTCATAATACAGCAGTCATTTATGAGGAACAATTTACAGTCATTATTTCAAAATAAACAGGGTTATCAGAAGTGGTCTTTTAACCCTGAAGTGATGAAAATACATATAGCAGAATGTTTTCCTAAATCTCCCCTCTCATTTACTACCTTCTCAAAAGACTGTGATGTCATTTGAAAAGTTCATTTGTTTCGGTAAGTATGTAACCTGCAAAAACAATAACTAAATAAATACACAAATTAATATAAGAAATGTAAAAAAAAAAAAAAATAATACATAAACATAAATAAATATACAAGGAAATGTAAAAAAAATAAATAAATGAGTATTTATACTTTTATTCCCTTATTTATGTATAATTGTATTTTTTCCTCACTTTTATTTATTTCCACATTTATTTATGTGTATATGTATTTATGTCTACATTTATTTGTCTGTATGTTAATGAGGCAGACACAAACTTAAGAAAATTATAAATTAAAATTTAGAACTTGACATATATGATGATTCATATTTAATAATGTTTGAATAAAATGCCCCTGGAAATCAATTATAGGGGGAAATACCACATCCTAAAGGAAGCACTTTTTTTGAAACTCCCCTAGACTTAAAGGTGCTCTAGAACCAGTTTTAACAAGATGTAATATAAGTCTAAGGTGTCCCCTGATCGTGTCTGTGAAGTTTCAGCTCAAAATACCCCATAGATTTTTTTTATACATTTTTTAAACTGCCTATTTTGAGCCATAATTATATATTCATCGATTCAGTGCGCGGCCCCTTTAAATCTCACGCTCCCCCACCCCCGAGCTCTCGACTGCCTTAACCAACATAAACAAAGTTCACACAGCTGATATAACCCTCAAAATGGATCTTTACAAAGTGTTCTTCATTTATGCTGCATGCATGCATCGATTCCTGTGAGTATTGTATTTATTTGGATGTTTACATTTGATTCTGAATGAGCTTGATAGTGCTCCGTGGCTAAAGCTAACATTACACACTGTTGGAGAGATTTATAAAGAATAAAGTTGTGTTTATGAATTATACAGTCTGCAAGTGTTTAAAAATGAAAATAGTGACGGCTCTTGTCTCCGTGAATACAGTAAGAAACGATGGTAACTTTAACCACATTTAACAGTACATTAGCAACATGCTAACGAAACATTTAGAAAGACAATTTACAAATATAACTAAAAATATCATGTAATAATGGATCATGTCAGTTATTATTGCTCCATCTGCCATTTTTCGCTATTGTTCTTGCTTGCTTACCTAGTCTGATGATTCAGACGTTAATACTGGCTTGTCTAATGCCTTGAACATGACCTGGCATATGCAAATATTGGGGTCATACATATTAATGATCCCGACTGTTACGTAACAGTCGGTGTTATGTTGAGATTCGCCTGTTTTTCGGAGGTCTTTTAAACAAATTAGATTTACATAAGAAGGAGGAAACAATGGTTTTTGAGACTCACTGTATGTACTGAACTCTTGTTATTCATCTATGCAGAGGTAAACAGTTGAGTTTTACCCATGGTACGGCAGCACAGTTCATTGATTATTATGCCGGTATGAGAGTATAGTTCCTAGCCATATCGGCCAAGAAAATCACAACTTTTCATCTTCCGTCGGTTTTAGTACACGATGTAACTACAGAAGAGTCAAGTTTTAAATAGGAAAAATATCAAAACTCTTTGGTCATTTTTGAGCGAGATGCTAATGGTCTAATCAGATTCAATGAACTATGCTAAGCTATGCTAAAAGTGGTAGCATAGCCGCCAGACCCAGAGATCGGCTGAATGGATTCAAAAATGGTAAAACTCAACTGTTTAACTCTAGGGGGGTTGGAAAATTAGCCTATTTTCCAAAAAAGTGGAGTGTTCCTAGAAAAGTTTGTGTCTGCTGCCGTCAACATTGTTTTTGAAAGTAATGCTGTGTTCACGCCACCTCGTATTTACCGGAATCTTGAAATGACAATATGTTAAGTTATATTCTGAGCTGTTCATGTCCTATGGTCCTTGGACTGGGAATTATGCATTTCCATGGCACCACTATCAACACCTAAATTAATCTACAGTGGTCAGGTGGTACATGTGGGAGCTTTCAGAAATCTCCCATCTTACAAGATGTAATTACGAGCTCTACGAGGACGTGAACGAATTATGAGGCCGTGTGAATGCACCTTTATATTAAAAATGCAGTTGGCTCAAATCTGAAAAGACAGGACAGGTGCTTTTTGAATGGGCATGATGCTTCTGCATAGCTACATGTCTACAATGCATGGTGCAAGATGTGTGTCTCACTAGCTGCGTTCACATGCACCTTTTGTTTGAATAATTCCAATTGATGACTTGTGATTAATCAGTACGCTATCTAAGAGCAGCATCTATGCAAATATGCATTATATTTTAAGCATTTGGATTGTCACATGTTATGCATGCAAAATTAGGAAACGCAAATGTAGGCTACTGTATTTGCAGCCGCTTTTCAAACGCAACCCTATAGGAGACTCCTATGCGGATCCGCATTCAAGTCGCCAAACCCGCGTGACTGTCACATTCGTTTTGGTGCCACCCAGAGGATCAGCTCTGCCTCCGGGCGGTGACGTAAATTGTACTTTCAATCGGCGAATCCTGAGCGGACCCATGCCGGATCCGTTGCTGCGCGCAAGTAGACGCCGATACGGGTCCGTTCGCGGATACGTTCCAGAAGCCGCGATACCTTGGATTGGCCGCGGAGTTCGGTTGCTGTGAGGGATACAGTTAGGGTGATATTAAATGACTTAAACCATGATATAAGATTTTGAATGAATTGCCCATCTTGACTAAGTCATTCAATTCCTGTGCGACAACTTGTAAACGCATGTCCAAGCCTCTCAATATTATTTCGTTTAGTCACACCACAAGGTGTCCTGTGGCCTCAAAGATTCAGCTCTGAACTCTGAGCTCGATTGCTGAGGTCTGATGTAAAAAACGATCTCATTAGCATACAGACAAACAAAAAATGTAGAAATAAATGTGGAAATAAATAAATGTAGAAATTAATAAATGTGGAAAATGGAAATAAATAAATGTAGACAAATAAATGTGGAAATAAAAATGTGGAAATAAATAAATGCATAGCCAAAATAATGTGGGAAAAAAACAATTATACATAAATAAGGAAATAAAAGTATAAATAGGCCTACTCATTTAATTATTATTATTATTATTATTATTTTACATCTCCTTGTATATTTATTTGTGTGTTTATTTATTTATTTACATTTCTTCTTATATATGTATTTACATATTTATTTATTGTTTTTGCAGGTTTGGTCCTTCATAGCTGAGCAGTGTGGAAACAGTTTACAGACTCAACTAACAATTTTTGGTTCCCAGAACGTTCCGTGAACGTTCGTTTCTGGTTCCCAGAACAAAGATTCTAACGTCCCCTGTTGGTTCTCGAGTAAAGTTTTCTTTACGTAAATAGAATGTTCCCTTTAGGTTAGGGGAATGTTCCCGCAACGTTCTGGGAACGTTAGGTTATAAAATTAACTCAAAAAATAACCTACAGGGAACGTTCTGGGAACAATCTCCTTGGGTTGTAAAATGATCCCAAAAAAAGAACCGGCAGGAAATGTTCCCAGAACGTTCTCTTTAGGTTATAAAAATAAAACCAAAAAAGAACCAACAGGGAACGTTTTGGGAACGTTCTCTTTAGGTTATAAAATGAACCCAAAAAATAACCTACAGGGAACGTTCTGGGAACGTTCTCCTTAGGTTGTAAAATGATCCCAAATAAAGAACCTGCAGGGAACGTTCTGGGAACGTTCTCTTTAGGTTAAAAAAGGGAGCCAATAGAGAACGTTCTCAGAACGTTCTTATTTGGTTCCCCCAAAAAATAACCAAACGGGAACCATATGGGAACGTTAGAACGTTCTGTGTTTACTGGGGAGGTCCATTTTAAAATTACAAGTTTACATATAAATAGAAGAAATTAATATTTGAAATATTAGAAAGCAGCCTAGCCTAGGCTATATTCATCCTTATAACTTTAAGATAATTTTACTTTGAATAATCCAGTTGTTTTAGTTATAGTTTGACTTAATTTTCATCAGTGTTAACAGATCTCTTACAGAAAATTAGGCTACTTTAAAATCCTGTGCGAAACGTTTTGTAGTTTGTGGTAGGCTAGGCTACTTAAAATATCCGGGAAAAGAAAACTGGACAGACTTACCGTCCTAGATCTTTGTCCAGTGGTCAAATGAAAGCTAGCTTTTTTGATTTCAGCAAATGTTGTTCTCAGCGCTTCGTTGATGTTTTAGCTCTCAGGCTCTTGCAGCACCACTAAAAATGTATCGGTAAATTTCGGTTTCACAAAGCGTTTTCTGGTAAAACGTTAGTTTCGTTTTCTGAGTCAAGGGAGAGGGGAAACAGAAGTCCACTCCCTCTGTGTTTCACTGCAAATTAGCAAGTAGGCTACACATAGAGCTATATGGTGCTTTATGTTTAAGAGACAATACACCGTCACCGATCAGACATTATGACCACTGACATGTGAAGTAAATAACATTGATTATCTTTTCATCACGGCTCCTGGTAGTGGATGGGATATATTAGGCAGCAAGTGAACATGTTGTCCTCAAAGTTGACGTGTTAGAAGCAGGAAAAAATGAGCAAGCGTAAGGATTTGAGTTTGACAAGGGCCAAATTGTGATGAACTGTGAACCGGCGATAATTTTAAAAATTATTTTGCGGTCTCTGTGAATAATGTTATATATGGTGTCCTGATCACTTCTAAAAGCTCTTATATACGTATATCTCTAACCTAACCTTTTGATTGAGATCAGGAAGAGAATGTCCCACCTCTAGCTGCTGCGTCTCTCTGGTGTGTCTGTGTTTTGAGGTGGTGGACAGGTGTCAGGTAGCCTATAGGTGGATAAACACCACATTGTTTATGATGAATCTGTGTTTTCTCTGCACACAAACCATCTTTTTTTTTTAATATATCCATCACATTTCTGTTTTGATCAAGTCTTTTTTTTTCTTTTTTTCTTGCAAAATTTGAACAAATATACAGGATCAGGGAAATAAAGTGTGGTTGTGTCTGTTATATGAATAATCCATTAAATTAATAATACATTAAAAGAACGGAAAACAAATATCCTGAGTTTGCATACATCAATATGAAATAAAGAAAAGAAACCATCTAGGGTCATCAAATCACAACACAACATAATCCCATAAGCAACACACATTCATTACAGTAGGCTACATGAAAAATGTCAGTGCAGATAACTGCAATATTATGAACGACCTTTTAATAGAACTGGACAAGATTCTGATGACTCAGTTACTGTATTACAGAACTGTTTTAGATGCAGTATCTATTGTGATGTTTCTGCACCTCCTCTATCTGTGACCCATGGCCAGTTTTTAGTAAACAACTCATAACTGTTTATCAGTATAACCAGTCAGCTAAATGAAAAGATCAAACCGAGAAGTGCTTTTAAAAATACTGTAACTATTTTAACTGTTTAACTGTTTTTTTAAAGGGTTAGTTCACCCAAAAATGAATCTTCTGTCATTAATCACTCACCCTCATGTCATTCCACACCTGTAAGACCTTCGTTCATCTTCAGAACACAAATTAAGATATTTTTTATAAAATCCGGAGGTATATGACTCATCCATAGACCGCAATATAATCCCCACTTTCAAGGTCCAGAAAGGTACTAAAGACATCGTTAAAACCGTCGATGTGACTGAGTGGTTCAACCTTAATTTTATGAAGCGACGAGAATACTTTTTGTGTGCAAAAACAAAACAAAATGTCTGAATGCCAGCTCAGTATTGGCCAAAGTTGCACATGTGAGCAGCACGACGCATGCGTGTGATGTTGACACAGGAGAATGACTCGCCGTTCTGACATAGAACCTGAAAGCGCTGGACGTAAACAACGTATGAGAATGACACAGAGGAGCAGATATTGTTGAATATTATTTTTGTTTTGTTTTTGCGCACAACAAGTATTCTTGTCACTTCATAAAATTAAAGTTGAACCACTGCAGTCACGTTGACTGTTTTAACGATGTCTTTAGCACCTTTCTGGACCTTGAAAGTGTCGGTTAAATTGCTGTCTATGGACAAATCATATACCTCTGGATTTCATCAAAAATACCTTAATTTGTGTGCTTAAGATGAACGACGGTCTTACAGGTGTGGAACGACATGAAGGTGAGTAATTAATGACAGAAATTTCATTTTTGGGTGAACTAACCCTTAAACTTCAACCACATGCCCTCTCTCTAAAACACTGCCCTGGGGTCGGCCAACAGAAATGATTGGTCTTGATGCAGTAAGAGAGAAGGACAACTGATAGATGGCATCTGCCTGTATAAAATCAACATTGAAATAAACTGTGAATCAGCATTGAAGATCATTACAATGTTAAAGGTGCCCTAGATTCAAAAATTGAATTTACCTCGGCATAGTTAATGCGAATAACAAGAGTTTAGTACATGGAAATGACTGTTACGTAACAGTCGGGGTGTACGCCCCCGATATTTGCATATGCCAGCCCATGATCAAGGAATTACACAAGGTCAGCCAGTATTAAAGTCTGGATCTGTGCACAGCAGAATCATCAGACTAGGTAAGCAAGCAAGAACAACAGCGAAAAATGGCAGATGGAGCAATAATAACTGACATGATCCATGATATCATGATATTTTTAGTGATATTTGTGAATTGTCTTTCTAAATGTTTCGTTAGCATGTTGCTAATGTACTGTTAAATGTGGTTAAAGTTACCATCGTTTCTTACTGTATTCACAGAGACAAGACTGTCGTTATTTTCATTTTTTAAACACTTGCAGTCTTTATAATTCATAAACACAACTTCATTCTTTATAAATCTCTCCAACAGTGTGTAATGTTATCTTTAGCCACGGAGCACCATCAAACTCATTCAGAATCAAATGTAAACATCCAAATAAATATCATACTTGCGCGATTAGACATGCTGCATGACGAACACTTTGTAAAGATCCGTTTTGAGGGTTATATTAGCTGTGTGAACTTTGTTTATGGTGTTTAAGGCAAGCGCGAGCTCTTGGGCCATGGAGCACGAGATTTAAAGGGGCCGCGTACCCTGAATCAGCGCATTTATAATGATAGGCAGTTAAAAAAATTAATAAAAAAAAAAAAACTATGGGGTATTTTGAGCTGAAACTTCACAGACACATTCAGGGGACACTCAAGACTTATATTACATCTTTTGAAAACATGTTTTTCGGCACCTTTAATATGCATGAAGTGATGTTGTTCAATATTTAAATGCACACATACTGCATTGATGGTTTTATCACTTGTTGTGGTGATGCGCTCGGTAGCTCCACCCATCTGAAATCTGGTCTAAAATCTTGCTAAATGGAATTATTTTCTGATTGGCTATTGTTCCATGTCATGCTTTTCAATTTCAGACAAATCACATCTCACACACTCATGACAATTTGTAACTATTTTACATTTTGGTGAATTGGTGGCCAATTTGTATGTATTTGTGTAACCTCATTTGTACGTTATCGTTCGACCTTCTTAGGTTAGATTTAGGGTTGGGGTTAAGTTTTTTTCTAAAAATCAAACATTTGTCTCCAAATCATATGCACGACTTACATGGTTATTTTCTTACAATGTTTCTGATGAGATGTTTTAAAGCAACAAACAGAAGGAGCAGATAAGCAATGAAACAACTGGAAGAAAAGAAAAAAAGAAAAAGAGAACAAAAAAATAGGAATTCAACCAGTGATGAGGGGGAAAGGGGCAGGGTGAAAGCTGCTGTTGAATGCCTTTTGATCTAAAACCTCTGCCTGGAAAGGGGCAGTTGCCATGGTAACTCTGAACTGCCAAAGATATGTGTTGATGGATGACAGTTGAGCCAGCATTAGACAGATTCTACGCCTGGAAGAACAGAAGGAGAGAGAGAGAGTAGAGGCATCATGCTCCTCTGCTCCTCTATTAGTGTTGACAATGACATGATGCTTGTCATACTGTGCATCACAACACACCCACACACAGTTCCTCTCTCTCAAACTGCCATGGTGCCCCAGGGAGGGTGAGGTGAATGCTGAGGCCGGCTGTCATGGTTGAAATCAGGCTCATGTGACATTTAAGTGCATTCAGCAAGTGTGATGCTTTTTTGTTTATGTCTTGTTTGTTTAATAGTGTGTAAATTCTGCAAATAACATTCTTCCTGATGAAAAATGTCTCTCCCTGTCTGATAGCTCCCGAATCCTGTATCATTAGTCAGACCGGGAACACTTTTCTCAAATGATACAAAACCGGAGCCAGACCTGTCATTACAGAGATATGAAAAAGGAGATTGGTTGGGGGAAGTGAGCGAGAAAATGATTGAACTACAACAATATGTTAGGAAAGAAGGGTTCGGGAGTGCCTGAGAAAGACAAAACATTTGGTAATGAGAAAAAGGGCAAGAGTGACAAATCAATATTGCTTCCTTAATTTTTTTATCTTTATAAGGCTAAATGGCTTGCGAGTAGAGATTGACCGATAATGACTTTCTATATGTTTATGTGCCTGATAACCGATATACAGAACCAATATATATATTATTTTGGTTTTTGACAGTTATAACAGCACTGAACTGAACAAAACAGTTTTAACACTTTGTTCTATACTGTTATTTCTGTAATTTCACTCCCTCCCTGCATTCCCACCAAACACACTTCTACATCAATAAATAAAGGGGTCTAAAAAGAGTGCAAAAAATAAAACATAAAGTGCTCTGTCACAAAAGTGTCTCTTTTAAATAAAAGCTTAAACAAACAGATAACAAATATAACATAATTGTAATTTCTCTCATTTTACTCCCCAAATCCTCATGTCTCTTTCTAGGTATGTTTTCACACGGATGCTTTAAAATGTAATTGTCTTTTCACATCTAATCCCTATTTTACTGGAATGTTTCTAAAGCAGGTAAATATAGCCTAATATTTATTGTGTCACAGTGACAGAAATCACTTTGAATTATTATCGCTCTATGTTCCAGTTATCTGTGCCCTCTTGTCCGGGATTTTCTGCCTTGGCTGGTTCTGCTTTGCATGCTTCGCCTTTTTAATGCATCTCACATTAGTTGCAATACATACACAAAAAAAACAAATAGGGTGTGTGGCATGTTTGTGGGCCTGGCCCCTGTCCGGGGGTGGTTCTGCACTACATGTCTCTCTTTTTTAATGCATAACAAACTAGTACACTGCATGCACATCTACACATTACTTATAATAATAATAATATAAAAAAAAGGGGGGGTGGTGTAGGTGTGATATGTGAGTAGTGGCTTAGGGTGGGTGGTGTCCTGGGAGAGGAGTGGAGGTGGGGCCCTGTGCCCTGCAGCGTCTCTCCCTGACTCCTCTTTGTGGTATGGTACGGACTGGGGCCTAATTTACTGTATGTGGTGGTAATGGATGAATCAGCGGTAACCCTAATAATTCATTATAATAATTATTATTATTATTATTTGCCCTCTTCCTCATCCTCGACCCCTCCCCATTTCTTAACAACATTATTATTATTATTATTATAAATGTTATAATTACTATTATGATCATTATTGTTGTCAATAGTATTTGTTGTCCCTACAGTTTTATTGGTACACTGGTTATATTGGTTATATATCTGTTAGACACTCTTCTCTCTGATTTATATTTGATTCATATGTCCTCACCTTAACAGCTAGATACACGCATACACGTGCACACATATACATGTTCAGGAGTTATTGTTGTATTGGTGGCTGTTAGTATATGCATTTGTAATGTAAATATTGTCACATTCTAAACTTGCATAATAATAATAATAATAATAATAATAATAATAATAAACATAAAAAAAGCATTTAAGTATTCAAAACATCTTAGCTGTTTACTAAGATCCTTCTGTTGAAATTTAAAATATCAGTAAGCTTATTATACTTAGGAAAATTATATTGAAATATTTTTTGCATTTTATTCCATTGTATTTGTCATTTAATTTTGCCCATTTTTTGCATTTAATTTTTTTTTTTAAACAGTGAAGTTCAAATAAATATGTATTTTATATTTTCTTTGTAAATCATGAAACTTAATGTAGAAAAGAAAAAAAAAAAAAAAAAGAAGAAGAAAAAAGTGTCCCGCATTTTTGTCTACCGAAACAGTGTATGTTTTAGTCCATTGGCTGTCTGATTTTAATCACACCCCTACATTTTTGATCAAGAAATATTCCTGTGTCCCTTTGTCTAGTTACATGGTGAGCAGATCCCATCATTTTGAGGTAAATGTGTTCAAAAGTCTGAAATCTGTGTAACTTTAAGGAACGTCTCTTGTAAGAACTTCAAAGAACATTATTCAATAAAAATTAGTTTTATGTGTGTACAACTGTTCAGAACTGTGCTAGGCTAGGTTATGTGCTGATTATCATCTTTAAACTAACGTTAGGCTCAAAAGTATCGCTACCAAAACAGTCATGACCGAAACCTGCGGTTAATTGTTTTTGGGTGTTATTTGATAAAATTGTGTTTGTGTGTGTGTACAACTGTTCAGAACTGTGCTAGCTAACCACGTGCTGATGAACGTTTTTGCTAGGCTCAAAAGTATCTAAAATTGTCACAACCGAAGCGGTTTCGGGTTTGTCTTGATAGTGACAAAAGGGAACACATAATCCTTTATTTGGGGGAAATAAATACAATTTTAGTACAGTTATGCAAATCATTTTAGTATGTGTGATAAAACTATGTAATGTGATGTGGTCGCTACCAAAACATTACTGTCATAAAAGAACATTTGCTGTCATGAGCGAAACATGGGATGTTTCGTAAAAAATAAAGTAGGCCTATATTGAATTATCAACTAAGATGTTATAATAGTGTTTGGTTCAATGTATGCTCAAATTAATCACAACTTTGAAATCAGTACGATTAACTGTATGCCTTTTACAAAGAAAGATTGGATTCAAAATACAAATCTCATAAAGTACACTTGAAATATTGTTAAAATTGTAATTGATTTACCTGTGAAAACATTTTAATAAAATAGCAAAAATATATATTTACAAGGTAGATGTACACAAAATATTAACAGGTCAATTTAACCCTTATTAAATGATATATTATTGTGTTTATATATAACGACAGTTGCTACTTTAAGTTTAAAAGGTGAAAAGCCCATGACAACAACTACTCTGAACAACAACATCCAAAGGTGGACTAAAATAATTCCATCATCCTGTGTCTGCTACTTTAACAGAAACAGTGTGCTCCATCTAAAAGCATCTCATCTCAGTGTGTGTTCATAATAACCACTGAGTGGATGTGTGCATGTTTGACCATGGTGTGTGTGTTTGCCATGAACCTTTTTTCGCCTCAGGGGATCCCAGACTGCTCTTCCAGTAAACATTGTTTCCATAGTGATAATGGAGAAGAGAGGAAGGAAGTGAAAAGGTGACAGCAAGAGTAATAAGAGAGAGAATGAGTGAGAGAAAATATGTGTGTGTGTGTGTGTGTGAATCCAAAGAAATAAGCTGTGTGCCAGATATAATCACATCACAAGGAGATAAAGGGAACATTGTAGGCTCGGGATCATTCCTTTATTCTTAACACATTTCACAAAAAAAAACCACACACACACACACAATCAAACCCGAACAATGTTTAAGATTTGATTTGATTTCCTACCAGCTTTGTTGCCGGTATAAGTTCTGCTCTTCTCTGAGGGTCTCCCATTATGTGTTTTTAGAATTAAAAAATAAATGTAGATAAAATGCATAAACAACCAATATAAAAAAAGTGCATGAAAATAAAAACTTTGATAGTGAATGAAGATCCTCTCATTCGTACCAAGAATCACTTAAATCAGTGAACCTTAAGACAACAGATTAACATGGACACTGAGGTATCATCTGTGATAGTGTCAACTAGGATGTTTTTGTCTCCTGAATATGTATATGCCTGGGTGCTAAAGGGAATATGATTGTTCTAAAAATTATGGCCACCTTCAGGGCCTCATGCATTCTGGCTAAAATCCACTGCATGTAAACGTGATGATCATCATGGAGAGCAACCATGTCATGCAATTCTCAAGTGTCTATGATTTAAAAAAAAAAATATTTTGAACATTTTATTATTATTATCGTCTTTTTTAAATTTTTTTTTTTTTTACTAATTCTGAATCTTTCTTTTTCACTTCACATGGTGTCTGTCTCTGTGGTTCAGTCACAAATATCCACAAACACAGCAAAAGTTTGAACAAGAACATTTAAAGGATTAGTCCACTTTCAAATAAAATTTTCCTGATAATTTACTCACCCCCATGTCATCCAAGATGTTCATGTCTTTCTTTCTTCAGTCGAAAAGAAATTAAGGTTTTTGATGAAAACATTCCAGTATTATCTTCCATATAGTGGACTTCAATGGTCTCCAAACGGTTGAAGGTCAAAATGACAGTTTCAGTGCAGCTTCAAAGGGCTTTAAACAATACCAGACGAGGAATAAGGGTATTATCTAGCGAAACGATTGGTCACTTTTGAAAAAATGTAAATGTATATAACCAAATGATCACCTTCCATGTGCTTCCGTATTCTTCAAAAAGCTTACGCTGTATGTCTTGCGTCTTCCCTATTCAACTTACGGAACGAACGCAGCGCCAGTTACATTTTTTTCGTAAGTAGAATAGGGAAGGGTAGGACATACAGCGTAAGCTTTTTGAAGAATACAGAAAGCAGAAGAACTTACAAAGGCTTACAATCTGTTTATATAAAGCATATAATTTTTTTTTTTTTAAATGACCGATCGTTTTGCTAGATAAGACACTTATTCCTTGTCTGGTATCGTTTAAAGCTCTTTGAAGCTGCACTGAAACTGTAATTTTGACCTTTTGACCTTCAACACTGAAGTCCACTACAAGGAGAAAAATCCTGGAATGTTTTCATCAAAAACCTTAATTTCTTTTTTCGACTGAAGAAAGAAAGATAGGGATGTCCCGATCACGTTTTTTTGCCCTCGAGTCCGAGTCATTTGATTTTGAGTATCTACCGATACCGAGTCCCAATCCGATACTTCTACAATACATGTAAAAGAATAAAGAATAGCGAAAAAACAGATCCAGGAACAGTGCTTTTCAGGTTTTTCAGGTATCTAACAGTCGTTTTCACGTACAGAAAATGGATAAAGTAATCAAATATAAAATATCACTGCATATTATCTTTACTGTATAACATAAATAAAGATTAATCATTATTGAAGTTACAAAAACTATTCAGTCAAGAGCAGTAAGTGATGTCTTTGTTATTTGATTTAACATTAAAAACAGGCAGCAGGAATAGTTTTTTTCCCTTTAAGACATGCACAATCCAGTACTTATACTGTTACATATGCGCTGTCTTTCTCGACTAATATACGTTCACTTAAGACATAACCGACTATGTTTGCTAGGAGGATACTCGCTAAGATGGGCATTTTGAAATAATTTTTGTATGAATTTGTCGGCTGAAGCGCAAGACGTGAAAGAGAACTCAGTATTTGCGCACTGACTGGAATAAGCGTGTGCGCGCTTCGGATGAGCGCACACAAATCTTCTCACAGCGCGCGAGTTCTCTTTCGCGTCTTGTTCTTGAAGGTTTAAATCAGCAAGGCTTAAATGAGTTAGTTTAAAGACAGATAGCGACGTGTGCTGTTCAGATCTCACCTGTATCAACACCCAGGTGATGACGGCGTAAATGACTGGACATTAGAGCAGACAGCACACACAGTTAACAGTTTACAAAGAGTGACTGTTTTGTCCACGCTTTTTGATGAAACGTACATTATTTGAACTCTGTCTGTCTGTTTTCCACGTTGCTATTTTAAACAAACCATACGGTACTGTTCGATTTTTTTTACCGTGAACCGTTGCACCCCTAATACATATCCGAGTCCTGATCGGGAGGTAACGTCCGATTCCGATCGAGTCTGAAACCACGTGATCGGGCCCGATTTCCGATCACATGATCGGATCTCGACATCCCTAAAGAAAGACATGAACATCTTGGATGACATGGGGGGGTGAGTAAATTATCAGGAAAATTTAATTTGAAAGTGGACTAATCCTTTAAAGGTTTAGTTCACCCAAAAATGAAAATTATCCCATAATTTACTCATCATCAAGCCATCCTAGGTGTATATGACTTTCTTCTTTCAGTCAAACACAATCAGAGTTATATTAAAAAATATTCTGTCTCTTCCGAGCTTTGAGTAAATTGTGGGATAATTTTCATTTTTGGGTGAACTAACCCTTTAAGGCACAGTATGGTAGTTTTCACAAGAGACGGAGCAATATGTGAGATTGCTGTCCCTTTTGATTTGTGGTGTTGTGTAATCCAGAAGTACAAAAAGTACATAAAAATTCTAAAATCATTGACCATTGATATTCTGGTTTGTATAATTGATCTATAAGACTGCTGGAAACCAGTTTCATCTTTCGTTTCCACAGCAAGTGTTCATTTGTTATTTTCCCCTCACGTGAGCCCTAGCGAGGGCCCCATGGTGTCCAGCACCTATTGTGTCTGAAAGCCACCGCTGTGAAACCTCCCCTCCTCGAACCCTCTCTTTCCCCTTTTCTCTCTTTTTCTCCAGGGTCTTGTCATCCCTGTGGCTCTGCGGCTGGAGACCATCCCACGTCCTGTTCTGCTCTCTGGTTTCTGCTTGACACAGTGCCACCATAGGACACACAGAGTCCTCTTCTTCATCACTGTCCTCCTCATCCTCCTCCTCCTCCTCCTCCAGCACCTGTGGAAATCTAACTGATGACGACGATGATGATGATGAAGATGATGATGAAGAAGGGTGAGAGTTGGAGTATACATCCCGTTCGTACACAGACAGGGGGAGCTGGAGATAACGGCCGGCTGCGTATAAACAGCAGCAAGCTGGGACGCACTCCTGCCCTTCTCTCCTCAACAGACGCAGTCGTTTGCGATACGGCCCGGGCGGCGTCATGCAGGGCTGCGGGGCAGGAGGGGGAAGAGGTGTATTTGTGGCTGGGGTTTGGAGGGGACATGGTATGGTTGTCTGACCCGATGGGAAACACCAGTCGCTCTGGAGGAGAATTTCATTTCTGAGACGGCGGAGAAGGTTGTTTATGAGCACAGACCGCCGCAAGAAGGACTCGGGGTCATCCACGAAACGCAGCTTCTCGAGAGAGAGACGGAGAATGTGAGCACGCTCCTCCAGGACTGGTGACACCTGCTGGACCAGAAGACACTATGAGCAGTTATCAAGGTAACCCGTATGATTCATTCTGTTGTGAGGATCAAATAAAAGGCAAGATGTTATGGGGTGAAATGTTTTGTTCGCAGAGGTATGCAGTGTCATAAAGTGATATACGGTAAATTAGGGAAACACTATTATTATAAAAAACTATAAAAACTAGCAGTGCATAAAATATAACCGTTCATTGAAATGGGACTAAATATCTACATAAAAGTGTGCTATGAGCAGAAACTAATTTAAAATGACTGAGACAATGACTTTATCTTTTTTATTTTCATATAGCTTTCTAATAGCTGAAATTTGAGTTGACCAAAAAAATGTCAAACTAAGGTTGTGTTCACATTTGTAGTTCGGTTCTCTTGGTTCTTTTGGTCTGGACCGAAATAGAAAATGATACATTTAGTCCTGGTTCACTTAGTGTTCACACTGTAATTTTTATGACTGAACATTACGATGCAAAAAAAAACAAAAAAAAAACAGCTTTTATTTTGCAATGGAACTTACCGAATATCCAAAACAGACTAAATGCGCTTGTGTGTGTAAATATGATGGTATTTTTATGAGCTAAGAACTTGTGAAGAGTTTATAAAACGTGTAAAGGAGTCAAAACGTGGTCAGGAACGCTATTCACAATAGCTCCGCCTACCAATGTCTGGTTGGGCCACTCAAGTTTTAAAAAAGACGTGCAGAATTCAACATTTTTAGTGGAGCTGCAGTAGAGAGTAAGGCTTGCAGACCTGGCTTTTAATGCAATCGATGCTTTTTCGAATCCGCCTTTTGAATATAAAAATTTGAAGAAAAATGTCATTTTCAATAAAAATGAAAATAATGTTCTAAAAGTGGAACTGCAAATGATTGTTTAATAATATTAAGTGTTTATTGGGTATGGTTAGGGGAAGTTGTAGGGAGGGTTTTTATTCTCCCAATAAGGCAGCATCCATTTAATAATTTTAATAAATATAACCATTTACACTCTATTATTGCATGCTGTTAAAGGTGCTAAAGAGGATGTTTTGTTTTATACATTTTTGCAATGTTACTTGAAACTGTCTTTACTAACTGATAAAAGACTATTTATTAGGTGCACTGAAAGGAATAATATTAATATACATAATCAGTGCACAAGGTAGGGCCTTATGGTATAAGGCCCTACTTCGGTATCAGCCAATTGTTTACGCGATTGGCCCTCTGGCTTGTCAATCACTGCCATGACGTTCCTTGTGAGAGACGAGCGCGCTCCAGTAACTTTCCACACTCCACAGGCGCCGCATGCGATGTTTTTGTCAGGAGTAACAACTGCAGATTATGAGTTACCAGCGGTGAGTCCGACATAATGAATCCACTAACATGACACAGTGAATGCCGGTGGTAAACACTCGTGTTCCAATACTCGTGCATGAGTTTTGGGAGGCGTTCCCTCGAAATGCAATGTTCTTACGCATGCGCTCATTTAAAAAACTCAGTAACAGTCTTTGGTTTCTCAGTCGACGAAAAGATCCTCTTTAGCACCTTTAATGTACAAAAATACTGAGGTGCAAATAGTATCTGTTAATATAAAGTATAGATAGCATCTGATTTACTCTTATTTCAAAGAACTGCTATTGAACATGGTATAAATAGAATCTATCTCTATTTTCACCTAGTGTAAATAGCATATTGCTAAGGAAATGCTGCTATTGTCACTTAGTGCAAATAGAATATATTGCTATATTTACTTAGTGTAAATAGCATCTTCAGCTATTTGCACTTAGTGTAAATAGCATCTATTGCTAAGAAGATCTATTGCTAAAACACTTGGTGTAAATAGTCGGTGCCGAAAGATTTGGTCATGCAAATTCTCTGTGTTAACCAAAAGAAATCTGCTTGGTTTGAAAGTGACTTCTATGTGAGTTGTGCTTCATACATAACTACACTATTACTATACAACAGACAATTGATTGAAATTTGACTAGTGAGACCACCCCTTTACAATACATAAAAAATTGAATCCAAATATCCAAACTTTAATATCTCTTGTGTTTACAGCTTCTATAATAGTAATGCCAAATTGTGGATAGTCAATCATATAATTTTATGAATTACTAAAGTGAAAAGCAGGAATATGATGTGTTGTGTAGAAATATGAAGAATTCTGTAGACTCACAGTGTGACAGTAACTCCTGAAGCTCAGTACAGGTTCTTCATCCTCCACAAACTTCCTCTTGAAATAAGAGATCCGTGACATGGCTACACGATCCATCACATGATCAGGAGCTCGTCTGTAATGGGGCTCTGGAGACAAAATGGGAAGGCTCATTAATAGGCTCTGTCTTTTAGATCAAAGACTGGAATGAAGAGAATTTCTGGTGTTTTAGTTTCAAAACTGAATTTTGAAACGTCTATTTGGAACAGAACATCATGAGCACCATCTGTTCATAGTAGTCTGTTTTTCAGAAATGTGATTAGTTTCAAACCTTCTCTGAGGCCTTGGGTGTCACCCCCTGGTGGTGAGGGGGTGGAGACACAGCTTTTACTGCAGTGTTCAGATTCCCAGATCGGTTGGTAGATTGATGGCAGTGCTTCAGCTTCAGGTTCACAAAAGGGGTTCATTGATAAGACCAAAGCCATGGTTTCACTTCAGTTCTAAACAACAAACACACATAGATAATTAAAAAAAAAAACATCATGTAATGAAATCATTATGTTAAAGGGATAGTTCTCTCACAAATGTAAATTCATCATTTGCTCACATTCATGTCATTCCAAACTTGTATTACTTTCTTTTCTTCTATGGAACACAAAAGAAGATATCTGTTTTTTTTTTTGTTTTTGTTTTTTTCTGTACAGTGAAAGTTGAAATATTGTTTGAATTATGTTCTACAGAAGAAAGAATGTCCTGCAGGTTTGGAATCACATATGGGTAAGTAATTGATGACAGAATTGATGAACTATCCCTTTAATAGTCTGAATATTATTATTCAGCATGACCGTATTCGCTATGTTTGTAAAATGGGTCATATCCTAAATGTTTTTATTTATTTATTTTTTACCAGAGGCCAACTTATTTGTAAAGTTTAATTCTAGTAAAAATTTTTTTTAAAGACATAATTAGTTTTTGTTACATTTTTTAAACTGTCCAATCCTTCAAAAACTACGGAAGAGGATTAGCAATAATAAAAAAATAAAACCATCTCGAGATTAAAGTTGTTAAATTTTGAGAAAAAACTTGTTAAATTTCGAGAAAAAAGTCTAAATAAAATGTTGAGAATAAACTCATTAAATTTCGAGAAAAAAGTCGAGATAAAATGTTGAGAAAGTCATTAAATTACGAGAAAAAAGTAGTTAAATTATGAGAACAAATTCGTAATTTAACAAATTTGTTCTCGTAATATAAAGACATTTTTCTCATAATTTAACGAATTTGTTCTCGTAATTTAACAAATTTGTTCTCGTAATTTAACAGCATTTTTCTCATAATTTAATGAATTTGTTCTCGTAATTTAACGACTTTATTCTCAACATTTTATCTCAACTTTTTTCTCGAAATTTAATGAGTTTATTCTCAACATTTTATTTAGAATTTGTTCTCGTAATTTAAAGACATTTTTCTCATAATTTAACGAATTTGTTCTCATAATTTAACGAATTTGTTCTCGTAATTTAACGACTTTTTTCTCAACATTTTATCTCGACTTTTTTCTTGAAATGTAATGACATTTTTCTCATAATTTAACAAATTTGTTATCGTAATTTAACGACTTTTTTCTCAATTTAATGCCTTTATTCTCAATTTTATCTCGACTTTTTTCTCGAAATTTAATGAGTTTTTTCTCATAATTTAACGAATTTGTTATCGTAATTTAACGACTTTATTCTCAACATTTTATCTCAACTTTTTTCTTGAAATGTAATGACATTTTTCTCATAATTTAACGCCTTTATTCTCAACATTTTATCTCGACTTTTTTC
Organism: Chanodichthys erythropterus; assembly: GCF_024489055.1. NCBI lineage: Eukaryota > Metazoa > Chordata > Actinopteri > Cypriniformes > Xenocyprididae > Chanodichthys > Chanodichthys erythropterus. Next base: position 20,088,625 of record NC_090225.1, read on the forward strand.
TCGAAATTTAACAACTTTAATCTCGAGATAGTTTTATTTTTTTATTTTTTATTGCTTGGCCCTAATCCTCTTCCGTAAAAAACAACCTCTTTGGAAAGCTTGCATTATATTTATGTCAGCTTTGAAAAACAATACTGTAGAAATTAAAATGAAATGATAAATCAGAGTTTTATAATAAAAAAATCTTAGTATCAACTCATGTTTTGTATTTTTCACTGGTGAGCAGGTTTCGAGTTCTGAAAGGTAATACAGTATGTTACAGTATGTTTTCATAGTACAATGAACTCTTTTATCTCAAAAGATCAGGGAAAATTTGAATCCTCATTATGACCCCTTTAAAGAAAGCAACCTCTCGACAACACTGTGCAACTTCAAATTCTTTAGTTATTTCCTCCATCTTTGAAGATTGTACTAACAAGGCATTTGAAAAACACACCGAGAACCTTTAAAACAGCTAATAGTTCAAAACCACACAAACATACAATCTCAAACTCTCCGATAACAACATAGAGAGAGAACACGATTCAATAAAAGCTACTAAGACAAGGAAGGTATCTGTTTGTGTGATCTCTCTTTAATCATTTTGTTCTCTGTTCTACCACACACACAGTGACAAAATGAGAGAGAGAGAGAGAGAAAAGTTCTGGATGACTGCCTCTACAAAGGTCATTAATCTTCACTGACAATTTCACACACACACACACACACACACACACACACACACACACACACACACACACACACACACACACACACACACACACACACACACACACACACACACACACACACACACACACACACTATTAGTCTCATGTAGAGAGTTCAGTTGGCACATATTGAACTGCTGTTACGCCATGCAGGCTGTTCTGTATCACAATACACAATTCTCACATGGCAACAAACAATATTTATTTGTAACTATTAGGGCTGTCAATCGATTAACATCGATTAAAAACATTTAATGTAAAACATTTAAGAAAAAGGCATTGCCATAAACACAAAAAGTGTCAGTTTTATTTCCATATCATTGTCAGTTTGTCTGAGGTACATTTATGCAAGAAACTTGCATTCCATTTGAGATTTTTTTTTTTTGTCTTTGCCCAATGCAATGCTTTTTGTTGTTTTTCAACCTTTTAACACGCTTAAAAGTAAATGTATAAAAATAAATAAATAAAAAAAAAAAAAAAAAAAATCATGTGTGAACAGCTCCTTATTATGAAATGGGTTAGTGGACATGATAAAATTAGGTTAATGTTATTGTATCGTTTTTTTTTTTATTTAATTGCACCAAATTACCAAATTAAATCGACTGCTGTTTAAATAAGTAAATAAAAAGTAAGTCTGAATTGATAAAAATCTCACTTTTTTTTGCATGCACAAAGACAAAAACAATGTTCCTCTTGCAGTAAGTTTAATTCGGCTGTAATAACCTCGTCTTCTTTTTAGTCTGTGTCCGCAGGGTTTGGATCGCACTGAGCTCATGTGAGAGAGACATGTTTAATCAGAGCAGATCCCGCTCTCCTCCTTTCCCTCATACTGTCATTACCTGTTTCTCATTCCGCCCACAACTCTGCTTTGAATTTACGCTTTAGAAGACAGAGAGCTGACAAAGAAGCAGAGCTTGCTCAAACACACACACACACACACACACACACACACACACACACACACACACACACACACACACACACACACACACACACACACACACACACACACACACACACACACACACACACACACACACACACACACATACACACACACACAAGCTGTCTGTCTGTCTTTGTCTCTCTGCTCGTTTTGTGCTTTTATACACTCTCTCTCTCCATCTCTTCCACTTGCCTTTTCATGTGAAGAAAACATAAAAAGGTGCTGGATCTGTTGGATTTGCACCTCATCAGTCATACACGCACACATACACAAATATCACAGGGTACAGAAGGAAGTGTGTACTAAAACTGTGAAGCTCAGGAGATGCTAAAACTACAAATTATAAAACACAGTTGATGCTAAAACCAGACAGAGAGAGAGTGAAAGAAAGAAAGAATGAGTGATCCAAACTGGAATCATGTAAGGGATAAGCTTTCAGCTGCCGTTGTGGTTTTTCCTATATGCAAGAACCACAATTGCAGGTTTCCATTGAGGTAATGTAGTTTTTGGCTTAACTCACTAAAACCGCAAGATCCAAAGCTCATGATGCTCTTTACTGGGTCATAAAAAGCTGGTAAAGCTCACTCGCACATTTACTTAACTGTCAAATGGGTACATACTACATATATTACTACTGCTGTTCAGTGCGATTTTTTATGTTTATTAAAGAAGTCTCTTTTGCTCGCCAAGTCTGCATCTAATTGATTAAAAATCTCAAATTTATTTAATAAAAAATTGTTTTTTATCAGCCATTACTCCAGTGTCACATGATCCTTCAGAAATCATTTAAAGGGATAGTTTACCCAAAAATGAAAATTCTGTCATTACTTACTCACCCTCATGTTGTTCCACACCGGTAAGACCTTCTTTCATCTTCAGAACACCAATTAAGATATTTTTGATGAAATCTGTGAGCTCTTCCAGTTTTACCACCACTTTCAAGGTCCAGAAAGGTACTAAAGACACTGTTAAATATGTTGATGTGACAGCAGTGGTTCAACCTTAATGTTATGAAGCGACAAGAATACTTTTTGTGTGCAAAAACAAAACAAAAATAATGAAATTATTCAACAATATTAAGATGCGTCAGCATCACACGCATGCGTCGTGCTGCTAACATGATCAGCATAAGCCAATACTGAGCTAATATTGTTCTAATATTCGTTCTAATATTGAACTTGGAAGTGCTGAACATAAAGAGTGTTACGAGAATGACGCAGAAGAAAAGATATTGCTGAATAAAGTCATTATTTTGGTTTTGTTTTTGCACACAAAAAGTATTCTCGTCACTTCATAAAATTTAGGTTGAGCCACTGCAGTCACGTCGATGAAAATGGTGGTGAAAATGGTGGTTAAATTGCTGTCTATGGACGAGTCAGATACCTTTTGGATTTCATCAAAAATATCTTAATTTGTGTTCTGACGATGAACGAAGGTCTTACGGGTTTTGAACGACATGTTTCATTTTTGGGTGAACTAACCCTTTAAGAATTCTGATTTGGTGCTCAAAAAACATTTCTTATTTCGATCAATGTTGAAAACGATTGTGCTGCTTAACATTTTATTGATACGTTTTTACAGGATTCTTTGAATACCCAGTTGAAGGAAGAAAAAAAAAACAGCATTTATTTGAAATACCACAAACCTATGAATGGTAATATATATTTAATTTTAATTATTGTTGAAATAAGTACTTGCATTTATATAAATAATTATACAATTTTACTAAAATTTCTAAAATGATGTATAAAAATGTTCACTTGAGAACATCCTCTAATGCCCCCAAATGTAGGTTTTTTTCATATTTAGCTAACTTCTGGGGACATACACTTCTTTTGTATAGCTTATTAAGAACAATAGTCTTACTGGGTGTTTAGTCTTCCAGAAAATGTTTTCCTTTGAAATTATTTAAATGATTTCCAAAATGCCTTGTCAGTAGAAAGTAAGCCAGAAAGAGAGCCAGAACAGACAGAAAGAAAAGAAAACACTGCACAGTTAGGTTACAAGGAGAACTCCAGGCATCAGCTCATATCCTGCTCTGCTCTCTGGAACACCAGACTGACAGATCATTCTAGAACTCCAGCGAAAGTTGACCACAAACTTGTTCTTGGTCTGTGTGGCAGAGGCTCACTGGCACATGCACAGAGCTAGAGAGTCATCATCAACACCGCAGTCATCATGCCCACACAGCCTGACCCAGAAACAGACCCATGATTTATGAGAAACATGAGTAACTGATATAAACACTCAAGTTCAAAGAAGTCATTTATGACAAAATATGGAGGTGAAATTGTGCACAGTTTAAGGAGGCAACAATTTCTGATGTGAATTGATGACTTTCTAGTGAGAACCATATTCTGAATGAAAAATACACACCAAGAGCATACAATATCTCACAAAAGTGAATAAACCCCTCACATCTCAGCAACCATTTTAGTATATCTTCTAAAGGGACAATACTATAGAAATTAAACTTGGATATATTTTAGAGTAGTCAATGTGCTGCTTGTATAGCAGTATAGATTTACTGTCCTCTGAAAATTACTTAACATACAGCCATTATTGTTAAAATAGCTGGCAACAAAAGTGAGTTCACCCTAAGTGATAACAGTTGTATGTTGTTTAACCATGCAAAGCCACATCCTATTCATCATGTTCATGTTTTTGTCTGCTTGACAGGACCATACAAATGTGTGGATCTTGTATTAGAGCAGTGCTTTGAGTACAATTCTCTCATACTGATCACTGGATGTTCAACATGGCACCTCATGGCAAAGAACTCTCTGAAGATTTGAGAATTAGAATTGTTGCTCTCCACAAAGATGGTCTAGGTAACACCATGAAACGGAGTTACAGCACAGTGGCCAGGGTCATAGACTACCCCTTTCCACCTGCACAAACCGGGTGCTAGTTCAGAGCTAGTGCTAGTGCCAGTTCGAAGTTGGTTTAACTGACGAGTCTTCTAAGAACCGGTTTGCCTTTCCACGGGCTAGAGAGCCAGCACAGAGCCAGGTCTTACGTCACTGTATACGTCTCATATTTCACCGCAAAGCTAACAAACACCAGGTTTGTTCGAGATGCATCAGCTTCCCGCAAAGCGATCGGCGCATGTCATCAAAGCTCAGCGAGAACGATCCAAAAGCACAAGGAGTCGTATGCCCTACAAACGCTCCCGACAAAGACAAAGAACTGATTTGAAACTAGGCTCTGGCTCCGAACCAACACTCAAACTGCCTTGGTAGAGGTTTTCCAAGGTTTTCCAAGACGGGTTCCACTCGGAACAGGCCAAAGAAGTTGAATCAAAGAAGTTGAGACCTGGTGCTGTGCATCAGGTGCAGAAGCTGGCTTCAAAAAAACAGATGCATGAGTGCTGCCAGGAGTGCCTTAGAAGTTGCAGAAGCGGAAGGTGAGCTTGTCAGTGCTCAGACTATATGCCGCACACTGCAACAAAGCAGTTTGCATGGCTGTCGTCCCAGAAGGAAGCCTCTTCTGAAGCTGGCTCATAAGAAAGCCCACAAACAGTTTGCTGAAGACAACCTGTCCAAGAGCATGAATTACTGTCCTGTGGTCTATTGAGATTAAGATAAACTTGTTTGGCTCAGATGGTGTCCAGCATGTGTGGCGACACCCTGGTGAGGAGTACCAAGAAAATTGTGTCTTGCCTACAGTCAAGCATGGTGGTGGTAGCATCATGGTCTGGGGCTGCATCAGTGCTGCTGATACTGAGGAGCTGGGCTTCATTGAGGAAAACATGGATTCCAACATGTACTGTGACATTCTGAAGCAGGATGTCCTCCCTTCAGAAACTGGGCTGAACGGCATGATAATGACCCCAAACAAACTGCCAAGATGACAACTGCCTTGCTGAGGAAGCTGAAGGTGATGGAGTGGCCAGACCTGAACCCTATTGAGCACACCTGCGGGGCATCCTCAAGCGGAAGGTGAAGAAGCGCCATGTGTCTAACATCCAGCAGCTCAGTGATGTGATTATGGAGAAATGGAAGAGGATCCCAGCAACAACCTGTGCAGCTCTGGTGAATTCCATGCCCAGGAGGATTAAGGCAGTGCTAGATAACAATGCTGCCCACACAAAGTATTGGCACTTTGGACACAGTTTTGATATGTTCACTTAGGGTGTACTCACTTTTGTTGCCAGTTATTTAGAAAATAATGGCTGTACGTTGAGTTATTTTCAGAGGACAGTAAATCTATACTGCTCTACAAGCTGCACATTGTCTACTATAAAATATATCCAATTTTGATTTCTATAGTATTGTCCCTTGAGAATATATAATAAAATGGTTGCTGAAATGTGAAGGGTGTACTCACTTGTGTGAGATAATGTATAACATTAAAGAAATTCTGGCTTCAGAAGACTTAGAATGCAATTTGTATGAATCAGTTTATGATACTTTCATTGTGCTTTTTTGAAGTTTGTCATCCAACAACTATGGATATTAGAAAAACTGTCAACAGGTTTAGAAAAACATGAACTACTTATTTAATTCATGCACGCACATGCAGAATCCACAAAGAGTCACACAGTAACGTGTGAAACACACCCTGCTGCGGTGACGCCCCAATGTACCATAAGGTGAAAAGACCGTAACGAGATTTTGCCAACCATAAGGCTGTTACATACACTGACACAGCTCTCCGGGAACTATCATTCATCTGCTCAGAAACTGCTCTCTGTCTGGGTGTTGGAAGCATTTAAACCATATGTGTCCTCTTCAGGGTGCAGGACTTTTATTCAACAGTTTGGGTTAAAGCTTTCCATGACCTGAATCTATCAGCGAGACAGAGGAGGTTTATTTAAGAATCGAAATGTTGCATTGGGGATCTGAACACATCCTGCAGACTGTAATCTAGGTCATTAGGTAGTCTCTTTAATTCTCACATACACAGACAGAAAATGTAGGCAACACCCAGTCGAGGAGGTAAAACATCCATCCAAACATGTCTGGCACACACATTCAAAGAAAGAGTAGGGGGAAATGAGAAAAAAAATGGAGGAAAAAAAAAAAAAAGACAAGTAGGAACACCCTTCCCGCCTGCCAAAAGCTCTGTGACTACTCAGCTTGTCTAGGTTACATCCAACTCAGAGTGAGAGAGAAATAAAAAGTTACACCATGTCTGCACTGCAAGCGAAGAGTGTAACAGTGTTAGATAGGTAAAATAAGAGCAAAATTATATCAACTCCGGCCAAAAGCCATGTGTGAGCATACGTGTGTGTGAGGTTACTGCTGTAACATGATCGTGTTGACACAACGCCACATCAGTGCTGAAGGAATGTTCTGGCTACCCATGCATCCCTGCTGTTAAGAGTCAGAGCCTGAGGCAGTGTGTATGTGTGTGTTTGAGACAGAGGAAGGGCAGCACGTGCTCTGTGTGTACTCAAAGGGGAAGGGTAATCACATCATCCATCGTTTAAATGAGTATGATATTTACATCAAGGTGGGCTCTGTTTGTTTTTTATGTGATGACTGTGATTTATGTTCGGACAGCAAATTTGGTGAGGTTTTGTCTATTGAAAGTGTATGAATGTTTACTGTTTTTGTCTTATGAACTCGCACAATTTTCAAAACAGGAATGCATTGTTTAATTTAGCATTATCAGTATCGTTAAACCTATGGGTGAAAACTGACATAATATACTGCAATGATTAAAAGAATCTCTCATACTCACCAAGCCTGCATTAATTTGATCAAAAATACAGTAAAAACAGTAATATTGTAAAATATCATTACAATTTAAAGTAAGTTTTCTATTGTACTGTTTATAATTCCTTAATTTTCACCGGGCCACCAGTGGGCCGATTCACGCTCTTTTTATTTATTGCCATATTTTAGTAATCATCATAAATTAGGTAGCATTTGAAAGCTGAAACCGTTTTTAAATCGCATGTTGCGTTACAATGGAAACAGTACTTTTATGCTTATGTTGCAGGAGTGTCCACTACTGGCGGAACTCGTGCAATAGAATGGAATGTAGAATGTCGCTGACACACGGTGGCTATTTTTGGTACAGTGTCTAAACAAAATCTCATAGGAACTTCGATTTTTGTGATATCAACTTGAAATTTGGAACACAACGTGGTTAGACATATGGCTTTCATTTGATAGCAATTTTACAGTCAAATTTATTTGATTATATATAAATTTTATATAACATTACATCTGTTTTTCATACTTTCATTTTTTCAAGTGCTTTCACTTCAGCAATAAATCTGCTGGGTATCTTCTTTAAAACACCAAACACCAGACCAAACTAAGGTCTGTACTCCAAAGCATTCTTGAATTATAATAATTTAAGTGTGTTCCTTTAAATGTAAATGAGCTGCTGCTCCTGGACCCCTTTTTAGAAGAGGGCGGAGCTTTAACAGCTCATGCATCTGTTGCGCAACAACAACAAAGCTGGAGAATCTCACGCAGCCAAAATGTCGATTCTCAGCAATGGTGTTCAGCCTTACATTGTTCAAACCGGAGTCTGACACTGATGGAGAGACTTTTAGAACGCCACTGGACGTTTCTGAATGGTTAATGGATAAATTGATGTAGTTGCTGTGGAGTTGATTCAAGTCATCAACTAGAATGTGCCGTCATGTTAATCTTTTGTGCAAATCCAGCAATGAATTGACCCTTGTTTGTGAAGCAGTCCGGCGTAAAATGACGGCATGGTTACAACACTCTACTACAACAACTCTTCCTCTTCTCTAAAGCAGCCCAAAATGGCCTCGTCCCCTTTGTTACATGTTCTCAGGGCTAGGGTTTATGTCAATTTTGGGGTTTGTGATGTCACTAACCCAGGAAGAAGTCCGTGAGGCCTTCATAGGGAGCAATGACATTTCCTCTCTCAAGATCCATAAAGGTACTAAAAACATATTTAAATCGGTTCATGTGAGTACAGTGGTTCAATATTAATATTATAAAGCGACGAGAATATTTTTGGTGCGCCAAAAAACCCCCCAAAATAACGACTAATAAAGTGATGGCCGATTTCAAAACACTGCTTCAGGAAGCTTCAGAGTATAATGAATCAGTGTATCGAATCTGCTGTTCGGAGCGCCAAAGTCACGTGATTTCAGCAGTTGGCAGTTTGACACGCGATCTGAATCATGATTCGATACACTGATTCATTTATGCTGCGATGCTTCATGAAGCAGTGTTTTGAAATCGGCCATCACTAAATAAGTCGTTATTTTGTTTTTTTTTGGCGCACCAAAAATATTCTCGTCGCTTTATTATATTAATATTGAACCACTGTACTCACATGAACTGATTTTAGTACATTAATGGATCTTGAAAGAGGAAATGTCATTGCTCCCTATGGAGGCCTCACTGAGTCATCGGACTTCAACTAAAATATCTTAATTTGTGTTCCAATGATTAACAAAGGTCTTACGGGTGTGAAACGGCATGAGCGTGAGTAATAAATGACAGAATTTTCATTTTTTGGGTGAACGAACCCCTTTAAACAGAGAATTATTTAAAAGAGAATATCTCCCTTTGCATTGAACTTTGAGTGTTGTTACTTTGCAGATGTTGTTTAGGCTCAGACAGCAATATTACACACTAACTAAAGTTAAAAAAATGAAATCATAATCAACCACCCCTTTAATATTTTTGTGTGAACCATGATAAATTTTTTCAGCATTCATTGATGAATAGAAATTTCAAAAGAACAGCATTCATTTGAAAAATAAATATTTTGTAACATTATAAATGGCTTTGTCACTTTTGATCAATGTAATGTGTCCTTGCTGCATAAAAGTATTAATTACAAAAAAAAAAAAAAATCTTACTGACCCCAAACTTTTGAATGGTGGTGTAATGAGTTGTGTATACAGTATACCTGGACATAGAGATGAAGAGTGTAGCTCGACTATCCAAAAACCTGTGGAGCATGTGTTTGTACATAATTTGATGACAGTACAGTTTTCACCACATTCAGTATCTAATGTTGATCTACAGTTTATATTGTGGGTGTTTGAATGAGGTGAGCCTTTGAATGAGTCAGTTTGACAGGAAAATGATCAACACAGGATGTGCCGTGTCCCTCCCAAACCACAGCTTTCTGAAACTGCCCTGGTTAAAGTTTTAGATGATTATGAGCAGCCTGCAGACTCCTCAGAAGTCTCTTGAAGTAAATCCTCACTGTGCCCAGACACAAATGACTGGAATGGACTGATGAGAACCACAGGCGGTAAACGATTGCGTGGGTTTTCCTTTGTGCCTGCTGTAGATCGAGGGATCAATGCGTGGCAGTATGCCAGACACTCTTAAACTGGCACAGTGATCTCAGGGGGAATACCCACATGCACACAAACACACACACTCCTGCCCCCCGGCACCAGGAACAGATGCCACAGCCATCGCTGTGAACCCATTGCTGATAATGAAGAAAGAAATAATCCCACTTGCACACACATACCATCTCAGCCACGCACAATAGCGTCTCTCTCTCTCTCTCTCTCTTGCACAACAACAACAACAACAACAGCCTTACACACATAGATGTGCAATTGCCTTACACTACGCAGACACCAATGCACAATTTTCCTGTGCAACATTCACGAGGACAATGTACACACTCTGCATCCATCTATAACGGTATTGTGCTTTCATCTTGTACACTTCATCTCCTTCTAAGGGAATCAAGCAGTAACAGAATTCTGGCACCCTGCCCTTAAAACACACACACACACACACACACACACACACACACACACACACACACACACACACACACACACACACACACACACACACACACACACACACACACACACACACACACACACACACACACAGCTTAAGTGTTTTAATGTGTGAAAGGAACACTGTGTGTGTGTGTGTGTGACACCACTGTTATTAGCTTCTTTAGAGATTCAAAGTATAATTGTAGTAAATGTTACAAACCATAATTAAAAAAATGAAAGAATAAAGACTTTGGTTCATCTGTAATACATTATTTATTTGGCAAAATATATAGCCTATACTATTATAGACATATTTTTAAAATACTTTAAAAAAAAAAAACGAATTTAGTACCATTTATATGAACTAGTGTAAGCAAACGTGTTTACAAGACGTAATGCACACACTTTGCCTTCTGCATTCTTATAGTCAATATATAGTTATATATTCAGGCTAATATTTCCTTACAACAACTTCCCATAACGCAGTAAACTGTGTGTAGTCTAGTGTGCTTAAACGAAATAGTTGTAACACTTCAGAGATCATAAGTGTAGTTCATCTGTGTTGGCACTGTGCCATATCTGTCTGCCTCCGGAGGCTGGTGGCGCGGAACTCTACTAACCGATCAGTGTGTGAATATGTTCAGTAGACATTGCTCTGGCTTACCTTTAACTATGGTGATGGCTAAGTCAAAGATGTGTTGTTTTATATATATATATGAAGCGTAATCAGATGTGTCGTTATGGACGCGCTCTGGTTTTCTCCTCTGGGTTCCGCTTCTGTAGTCCCGCTGGGTTCATCAATAACTACTTATCCACGATCCATCAGAGCGAGGCTCGCTGGCTTACAATAACTGATAGGGTTCGACGGAAAATGTATCATCCAAAGCCAAGCAGTCAATCAGCGCGCGAACAAAGCCCCCGTGATGTGACGGAATCTCCGCTGCGTGTCCGCGCAGGTCGCTCTGCTTTGTGCCACAGTGACCTCACCGGCAGACGGTGCGACGTTGCAGTGTTTGCTTTGAACTGGGCTTGTTATCTTCAGTGGACACGAGCAGCGTCGCCCCATTCCTCGCAATAATCAGCAGCAGCTTTTTTTTTTTTTTTTTTGCTCAGGATCAGTCTCGTCCTGTCCCAGCAGCAATGCTTCCCCGGTGGTTTGTGTGTGTGTGTGTGTGTGTCTGGTTTTGGTCGGAGGAGCTGCGTTAACTTGCGCCCGGGAGCGCGCAGCATAAGTGGAGCGGGCGGGCACGGGGCCAATCATCTGTTAGACATTTCCCTTTTCAGGAGCGGCGGTCCATATTTTCCAGCCGCGCTCCTGAGCGTTTTTCTCCGGTGTTCCCTATAGAAAAGGTGGAGTGAACGCCAAGTCGTGCCGATTTTTGGTTCTTTGGCTGAGATACAAATCCTTTCCATCACTCGGCCTTCTCACACGCACAAACTTGTACAATAGTGTAAAGCTCTCCCATAGATTTCACATGATTTTTAGAGGTTTTTTTTTGCCTGTTTTTTAAGATGAAGACCATTAATACGTTTTGAAGGTTTTACTGTATTTTGAGGACATTTTCAGAAATATGGTTCTCATATTTCTCTCTCTCTCTCACACACACACAAACACACAGAGAATTTACATCAGCTGATTATAGCCACACACTAATCATATATTGACCCACTAGAATTACATTTTTTTTGTTATTTTTATATAGGCTATTTGTATTTATTTGTTATTATTATTATTTTAATTATTACAGATGAGCATCATTACAAGTCAGTTTTGTGAAGTTTTACTATATTTTTGAAGATTTTTTTTTTTTTTTTAGGAAACACCAACCCTATACCCTTTACAGACTCATTTGGCAAATTTAGATTTTTGTCATTTTTAGGTTTATATATGTATTTATTTTATTATTTTTTTCATTATTTCATTTATTTATTTTACTATATTTTTGAGGATTTTTTTGTGTGTGTGTGTGTAACCCTTAAGAACAAGACACACACAGAGACACACAAAGGCTTTTTTCTTGCTCAGTTTCCCTTTAACTGACTCCAGGCTCCAAAAAACACACCCTGTTTCTAGTTAGAAGCAGACATACACTTCTGTGCCAGAGTCCGTAATTTATTTTCTTGTGCGAAAAGCAGCCCTGTGTTGAAGTACTTTTCCAGGTGACTGGGGGCTTCAGAGAGAAACAGCATCTTTTTAATAAATGGAAAACATGCATTGTGGTTTACTGTACCAGCACTTTAGTGAATCTCTCTCCCTGTCCTTTAGTATACGTAATAAAGGTGAATGGATTGTAACAAACAAGGACATATTTAAGAAAGTAAATATTTTAGAAAACATTTGTCTAATCTGCAAAATTACTGTACATTGAGCAGGCGATAATTAATTTATTAGCCATTGTACATTTAATTGTTGCATATGTATGCCTTGTCTTTATATAACTATGTTTTTTTTGTGTTTATTTTTTAGTTTACACTGACTATTCATACAGCTGACATTTGTACATCTAAAAATAAAACTTTAAAGTTCATGGTTTGGGAAACTTTTAAAGTTAAAATGACCATCAACAATAGTGCCATCTATTGGCTCTGTGTCAGTACCTCAAGCGTTTAGGTCAGTATTTATTTCAGCAGTAAAGGATGCTTTTTGATTTAGGAATAATCTTTAGACACATATACTTGTTTTTATGACTATTCACGCTCTAAACTCTTGATCTGACAGCATGTTTTGGTTTCTGCTACATTATAGTCGTAAGGTCACAGAGTTCAAATCGCTCTTTATTCACTCCAGCCAAGCTGCAGGAATAAATATTGACTTGTAGGGAGCTGCTGTCCATGAAGAGAGCTCTTTCCCTCAGGATAAAACTGAAAGTTTAATGGCCCCTACCAAACACACTCCCCTCATTCAGACAAGCACTTAGTAGGGTTCTGACGTGTCACGTCTACTTATTTATGAGCATCCAAAGTGCATATGAAAGGAGAGGTACATGAATGTATTGGTATGATAGTAAATGTAAGTGTGTAAGAGGTAGAACAGTTGCCCTCTTAAATCAAAAAGCTTAGAAAAGTCTCCTTTTCTAAACTCAGCCACAGAATTTCATAATCTGTTGCTGATAGCAATTTGTCTTTGACACTAATGTTTCCAAAACTGTTAATCAACAGAAAGGATTTAGTCATGGATAGCTGATTTTTTGCTCACATGCTGTATGTAACATTGCACCACATGGTGGTGTAGTTCTTCCCTTTGTTCTTCCTGTTGTCCTCTTACACTAAATATAAAAATAAAAAAATATGAATAAAATATGAATAATATGAAAAAAATATGAAAAATATTTGCTATGATTTATTTTGCTACATAATTCCCAAGCGTCTATTTGCTATTTCGTGTATTCCACTGCTATTATATAGAAGAAAGAAAATAGTTTTTTTTTTTAAACAATTGGTAGGAACAATTTCTCAATACTTAGGTCACATTTTCAAAACTTTTCACACAGCGAGCACAAAATCAGTCTATATGGGATA